>NC_091761.1:50377500-51577500 GCF_029378745.1 Bos indicus | reverse complement strand
TTCTCCAGTGGACCACATTCTGTCAGACCTCTCCACCATGACCCGCCCATCTTGGGTGGCCCCACAGGCATGGCTTAGTTTCATTGAGTTAGACAAGGCTGTGGTCCTAGTGTGATTAGATTGACTAGTTTTCTGTGATTATGGTTTCAGTGTGTCTGCCCTCTGATGCCCTCTTGCAACACCTACCGTCTTACTTGGGTTTCTCTTACCTTGGACATGGGGTATCTCTTCATGGCTGCTCCAGCAAAGCAGAGCCGCTGCTCCTTATCTTGGACAAGGGGTATCTCCTCACCGGTGCCCCTTCTGACGTTGAACGTGGAATAGCTCCTCTAGGCCCTCCTGTGCCCGCGCAGCCACTGCTCCTTGGAGGTGGGGTTGCTCCTCCTGGCCGTTGCCCTTGGCCTCAGATGTGGCTAGCTCCTCTAGGCCGCTGCCCCAACCTCGGACGTAGAGTAGCTCCTCTCGGCCGTTCCTGCCCTGGCACTCTCGGCCACTGCCCCTGTCCTCGGAGGTGGGGTAACTCCTCTTGGCCGCCTCCTCTCGGGCATGGGGTCCTCCTGGCTTCTGCCCCTGACCTTGGATGTGGGGTAGCCCTGCGCTAAATGCGCTGGTCTATTACAGATTGAAACTTGAATGTACATTGATACTTATACCTGTTGATCGTCTTTGGTAAAGTGCCCATGTAGGATAGATCTTAATCTTTGCTGTTAATGTAAAAGGTATAAGAGGATTTGCTAGATGGTTGTATAACTGGAAAAAATGGAAATGTGTCAGATCCCTCTACAAGAAGGGACTTATTGCCCCAAATGCCAGCTGACAGTCTCCATCTATCAGCTCTTTCATGGTTTGCCAAAGTTTCTATGGGTTTTCTCCAAGACATGCTCTTCCTCCTCCCCACCCCAACTCCATCCCTATCTAAAGACTGACTGAGCAGATATTAGCATCCATCCATTTCTTCCCAAGACAGGCCAACTCTGAAGTATATGCCCCAGAGCTCTCCTGAGCTTGTGACCAAAGTATTATTGAACTTCCATGGCCATGCTGTTTCTCCTGCCCAACCTTGCTTCTCTTCTAATATATTCTGCTTGGCAAATTCCCTCTCAGTGCCTGCTTCCAGAAAATCTAATCTATGAATATGACCATATTTGTTAAGAGGCTTTCTAGTAAGTGATCTGTGCATTCACCTTATTTTATAGTTTAGGAAATGAAAATACAAACAAAAAGAACTTACTTGGGATGAACAGTGAATTACATATTAGATATCAGTGCTATGACTTTTAGAATCTTCTGATTGGCCTCTCATTCTTCTCATTGTGAGTTGGCCAACTGATTCTAAGTGTTGCCAGGGACATTCAATAAGAATGCCAAACCTGGAAAGTTGTAGCTCCATTGGAAAGAGAATATCTAGGCTCTCAAGTGACTTTAATTGTATATTAAAATTATGTGTAGGGAAGCTAATGAAATAAACCTATGGGATATTAGATAATTGAGAATTACCAGTAAATTTTTATCTTTTTCTAAAATATTTTGGTTAAATCTCTTAAATGTAAAATTATGTAATTTGAGGGGAACTTGAAAATTAGGGAGTTCACCCTTTCAATTGGTAGATAAGTTGAACCTGAAACTATGATCTTGGAGCTAAACATGAAAAGTAGATAACATGCTCTGACTGAGCCATAAGTAGATAAAACCCCTGAAACAGTCAATGCAGATGTAGTATTGAGGGTAGATATGAGCCATGAAAGCTGTGGCAATCAAGGTGTAACTGTCTTTATGCTAATTAGCAAGTTTTGTTAACCATTTATTAATATACATTTACTTATTTTAATATATAAAATGGGTAATGAAACTATATGGCATATCTTACCTCTTATTTTCATATATTATAAAACTTCAAATTGAAAAAAAATGCTCATTTAGACCATTAATGTGTATTTAGTATCTGCTATGTGCTAGGCAATGTTTTAGGTGCTGGGATGATAGTGATAAGCAAACACATAAAGTCTCTGACCACTGGGAGCTTAGAATTCTGGTGGAGGAGATAACAATAATTAAGAAAGTAATTAGGTAAATAAATAACTATAATCTATAAGTTTATATTATAATGTCAAGTAAATTATAAAAATAAAGATTAAGTTATAGTAGAGGATAATGCCATTAGAGGCTGCTCTAGAACTGTAAATATTGTACTCTGGGAAGTTCATTTCTCATAGACAGGTGAAAGAAGTGAGAGAGTGGGCCAGGCAAGTATCTGGGATACAAGTATTCCAAGCAGAGTATAGTAGACTTTAGATGGGAAAGGCTTTGGGGTGTAAAAAAAAATCATCAAAGGAAATGCTGTAGGAATGCAGTGAATAAGCTGAGAGATATGTAGGAAATTAAGTCAGAGAGGTTGATCAGAGGCTAGATCTTGTGTGGATGTAGGAGGTATAATAGTAATTTTAAACCTTATTCTAGGCATATCAGAAAGGCATTGGAAGATTGAGGGTATGGGCATCATATAATCTGCTTTATCTTTTAAAAGGATTACTGGCTACTGTCTGGAGGTAAAACAGTAGGGAGAAACAGTAGGAGCAAATAGTTTGAGGAGTAGTGAGGAGACTCCAGGAGATGGTGATGGACAGGGAGGCCTGGGGTGCTGCAATTCATGGGGTCACAAAGAGTTGGACAAGGAGATCCAAACAGTCCATTCTGAAGGAGATCAGCCCTGGGATTTCTCTGGAAGGAATGATGCTAAAGCTGAAACTCCAATACTTTGGCCACCTCATGCAAAGGGTTGACTCATTGGAAAAGACTCTGATGCTGGGAGGGATTGGGGGCAGGAGGAGAAGGGGACGACAGGGGATGAGATGGCTGGATGGCATCACTGACTCAATGGACGTGAGTCTGAGTGAACTCTGGGAGTCGCTGATGGACAGGGAGGCCTGGTGTGCTGCTATTCATGGGGTCGCAAAGAGTTGGACATGTCTGTGCGACTGAACTGAACTGAACTGAACTTTGCAACTGAACTGAACTGAACTGAGGAGACTATTGCAATAATATAGATAAATGGTCATAATGGCTTGGCTTATGGTGATAGCCCTCGGGATGATGAAAAGTTGTTGGATTTGCTAATGATTTGGATATTGGATGTGAGAGAAGGAGAGTAGTCAACAGTGACTCTCGGGTTCGGAGCAACTATGTGGATGATGGTAACATTTACTGAGGCCACTATTTCAAGAAATAAAATGGTGTCATAAGTAGCACTGACCTCTTGCCAGTGTCTCATGCATGACATAATGGAGTTTTCTAGTCTCATCATACCCAATTATAGTTAGCTTTTAGTTCTTAGTCCTTCATCATTTAGTTGAGATTAAAATAAGTACAAAATAAGAGTGTGACATGCCAGAATGCCAAATGAGGAGAGATGAGAACTGGAAAGCATACAATTGCAGAGAAAGAGAAGCATGTTAGTGGCAGAGCAATTTTTTTTTCTTGGAATGGTTACAACAAAGCAAAAGATATATTCTGTTCTTCTATCAGGAACATGAAAGACAACACAAGGGCTCTTTAAAATTCTGTAATGTCCCTGTTTTTTTTTAAAGATGACCTTTCTGATTACAGTTTTCATTTTTATTAAAGTACAGCGCTTCACCCACAGCTATGTGTTTAGTTGCAAAATAGACAAGTGACAGTCAATCTTCTAATAATCCTCTTTGCTGTCAGCTTTTCCTTGCTGGCTTGGGTGGAGAACCATTTTAACTGTGACTTCATGTATGTTTGTGAAAGGAACATTGGTTGCAGGTATTCAAAGATATATTTTTATTTAGGTTTCCTTTTAAATTCCATTCAGTGCTTAAATTCAATTTGTTTCAAGAAAAAGATTCTAAGGTCATAGCTATGGTCCCAGCTAGAATCCCTTGAGAATTTTAAGACACATGGGGCTGCAGTGCCAAGAGAGTAACATTTAAAAGAGTACCTGTTGATTAATTCTACCAGCTACCATACAACTTTCATCCAACCAAAAACACTAGTATTAGTCAGTCAGACATGTCTGACCCTTTGCAATCCCATGGACTGTAGCCCACCAGGCTCCTCTGTCCATGGAATTCTCCAGGCAAGAATACTGGAGTGGGTTGCCATGCCCTTCTTCAGGGAATCTTCCCAATCCAGGAATTGAACCCAGGTCCTGCATTGCGGGTAGATTCTTTGCCATATGAGCCACCTGGGAAGCCCAACCAGTAACAGATGCCTACAAAATAAATTCTTTGTTAGTTCTACTGAGACAAATACGCATTTGGCTTGGGAAGGGCTTGTCAAAAGTAGAATATGTTGGTGAGGAGCACTTACCAATATCAACCTCTCCATCATTATATCACTGTTATAATCATCATTATTTTGGGGTGGGAGGGAAAGAAAATTTGTGATAAGGTGATACAGTTCTTGGACACTGGGACAATTTTCTAATTTCTTTTACACTTGTCTTGTGTCTTGAAATCTTTTAAAATGCAAGTTCAGACACTAGTAATCATTATAATAAAGCTAAACTTAATTGATGTCCTGCAGTAATATGTAGCTTCAACTAACTCTTATAAAGTGGCAACCAACCTATAGAGAAAAATTCCAATTCTTAATTAATATTACTATAGATACCTATGTGATTTATCTCTGAAGACGTTTCAAAGAGCATTGAATTTTCAATATAGGTCAATTAATATCTTATTAATTGCTGTTATTATGTTGCCCCAATTGACCTATTTCATATTTGTGAGACTCCAGTGAGAAGGAAGAAGAGGCAGAATAATAAACCTTTCCTTTTTAGCTGCTGTAATGTCCCATCTTTCTGCAATTGCATTCAGAGTAAAGCTTTTGCATGAAAGGGCTTCAGGAAGTTACAAAACTCCTTTACATGGCTTGTTGGATCTGTGTACAATTTCCAGCATTACCCAGAATAAATACCAGGAGACTGGTGTGGTTTATACAAGAGTTTATAGAGAAAAAAAATCCACCCACTAGCTCCCATGCTGAGGATTACAACCAGGTCTCTGCTGCCAAGTTCTGTGTTTAGGTAAAGCATGAGAAAATCTGCCATTTTTTTTTTTTTTTTTAAAGTCACACAAGGGTTTCTATAGTAAGGAGTGGTAAGAAGCTGACAGCTTTTTATGCATAAAAGGCAGCTGTTCCTTCTCAGGTAATATTATTAATAAACCCTAAGGTAATGTTTGCTCTGAAATATGTCTAATTGAAATAATTTACTCTGACCCTTGGAGAATTATGAAACTGTTTTCATCATGTTCACACACAGCAAAATAATTATGAGATGCCATATGGAAAAGCCATCATGTGGTAGATGTCTTTCTGAATCTATATTTTTGAAATGTTTCCCACAGATAAATCATATACCTAATTTACAAAGTAGAGGTGAACAGCCCCTTTTCCACATGGAGATTTGATGTGAAATGTTTGCAGTTCGAGAATATTAACAGGGGTGTTGACATCAGTAATTACTGCAGTTATGAGACATTTTTCATAAAGTATTATGAGAGCAATACTTGATCATATAGGAAGGAAAAAGGTAGGCAACTTTATACTTAGCATACAAAATTGCGAGGTATCGTCAGTCTCAGAAAACAGTGTGGGTACATTGGTGACTGAGGTACTTTTTGCCTTTAGAATAAAATCTGTCTGGAAAGTTCCAGCAGTTTCCACTGAGATAGCACATTTGGCAAGATGAGGCTGAGCGTGGTGGTATGTAAGGACTTTCGGGAAAACTTGTCAGCTTTCACAGGGAAAGGTCCAAGTGTTTATGGGAACTATGAAGTGGGTTGGGTGGCTCTCAAAGGGATCTGTGGGGTCATTTGGGACAAGGATTTGAAAGCTTTTTTGATTGAAGCTCTTCTGAACTTATCAAAATGGTTAAAAGTCTGGCTGTGAGTCTCATGAGAGCTGATTTCTTGTGAAATTTCTGGTATGGTACTTTCCTGCTGGGGTGAGAAAATCTTAGTAGGACAGACTTTCTCACCGTATTTTAATTCTTGGGATCCATGTCCCCGTTAAACCCAGGAAATGGAGAATCACAGGAAACTGAGCTTTACTTTCAACCTCCGGGAAGTTAGATTCAGATTTCTCTAGAGTTTCAATTGTTTAATTATGTCAACTGGCCCAATTTCCTGACCATAACCCCCACTCCCAACCCGACCTAAAAAGGTGGGGTACAAGAAAAAAAGAAAAAAAAAAAGACTTTTTAAAAAGCATAATTCATGTTTCCATAAGCTTCCAGTTTCTCCCGACTTGTATTAAATTAAAAAAGAATTAAAATGTAAATAAACTATAGCCTGTTAATCCTGCATTCTCTACCTCTCCAAGAGTGGTGCCAGAAGCTTCTTTGACCCTTCACATTGTCACAGTCATTTGAGGGACCTCCATTTCCAATGCACATCTCTGGATTTCAGAGCTCTTGGTCACATTTGCAAGAAATGAGCATTCTCTTCTTAAAACAGCTCTTTTGAGGCGGACGCTGGGATGTGGATTGTGAGTCTGGCCAGAACCGTGTCATCCTCATAATTAGCTAATAGTTGGCGTTTTGAAATCCTAGTTCCAGCCCCCTCGGGTCCTTTGTAGGAGCCTCCCATTTGTTTGCCTCATCTTGCTTCAATTCTCAGCAGTCAGTTATCCTTGGATGTTCAAAGAACGTCAAATTTACATAAAAGCTCATGTATGTATATACAGTTTCCAAATATTTACAGAGTTTCTTTGAGAAACACGTGACAGAAAAGTTTTTCACCTTTTTAAAGTTGTAGTCCTACCTTTAACAAAAAAAAAAAAGACATGGAATTTTTAAGAAAAATAATGAAATGTAAAACTGGAACCTTGACAAAACGATGAAACTGCTCTTTTCTGATATATTTCAGGTCAGATCCTTGTATTTCCCATTTTTAAACAACTGCCAAGCATTTGTTTTTATATCTACTAGACATCTGTGCTATTGGTGAGCACTTTTTCTAGCTATTGACTCTCCTAAAATAAAGGTAACATTTTTGTGTGTGATTTATAGTCTATCATTATTATAGTGCAGCCTCTGAGCCCATGAACTAGAGATTTATTGCACACTCGTGTCTTCTCCCTGACTCATGTAATACTGAAAAGGTAAAATGTCTTGGCTTGTTGAAGGCTTCCTTCTTTAAGCAGCTGTCTTTCTTGGTATGGTGCTTTTGCAGCTTGATTAAACTATATCGAGAAGGTCAGTGACCAAACTTTGCCTTTAACAGTTTCTCATAACATGTATTCCTCATAGGGAGCTTTTCTCAGCTCAGGTTATTTCCAGCAATGTTCTCAAACCAAAAGAATGATCTTCGCAGTAAACCAATACATTCCCACTTTTTATCCTTATCTCCCATGTAAGTGATGACAGCATTTCTATTTCTTCTGCTGACTGGGCCAAGAATAACTAGATTAATGATGAGCCTGTTTCTTTTTCCTAAGTGTATTATATTCTTTCTTTGACCTTTCAAGACATGGGAATCTTCAATTTCATAAGACAGCTTAAAAAGGGAAATTCCCCACCCCCATTCCTCTCTCTACTTCTCATCACTGTTTCCCCCTACTTGGCTGGCTATCAGTGGGAATAATGCATTCAGAACACACACACACACACTCACACCAGTCCCAACACATTTTCTGGAAATTCCGAGTATATTGCATAACTATAAAGAAAAACTTGGCTGTAAGACTGGATTCCCACCTTAATCCCACCACAAAACTTTTTGGAAGATACTGTCACAAAAAGATTATATAAACTGCATGAATGTTGAAGGCAAACAAAGTAGCCCACATAAATGAATGAAACTTAGGACAGTTTCATTTTCTAATTTCCTTTTCTGAAATACATGATATTTTATGTTTTGTTCCACATTTTCATTTATTAATAGTCCCTGATTTCTGATTATGTTTTATATGTGAATGACTTATAACTATTTGGAATAGAAACATAAGAGTATGACTAAATTCATCAAGTTAAATCTTAACTAGTACTTCTTTTCTATCCTTCAATCAAGCACCAAAGTCCTTATAATTTTTTACTTTAGATTCCAGAATCTCTTTCTTAGGTCATGCAGACCTCCCATTTTTCCTCATATTTCCCTCCAGTCTTTAATCTGAAACTTAGCTGAGACTAAGGCAGAAAATTGGTTATGTCCTAAAAGAGAGTGTTGACTGAGGGCAGTTTCTTAAGAGCCTGCTAAATGCAATTGTCTGTTGAGTAATTAGGTCTCTCACTGCTCTCAGAACATCCAAACGAGCACCTGAGTATTGCCTCAAGGTTTCCCTGTTTAGATCTTCGCATATATTTGTTATCCCAGAATCAGATAAAATACTTTTTAGTAAGCTGAAGCAGTCAGTTAAATTATTTTACTCTATAGGAGCACAGTGGTTTAAATGGAATTATTCCTAGAAATTCCATTTCTCCCCCTGTGAGATAAAAGCCACAAAAAGAGTTGGGATCTAACCACTCAGGAGTTAATTATAAGTGAAAAAGAGAGTTTTTCAGGATAAAGATTAGGAGGCTAGGTCTTTCCACAAATCTCTAGATTCCATTAACCATCAATTAAAGAAATCCACTTTGCTGTCCTTTAGGGATCTCACCATGAACCCATCTCAATAAATGGCACTATTATGATTCAGTTTCCCAAAATAGAAAAGCAAGCATCTTCCTTGATTCCTCCCTTTTCTCAACATCTACAAGTTATTTATCAATAAGTCCTCAACTCTGTCCAAGTCTGTTGATCAATACTGCTAGCACCCTAGTACCCTGAATTAAACCACCATCATTTCTCACCTGAACTACTGAAATAGCCTCATGATCAGGGTCAAGTCAATGTCTGGTCACTGAACTTTAGGGACATAAAATGTATTACAAAGTTATTAGAAAAGCTGAAAAGCCAAATATGAATGGTATCTCAACTGCAGTATTAAGTATATTAGCAAGGCACATCCATTCTTAGTTATGAAGAGCCAAAGAATCAGGGCCACCAGGCAGGAAAGGAAATCACAGTGGAAGGGTCTGTTTATACTCTTGATTAGAGTTAGAACCATGGGAAGATGAGGTGGTATCAGACATTTTGCTGAAGCTGTGGGAGGGTTGGAATGGTGGGCTTGATTTCTCCCTTTTTTTAGCCCGAAACTCATATCACAGCTTCCCATTTGCCCTACCTGGCTAGAGGGTGGTGGACAAGAGTAGCCTGGAAATGTTTGCAAAATGCCATTTCCTGGACAGCAGAGTAAGTATAAGGAAAGAATCTGTGAATAAAATTGCGACTGTCACAATCCACCCCTTTTACTATGTAGTATGCATTCTCTCCAACCATACAAAATTTATTCTCATGTAATAAAAGCTTCATGCTTCCACGTAAGAAAATACAAACCAAACACAAATTAAAACCAGCATAGTTCAGTTCAGTTCAGTCGCTCAGTCGTGTCCGACTCTTTGTGACCCTATGAATCGCAGCACGCCAGGCCTCCTTGTCCATCACAAACTCCCGGAGTTCACTCAGACTCATGTCCATTGAGTCAGTGATGCCATCCAGCCATCTCATCCTCTGTCGTCCCCTTCTTCTCCTGCCCCCAATCCCTCCCAGCGTCAGAGTCTTTTCCAATGAGTCAGCTCTTTGCATGAGGTAGCCAAAGTACTGGAGTTTCAGCTTCAGCATCATTCCCTTCAAAGAAATCCCAGGGCTGATCTCCTTCAGAATGGACTGGTTGGAACCTCACAAAAAGGGCATATGAAGTCTCATCATCATGCACCATTCACTCTCAAAGTTGGATGTCTCTAGGTAATGTAATACCTTCTTCATTGATCTACATGTGGTTTCTCAATGTATGGCAGAATGAAAATGTAAATTTAAGTATCACCAACAGTTTTCATATATAGAGTGAAGAAAGGATAAAACATGAATAATTTGTTAATATATAAATGACAAAAATATGCAGAGCTGATATAATCCTCATTTTTGACTCTAATCATGAGGGCGCTTCTTTGATTCACCCTTTTATATTCTTGCCCTCAGCCAGAACCTCAGTTGATTTGATCAGGGTTCTATATCTGATGGTGATCCAAGCCTTCTTTCTCAAAGGATCTGAATACTTCATGGTTCTAGCTCTATCAGTTAATTGTTGTAGATTTTACTACTGGGTTTGGAATTATTAAGGGAGGGAGGTCCCAAGTGGATTCCACCATGTTGTTAAGCAGAATCAATATTCACATTTCTTTTCTGCCTGATGGTTCAATGGCAAGAGAAACCCAAAAAATCCAAATAATGGTTTCAACTTATAATTCAATGGGACAATTGTTGTGTCATTAATGAAAGTATTTCTCTTTTGGGAACTAAGACTTCTGAACTTCAGAACATAAAGGTATAAGGACAGGAAGCAAAAATGACTCAAGCATAGATATTTTGGTATAATAATGAAAACAGTAACTCCTATTTCTATTTCTTTGTTCCTAAACGCTTATATATTGCCCATGGGAGAAGTTGAGCTTATACTGGTCCACTTTTCAAAGCAATCAACACTACCAGGATGTGGTCTTCCACAAGTGAATCATCAGTAAGCACTCACTACTCTATTAAGTCAGTTCCATTTAAGCAACAGGGTACATTGCAATACAAGTGAATCTCATGGATGGAAAGCTGCACTTTCTGCTGTGAAATAAGCTTCAATGTCTTACAGGATTCTATGATGAATGATGGTTTTTTTCATAAATTCATGGATGATAGTGGTGGCAGATCAAAGCAAATCTATTTATAGGATAGGTATATATTTAAGTCAGAACTTGATGCCCCTTTAGAATTACAGAGGGTTACAGTCTTCAACCTGCTATCAGGAAGTTACTGATCTCCGAAAATATTGCAGTGTGAGGGGTACAGCATTGGTCACTGAGGTTACACATTGGACTCAATACTGTGGGGGTAAAGTTGAGCCCTTGTGAACTTCTATTTCTGGCATGATGGTACCTTTGTACATGGATCCCTTGAATAAGTACTGAAGTATCTGGGGAAGGATGCTTCCTGATATCCATTGTATAAATTATTTGCCCATCTGATTTGAGAGCTTTCTCAAATGTGGATGTCTTTCAGTGAGCGTTTAATTTAGGATGCAAACACCTTCATGCTTTGTGCCTGTTCTTAGTACATTAATCTAACTTTTTCCCAGAAAATGTCCACCAGTCTTCTAATGCTCTTCTTCCAATTTCTGGCCAACTAGCCAGAAAGCTAGTGGTGGCCAATGAATCGGGTTTGCCCTCAGGCCACTTATTATCCTGGGTAAAGTAGATAACCAGATTTATTATCTGAAATTTTGCCCATGAGAGAGGATATTCCTTCATCATGTTCTTTGAGTGGGGGTTCGTATTCTTTAAGTCAACTATAGAGCTGTAGCAGAACAGAAATCCATGGCTGGCTGGTTCCACTACATCATGCCACCTGGTAATGAGGTAACCTTGGTAATGAGGTCTGAGCTTTTCTTTCTCAGTCCAGTAGTCATAGGATCTCCCTAATAGGTCACATGTGTGGACTGAAAAAAAAAAAGGGGGGGGGATAGTGTAGCATACCTAATCTAAATGTTATTTGACTCTAAAATGACCTTCTCACTGTTCTGGTTCTCTGGGGTTATTTAAATATCTATTTTTCTCAGTCATCACATCTTTGGAGGATTAGGAAAACCTGTGTAGAAATAGCTTTATACTTCACATGGGTGCTGGTTTCAAGGCCTGAGAATTGTCTGAGTCAAGTATCCCTGATGAAACCCTCAGAGGTTCTGTGTTGTTTTGTCTGTGTAGGTTTGTGCCTTGTAGCATCTTATTTCTTGAATCTGGACCCTGACCTTGATATTAAATTGCTCTGAGGAACTCTGTGGCAGAAAGTGAAGAAGAACTAAACAGCCTCTTGATGAAAGTCAAAGAGGAGAGTGAAAGAGTTGGCTTAAGCTCAACATTCAGAAACTAAGACCATGGCATCTGGTCCCATCACTTCATGGCAAATAGATGGGGAAACAGTGGCTGACTTTATTTTTGGGGGCTACAAAATCACTGCAGATGGTGATTGCAGCCATGAAATTAAAAGACGCTTATTCCTTGGAAGAAAAGTTATGACCAACCTAGACAGCATATTAAAAAGCAGAGACATTACTTTGCCAACAAAGATCCATCTAGGCAAGGCTATGGTTTTTCCAGTAGTCATGTATGGATGTGAGAATTAGACTATAAAGTAAGCTGAGTGCCAAAGAATTGATGCTTTTGAACTGTAGTGTTGGAGAAGACTCTTGAGAGTCCCTTGGACTCCAAGGAGATCCAACCAGTCCATGCTAAAGGAGATCAGTCCTAGGTATTCATTGGAAGGACTGATGTTGAAGCTGAAACTCCAATACTTTGGCTACCTGACACAAAGAGCTGACTAATTTGAAAAGACCCTGATGCTGGGAAAGATTGAGGGCAGGAGGAGAAGGGGATGACAGAGGATGAGATGGTTGGATGGCATCACCGAATCAATGGACATGAGTCTGGGTAAACTCTGAGAGTTGGTGATGGACAGGGAGGCCTGGCGTGCTGCAATTCATAGGGTTGCAAAGAGTCGGACACGACTGAGTGACTGAACTGAACTGAACTGAGGAACTCTTTCAGTAGGAATAATTGTTACATTTATTAGGCAAAGTGTATGTGGATAATGTACAAATAGTCTAAGTGTGCATTAGGTGGTATCTGGGGAATCTAACTTCTAGCAGTCCCCTTATTTTTTCCTTAGTTTCAGTTTATCTCAGTAATTTTCCAGTGTCTCTACCATTGCTCAAAATTTTATCTTGGGTCAGAAAATTTGTATTTTATAATTCTATAAATCATAAGAATAATTTATTCTGGTCATTTTTAACAGATGACCTGAACCTCTTCCCCCATATGCTCCCAGAAGTCTAGCATGGAGAGAAACTTTGTCTCCCATAGGACTTTAGTAGAGGTGCTGAAGGACATGTATCTGTCAGGATCCTTGATCCAAGCCGCAGAAATGAGATCTGGAAACATCAAGCAGAAAATGCAGTGTCTAAAGAATATTTTGGAGTTTAATAACGGCCAGAGAGCAGGCTCCACCATCTAGAATGTCCACAGTCACACCAGAGTTCTGTCCATGAGGACACTGAGTTGCTGCCATTCCCCCTACACCACTGATACTCTTGGTGCTGGATGCTGGGCACAGCTGAACATGTCACACGCTACCATTTTGGTGTGTTTTTTTTTAGACTCTTCCCAAATATACATATACATTTTTTATTCTATCCAAACTACAGTGTATTTTTTAATGTTAACAATACATTTTAAACATTCTTCCTGTGCTCGGAAGCTTTTTATTTCTATTATATATATTACAGTAGAGCAAATAGATTATCACATAGGTCTATCATAGATTATCACATAGGTCTATCATAGTTTATTTAACAAATCTCACATTGCTTGTGCTGTTTCCAAATCTTTATCATCTTCTTTAATGTTTCAATGAACATCCTTGCCTTTGTACTGTATACTCATTTCAGAATACTTTTTTAGGATACAATTTATAGAGTTTGAATTTCTGGTTCTGGCAGGCTTAAAGTTTTTTCACTGATATTGCCAAATTGCAGTTCTGAGTTATCTTGAGAAATGGAGTGCAGAGACAAGGTCATTTTTTGAGAAATGATTTGTTATAGAAAATAGAATAGTCTAAAATGTTCTTTGTTCTCTTATTCCCACTATCATTCTCTAACATTTAACTTATCTGGATTGCAATCTAATTCTGACTTTCCTCTTTTTTAATAAGATTTTGATAAATATTAAATTATATAAAGAATAAAATTGTTGCTTACCACATATGTTGCATAAACTAAAACTTTGCAGCAGTCAGCTATTATAATAATGTTGTTATTAATTTGTTTTTTTCTCACTTTCCTTATTGATGGTCAACTTTTTATTTTCTGTTTTTTTTTAAGGACTTTCAGTATTCACAAATGTATGCATTATGAATTTTACTCTCTGAAAACACTGAGATACAGGTTCAAAATGATATTGTTAAGGTGAAATAATTATAGTTATAAAACAGCATTTTTTTCTTTATTAAATCTCATATAATCCTTAAAGCCTCTATAGAAAGTAATAAAGTGATCTCTCATAAATAGGAAAATATTATTTTCACATATTTTTAAGAAATATTTAGACTAAAAATATATTTTTAATTCATTTTGACAGAAGTAGTTTGTTGCAATTACATCACCGACACATTTAGATATTCTATATATGTCACCTTGACTCAATAGTGACCTGAGGAGGAAATTTGTAGGTTTAGCAAATCCCTTCTGGTAACACCCACAGAACTGAAAATGTATCCCACTTCTTGGTGGTCTTCTGCCCATCCAAAGCTCCTGAGGACCATAAAAAATATCGTTTTCTCTCCTAAATTGCTGTAAAATTATCCTGAGAGACCCACGGGAAAATCTTTCTCAGGTTGGGCATTCCATGGAGACTTAATATTCTATATTTTGAAATGTGGCTAGAAGTGGAAATGGATTTACTTCTCATGATCTCTTTTTTTATAATTGGGGATATAAAAAATAAAGTTTAAAATGTGAATAAAATATAATTGAAAAGAAAAGCCTTGATTTTTGCATATAGAATTTCTTTACCAAATGGGTGAGCTGGTGTAACTTAAGATGGTACTTAAGATTAAATACCCATGAATGAAACTATGAAATACAAAACTTCTGACACCATGAGCTAGTTCCTAGAAAGAAGGTGCATACATTTAACAAATATTGTATTCACTACATATAAGGTATAAGAACTTACACATAATTCAGTGATAAAATTAATTGTAATTCAGTAATCATTGTTATTACTCAATACTCAGTAGTAGAGTTAGCAACCACAGTGCAGGTTAGTTTCCCCCCCACGCCTCGTTCCCTCCTATTTCTATTGACTTTCTTAATTTAGCTTAATCCCTCATTTAAATATAACCTATCTTGTTCCAAAAAATATTTGTGACAAACATTTTATTATATTCATTAATAACCTATTATCTTAGCAGCCTTGTCTTTCATTTTTTGCTCCATTAGTTGAGACTAAATGCTGTGATTTCTCTCTTTCTGTTCTTTAAAACCATAATTTAGAGATACATACTCCCTTGTGTGTGAAATTCTGTATTGATATGGAATTCACTTTCTTTGATAACCCTTAGTTTGGCTTCAGTCACAGTGATTCAGACTTAGTCAACACATTGACACTTGGTTAATTAGAACATTCTAGATGATTGGAAACCCTGGCCAGTTGAGTTCTTAGAACTGTTTTAGCAGAGACACCACATCCTTTCATTATGAGCTGGAGACATCATGCTCTTTAGTCCCTCATAGCAGTTTTCTAATATATTACTTTCTCCATTTTAAAGAGAAGTAAAAGAAGGTTTAGCACTAAAGGTAAATCTAGTGTTTAAATTCAAGTTTACCTTTGCTTATTTGAACAATGAGTGTGTATTATGTGCCTCATTATGTTTTACGCATTGGTGTAATTGAAGTTGTTAGAAATTATGAAGTTGTTATGGTGGTGAAAATGATTCCAAAGTTGCTTTGTATTCTACTATACTGTTGCTGAAAATATTTAGGTACTTCCTTGGTGTTTCCTGAAGATTAGAATCCTAATATGGGAAGTCAACTTTAATTTATAGTTGAATCACACATAAACTAAACACCAGTAGCCGAATGTACTGGTTGTGTCTACTCTGGCTTTGTCATCAACAGTGACAATGTCCTAACATGGTCTGCTTTAGTCTAAGAATCTGTAGGGTCTGGAATATTCAGTGTGGACTTAAGGCAAGCACTCAACTGGTATGCTTCGGTGTGTCCATAGCTAGAGGTGGATTTTTATAAAATTAATCATGATTAAGTTTCAGAGGTCCTAGGAGAGACTTTAGTAATGATAATTTTCTTTTTCTTTTTTTAATTTGTGAAAGGCAATTTGTATTCACTTCCTTCTTGAATATATTCCAAATATATAAATTTTTAGACAGAAAAAATTCTTTATCCACTTCTAGTTGTATCAGTATTTAAAATATTGACCTACTCACAAAACTGATTAATTACTAGCCAAAACCCAAGTCCTTAGGGGTCATCCCTCCACTCTAGCTCAGTGACTTCTTGGAAATCACCTGGCTCTCATATTTATGAGCTGGCAACTGAAAGGCTGCACTGGTACAGCAGGAAGGTTTAGGACTCTACTCTTGGGCCATGGCTAGGATCTGTTTAGATTGGTTGTTTCTTGTACTGGCATCACTGGTTAACTGTTTTGAATATTATCTCTTGCAAACCTGAAGATCCAGCTGAACCTCAAACCTCCCAGAGCTATTGAAGGACAGCTACAAAGCAAAGCCAACTCTTTTATCAGGATTCCATTACTTTGGCTTAATAAATGGGTAGAACTTGAACCCAGCTCAATTCCTGATTTTCCTAAGTAATGAAGTCAACCTGAGTCAGTGTTAGAATCAAATTATCATTTGATTCATTATATTTGTTACATTGTGATCTTTGACTCTCAGATTTCAGGATCTGGGGAGAGCAGGAGATTGAGCAGGATTGGATAGTGACTAAATCTTTGCCCTTTCATTTCTTTTCCTGAATGAAGACTTCTTTTTCATCCTTCTCAGCCATACATTCAAAGATTAATTCTAAGGCCTGCACTAGTAAATAACCAATATTTAAAATTTTAAAAAATAAAAATATTTAAAACCAACACATTATTTATGTTTGGACCTCAGATGGTCCCCCCAAACAATTGATGGTCATAAATCATAAATCAACAGTCATAAATCCTTGGCTCATAACACATTAAAATCATTGGTCATGAATGGACCTCTACTTATGAACACACCAATATAAGAAATGATTCAGTTCTTACCAGTAACTTGTTGTTTAGTCGCTAAGTTGTGTCTGACTCTCTTGTCACCCTATGGACTGGCAGGCTCTGCCCATGGGATTTCCCAGGCAAGAATACTGGAATGGGTTGTCATTTCCTTCTCCAGGGGATTTTTCTGATCTAAGGATCGAACCCACATCTCCTGCATTGGCAGATGGATTCTTTACCACCGAGCCATGAGGTAAGCCCTCAATAGCTTAATACCCTTATCAATAACTAGGGTGACTCTATGTCCAGTTTTCCTGGGGCAGTCCCTGTTTACTATGACCATCCCTATTTATGAACACTGCCCCCACTTCACTCTCAAAATTGTCCTAGTCTTGATGATATATTATATGGTAACTCACCCCTGTGTTTCTTTCTGTCCCATCCCTCTGCCTCATTTCAGAGGAAAACACTATCCTTAATGTTGTGTTTATTGTTTGGTATTTATTTGCTTATTTTTTTTTTTCAGTCATATATGTGACTAAATATTATATTGTTCATTTAAAAACTTTATAAAGAGGATGTCATACAATTCTACTCTTTTGGAACTGTTTTTTCCCAGTCAGTATTATGTTTATCAATGTTACTGTACTTAGAGATAGTTCGTTCATGTTAATTTTCTCTGCTGTATTATATTCCATTGTGTAATTATGCTATAACTTACTATTTTGGGGTTATTGTTATATGTTTTTTTTTTTTTTTGCAAGTTTAAGCTATAACAGCCAGTTTTGTTCTGAACATTCTAGTTTGCATTATGTATACATATATATGATACACACATATGAGTAGAATTGCTGTATATATGTGGGTTTGTGTGTGTAAGTAGAATTACTATAGGGTTAATGAGTATTCATTAACCCTTCAAGTGATAGAATAGGGTTAATGAGTATTCATTAACCTTTCTGGTGATAGAACAAGGTCCGATGCTGTAAAGAGCAATATTGAATAGGAACCTAGAATGTCAGGTCCATGAATCAAGGCAAATTGGAAGTTGTCAAACAGGAGATGGCAAGAGTGAACGTTGACATTCTAGGAATCAGTGAACTAAAATGGGTGAATTTAATTCAGATGACCATTATATATCTACTACTGTGGGCAGGAATCCCTCAGAAGAAATGGAGTAGCCATCATGGTCAACAAAAGAATTCAAAATTCAGTACTTGGATGCAATCTCAAAAACGACAGAATGATCTCTGTTTGTTTCCAAGGCAAACATTTAATATCACAGTAATCCAAGTCTATGCCCCAACCAGTAACGCTGAAGAAGCTGAAGTTGAACGGTTCTATGAAGACCTACAAGACCTTTTAGAACTAACACCCAAAAAAGATGTCCTTTTCATTATAGGGGACTGGAATGCAAAAGTAGGAAGTCAAGAAACACCTGGAGTAACAGGCAAATTTGGCCTTGGAATACGGAATGAAGCAGGGCAAAGACGAATTGAGTTTTGCCAAGAAAATGCACTGGTCATAGCAAACACCCTCGTCCAACAACACAAAAGAAGACTCTACACATGGACATCACCAGATGGTCAACACCGAAATCAGATTGATTATATTCTTTGCAGCCAAATATGGAGAAGTTCTATACAGTCAACAAAAACAAGTCAACAAAAAGCTGACTGTGGCTCAGATCATGAACTCCGTATTGCCAAGTTCAGACTTAAATTGAAGAAAGTAGGGAAAAACCACTAGACCATTGAGGTATGACCTAAATCAAATCCCTTATGATTATACAGTGGAAGTGAGAAATAGATTTAAGGGACTAGATCTGATAGATAGAGTGCCTGATGAACTATGGATGGAGGTTCGTGACATTGTTCAAGAGACAGGGATCAAGACCATCTCATGGAAAAGAAATGCAAAAAAGCAAAATGACTGTCTGGGGAGGCCTTACAAATAGCTGTGAAAAGAAGAGAAGTGAAAAGCAAAGGAGAAAAGGAAAGATATAAGCGTCTGAATGCAAAGTTCCAAAGAATAGCAAGAAGAGATAAGAAAGCCTTCCTCAGCGATCAATGCAAAGAAATAGAGGAAAACAACAGAATGGGAAAGACTAGAGATCTCTTCAAGAAACTCAGAGATACCAAGGGAACATTTCATGGAAAGATGGGCTCGATAAAGGACAGAAATGGTATGGACCTAACAGAAGCAGAAGATATTAAGAAGAGGTGGCAAGAATACACAGAAGAACTGTACAAAAAAGATCTTCATGACCCAGATAATCACAATGGCGTGATCACTGACCTAGAGCCAGACATCCTGGAATGTGAAGTTAAGTGGGCCTTAGAAAGCATCACTATGAACAAAGCTAGTGGAGGTGATGGAATTCCAGTTGAGCTATTTCAAATCCTAAAAGATGATGCTGTGAAAGTGCTGCACTCAATATGCCAGCAAATTTGGAAACCTCAGAAGTGGCCACAGGACTGGAAAAAGTCAGTTTTTATTCCAATCCCAAAGAAAGGCAATGCCAAAGAATGCTCAAACTACCGCACAATTGCACTCATCTCGCACGCTAGTAAAGTAATGCTCAAAATTCTCCAAGCCAGGCTTCAGCAATACGTGAACCGTGAACTTCCAGTTGTTCAAGGTGGTTTTAGAAAAGGCAGAGGAACCAGAGACCAAATTGCCAACATCCACTGGATCATCAAAAAAAGCAAGAGAGTTCCAGAAAAACATCTATTTCTGCTTTATTGACTATGCCAAAGCCTTTGACTGTGTGGATCACAATAAACAGTGGAAAATTCTGAAAGAGATGGGAATACCAGACCACCTGACCTGCCTCTTGAGAAATCTGTATGCAGGTCAGGCAGCAACAGTTAGAACTGGACATGGAACAACAGACTGGTTCCAAATAGGCAAAGGAGTACATCAAGGCTGTATATTGTCACTCTGCTTATTTAACTTATATCAGAGTACATCATGAGAAACGCTGGGCTGGATGAAGCACAAACTGGAATCAAGAAATGCCAGGAGAAATATCAATAACCTCAGATATACAGATGACATCACCCTTATGGCAGAAGCGAAGAACTAAAGAGCCTCTTGATGAAAGTGAAAGAGGAGAGTGAAAAAGTTGGCTTAAAACTCAACATTCAGAAAACATGGCATCTGGTCCCATCACTTCATGGCAAATAGATGGGGAAACAGTGGAAACAGTGGCTGACTATTTTTTTTTTTTTTTTTTTTGGTCTCCAAAGTCCCTGCAGATGGTGATTGCAGCCATGAAATTAAAAGACACTTCCTCCTTGGAAGGAAAACTATGACCAACCTAGTCAGCATATTAAAAAGCAGAGACATTACTTTGACAACAAAGGTCTGTCTAGTCAAGGGTATGGTTTTTCCAAAAGTCATGCATGGTTGTGAGAGTTGCAGTATAAAGAAAGTTGAGTGCCTAAGAATTGATGCTTTTGAATTGTGGTGTTGGAGAAGACTCTTGAGAGTCCCTTGGACTGCAAGGGGATCCAACCAGTCCATCCTAAAGGAGATCAGTCCTGGGTGTTCATTGGAAGGACTGATGTTAAAGCTGAAACTCCAGTACTTTGGCCACCTAATGCGAAGTGTTGACTCATTGGAAAAGACCCTGCTGCTGGGAAAGATTGATGGCAGGAGGAGAAGGGGACATCAGAGGATGAGATGGTTGGATGGCATCACTGACTCAATGAACATGAGTTTGAGTAAACTCCGGGAATTGGTGATGGACAGGGAGGCCTGGTGTGCTGCGATTCATGGGGTTGCAAAGTCGGACATGACTGAGGGCCTGATCTGAACTGAACTGAACTATTGATTCTCACTCTTCAATCTATTCCCATGCTGTTTTATTTTCACATCTTGGTCGATAGTGCCTAGTTGTTCAGGCTGGCTGCCTGCATATTATTTTTGATCCCTTTGTCTCTGAACTTTGTCTCCTTATTTCCATGTCGACTCGCATCATTTGTGCTAGTTGAAACTGCATCATTTTCCACCTGGAATAATGAAATATTTTCCTGCTAGGTCTCCCTATCTTGACACTTTGTTCTTTCTAATCCATTATTCACTGTGCAGGCAGAATCATCTTCTGAAAAAGTGCATCTTATGATACCTCTTGCTGCTCAAAATCCTCAATAGCCTCACAGTAAAAATGAAAATCCTCACCATAGACCATAAGATCTACATAATCCAGCCTCTGATAACCTTTCCAGAATTTTTTTCCATCCCCCCATCTTTATTACTCTCCTATCACACTGGTTTTACTTCAGTTCTTCAGCATAGCCTGTACTTTCTTTTTTTCCCCAAAACATTTTTATTCACTCTTCTTTTGGTAATTTGTAATTACCCTTTAGGTTTAAAGAAGGTGTCAGTTCCTCTGAAAACTTTGCCTCATCCCCTAGTCTGTGAACATTAGATCTCTTCACTTAGAATATCTGCTGTTCTTCCTCCACAGCACTGATCACCAGTTGTAATTTTCCTCGTGCTTCTGTGATTTTTGGCTTACTGTTTATTCTATCCTGAAAATATATATGCTACCTAGGGCAAGAAGCTATGCCAGTTTAGTACATGGTCCATAGAAGGTGCGTAATACATTTTGTTGAATGAATTAATAAATAAAATATTTATTGAGTATCTTCTGTTCAGTACAGTAATTATCTTGAAGGAGGAAGAATACACATTAATTCAAAATAAGTAAAAACTCCTAAACCACTAAACCTTTAAATAATTAGAGGACAGAGGAAGACAGTATGCAATTAAGTGTGAAAATATGTGGTACAGCATGAAGCTGCTAGAGGAATGCAAGGAAGGAAGAGAGATCTGGGGCTTCAACAATTGGGGGTGTCTTCTTGGGAGTGGGTAGCACTTCCATGGGTATAGGATTTGGTCACTTTAAACAACAGATATAAATTTGTAATCTCCCGTAGTCCAGCTTTAATTATAGTAATTATTAATATGTTTTCTACAGCAATTTTTCGGCTGTTGTAAAGGAGCTCATAAATATGTTATTATTTAAAATTCCTTTCTTCATGTTGACATAGTCATATGTTTCTCTGCTTTTCATACCACCCGTTTGAGTGACATCAAGCAGTGCTGCGTTCGCTCTAGAGGACTGTCCCAAATCAGTCCTCAGAAAGAATGGTGTTCATGGCACCAGAGTGGCACTCCCCTCACCCCCAGCAGCAGATGAAATATTTCAAAGGGGACATCTGCCACCACCACTGAGATTTTATGGAGTACCCACACATGTAGACTCACTAAAGTGGGCATGACAGCTGAAAAATATTAAAAGTGTGTGTGTTTTTAAAAACAACTTATGGTTAGGAATTAAGAAATGACTTTTAAATAAGAACAGAAATTTTTTTTTTCTTTTGCAAGCGTGTAGTTTTTTCTTTTTCTTTTTTTTTTGAAGACCCCACACTTGCAAAATCTTTTAGGTCATGTGTTTGCTTTACAAAACATTTGGCAAGTAATAGGTGCCATGGGAATATATCCACTCCATCTGGAGTCAGCAGATCCTCCTGGTTCCCCTGTACCTGTGTTACCACCAGTCCCCACGGCTCACAAATGTTTTTGTTTTCTTTCTTTAATAAATTTTGGATGCAATAATTAAACTGAGGAACCTTACTGAAGTGAGTTCCTCCCTCAATTTTGTAAGGCAAATCTAAAGGGAGAAAGGAAATGTATATTTGCCAATTCGATGTTTACAAAAATTAAACCTGCATAGAATGTAATTACTTCTTTTCCTGGTAGAGCATTTCCTTTCACAAAACAAGGCCCAGTGAACACACATTATTTCTGACCTAGTTTTTTTTTTTTTTTTTAATCCCTCCAGTGGAAAACTTTTTAGAAGCTTTTAATTTTATTTCGATAATAGCAAGTTATGGGTCATGTTGTCCTAACTTTCATCTTCCTTTTAAAAATTGAGCAGATATTAAAACTGGAAAAATGATTGGGTTAATCTCATTCATTTATTGTCAGAATAAGGTTGTTTCTTGCTATATCCTGTATTATTTTCAGTTTTTGTCATCAGTTGAGAATAGTTATATTATTTCACAAAGATCCTTCTGGATTTCCCATTTCTCCCATCATTTTATTTTGTTTTATTTATGTTTTATTTTATTTTAAAGGGGAGGTCATGTAGAAAATCAGGCTTATAATCTCACAAATACAGCATCCCTTGTTTGATATTTGGATCTTTCTTCTTTCACTTTGGCAAGAAATACTGTGGGAATAAGTTTTTCTGCCAAGTATCAGTTATTTAAATATTTCATTACCTCACAAAATAAAAAAGAAGATGGAAAAAATTAGCTTCCCAAGACAATTGGACAAAGACAAATTCCTGATTTATCAGAAGACTGTTTTTTAGAACAACACTAGAATTTTTAAATACTTTTTAAAAAATTTCTAGAGGTATTTATACTACTAAATTAATTCAAATGTTGACAACTGAAAACATAGTTTTCTAAGTAGGAAACATTTGGTATCAAAAAAGAACTTTTTCCCACAAAAGCAAAAACAAAACAGAATAACAGCAAAGCATCAGTCTAAATATGTTATTAGAAGAAAGGAAAACATACATACATACCCACCCACACACAAACAGTTTTCTGTGATCTTAATGCCTCCTGCCATTTTCTTGTTACCCTTATATTTCTAATTAAAAATTTGTAGTGACAGTAGTTACAAGAAGAGCTTGGTGTGGTGTGTGTGTGTGTGTCTATGAAAGCAAAAACTGAGCAAAACTAGAGATACTATATAAAATTAACTGCTTTTCATGTGCTAAATTTTTTGTTTTAACTTTTATAAAATACAACTTTGTTTTTGGTGGAGAGCCATAAACCTAAAGCTTTTGGTCTTTAAACTTAGAATTATAAGTTAACTAAGAAGATCTAAATTTACTCCTCCAAATATATTATCTGATTGATCTGGCAAGAAACAGTCAAACTATTTCAAGTGAAACACACACTGACAGTTTCATAATGATTTTACCCACCACTTTATAAATGCGGCCTCAATGTCTTTATTGACAAGCCTGCTAAAAACATGACTTAAAAAAAAAAAAGAATAAAAGAAAAATAAAAGACTAATGTATTTTGCAAAAGAATCTTATTAGGACATTTCCCACAATGATGGGGTATTTAAGATTGTTTCTTTTGGACCTAGATCAAGGTTCTTTATTACTGATAGTTTCAGAATATCCTTGCTTTAAATCCATGTCAGCCATCTGACAAACCCATAGCAAGGAAACATATTGTCAAGTTTCAGTATATTATTATTTAATTATATTTTAATTTCCTAATGACAGATGGAATCTCCTTTATGCGAAATTGCTTTATGCCTGATTTTAAATTTCTATGTTGAAATAAATTCCTCCATTTTAATCTAGAATAACCAATTTCTGAATGAAAAGCATGACGCCTCTGAGAAACTGGAGGTAGTGATAACTCTAGGATGCACTTCTCCTTGTGCAACTGAATATAATTTGAACACGTGTAGGTTTAGGTTACACATTGGTTCTTTGTCAGATTTAAAGATCTGACTTTAATGGGTAGAAAGATCATACTTTTAGACATTATCGAAAAGAAAAACCTTTTGGTATCTTATCAACTACAATGTAAAAAAAAATTTTATTGCAAGATGTTTGCTTTATAATATGTGCTGGTTTCTGCCATACATCAACATCAATCAGCAGCAGATATACATATGTCCCCTCCTTCTTGAATCTCCCTCCCATCTCCCACCCTATCCCACCTCTCTAGGTTGTCACAGAGCACTGGGTGGAGCTCCCTGCGCCATACAGCAAATTCCCACTGGCTATCTATTTTACATATGATAATGTATATGTTGGGGCTTCTATCTTAGCTCAGTCGGTAAAGAATCTGCCTGCAATGCAGGAGACCTGAGTTTGATTCCTGGGTCAGGAAGATCCCCTGAAGAAGGAAATGGCAAACCACTCCAATATTCTTGCCTGGAGAATCTCATGGACAAGGGAGCCTGGCAGGCTACAGTTCATGGTGTTGCAAGAGTCAAACACTACTTAGCGACTAAACCACCACCACCACCACCAATGTATATGTCTCCGTGCTACTCTCTCAATTCGTCCCACCCTCCCCACTCACACTGTGTCCATGGTCTGTTCTCTCTTGTTCACTGTGTCCTGCAAACACGTTCACCAGTACCATCTTTCTAGATTTCATACATGTGTGTTAATATACAATATCTGTCTTTCTCTCTGACTTAACTTCACTCTGTACAATAGGCTCTAGTTTTAGTCACCTCATTAGAACTGACTGACATGCATTCTTTTTAAAAGCTGAATAACATTCCATTGTATATATGTACCACAGTTTCTGTATCCATTCATCTGTCAATGGGCATTTAGGTTGCTTCCATGTCCTCAGTTCAGTTCAGTCACTCAGTCGTGTCTGACTGTGACCCATGGACTGCAGCATGCCAGGCTTCCTTGTCCATCACCAACTCCCTGAGCTTGCTCAAACTTGTGGCAATTGAATTGGTGATGCCATTCAACCATCTCATCCTCTGTCGTCCCTTTCTCCTCCAGCCTTCAATCGTTCCCAGCTTCAGGGTCTCTTCAAATGAGTCACAACTTAGCAACTAAACCACCACCACCACCACCACCAATGTATATGTCTCCATGCTACTCTCTCAATTCGTCCCACCCTCCCCACTCACGCTGTGTCCACAAACTGCTCTCTGTTGTTCTCTATGTCTGCATGTCCATTGCTGTCCTGAAAATAGTTCTTCCCATCAGGTGGCCAAAGTATTGGAGCTTCAGCTTCAGCATCATTCCTTCCAATTAATATTCAGGGTTGATTTCCTTTAGGACTGACAGGTTTGATCTCCTTGCAGTCCAAAGGACTCTCAAGAGTCTTCTCCAACACCACAGTTCAAAAGCATCAATTCTTTAGCACTCAGCTTTCTTTATAGTCCAACTGTCACATCCATACATAACTAATAGAAAAACCATAGTTTTGACTAGATGGACCTTTGTTGGCAAATTAATGTCTCTGTTTTTTAATATGCTGTCTAGGTTGGTCTATGTCCTAGCTATTGTAAAAGAGTGCTGGAATGAACACTGGGCTACATGCATCTCTTTCAGGTATGGTTTTCTCAGGGTATATGCCTAGTAGTGGAATTGCTGAATCTTATGGTAGTCATATTCTTAGTTTTTAAAGGAATTCCCATACTGTTCTCCACAGTGGTTGTATCAATTACATTCCCACCAGCAGTGCACATCCTTGCCAGCATTTGTTGTTTGTAGATTTTTAAATGAATGCCATTCTGACTAGCATGAGGTGATAGCTCGTTGTAGTTTTGATTTGCAGAATGGGAGAAAATAATTGCAAATGAAGCATATGACAAAGAATTGATCTCCAAAATATACAAGCAGCTCATGCAGCTCAGTACCAGAAAAACTAACAACCCAAAATCAAAAAGTGGACAGGATACCTAAACATACGTTTCTCCAAAGAAGACAAACACGTGAAAAAATGCTCAATAACACTCATTATTAGAGAAATGCAAATCAAAACTACAGTTTTATGTAAGATGATACTATAAAGATAAAAAGAACAGACAATTATATTAGAAGTTAAAGAACAGACCCTAAGCATAGTATAACAGTGACTTTAGCTGATAGTTATAGGGTTTCTTCTCTAATAATTATTTTTGGGACTATCCTCTGAAGGCTAGTTAATATAAAATTCTAAACATTTTCCTATACTAAAGATCAGGGAAATTGTGAATCAGATTAATTGCTATGCTATGCTAAGTCACTTCAGTCGTGTCTGACTCTGTGCGACCCCATAGACGGCAGCCCACCAGGCTCCCCCATCCCTGGGATTCTCCAGGAAAGAACACTGGAGTGGGTTGCCATTTCCTTCTCCAATGCATGAAAGTGAAAAGTGAAAATGAAGTCGCTCAGTCGTGTCTGACTCTTAGCGACCCCATGGACTGCAGCCTAACAGGCTCCTCCATCCATGGGATTTTCCAAGCAAGAGTACTGGAGTGGGGTGTCGATGCCTTCTCCGTCAGATTAATTATACCCCTCAAATTCTAGGTGACATAGAACATTAAATATATATCTTGATTTTATTCATAAAAACAAATTTTAATGGAATTTAATCATTTTTAAATATTTGAAAGTAGTTTATTCTCTGGTATAATGACTCAGAAGGTGTTCTTCAAAATTAGCAATTTCTAAAATCGTTCCTTTTATAAAATTTGGTTTTAGTGACTATTGGATTATCTCCTTTTCTTGAACGACTTGGTTTAGTCACAGACACACATACACACACAAACTTGTCACCTTATCAAATACATATATTTTTAATTTTGTTTCTTTGATAAATTTGGTCAGTGTATTCACAGTCTGGGACCTGGGCAGAGGTAGATGCATGTTTTTGAGGCTGAAATATATACAATGGGAGGGGGACCTCCTCCTTGAGAAAAAGAATGCAAAACAACAACAACAAAAAATAGGCTCAGGATCTTGAAAGGCACTCTTGCTAGTGAGATGCCAGAATCTTATGCTTTATTGGCCTTTCAGAAATATTTCACTTAATATAGGCCATAGATTGGGGCCTGTATGTGAAATTTCAGTCCCCTGTCTAATCTCCTTGTTCTATTCTGCACTTGATTCCCAAAAGGAAAGGTTAATGTTGACAGTCAGACATTTATGAGATTAACATGCTAATGTGCTAATCTCTCTGTTTTTGTTTTTGTCTGAGTCCCTCTATTCCTCATTTTCTCTCTTTCTTTCTCTCTCTCTCCTCAAACTCTTCTTTAGTCTTTCTAGAAACTCTCTGCTATCGCTTCTTCTTTGTGTGTTCTTAGATTGAGACAAATCTTGAGAAAGTCTATAGGGAGCAATCATTTTGTTTTTATTGGGTAAGAAACTCTTACTTTTCGCCTTGTCTCTTGAAGTATTTTTTTCTCTGAACTCCTTCTCCCTTGTCATTGATGTTTTCAGGTAGAGAAGGCCAAGACTTACGTAGAGAGTTTAGGTCAAATGTATCAAATCTATAGCCAATTAGGTGATGAAAATGGGCAAAGAAGATCTTTTGGGTATGGGTATGAGAGCAGTGAGTGACAGAGATTGGAAGTTTTGCCTCATAGAGCAGCAAAGCTTCAGCTCTGGAAAAATGTTGCAGATTTGCCTATATTTCTTGGGGTCTAAATCTTTTTCTTTCTTCCCCAGAAAAAAATAACAGTATGGTTTTGAAATATAAAGTCTTCTGATTTTTAAATGTCTACAAATCCACATTTAAGAACACGGGCATGCTAAGTCTCTTCAGTCGTGTCCGACTCTTTCAGACCCCATGGACTATATATCCTGCCAGGATCCTCTGTCCATGGAATTCTCCAGGAAAGAATCCTGGAGTCAGTTTCCATGCCCTCCTCCAGGGGATCTTCCCAACCCAGGGATCAAACCTGTGTCTTTTGTGTCTCCTGCATTGGCAGGCACGTTCTTTACCTCTAGCGTCACCTGGGAAGCCCTTTAAGAATACATTGAGGGCCAAAATGTATATTAACCATGAGTCTGTTCCAACTCATAGTCACTGAGTTCATAATTTCAGGTCTATAGGATATGGGTTAACAGGGCTGGCATTCCAATTAGGCTGGAGGCTACTTAAGTCTGTATATAGCTTAGGGAAGAGGAGCTTTGTTCTAGTCCAGCCTAGGTTTTGAGGGAATTTCCTACTGCATTGGAGGAATAAAGAACATTTATTTGTTTAGCCATAGCCACTGAATGTATATCTCTCCTCCAAGACTTCATATTGTGTGAATATCCAGTTAGAAACTGATAGATAGTGGTTGATAGCCAATGTTCAGAAATTCATGATCCTGGATTTCTAATAAAATACATTTCAATTTTACCTTTAAGATTATAACATGGCATGTGCTTTTCCTTTCACAAGATTTCTGTAACTTCCTCTTGGACTTTAGTTTTTTAACTCTGTAGCTGTGGCATTTCGTGGTTTCAAATCCATCCAGGAATGCCGTGCTATTGAGGATTTTCCTATTCCCACATTAAACACGAGAGCAGCATGATTATACAGAATGCATTTCCTGTCATGTGGCCTCTTGACATTTCCAGTATGCTCTATAGCTGAGCCTGGAAGGGTTTTTATGTAGTTGAAATCTCTTGCACACACACACACACACAAAAGCAGGTCTGGAATCTCATTTCTTTTTTCTCTAGGGAATATCCATGCTCTCAATTGACATCAACACATGATAGAAATTGGTCATTCCCTGATACAGTCATTCAGGAATTTTTGCTATTTTAAGGCCTATTATTATTTCCAGCAGTTGCTACTTCATCATTCAGCAAAATACAGCCATCCAGAACTTCCTGACATATCAGTAGTCCTGTTCAGAGCTTTAACTCCCCAGTAGTCAGGATTGTCACTGAATGCAGACATGCTAGGGGCAAGAGCTCATGGGCTTGGCTCTCACACAAAATGTGGTCCACTGGGCCTCAGCCCTGGCTCTTTACTTTCCCGAGGAGTCTAGGTTTCAGCAGCCTTGTCTAAGTAAAATCAAGCAGACTTTGAGACTGTACCCTGTTTCTGCTACTCCAGCTGCATCTGCAACTTCTTTTTGTGCAAAAAAAAAAAAAAAAAATAGAAGAATACAAACAATATTGAAAACAGAGCAGAAAAATAAACATGTAGAGTTAGCTGCAAAATACATGGGAGCAGAGAACAGAAAAGATGAGGAAGAGAAAAATAGCGGACTCAGAATGAGTCAAAAGAGGGAAGGAAGACATGCTCAGTTTCTAGCTGCTTTTTCTGCTTTGACTTCTAGAGAGTACTTGAGTGGCTCATAGAACTTCTTCAGTTTTACAGGAAGAAACTCAATGGGATGATTGTTTTAAATGACAGTTGTTTTTTTTTTTTCCCCCCTATTATACTGGTTTACTATAGATTTTACAACCATCTAGTTGCTAAATTAATGCTTCATAGGATGTAATGCTTGCTGATAGCCTGATCTTCCATTCTTCCTATAAATGCCTTTGTTTGACGTTTGAGGTTTTGGAATCTTTATGATTTTAAAGTATGGGTAACTAAAGATTCCTTAACTTAAGCACTATTACGTTTCTAGACATAGTTTTGTATGGATGTAGCTTTATATACATAAAAGTTTAACCAACTTCAGATAATAAAATGTTTTAAATCAACTGAGCATAGCTGGAAAGAGTATGTGAGTTCACTGCAGCTGTGAGTATTTTTTTTTTTTTTTAAGTAATTGAAAAGAGGTCATTTTCAACATAGTTTGGTGCATTATCAGTTTGTAGTAGGCAATACAGACTGATTCTGAGCTGTTGTTTTCTTCGATGACTAAGTTGTCATTTTTAATTAACTTTTGTTTTTCTTAAAGGCTAATTGCTTTTTTGAAAAAATTCAAGGTTACTTGATTGCCAGTGACAAGAGTATTATGGTTACATTAAAAAAAAAAATTCCCAAACCTACCTAATTGTACAGAACTATATTACTTTTGATTTGTTTTACAATAAAGTATATATATATTTAAAACCAGAAAAACACATGTTTACTAATAATATTAGTAAAGTAAAATGCCTTGTTTCTGGCAAGAGGATCACTGCTAATGTGTTTAATGAAACATAAACAAATATTCATGGTTCTCTCAATTTAAAATATGTTTTATACCTCCTTTTCTTATGACTATCATAACTTTCTGGACAAATGCACTCTAGCAATTAAATGCTTTTACTGATACCTGCTGTTGGTGGGTATATGCTATAAGGATTTTCCCCTTTCCAGATCATACCATGAAGGGTGGGCACTGTGTCATCCACATTTTCTTATTGTTGTAAACACTGTATATAGTGTTTAGTGGAGGGATACCAATATGGTGTTGTCACTGGCTATAGAAAAGAAATTATTTTTTCTACAGAGCAAGTTGGGTCAAAGATTAAACAGCTAGTTAGGCTTGTTCCTGTTCTCGGAAGCAGTTAGTGAAATTAAGTACCTCAGAGCCTTAATCGAAATCTCCTGGACTGCTTGCTGGGGGCATGTGTTCTGCGCACCTACTGCGTGCCAGGCACTGTTTGCCACCGTGAACAAAACAGATTAAAAGGCGTTGTCCCCAGAGGGTACAGATTCTGGTGGGAGAAGATAGATTATAACTAAGACAAATAAGTAAATTAAGTAGAATATTAGAAAGCTGTTGTGTGCTATGAGGAAAAAGTGAAACTGGAAGGGTAAGGGTGCAGGCAGATGTAGAAGAAGCACAATTTTAAGTAGATAGGCAGGAGATGGTGTGACTACAAAGATGATATTTAACAAAAACTTGAAGAGAGTGAAGAAATGAGCCCTAAGGATGCTTGGGGAAAGCATGCAGATAAAGACAATTATTGGTGTCTTCCTGGACTATCAAGGCCACTGGAGTGTAAGAAGACTGAGCCGAGGAAGGGACATAGGAAGTTAGGTGAGAGTGATGCAAAGTGCGGTGGACCTTAGAGGGCTTGTAAAGTCAGGGAGAGATCATGCTTTCAACTCCAAAGAAAATGGGAAGGGGGGCTGCTAAGGAGGAGGATGGCAGAAGCTCACTTAGGATCCACTAAGAACATTCCATTAAGCAGTTAATGGATGGAGGAGGAAGGAGCTGGGGGCACGGGGGATCATATAGAAGGGTATACGGCAATGGCTGAGGCACAAAGAGAGAATCTCATCAGTTACCTTTAACTTGTCTTGAGTTATCACAGTTGAGAACTTTAGCTACCTACCCTCACAGAGAACACTGTAGTCAAGCATTGAGAAGTTACTTGAAGCTCTCCACATGGCTCCACTCTTCACATTCTCCCCATCACAGAAATGGCCACAAGGAGAGCCTCCCATCAAACTCTGTGACATTCTGGTAAATATGTACTTATACATGCAACATCTTCATATGTTCTTTCAGCAACCAATTAATATAAAGCAGATGTGCGTGAGCCAGAATCTGCTCTGGAGGCTGTCTGGGGAAAGGAAGGATGTATTGATTTAGATTGCACACCTGCACCTCTTGTTGCCATGTGCTGCTCCTGCTGTAGCTTTGACATCAGCTGCTGAAGGAAAGCCTCAGCTTCCAAAATTCCCTCTTGTTGGTTAAGTAGAGGAACTCTGGGTCAACAAGGTCATCTAATGACCTCACTGCAAAGCACAGAGCATCAGGGTATAGCATCTTCCTATAAGAAGTCCCTAACCCCCCGGTGTTTAACATGATCTGTTCTAGAGTGAGCTTGAAGAAATCACTTCTTGTTATTTGTAAAAATAAAGACTCAGAAAAAAATGTAAGAACGGGTAGGGAATATTTGAAAGGTTATGAGTAAAAATGTAACCTTGCTCCGTTCTCCCAATAAGTCAAGAAATACGAGTTTTTGGTTTAAGCTAGATCATGTATGAAAGAAAGATGAAGAAAAATGACTTTATTAAGTCAACAAATTGTCAGAAGAAAAGGATGAAAACCTTGGGATTTAAATTATTTATGAGAATAATCCAAAACCATAGCCAAACAAAGCAATAAACATAGCTTAGATAAAAAGTGTTTATGTTGTTTTTTAAATTTCCCTGTTTAAGTCTGAGCGGAACTTTATAACTGGTGAAATATGCATAGTTAGAACATTCTTCTTAAATATTAAAAAGTCCAATACTTATTGAGGATATCAGTGATAATTCCATCTCTCAAGCTTTGATTTTTTTCCAGATGTTATTTATGTTCACCAAAATTATTAATATGAAATCTTTACTTCTAATGTTATTTTATTAATAAATATTTTGTTAACCTATCACTCATATTTTATTATTATTGGCTTTTCCCCTGTATAAAGAAATTCCAATTTTACATAAACCATACAATGTCCAAGGTGGAGTAATTTATACATGCAGAGTACATCATGAGAAATGCTGGACTGGAAGAAACAGAAGCTGGAATCAAGATTGCCAGAATAAATATCAATAAACTTAGATATGCAGATGATACCACCCTTATGGCAGAAAGTGAAGAGGAACTAAAAAGCCTCTTGATGAAAGTGAAAGTGGAGAGTGAAAAAGTTGGCTTAAAGCTCAACATTCAGAAAACGAAGATCATGGCATCCGGTCCCATCACTTCATGAAAAATAGATGGGAAAACAGTGGAAACAGTGTCAGACTTTATTTTGGGGGGCTCCGAAATCACTGCAGATGGTGACTGCGGCCATGAAATTAAAAGATGCTTACTCCTCGGAAGGAAAGTTATGACCAACCTAGATAGCGTATTCAAAAGCAGACATTACTTTGCCAACAAAGGTACATCTAGTCAAGGCTATGGTTTTTCCAGTCGTCATGTATGGATGTGAGAGTTGGACTGTGAAGAAGGCTGAGCACCTAAGAATTGATGCTTTTGAACTGTGGTGTTGGAGAAGACTCTTGAGAGTCCCTTGGACTGCAAGGAGATCCAACCAGTCCATTCTGAAAGAGATCAGCCCTGGGATTTCTTTGGAAGGAATGATGCTAAGGCTGAAACTCCAGTACTTTGGCCACCTCATGCGAAGAGTTGACTCATTGGAAAAGACTCTGATGCCGGGAGGGATTGGGGGCAGGAGGAGAAGGGGACGACAGAGGATGAGATGGGTGGATGGCATCACTGACTCGAAGGACATGAGTCTCAGTGAAGTCTGGGAGTTGGTAATGGACAGGGAGGCCTGGCGTGCTGCGATTCATGGGGTCGCAAAGAGTCGGACACGACTGAGCGATTGAACTGAACTGAACTGAATTGAGTAAGGCAAGCAATTTGAGTTACTTTTCCTCTTGGTCAGGATGAACTGGTCTTCCCTCCTTTTAATCAACAGACCAAGAATATTGGCAATGGAAGTGATAGGCTCAAAAAAGACCTTAGTTTTAGGTGATGGAGGAATCATACTCATAGAGATGAATTGTAAATGGGATTGTGGACTACTCACTTCCTTTGGAAAGTCAGAGTTCTTTTCTGTGCTATCCACTCCTCTTGACAGAGCTATGGGTCCTGAAAAGAATGCCCAGCATGCTGAACTTCTCTTCTTCCCTTAGTGGAAATCCCTTGGACCCTGTGTTTTTCCATTTCCTCTTTTAATAGAATAAAGACATCTTCTTCCACAAATATTAAGGGTGATAAAATGATACTGCTTTATTTTTTAAATCTCTGGACAAGATATATGACTTGAGGGCAAGAAAATGCCTGCTTTTTCTTTCTTTCCTTAATCCTTTTTTTTTTTTTTCTTATTAAAGAAAAAGGAATGAACTAATTTCATTTGAAGTAACCCAGATGTCTTCAAGATAGAACCTGTCTGCCAAAAGAGTTCTTTAGAAATTCTCTGATGAGTCAAAATTCCAGGATTCTTTCCCATGTTGGCTTATGCAGTTCCCTAATACTGCTTTGAGTTAGGTCAGAGTGATAAAGTGTCTCTCACTAAACTGTTCCTATAATCCTCTCAGTAGTCACTTGATTCTGTGAATCCAGAATTTCTCCAGAATCTTATCCCAAGAAGTCACTTTTCATTTCCCACTATGTCTGTACAGATCCATAAACTAGACAATGAAGAAAATAATATTTGTATGAATGCTGATTGATCCAACTACTAATTGGTAATATCTGTGTGCAGTTGTTTCCTTCAATATAATTTATATTATACTTAACTAGTCGCCTGTCTAAGATATCAGCTGTTATGCATTAGGACAATATTTGTTATACTTTGTTTAATTATCTTTTATAGATTATCAATAGAGCATTAAAAAAAAATGAATGAAGTGTTTGCAGAGTGCACTCCATAGCTGAATGGATGTGTTTAATTTTCTCCTTGGTAAAATTACCCAGATACCCTTCTCTGGAGTAGTTGTTTAAATGATAGTGATCTTTGGATGATCCTGTTAAGATTAGATAAAAAGAGTATGACTCATAAACATGTCATTTAAACATGGGAACAAGTAACTAGAATCCACTCTCTCTAGCCAAAAACCTCTCATTTTTATGGCTTTTCCACCCCCACATGAATGGCATACACCTCCAACCTCTAAACTGGCAGGTTTTCTTAGGAAAATGACCCATTCTATGATGAAGAATACCTAAATCCCACAAGAGAAAGAAACAGCCTGTTATTACTCTTCCTGTTCAGCTCATGAAAAGCAGAAAGTACGTGAGAACCAGACCCAACCTGTAATTTGGTAGCCAAACAACTGATCTGTGCTGTAACAGGAAAAATAAAAATACAGCTCCATTTTGGTATTCTTGGCTGGTCTACTCTGGAGGAGTGAAACCTTGATTTCCTCATTTCCAGAACAATGTTCTTGTCTGTCATTAGATTCCAAATAGAGAAGCTTGTGCACATGGGGAGTTCAGTGTTTGCTTCCATTCAAGGACTGAGATTGAGAGTATATAGTTTGGGTTTCTCTTTTACATCTACAGTCTTCCTCTATTGCACTTTCTTTCCTTCCTTCTTGCTTTTGTCTTTCTTTTTTTTTTTAATTAAAAAAGAATGAACTAATTTCATCTGAAGTAACCCAGATATCCTCAAGATAGGTTCTGTCTGCACTTAGGAGAAAGAAAGTGCATTTTAAGGTTGAACTGTTTTAGGCCTTTTTTTGTTTTGTTTTTCCTTTAAGCAAGTGATAAAAGTTAAACTGAAATATATTACAATTTTCAGGAGTTTACTTGTGCATATATGGATTTGAATTTGGCAGTGCTAAACCAGAGGTGGTTAGGAGCACTCCACCCATAGGAGCAAAGGGGTAGGTTTTTATACAGAAGGAGAAAAGCAAAGGAAGAAAATTATTTGACTGGCTATAGTTTAAGCAGTTGCCTTATTTAGGAAAGCTTATTTGGCTGTTTGTGATTGTTTGTTTGTAAGTGTCATCTTTGTGGATTTGAGTTCATTGGCTCTGGCTTAGATTTCAGTTTGTTTTCATAGGCTTCCAAGGCATTAGAGACCTCAATTTGATGGCCTTTTGTTTAATTACTTTAACACAAGGAACACAGTTACCTCACTATTGAAGTAATCAGAGTTCATCACATCCTTGACTTGTGAGAGTGTTTAGTGAGAGAAAGGACAACTCTTCCTAGTTCAGTTTATAATGCAATAAAATGGAGATTGATGAGAGTTCTTGTTTTATCAATACCACTAATACATAATAAATACACACATAAATATATGCACACCACATACACATATATGAATACATACATATATGTGTATAATTTAACTGGGAATATTCATATTTTTCTTGGCCACTATAACAACAGCAACAAAAGTAATGAAGACAGTGTTATTCTATAACTGTCACTGAAGACAAGATTTTGTCACAGATAAGTGAGGAAAGGGGAATTTGACACTGTTGTAAGAGAAATAGCTTTTAATTGACAGAGTCCCCAAAGCACAAATCATTCCATCAAGATGCTGGGAATCTAAAGCTCAAAAGAGAGGCTTGGTCACTTATCCAGTAAGTGATCTGGAGTCAAACCAGAGATTTGATTCTTAGGCCAGTGAGTTCCTCTTTTTCCAGGTTGCCTTGTAACCTGAGCTATTTAGATCCCAAGTGTTACTGGTTTCTTATTTCCCTAGCTTTTTACTCCTACTGCCCTTTTTATTGAGTATTGTGTATACTAATAGGACCCTAGCATTCTAAAAAATATGCAGAATTGTTTCCATCATTCAATAGCACATACCAACATCATTCTAGAAATTTGAGTGTAGTATGTATTCATAAGACAATATTACAACATAGATATAATATTTTCCTGTGAGATGTTTAATTTAAATAATCCTTTTGGTGGATACATTTGTTATGGGAAGAATGTCACTAATTTCATCCAGTCTCTGTATTGAAAATATGTTAGCAGGCTAAGACAAAAACTAGCTTTGTCTATTCTTTCCCTAGCCTTACTCTAATTTGGTGTTGTTGATGTCTGTGTTAATGGCTAAGTTGCCGTTACTTTCCCATTCACCGCTGGGATAAGGAAAGGGGAGTATGAAGACGTGAAAGACTTGTATTTCAGGACCATTGGAGAGGATTAATGAGAGCACCAGAACTCAGCGTGTGCTTTGAGCTGATGAGGTTGTATGACAAGGAGGCATGGAGAAAAAAGGTGTTTTCAGGATATTGGAAGTCTTCTCAAGGCTGGAAAGTAGACTTCTTATCTCCTCAACCCTAAGGTGATCTATACCCCCAGCCCTGTGAGATGCCTGTATCCCTCAAGAGGTGGTTTAGGGCTTGTAAAGGTGGGGGCTATTCAGGAATGACTATGTCCATGTCATGTGCCCAGCAGAGAAGGCGTCTAATGGTCTCCTATGATGAATGTAACAGCAATGTCCAGTATTCACTGGTGACCAGCATGCCCTACTCTAAATGATCCCAGAAAACATCATGACTAAATCACAGCTTCCTTCCAGAAAAACAGGAGGAAATTCCAAGCAGAATGTTTGATGAGTAAGAATTTCTTTTTAAAGTTGAGGACCAAATTTCTTTCACATGACAGAAAGTCTAACACACTCAGATGGGTTCTCTTCCCCTTTTTTGTCTAGGTGCGTACCCTTCATCCAAACTCCGAGGTGAGAAAGACGAGTTGGGAAAAAAAAACAAACAAAAAAAAACATGAAAGTTATTTCCTGGCATCTTACCCAGGAATGAGTGATGAATAGACCCTAGAAACAGCTTTAAAAGCCATTTTCTTTGCTCATGTGAGGTCATGAGGTTTCTCTGTGCAACTCTCTGGGCACTAGAATGAATGAAAATGGCCCAAAACACACTCAAGGTCTATCATTGATTTAAAGTGATTGATGGCTGGTCTTGTCTGATTGTGCTATATTGTCAAACCATCCATCATTCCAAACAAACCCTGTACTCCATAGTCCAATATACGGTTACTTGTGGCCAAAGAGTTAAGGATTTATTTATTTATTTTTCCCGGAGAGCTGTTGGTGGTGGGATGAGGGAAAAGAGGACATATCACTTCCTATTGCAAAACTACAAAGTAGTTGTCTGTTAGGAAGAAAGTACTCTGATGACACATGCTACATTTTTGTTAAGTTTATGTAGGAGTGTGTTCATTTTCATTGAGCAACCCACATTTCCTTCATTCCCCACACTTTCTTCAGGTTGTGTCTTCCCCAAGTTTTTTCACAAGACTTAATATTTGTCCTACTTAGAAAACCAGCCTTTTCTGATTCCTAGCCAATCCTGCTTTGAGACAGGAAGTTCACTTTTTAAGATTACCTAAAACGATTGTAAAAATATTTTATCTGTATTATCTAAAACATAGAAGATAGAAATTATGAAGAAAGAAAGAAACATCAGACATGACTCCCTCTTATCCCACATCCTAGAGGATCTCTGTTCTTTTCTTCCAACGCGTTTCCTAGGTTTTGGGTCCTTTTCCCCCATGCAATGTTATATCTTGAGTGTTTCAGCTAAGGTCATTGCAAAACCTTCCCAGGCATGATTCTTGGGGCAGACAGGGAGTGTTAGCCTCTCCTGACTCACTCTGCTGGGTTAACAGGACTGCGTAGGGCTAAGCCCACCGGTTCTGAATCACCATCACTGCTTATCTCACCCATGACATGGCATCTCCTTCTCACCTCTGGGCTTCAGAGTTGAGGCCAGAATCTAGCTTGCCATTCAAATTCTGCAGTACTTCCAGTCTCATGAAATCTTAGGTCCAATCCTGCTAGAGGTGCCGTAGTTCCTAGAACTTGGTTTTTTCTTCAGTCATCACTGAGGCTTCTATCTTTATATAGTAATGAGAAGCCGGCTTTGCTGTTGCCAGATGTAACACCTCCCTCCATCTCTTTTCTGTGCACCTATCCTTCTAGAACCTAGAGAAGAGGGTTGTTTTGCCTTGACATCTGAGTACCAGTAGCTTAGACCCCATCCCATCCCTCCTTGCTTCCTTGATGCTATATTATGACTGTCTCTCAGCAAGTTCCACTGTGTCTTGGTCGCTTGTCCTAAGAATGCATTATAAATATGTGTGACTGTATTCAATGGGAGTAATTCCTTTTCCTAGTTGTTAACCTCAGCCAGGCCTTCTATAATCATTAGCTCCTAAGTCCAAAAGAAACAGATTTGCTGTGTCTTCAATAGCCAAAATCTAGCTGGGGGAAGGAATTGCTCTGGGCTTCTCTTTCTCCTATTCTCTTCAACACTTCTCCTCTAACGAGTTTCTTTGATACCTGAATTTTCCTTCTTTGGGAAGTTTCTTTAAAGTGACATTTAATCTGGATTTTATATTAATTTTAGGATGCAAATCTTCTGAGTTTCTTGTCTTGGCTCACTGCCTTAAAACCAGTTGTTCTTGATTGGGGATAATTTTGCCTTACTGGGGACATTTAGTAATATCTGGAGATATTTTTGATTGTTCTAAGGGAGGAATACTACTGGGATGTGGTGAGTAGCAGCCAGGGATGCTGTTAAACATACTACGAAGGATAAGACTGCCCACATGAGAAAGAATGAACTGGCCTAGAATGTAAATAGTGCCACATTTGAGAAAACCTACCTTAGGCTGTCCACATAAATTCTAACAAACATACACCCAACTCTGGTGGAAGGCATGCTGGGCCTTCCTTTCTCTGTGATCTTGGAGAGACACTCAACACCCATCCACCAACCTAACTTGACTGTAGTGGTCAAATTATACCAGGCTCTAAGTTCTCTATGTTGAAAATAAACTGCCAAAGAATCCTGAACTCTGCACCAGTATAGAAAAGGCACCAAAGTAGGTATTGTGGATCAGACACACTCTCCATACTCCAGCACTTTTAGGCCAACATGGAAAATACAATGTGTCCACAGATGACCACATAACATACATCAGTATATTCCAACATGCACCTCTCCAAATAATTAAATATATGGAATATGATTACTGCTAGTCTCTTCCTACCCTTCTGATTCCAAGAAATATCTTCAGTTCTAGATAGGCACTCTGACACAAAATATTCTGAATAAAGCTCAAATAATGTCCAAAAATAATGTATAAAAAATGCTTCAGTTCAGTTCAGTTGCTCAGTCATATCCAACTCTTGGCGACCTCATGGACTGTAGCATGCCAGGCCTCCCTGTCCATAACCAACTCCTGGAGTTTGCTCAAACACATGTCCATTGAGTTGGTGAGGCCATCCAACCATCTCATCCTCTATTGTCCCCTTCTCCTCCAACCTTCAATCTGACCCAAATCAGGGTCTTTTCAAATGAGTCAAGTGGCCAAAGTATGGGAGTTTCAGCTTCAGTATCAAGCCTTCCAATGAATATTCCGGACTAATTTCCTTTAGGATGCACTGGTTGGATCACCTTGCAGTCCAAGGGCCTCTCAAGAGTCTTCTCCAATACCACAGTTCAAAAGCATCAATTCTTCAGTGGTCAGCTTTCTTTGTAGTCCAATTCTCACATCCATGCATGACTACTGAAAAAGCCATAGCTTTAACTAAATGGACCTTGGTCAGCAAAGTAATGTCTCTGCTTTTTTATATGCTGTCTAGGTTGGTCATAACTTTTTTTCCAAGGGGCAAGCGTCTTTTAATTTCATGGCTGCAGTTGCCATCTGCAGTGATTTTGGAGCCCCCCAAAATAGTCTGTCACTGTTTTCATTGTTTCCCTGTCTCTTTGCTATTAAGTGATGGGACCAGATGCCATGATCTTAGTCTTCTGAATGTTGAGTTTTAAGCCAACTTTTTCACCCTCCTCTTTCACTTTCATCAAGAGGCTCTTTAGTTCTTCTTTGTTTTCTGCCATAAGGGTGGTTTCATCTGCATATCTGAGGTTATTGATATTTCTCCCAGCAATCTTGATTCCAGCTTGTGCTTCCTCCAGCCCAGCATTTCTCATGATGTACGCTGCATATAAGTTAAATAAGCAGGGTGACAATATACAGCCTTGACCTACTCCATTCCTGATTTGAAACCAGTATGCTTTTCCATGTCCAGTTCTAACTGTTGCTTCCTTACCTGAATACACATTTCTCAGGAGGCAGGTCAGGTGGTCTGGTAGTCCCATCTCTTTAAGAATTTTCCACAGTTTATTGTGATCTACACAGTCAAAGGTTTTAGCATTGTCAATAAAGCAGAAATACATGTTTTTCTGGAACTCTCTTGCTTTTTCAATGATCCGGTGGATGTTGGCAATTTGATCTCTGGTTCCTCTGCCTTTTCTAATCCAGCTTGAACATCTGAAAGTTCACCGTTCATGTACTGTTGAAGCCTGGCTTGGAGAATTTTGAGCATTACTTTACTAGCGTGTGAGATGAGTACAATTGTGCAGTAGTTTGAGCATTCTTTGGCATTGCTTTTCTTTGGGAGTGGAATGAAAACTGACCTTTTCCAGTCCTGTGGCCACTGCTGAATTTTCCAAATTTGCTGACATATTGAGTGCAGCACTTTCACAGCATCATCTTTCGGGATTTGAAATAGCTCACCTGGAATTCAATCATCTCCACTAGCTTTGTCCGTAGTGATGCTTCCTAAGGCCCACTTGACTTCACATTCCAGGATGTCTGGCTCTAGGTGAGTGATCATGCCATCATGTTTATCTGGGCCGTGAAGATCTTTTTTGTATAGTTCTTTTATGTATGCCTGCTGCTGCTGCTGCTGCTAAGTCACTTCAGTCGTGTCCGACTCTGTGTGACCCCATAGACGGCAGCCCACCAGGCTCCCCTGTCCCTGGGATTCTCCAGGCAAGAACACTGGAGTGGGTTACCATTTCCTTCTCCAGTGCATGAAAGTGAAAAGTGAAAGTGAAGTCGCTCAGTCGTGTCTGACCCTCAGTGACCCCATGGACTGCAGCCTTCCAGGCTCCTCCATCCATGGGATTTTCCAGGCAGGAGTACTGGAGTGGGGTGCCATTGCCTTCTCCAGTATGCCTGCTACCTCTTCTTAATATATTCTCCTTCTGTTAGGTCTGTACAATTTTTGTCCTTTATTGAGCCCATCTTTGCATGAAATGTTTCCTCGGTATCTATAATTTTGTTGAAGAGATCTCTAGTCTTTCCCATTCTATTTTTTCCCTCTATTTTTTTTTTGTATTGGTCACTGAGGAAGGCTTTCTTATCTGTCCTTGCAATTCTTTGGAACTCTGCATTCAAGGGTATATCTTTCCTTTTCTCCTTTGCCTTTTGCTTCTCTTCTTTTCACAGCTGTTTGTATGGCCTCCTCAGAAAATCATTTTGCCTTTTTGCATTTCTTTTTCTTGGGAATGGGCTTGTCACTGCCTCCTGTACAATGTCACAAATCTCCGTCCATAGTTCTTCAGGCACTCTGTCTATCAGATCTAATCCCTTGAATCTATTTCCCACTTCCATTGTATAATTGTAAGGGGTACGGTTTAGGTCAAGCCTGATTGGTCTAGTGGTTTTTCCTACTTTCTTTAATTTAAGTCTGAATTTGGCAATAAGGGGTTCATGATTTGACCCACAGTCACTTCCCAGTCTTGTTTTTGCTGACTGTATAGAGTTTCTCCATCTTTGGCTGCAAAGAATGTAATCAATCTGATTTCAGTGTTGACCATCTGGTGATGTCCATGTGTAGAGTCTTCTCTTGTCTTGTTGGAAGAGGGTGTTTGCTGTGACCAGTGTGTTCTCTTGTCAAAACTCTATTAGCTTTTGTCCTGCTTCATTTCATACTCCAAGGCTGAATTTGACTTTTGCTGCAGGTATCTCTTGACTTCCTACTTTTGCATTCCAGTCCCCTATAATGAAAAGGAGTTTTGGGGGTGTTAGTTATAGAAGGTCTTGTAGGTCTTCACTGAACCATTCAACTTCAGCTTCTTCAGTATTACTGGTCAGGGCATAAACTTGGATTACTGTGATATTGAATGGTTTGCCTTGGAAACAAACAGATCATTCTGTCATTTTTGAGACTGTATCCAAGTACTGCATTTCAGAGTCTTTTGTTGATTATGATGGCTACTCTATTTCTTCTAAGGGATTCTTGCCCACAGTAGTAGATATAATGATCGTCTGAGTTAAATTCACCCATTCCAGTGCATTTTAGTTTGCTGATTCCTAAAATGTTGATATTCATTCTGGCCATCTCCTGTTTGACCACTTCCAATTTGCCTTGATTCATGGACCTAACATTCCAGGTTCCTATGCAATGTTGCTCTTTACATCACTGGACTTTACTTCCATCACCAGTCACATCCACAACTGGGTATTGTTTTTGCTTTGTCCCCGTCTCGTAATTCTTTCTGGAGTCATTTCTCTACTCTTCTCCAGTAGCATCTACCAACATTGGGCATCTACCAACTTGTGGAGTTCATCATTCTTTGTCCTATCTTTTTGCCTTTTCATACTATTCATGGGGTTCTCAAGGCAATAATAATGAAGTGGTTTGCCATTTCCTTTTTCAGTGGACCACGTTTTGTCAGAACTCTCCACCATGATCCATCCATCTTGGGTAGCCCTACATGTCATGGCTCACAGTTTCACTGAGTCAAACAAGACTGTGGTCCATGTGATCAGATTGGTTAGTTTTCTGTGATTATGGTTTTCAGTCTATCTTCCCTCTGATGGCAAAGGATAAGAGGCTTATGGAAGCTTCCTGATGGGAGAGACTGACTGTGGGGGAAACTGGGTCTTGTTCTGATGGGCGTGGCCATGCTGAGTAAATCTTTAACCCAATTTTCTGTTTATGGGCGGGGCTGTGTTCCCTTCCTGTTATTTGATCTGAGGCCAAACTATGGTGAAGGTAATGTAGATAATGCTGAGACTTCCTTCAAAAGGTCCCATGCATGCACTGCTATACTCAGTGCCCCCAACCCTGCAGCAGGCCACCACTGGCCCAGGACTCTGCCAGAGAGTTCTGGACACTCACGGGCAAGTCTGTGTCAGTCTTGTGTGGTCACTACTCCTTTCTCCTGAGTCCTGGTGCGCAGAAGTTTGTGTTTGTGCCCTCCAAGAGTCTGTTTCCCCAGTCCTGCATAAGTTCTGGTGGCTTTATGGTGGGGTTAGTGGTGACTTCCTCCAAAAGTGCTTATACCATACCACCAATCCAGTAGTTTTCATATGGAAGCCATACTCCTTATGCTGCCAAAATTCTTATCTGTCAATGTCCTTTTCCTTGCCCAGTAATTCGTATGTTCTAATGAATGGGAAAATGAATCAGATTGGTTCCTATCTTGGTGCAATGTATTTTTATTCTCTGTTACCATTGTCCTCCTTGGTTTTTCCTTTACTTGTGTACTTCAGCTGAATCCAGAGAGGCTTATCTGAGTCAAATCTCAGCTTTTCCCTCAAATTCTTTTCCCCTGATATCCTTTCAATCTCACCTCTCCCTGGTATTTACTACTTTTTCTTTATTATTTTTTGTCTCCTCAACAGTTTACTATAAGATTTTTCTAACATAAAGATAAGTTTAAAGGACTATAGAGTGAACGGCTGTGTAATCACCACCTAGACTGTATAATAATGCTTTGTTTTTATAACATAACTATTTATCCATCTATCCTCCTTGAGTTTTGATGCACTTCAAGGAATGTTCCAGTTATCAGTGTACTTTATCTTTAAACTCTTTAGTCTGCATAGCCTTACTAGAATTTATATCTAGTATATCTTTTCACACATATTTTGGTAAAATTTATATACAGTGAAATGCACACACCTTAAGTGTACCATTTGATGAGTTTTGACAAATGCATACACCTGTGTCACCCAAACCAGAAAGACATTTTTTTTTCTTTAAACAACAAAGCTGATCTCATTATTCATTTAGTTTGACCTTAGTTCCATGTTTGAGTAAATTCAGCACAACATAATCTGCTACAGTGATTCACATACCTGGAACTATCTGAGGAATTGTTTTAAAAACATAGATTCCTGTCTTTAGACCATGATTCAAGAAGCCCAAGATAGGGCCCAGAAATCTATGAGTCTTAAAGTCTCTCTAGGTTAATTATGATAATTAGTTAAGTTTGAAACTTCTCTGCGAAGGTAGTATGCCCCAAACTTGTGTGATAACACTCATCCAGGGTGTGCTTGTTAAATGTACAGATCACTATTCCCCTCCCTTGAAAATTTTGACTCAGTAGGTGTGGTCAGGACTCAGAATTTGTGTTGTCATTTGCTTTGTTGTTTTCTTACTAGCTATTCATTCACTTTCTCATTTATTAAACACATATGTTCTGAGTGCCTATTATGTGTCAGGCATCTGGACAGTTATGAACTTTGGGCAAGTGTGGAAATCACTCTATAAAACATCAAAATGATGTCATGGTTAGAGATAAAATATGACTTGGATGTATTGAGTGGTAACATTAATCACTACCACCCTCGTAGCCCTTCCTCTCCCTCCTGCAAATGCTGCTGCAGTCAAATGAGTGCTGTAGAAAGTGCATCTGAGAAGTGAAGTCTTATCCTGAATTGTCCATCACCCAGCCACTAGCCAGGAGACTGAGTTAGAAGAAAGACATTCTATTGTCAGGTTACAGAAGCATAATCCTGGAACTTCTTGGCCACATCTACAGCCTCAATATCTACTGACTTTTTGAAGGGTCTGGGGTCCAAAATAAATTCATGAGCTGTACAATCTCCTGAAATGTTGAAAAAAGTCTGTAGTATTTTTCTAATTACTTGGCCATTCCATTGATATTTAATACAGCAGTTTCCATATCTATTTAAGGCCCTTGCCTCCCATCATCTTAATGTAAACCTGTGAAATGGGCAGGATGGAACTAGGGCCCCAAAGAACTGAACTGATGGTACCTACAGGCTAGGCACTGTGATTCAGGTTAATTGAAATGATAGATAATTGTGCAGAAAAGTAGCAAGGTACTTCTTACTTGATTGGCTCCATGTCAGGGCTGCCTTCTCTGTGGGGAATGCAAAAGGCTGTGCCCAGCCTCCCAGCACCTCTCTGCGTTTACCAGCTCAGACACTCAGGTATTGTCCCCAGTTTAAGCAGAATGATGGGAATTATGAGGTGGCTATCTCCAAACTACTATGGAGGTACAGATGGGGATATTATACAATTATCTGAGATTGAAAGCACTTATGGTGGAAGTGATACTGGGTAGAAGAATGATCTAGCAGAAGGGACAGGCATGGGCAAAGGCAGCCTTGCAGGGAAGTATATGACATGTTTAGAAATGAAAAGTTATATGTTTTGATTGGAGTGTAGTGGGTGTGAGAAGGATCAATGAGTAGAGAGGCTGGAAATGTAGATTTGGGCCAGATTATAGTAGGCTTTGAATTTTAAGGCTAAGGGTTTAGGCTTTATTTTATGGGCAATAAGGACCCATTGAGTTGAGTGTTATAATCAAAGCGGCACTATAGCTAAATTACTTTGGCAGCAGCTTGAAGGATAAGAGGCAATATGGACTTAAAACTCAGAAGAAGACTAAAGCTATGTGTGAGACATGCCATGTAACAGCTGAGTGAACTAGAGTAGGTCACCAAGCTTTTCTTCACCAGTTTCCTCATTTCTAAAATGTGTGTAGCAATAGTTATCTTGCAGGGGCTCTGACATGGGTTTGAGATAATGGCTTTAAAATACCAGTACCAAACTTGACAAATATAGACAACCAGTAAGTGCTCGCTGAAAAGGAGGTGACACTGAAGAGGGTTTCTCTACAGTTTGACTGAAAAATATAAGAAAAAGGAGAGGGAATGGATAAAAAGAAAGGAATATGAGATAATATAAAAGAATAATCTCTAGATCTTTTAAGAATGTGGAGAAGAATAAAAGATGACTGATATATTGACAACTGGTAACAGCAAGGATGATGCCATGTCAGAAGTCAGAATAATGAAGGTATTTAATAATTCCAGTAAGAATCACAAATGACAATGAACTTAGTTACTCCAGTAGTTATTTTTGGAAATAATATCAACTGTAATAGTAGCTAAGGAATAAATAACAATTGTCACATAACTCTCCATGGCAGGTATTATATTAGATATCATAGATTTTTCCTATTTTAAAAATTAAAAAACCTAGATACAGAGAGACTAAGTAAATTGTCTGAGGTTCTACAACTATTAAATATCTGAACCAAGCATTAATTATAGGCACTCTGACTCCAGAATTAGGGAGCATCTCTCAGTTCAGTTCAGTTCAGTCGCTCAGTCGTGTCACCCCATGAATTGCAGCACGCCAGGCCTCCCTGTCCATCACCAGCTCCCGGAGTTCACTCAGACTCACGTCCATCGAGTCAGTGGTGCCATCCAGCCATCTCATCCTCTGTCATCCCCTTCTCCTCCTGCCCCCAATCCCTCTCAGCATCAGAGTCTTTTCCAATGAGTCAACTCTTCGCATGAGGTGGAGCATCTCTATGTTATATCAAAGGATAATCTCTATGTTATACCCAAGGGAATTAACATCCTAGGATAATTTCACCAAAACTCAGCTTTGGTGAAGGACTGGTCAGACCTGGCTGGTCTGTTGTGGAGAACTATGAAGATACAGTGTGCCAATGACTTCCTGTTCAAACAGATACAAATTTTAGTCAGCAAATTGAGATGCTTATTTTTATTTTATTTAAATCAGTTAAAATCCAACAAAGTCCCTTATTCAACCATGGGTTTTAGGTAAAACCAACATTTGTGGGGACTTCTCCAACCATAAGTCATTATATTACATGTTGCTGAGTCTATGTACAATGTATACTGTTGTACATAGCAGTGTCCAGCTCTTTGTGATCTCATGGACTGTGGCCCCCCAGGCTCCTCTGTCCATGGGGATTCTCCAGGCAAGAATACTGGAGGGGTTGCCATGTCCTCCCCCAGGGGATCCTCCCAACCCAGGGATCCAGCTCAGGCCTGTCGCATTGCAGGTAGATTCTTTACTGTCTGAGCCGCCAGGGAAGCCCCTATACTGTTGAAGTTCCACGTATACCAGCCTACATAGGCACCCTCGAATCTAGTGTGTCTGCAGCTCCCAAGATCCTTAAAGACGGGGAAAGCTGGAGAGATTCTGGGAGTTCAGACTTCATGTCCGATGTCTGCTCCTCCACGGGACTATGCTACAGTGCCTGATACTCCTAATCCCTAGTTGAGGAAAGTATCTTCTCTTCCTTACTTGCTGCTTCATTTGGAAAAATTCTCCTCCTTAGCTTCCCACATAAAGATACACACATAAAGAAAAAAATATAACTTTTCAATGAATTTGGGTTTTATAAATAAAGCAATAATGCCTCCACTTTAGATCTGCAAAAATACAGTTTTTGTCATACAGGGGCAACATATAATAAGTAAAGAGATTGAATCAGTAATTTAGAGCTTTCCTACAAAGAAAACCCCAAACCCAGATGGCTTCACTGATAAATTATACAAGTATTTAATAAGAAGTAGTATCAATCTTCATGAACTCTTCAATAAATTAGTATAGAAGAGAAGATTTCCCAATTTATTCTGAGGCCTGTATACTCTGACACCAAAGCTAGACAAAGACATCACAAGTAAACTACAGACTAATAGAGATGAAAAACTCATCAATAAAATACTAGCAAGCCATATTCAATAACATATAAAAAGGATTACATACCAGGAATACATGGGATTTATATCAGGAATACGAAGTTGGCTGAATATCTAAAAATCAATAATGGAATACACAATGCCAATAGAACAAAGGGCAAAAATATATGATCATCTCAACAGATGCAGAAAAAAGCATTTGACAAAAAATTCAACACTTTATCATGATAAAAGCACTTAATAAAGTGGAATATAAAGGATCTTCTCTAACTTGATAATGGACATTGATGAAAAGCTCATCACTATCTCCATATATAATGATGAAAGACTAAATGCTTTCTGCATAAAATCAAGAACAAGACAAAGATGTTACTCTTGCCACTTACATTTAGCTTTTTACTGAAAGTTCTAGCAAGGATAATTAAGAAATAAAAATAAATGCACCCTGATTGGAAAAGAAAAAGTATAAAACGATCTGTATTTGCAGAAGCAATGATCTGCAATATAGAAAGTCCTAAAGAATATAGTATAATATTCAGACCAAAAAGTCAGACGCAACTGAAAATGCACACATAAATAAATGAGACAAACTAGGGTTCAGGGTACAAGATCAAAATACAAAATTCTACTGTATTTTTATATACTATTAATAAAAAATCTGAAACGAAAGTAAGAAAAAACTTCCATGAAAAATACTTAGAAATAAAGTTAGCAAATGCAGTACAAAATGTATACTCTTAAAACTGAATACATTTATTAAAAGAATTTAAGAATGGTTTGGTCTTCCATGGTGGCTCAGATGGTAAGGAATCTGCCTGCAATTCAGGAGACCTTAGTTGGGAAGATCCCCTGGAAGAGGGCATGGCAACCCACTCCAGTATTCTTGCCTGGAGAATGCCATGGACAGAGGAACCTGACAGGCTACAGTCCATGGGGTTACAGAGAGTCAGACAAGCACACAGCACACACACACAAGAATGGTTTATGTAAATGGGAAAACATCTGACATTCATGGATCAGAAAATTTCATATTGTAAAGATGGTAATACTCCCAAAATTGATCTACAAATTCAATACAATCTTTATCAAAACCCCAATTGTTTTTTTTTTTAACAAACTCGTCCTAAAATTCATTCAAGGGACCTAGAATAGTCAAATCAATCTTGAAAAAGAGGAACAAAGTTGAAAAATCCACACATCCTATTTTAAAGCTTACTACAAAGCTACATTAATCTAAACAGTTTGTAGTGGCATAAGGACAAACATATAGATAAATGGAATAGAATTGAAATCCCATATATTATTCTGACAGGAAAAGGCAGGGGTAGGGGACACGAAGCAAAACCTAAATTTCTATCTTGAAAGAAATAATTCTATACATTATCTGTCTATCATGCCACGATTTTTTTTTCATGATTCTCTATGGAATCATTTGGAATGAGTATAATCAATGAGAATAAATATTTTCCATTTGGCAATTGAATAATTTTGTTGCTGCAAAGAAAATAATCAGTATTTCTATTCTTCACAACATTATTCCCTACCCACCTCATTCACCCCTGGCCCCATGGTCAGTCACCTGGTGAACTCTCTGGAAAGGATGAGCATTGGCTGATTTAAATACACACTGAGGTATAAACTTTGCCAACAAAGGTCCATCTAGTCAAGGCTATGGTTTTTCCAATAGTCATGTATGGATGTGAGAGTTGGACTGTGAAGAAAGCTGAGTGCCGAAGAATTGATGCTTTTGAACTGTGGTGTTGGAGGAGACTCTTGAGAGTCCCTTGGACTGTAAGGAGATCCACCCAGTCCGTTCTAAAGGAGATCAGTGCTGGGTGTTCTTTGGAAGGAATGATGCTAAAGCTGAAACTCTAGGACTTTGGCCACCTCATGCGAAGAATTGACTCATTGGGAAAGACTGAACCTGGGAGGGATTGGGGGCGGGAGGAGAAGGGGACGACAGAGGATGAGATGGCTGGATGGCATCACTGACTCGATGGACGTGAGTTTGAGTGAACTCTGGGAGTTGGTGATGGACAGGGAGGCCTGGCGTGCTGCAATTCATGTGGTCGCAAAGAGTTGGACACGACTGAGCGACTGAACTGAACTGAGGTATAAAGTATTCATATCCCAAATTTGCTTGAAGCTTACAAGTCCTTGGAGGTTTAGTGAGCCAGAGTATCCTACAAGAAATGCTGCAGCCTTGAAGTCTGCAGACAGACCCAGGCAAATCACCATGATATCTAGGACTAGAATTTAGAGCATTTCAGGTGATTTGGTAAGAGAAATTACCTAAACTCCATTAAAGTTAGTATAAAGTAGCAAGTGTTATAAAAACTGTGTTTTGAACCAGAACCAGAGGTTAATATTTTAGGAGAGTTGGGAGGATTTTAGAAAGAAGTGAGGGACATTCTAAGGTATCAACTTTGAGAATGTATTAATAAAGGAAAAATGTTCTTTTTAAGAAATTAAAAGTAGGAAAATGAGGTAGATTTCTCTTGTTTCAGAAGGGGCAGTAAGGGGACAAAACAAAACCAATAATTAATCTTACAATATATGAGACTGAAGGAAATTAAAGTAAAATGAATACGAGTGACTTGAGTTTGTTTTGAAATAGAGACCCCATTTAATAATGAGGCAACTGCCCAGACTGAAGTGAAATGTTTTGGGAGGGATGAAGAAAAGTTTATAAAGGCCAAATTTATTGAGCTCTTAAAATATGATCATGTTGGAGTGATTTTCAGAAGTTGTGATTATTAAAACTACTTACTATTTCTCTTCATTTTTACCCTGCCAAATACTAGCAGTTAGAGAGCACACAAGTTAAAGCTATTGTAACAGAGTTGATAGAATCTGTAAAACTTCATTAATCCCCCCAAAAACACACTGAATCTACAAAAATCAATTCTGCCTACCTCTCAAACATTACTTTCATCTTGAAGTGTCTGTAAACAGTGTCTGTAAACTCTATATATAATAGAGTTGTAATGAAAATAAAAACTGTTAAGTTCAATTGTTCTGAAGATACTGTGATATTCATCTCCAATAAGAAAATATTTCCCATCAGTGCCCCTCCTTCCACCCAGCATTCTAGCAAATACAGATGATATGTGCTACATGGCTAGAAAATCATAATCTAAATACCTAAACATAATTCTTAAAAAAAAAAACCCAAGCCAGAAATATTTCTTCCTCTAAATTAAAAATAAAGCAGATGAACTTAAAGAGAATATACAAACTTGGTGGTAAGAGTTGGGGAAAGAAAGATGGAAAGTCAGGACAGAGGCACAGTACTGCTGTAAATACACTGATGGACTAACAATTAAAAATTTAAATGGCAGTATATTTAGTGCAATTGCCTGCATATTTTTACAGGAGAAGGTTAATCTAAAATGACACCAGTCCTGAAAATGTTAACTGTTACACTCAATAGCAGGGACATACAGTGGTCCGTGGCTACCTAAGGGGAGAAGTTGGTAAATCACTTTCTCCAATTCATGTACTTTCCAGAAAGACCAGCTCTTTGGTGTCTTTGGCTGGCCTGCATTAGGAAGGCTTCCCCTCCCATGGAAGGTTTTGTTAACCTAGCTAGCAGCAGGTCCTGATTGGTCATGGGAGAATCTGGGCTAAATGGTATACATTTCCGATGATGTAAAAGTAAATTAGAGAACAGGGCAAGTTATTACACCAGAGAACGTGGGGCAATGGGGAATAATAAAAATCAGGCTACTCTAATTTCCTTTGAACAACTAAATATATACAGGTCATTATTTCCTGTAATCCGCAGGCCTCCCAGTGCAAGTCCTGGCCCTGCCTTAAAGCCTCCGAGACAAAAACAACAAAACGCAGCATGGAGAGAAATGAAAAAGGCTGTAATGCTATTTAAAGAATGGATTAAGTACAGTTTTCAGACGCTGAATTTCTTCTCCTATTGGAATGTTAGATTAGACAACCAAGAAGGAAAACTCACCTTGCTTGAAAAATTCAGATGTTTCCCTAGTAATTTCCATTTATATTCCCTGAGGTCTATTCCTATACATCACTGATGTGACTGAGCCACATTTAAACTTTTCTTTGCCAAGGCTAGATCATAAAGGGAATCACAGTTTCTTCTTGATTGGGGTTTAGGCTATACTTAACATTATTTTTCTGGAGACTAAGCTTAGTTCTTAATTTCAAGCCTATGCCAAAATTGGTCTATTTTCTCAGGACACACACCATGCCACTTTTATAGGAATGAGGGAGTCTCTTTCTCAGTCTTAGGTAGGTCTACACATCCCTGCCAATATAGGAGGCCTCCAAGGCAACCAGAAGAGGCTACTATAGACTCTTGGCCTCCTATGTATTGGTAAGAGAATGACTGAGAAAGATGAAGCCTTTACCAGTGCTTCTGTTTGTAGGGACCATTTATATCCAAACTTCCTGCGAGGTTTATTAAGTATGTTGATTTGGGGGCATCTAATCGATGGACGTGAGTTTGAGTGAACTCCAGGAGTTGGTGACGGACAAGGAGGCCTGGTGTGCTGCAATTCATGGGGTCACAAAGAGTCGGACACGACTGAGCGACTGAACTGAACTGAATCAAACCTGCTGAGGAGGTGGAAGCTAGGAACCATTTAAGGTAAGGCCCCCAGGTAGTTCTTAATATAAATACTAAAGTTTGAAACCCACTCACTGCCAGTGATTCTTTACATTTTCATAAAACTTATACAAAGGAACTGCTATTAACCTTCTCTATCATAGTTGTATCTGGAGACAACTACAATCAAATTCATCATGGCTATGCCAAGTTTTTATACTATAATATCGTGGAGAATAGCATTTTTTCCCCATGCTACTAAATTCTTGTTTCTACTAAGTCAGCTTCTAATAGAATCTTACTGCATTTTCACATGTCCTTATTGTTTTTACCCATGGAACAAAGAATAATCCATGAAGTTTCCTAATGTGGAGATTCTTGGCTCCCAGGCAACTAGACTAGGACAGAGGGGATACTGAATGATGGTAGAGAGTTCTCACTCTGGCCTGCAGACACCAGAATTTCACCTGGTCCCAGTTAGTCTATCTGGAAAGATTGGAGAATATGTGGTGATAGCAAAGGTTGAGTTGAGAACCTAGGAAGCTAGCAGTGTTCATCTAGGAGTTCAGCTTGAATGAAGGGGGGGCAGTAAGTGAAAAGGGCAAATGGAGTAGCCTAGCCAAGAGAAGAAAAGATCCAGTCATCTAATGTCCAGTATAGTCCTTTATGCAAGGTTTTGCTTTCTGTCATGTTAGTTACCCAGTTTGAAAATATTAAATGGGAAATTTCAGAAATAACCCACTCGTAGGTTTTAAATTGTATGATTTTCTGAGTAGCATGATGAACTCCTTAGCCCTCCTGTTCTGTCCACTCAGGAGGTGAATCATCCCTTTTTCTAACATATTCTGCATTAGTCACTTAGTAGACATTCCGTTATCAGGTCAACCTCTGTGAAATCACAGGGACTGTGTTCAAGTTACCATTATTTTACCTAATATTGGTCTCAGAGTGCAAAGTCATGGTGCTGGCAACAAGGATATGCCAATGAGAAGCCTTAAAATGTTTCCTTGAAGTGAAAGGTGAAAGTTCTTGACCTAATAAAGAAAGAAAAAGAATGATATGCTGATGTTGCTAAGATCTGTGGAATGAACAGATTTTCTATTCATGAACTTATGAGGAGGGAAAAATAAATTTGTACTAGTGTTACTGTTGCACCTCAAAATGAAAGAGCTATGGCCATACGGTGAGTTAATTGCTTAGTTGAAATGGAAAAGGCACTAAATTTGTACAAGAATGTATTTTGAGAGACATCACATTCACATAACTTTTATTACAGTATGTTTTAATAAAATGTTTTATTATTAGTTATGGTTAATCTCTTACTGGGTCTAATTCATAAATTAACTATATCATAAGGATGTATATATAGGAAAAAACATAGTATAAATAAGATTTGGTGCTATCCGTGAACTCGTGACATAAGAGTTACAGGTTTGATCCCTAGGTCGGGAAGATTCCCTGGAGAAGGGCATGGCTACCCACTCCAGTATTCCTGCCTGGAAAATTCCCTGGAGAAAAGAGTCTGGTGGGCTATAGCTATAGTCCACGGGGTTGCAAAGAGTTGGACTTGACTGAAGTGACTTAGCATGCACTGCATGCATGTGGTTTCAGGAATCCAATGGAGGTGTTGGAATATAAAGGGGTGCTGCTGCTGCTGCTAAGTCACTTCAGTTGTGTCCGACTCTGTGCGACCCCATAGACGGCAGCCCACCAGGCTCCCCCGTCCCTGGGATTCTCCAGGCAAGAACACTGGAGTGGGTTGCCATTTCCTTCTCCAATGCATGAAAGGGAAAAGTGAAAGGGAAGTCGCTCAGTCGTGTCCGACCCTCAGCAACCCCATGGACTGCAGCCTTCCAGGCTCCTACATTCATGGGATTTTCCAATGCAAGAGTACTGGAGTGGGGTGCCATATGTCTAAACATGAATTTCTTTACTATCAAGCATTTAGATAAATACATAATGTGTCTCGTTTTACCTGGAATAGTTCTGGCTTAGGCCTCTTGTCCCAGTTCAATCAGTTGTTCCATTTTCACTCTGAAAGGTGTTCAGTTTGCATAAAAATGGTATATATGTGTGGCAATATCTAATCCTCCCATTACCTTTGCTGGTCTCAAAAGGAGGACATATATTCATATTAGATTACCATCCCTTTAGAGTTTTAGGTTTTAGCATTACATAGCCTCAGAGCAAGTTTTAGTGAGATAAAAGAAATCATGGGTCCATTTTTAATAGATGTTGAGTGAAGGGTAGAATCTAAGATACTGGTGTTATGAAGAAGATTGAACATAAGTTAGTGTCTGATTCTACTGAAGACTCCATTACTTCTGAGAGTTATTTTTTTTTTTTTCTAAAAATGTTGTCTTCATAATTCAGAGCACATAAAATGGAATTCTCCAGGCAAGAATACTGGAGTGGGTTGCCATTCCCTTCTCCAAGGAATCTTCCCAACCCAGGGATCAAAACTGTATCTCCCACACTGCAGATTCTTTACCATCTGAGCCACATGGCTCACATAAAATTTAGAAATTTTCTTTTTATCAAACCATTAAATATACTTATTTTTCTAACTTTTCTTGATTATTAATAATACTGAATATTAAATAATAACATTTTAAAACCTCACTTTTACTCTGATTTATCTAGTATTAATATTTCTAGTAACATTTTCTAACTTTTCTCTCCTTACCATCTTTGGTAATAGCCTAAATATTATTAAAGACATAGTAGAGAAAAAAGTCCTTTCCAGAAGATGGAATTATTCTAAAAATCACAGAAAATTGGACATTATTGTTTAAAGAAAGATATGGGTTCTATTAGATGTAAGAGGCATAGAAGTTAAGCAAAATAGAGGGCTAATATTTAGCATTTTGAAATCAGGTGGTGGGTGGGAGAACAGAACTCATAGAACTGAGTTCTGCTGTCACTACCAGAAAGTCTCTCTGAGAAAATAAACATATACACCCCCACCAAACAGAAAAGTGAGAGCAGGATATTTTTCCCTCTCTTAATTTGCCATTTGTTTCTAAAAAATAATCCACCCCCAGATAGATCAGTTGGAATTCATTTTGTCTACATCCTGGACAGCACGTAGGGAGACAAAAAAAAAAAAAACAAAAACGCCTGGGATCTGAAAGAGGAATGTGGTAGGGCATGGGAATTGCAATGTCGTGGTGGTCACCAGAGCATATTTTGGCTTGTGTTAAAACAAGCAAGCACCGTTGGGCCTTTGGAATAGAAGCAAATTAGTCCCGCTATCAGGCTACCTATCAGAAGCTGGCTGCCTGAGAAAAGCTGTGTGGGTCTGGAGCTGCAGCCCAAGGCGCTGGCAGGCCCTCTGTCAGCCCTGCCTGCCTTCTGACTTGCAGCACTGTTCAGCGACCTCTGGCCCTATCCGGTGTACTGTTACAGTTCATTTCAATAATTAAACAGTTCGGGGATGGCCAGACTTTTATGTTGTCAAGAGAAAATCAGGGCAGTGGCTTTTTCTTAATACTGAAATCAGGAGTGTTTGGGTTTAATTATATTAGCTAGGGCCTGTTCATTAATTTTCCCAATCATAGGAAGACATGTTCGCAGAAAGATTGGCAATGGGTTAAAGTGGTTATTAAGGCAGGGCATTTCAAAGGAGAGGGATCCGAACTCTGACAAAATCAGATGTCTGAAATTTCAATCAAACTCCCTGGGCTCTGATGGCAGCTTTACTCATTGAAATAAGACAGCTTCTCTCCCATCTGGAATCCCAAGTCTCTCAGCGCACTGGACTCAGTCATTGGATGCCAGCCCCAAATATGCTGAGTTCTCAATGCCAGAAATATAAATGGCTCCATTCAAACTCCCAAGTCATCGGTTCATGGTACCACTTTGGAAAAGTCTCTTACATCCTCACTTACTATTACTCACTGAAGCTTTCCCACATCCCCATGTCAAGAAAGAAAAAAAAAAAAAAAAAAAAAGGCAATATAATGTGCTTTAGTGAAACCAGCAAATTTACCATTTTTGCTACTTTAGCAGAAGTGTTAATACTTCAACTTTTTGTTGGGGATGTCTTGGAAATTTTGCTTATTTTTTTCTCTCTGGAGAGTTTAATGTGTACCTTTATGCCCCCTTTCATTATTGGCCTGGCCTTCTTCCCAGCGCTTCCCTGCTGACTCCAGACCTATCTTGGTTATTTTGCCGCGGTAGCTGGCTCCTGGTCATTCAGACATGTTTGTGGCTTATAAGTGTATCAAATTAGATGCTACAGTTTCCTAGGTCTCCTCCCTATGCTCTGAGAAAATTTGTGTTGCTCACAAATCTTCACTTGCCTCCCTATACTTTTTTTTTTTTCATCATCTAGTTCCTTTATGAGCTTGAGAAATGCCCCAGCTTGCCTCTATTCACAATGAAAATGGGCAAATTATAATAAATTCAAAGGTGTCCTACTAACCCTTTTTAATCCTTGAGGATACAGTTCATCAATGAATAGCTTTGGTGTTAAAGCTTGCAGTCAGTTGTGTTGATTATACGAAGGCTCTAGAGAATGAAGTGATGGCTATAATAACCCTATGTTTCTTTTGTGACTAGCTGAGAATTCCTATAGCGATAACCATTAGGATCTGTGCAATATTTCTCATATTTAGTTCTGCAGGGTTTTATTTTAGTTTGGCTCTAACTCCTATAGGCTCTTGAGAGCTATGCAACAGAGTGTTAAGAATATGGATTTTGGAGCTAGATAACCTAGGCTCAAATCCTAATCTTGTTTTTATCTGTGAGACTCTGGGCAAGTTACTTAAGGTCTATCACCATTTTCTCATCTGTGAAATGGCCTTTATAATAGCATCTATTTTACAGCATTGTTGAAATTATTAAATAATACATTTATAGAACTGAGTCTGTCAGAAGGTGGTGCATTTCAGTTCTTAGCACCAGAAGCCTAAATCTATTAGGGCACCTAAGATTCTGACTTGTAAATTTCATTTATATGCCTTTGTTCCTTTGTAAACTTGAGTTCTTTTCATGGTTGTGTCCTTAGTGTAGCAACACAGTGCCCTGTGCAAAGTCACTGAACACTGTCAGATGGATGGACAGATGGAAATATGGACAACTAGCATTGGGGTTGGTCCTAAGCCATCATTTTAAGGAATGAGGGGTGTCTCTAAAGATATCTTCTTTCTATCATTTTCTTTATCTGTTCAGATCGTGCTGCCTTTCCAAGCTTGGACACACTCCAAGCCTTGTTTCTCCTCCACTTTCCTATCAGTTTTCCTCCCTTTAGTCTTTTTAAGTGACTGATTATCTAGTTTGATCAGTAAGTGAAAGGAGCTTTATGTGCCATGACTTAAGATAGCTTGTATATTTTATCAGATAGATTTTTTTTTCTCACTGCTTCATTCCAAGGAAGTGACTAATATGGGAATTTCAATAAGGCTGTTAGAAAAAGTATTTTTGTAGGACGTTTTTGGACTTTTAAAAATCATACCCTATAAATATCTGCCTTCTTTACCTGGGGCTAATGCTGACACTGAACAGTGCTTTGTTCCAATATAGGAATGGCTAATAAATTCATATTGGATGAAAAAGTAGGGGGTGGATATTGAAAGACAGAGGCCACCAAGAAGCCCCTGTGGCATAAGCTGAATTATAGTTTAGCAAGAGGTTTAACACGTGTAGTTTAGCGTCCCCCCCAAACCCCAAGGGAAGTGAGGCTGGAGTGTCAACATGAAATATTCAAGCCTCATATTTTCCAGGTGTACACAAGCCAAATCTTGCAACGATATTGGCGATGTCTCAGCGTTGCAAAATAATGGAGATATTTTCAATTGAATGATTCTCTGGCTTTTTAAAGAATATCTTTTATTTCTACTTGTTCTTTCAAACTTAATATTTCAACACTGGTGAAAGGTCAAAGTGGAACTCAGACAAGTGTCATACATGTTGCTGTGGCAACAAGTGTAAAAGCTAGATATATAATGCATGAAGCAAGAGTTGAAAAAAACTTTGAAATTTAATATTTACACTATTGAGGCATTTATTAGCCAGGTTGGGAATATGCCATTATCAGTTTTCCAAATGCCTGAATAATGGTTACAAAAATGTTGAGCACACTGTTGGGAGGGGCCTCAAACTACAAGGGGAAGTACAAACTGCTGGTATCACCTTTTCATTATAAGCTATATCCACTCTGTGGATGCCCTGAAAAGAAGTTTGTAAAAGAAGATGCAGAGGGGAAAAGGGCAGGGTGTCTTGAGTTCACTCACGGTGAAAGGGTAAGGACGGAAGGGGACCAGTATAAGAGGTGAAAATGGAGCAGTCAGAGAGGAGAGGGGAAGACTGATGAATTTAATCCTACAGACACAAGGGAGAGAAGTAATGATCCCTGAAAGTATTACCTGCAGAAAGATCAAACAGTGTGAAAAATGAGGAACAGAGAGAAGATATATTTATTTTTTACCTAATACATTCTGATCAGAGTTGACCCTGTTCTATCACACAGTTAATCCTCTAATGTAGATTCTTTTGGTCCTCAATTCATAAAATAATAAGTTGGGGCTCATTGAAGTAAAGTTACATGATTCATGTCAGTGCTAAATAAAATCTTAGATTCTAAGACTCCAATTCATATTGTCTGGTCACATCTAAAATTTTTTTTTTAATTTGTGCACTTTTCCCTGGACTTTCTGCCTCAGGGAGGGCCTATAATTTGTTCCTTAACTTCCTAGGTAAAGGTGGAAACTCTAGAGTGAGTAGCATGATATGGTGAAGAGAAAGCTGTTATGGGAGTGATGGGTCCCTTGGTTCTAGTACAAGTTTTGTTGCTAACTAGCCATGTCCTTTTAACCAATTGTCTAGGTTTCTTTCCTCCTCATCTGTGACATGGGGGGCTAGGAACTCTGTGTTGTCTTAAGGTAGCTCTGGTTTCAATAATCTGTGGTTCAATTAAGTTAAATGGAAGTGAACATAACTAGACAAGGGCTGGGCTTCTAAAAATAGTACATTAGGGTACTCCTTAGCAAGTCAATGTTGTTAAGGTCATTTAAAAAATACTTCAAATTTAAATTCCATTTAGAATAGCATGTTAGTAGATGCAAAATAAATTACATGAGAATACTGAACAAATATGAAATTCAAAAGACAGATATTTCAAAACTTTTTGGAAAGCACTTGAAGGGAAGAAAGAAGGGAAGTCGGTAGGAGAAAGGTTGATTCAAATATTTCCCCCCTTTGGGGAAACAGCTGCACCACCAATGTTCTCTCCTCATTCCAGAATCGTGTACTTATTTCAGAGTATGGAACCACTTGTAGAATTTTTTCCCTATGCTTAACAGTTTAAGCAAGTAGATTATAACCCTCACTAGGTCATCCCGTATTCTTTGTTTATTTTATAATTTTCTCTAAGCACCTTAAATATTGATTAATCTTTCTATTCCATTCGGAGACAACTAAACTAAATTAATACAAGTTATAATCTTACTCTGGCTAATCATCAGACCTTAAATCTCTAATATATTTAAACATTTCTAAGCTATTTTCTATATAACAAGACCTCTTTAGATCTTTTATGCGTAAGAGTGGTATGAATAAATAGATTAAATTATAACTACATTATGAAATTTCATTTTCACACAGTCTTATGAATGGGATAAAGCAGATTTATTATTTTCAGTTATAGATGATAAATCTGAAGCACATAGAGGTTAACACACTTGCCTGAGTTTCTTCAGTTTATTAGTGGAAAGATGAGTCTAGAACCCAGGTACTGTAATACCTATTCACACTTTACTCCCTTGATGATGGCCTGCTTAATACTCTGTTTTACACTCTAGTCTTGGGGACACCATAAAACAGAAACATCAGACATTGGAGAAATAGAATAGAAGACAGAAAATAGGATGAAAACAGCTTGCTCTGGTGCCAATGTGAACCACCACTTAGGAGCTCTTTGGCTTTGGGCAAACTTACTCAACTTCTCTGAACTTTTTCTTCATTTGTAGAATGTGATGATTACACATAACTTGAAAGGCTGTTGCCAGAAAGAAGTAAAGATTATCTCTTTGAATATAATTTTAATAATACTTTTATTATTAATAAAAATGTTGAATCTAATTTAATAATTTTACACTTAATATACATGACCTATAGTACTGTAACTGTAAAGCCAAATCTTTACTTATCCTTGTTTCTGTCATATAATAGAACATATATAATTTAAGTAATTCCAAGTTTCTTCACTTTTAGTTTTAATATAATTTGTTTTTTGTAATTAGGTGTATAACATGGTCATATTATCAGAAGGAAAACAAACATTTTAAAATAAATATGGTCTTTTTATTCCTAGATCTTTCACTTCTCCTTGTGCCTGCAGAAAATAGCACACTTCTTTGATCAATGGTTCATTTTTCTACTTAGAGTATAATTGCTTTACAACGTTGTGTTAGTTGTACAATGAAGTGAATCAGCAATGAGTATGCATAAATCTCCTGCCTCTAAAGTCACCCTCCCAAACCTCATTCCTCCAGGTCATTACAGAACACCAAGGAGCTGAGCTCCCTGTGCTATATAGCAGCTTCCCACTAGCTGCCTATTTTACCCACTGTAGTGTATAATGTCAGTGCTGCTCTCTCAATTTGTCCCACCCTCTCCTTCCCCTGCTGCTGTGCCCACAAGTCCATTCTCTTATGTCTGCATCTCTATCCCTGCCCTGCAAATAGGTTCATCAGTAATTTTTCTGAATCCCATACATGTGTGTGTGTGTGTGTGTGTGTGTGCGTGCACGCATCACTCAGTCATGCCCGACTCTTGTAACCTCATAGACTGTAGCCTGCCAGGCTCCTCTGTCCATGGGATTCTCCAGGCAAGGATACTGGAGTGGATTGCCATTTCCTGCTCCAGGGGATCTTCCCGACCCAGGAATCGAACCCAGGTCTCCTGCATTGCAGGCAGACTCTGTACCAACTGAGATACGAGCGAAGCCCATTCCATATATATACATTAATATATGATATTTGTCTTTCTCTTTCTGACTTACTTCACTCTGTATGACATACTCTAGATTCATTAAAAATCTGTAAACAATAATTGCTGGAGAGAATGTGGAGAAAATGGAACCCTCTTATATGGTTGGTGGGAATATAAATTGATACAATCAGTATGGAGAACAGTATGGAGGTTGCTTAAAAAATTAAAAATAGGACTACCATTTGACCCAACAATTCCACTACTGGGCATATACCTTGAGAAAATCATCATTCAAAAAGACACATGTACCTCAGTGTTTATTGCAGCACAATTTACAATAGATAGGACACACAGGCAACCTAAATGCTCATCAACAGATGAATGGATAAGAAAGATATAGTACCTATATACAATGGAATATTACTCAGCCATAAAAAGGAATAAAACTGGGTCATTTGTAGTGATGTGGATGAACCTAGAGTCTGTGATCAGTGGTTTTTGAAGTGTGGTCCCCAACCAACAGAATCAGCACCACCTGGGAACTTGAAAGAAAAGATGAAGTTTCTAGGATCTCTTACCAGACCTACTAAATCAGAAATTCTGGGGTTGAGGTCTAATTATCTGTGTTTTAAAAAGGTTTCCAGGTGGTTCTGATTCATGTTAAGATTGGAGAACCAATGCTTTTGATTAGTGTAACTACTATATTTAAGTTCAGTTCAGTCACTCAGTCATGTCTGACACTTGGCAACCCCACAGACTGCAGCACTCCAGACTTCACTTTCCATCACCAACTCCTGGTGCTTGCTCAAACTCATGTCCATCAAGTTGGTAATGTTATCCAACCGTCTCATCCTCTGTTGTCCCCTTCTCCTCCTGCCTTCAATCTTTCTCAGCATCAGGGTCTTTTCCAGTGAGTCAGTTCTTTGCATCAGATGGCCAAATTATTGGAGTTTCAGCTTCAGTATCAGTCCTTAAAATGAATATTCAGGACTGATTTACTTTAGGATTGACTGTTTGGATCTCCTTGCAGTCCAAGGGACTCTCAAGAGTCTTCTCCAACATCAATTTTTCAAAAACATCAATTCTTCAGTGCTCAGCTTTATGGTTCAACTCTCACATTCATGCATGACTACTGGGAAAACCATAGCTTTGACTAGACAGACATTTGTTGGCAAAGTAATGTCTCTGCGTTTTAACATGTGGTCTATGTTGTTCACAGCTTTTCTTCCAAGGAGCAAGTGTCTTTTAATTACAGGGCTGCAGTCACCATCGGCAGCAATTTTGGAATCCAAGAAAATAAAGTCTGTAATATTTAAAATCAGTTCAGTCACTCAGTCATGTCCGACTCTTTGTGACCCCATGAACTGCAGCACGCAAGGCCTCCCTGTCCATCACCAACTCCCAGAGTTCACTCAAACTCATGTCCATCGAGTCAGTGATGCCATCCAGCCATCTTATCCTCTGTCATCCCCTTCTTCTCGTGCCCCCAATCCCTCCCAGCATCAGAATCTTTTCCAATGAGTCAACTCTTCTCATGAGGTGGCCAAAGTACTGGAGTTTCAGCCTCAGCATCAGTCCTTCCAATGAAAACCCAGGACTGATCTGCTTTAGGATGGACTGGTTGGATCTCCTTGTAGTCCAAGGGACTCTCAAGAGTCTTCTCCAACATCAAAGTTCTAAAGCATCAATTCTTCTGTGCTCAGCTTTCTTCACAGTCCAACTCTCACATCCGTACATGACCACTGGAAAAACCATGGCCTTAACTAGATGGACCTTTGTTGGCAAAGTAATGTCTCTGCTTTTGAATATGCTATCTAGGTTGGTCATAACTTTCCTTCCAAGGAGTAAGAGTCTTTTAATTTCATGGCTGCAGTCACCATCTGCAGTGATTTTGGAGCCCCCCAAAATAAAGTCTGACATTGGTTCCACTGTTTCCCCATCTATTTCCCATGAAACAATGGGACCAGATGCCATGATCTTAGTTTTCTGAATGTTGAGCTTTAAGCCAACGTTTTCCACTCTCCTCTTTCACTTTCATCAAGAGGCTCTTTAGTTCTTCTTCACTTTCTGCCATAAGGGTGGTGTCGTCTACATATCTGAGGTTATTGATATTTCTCCTGGCAATCTTGACTCCATCTTGTGCTTCTTCCAGCCCAGCGTTTCTCATGATGTACTCTGCTTATAAGTTAAATAAGCAGGGTGACAATATGTAGCCTTGCCATACTCCTTTTCCTATTTGGAACCAGTCTGTTTTTCCATGTCCAGTTCTAACTGTTGCTTTCTGACCTGCATACAGGTTTCTCAAGAGGCAGGTCAGGTGGTCTGGTATTCCCATCTCTTTCAGAATTTTCCACAGTTTATTGTGATCCACACAGTCAAAGGCTTTGGCATAGTCAATAAAGCAGAAATAGATGTTTTTCTGGAACTTTCTTGCTTTTTCAGTGATCCAGTGGATGTTGGCAATTTGGTCTCTGGTTCCTCTGCCTTTTCTAAAACCAGCTTGAACATCTGGAAGTTCATGATTCACGTATTGCTGAAGTCTGGCTTGGAGAATTTTGAGCATTACTTTACTAGCGTGTGAGATAAGTGCAATTGTGTGGTAGTTTGAGCATTCTCTTTGCCTTTCTTTGGGATTGGAATGAAAAATAAGTCCTGCCAAATCCACAAATATTCAGTGAAGGGCTACTAAAGGTAAGGTACTGGGCACCCAAGTAAAGAATTCAAATATAAAGCAGATCTCGTGACTCCTCATTCTGATTTTTTAGTCTAGAAACAAATAGGGGAGGGGAATAGACTGTGTCAAGTACACAAATAGTAAGTTTAAAGCCCACATCATCCACCAAGTCAGAAATGGCAATTCACTTCAGGATCCAAGGATGTCCCTGCTTTGTAACAATGGAGACTTATCCCACGTGCCTGAGAACTGGGCCTTGACAGGATATGTTTCTCCCCTGCTAGCATCATGGATCAGGGACATACCTCAGAACAGTCAGGAGAGGGAGAGGGAACACAGTATTTGTTCAGTCAAAAGAGGTCTCTCGGGAGAGAAGGTGATACCTTTTGTGCTTAGCTCCTTGAGCAAACATACATTAGAGGAGGGATGGTGAAGGAAAGGGACAGGCCAAAAAAGGATGTAGAAGTGGTGGTTCCACGTAGATAAGGTGAAAAACTCCCTCTGAAGCCCAGTGGCAATCCTGTGGTGGAGGGATTAATAAGTGGGGGAGAAGCTGCCACTACCCGGAGGACATTCCCTGAGTATGTGTCATCAGAAAGCGGTTCAGGAACAGAGACTTCTCATTATTTTGAAGTCATAAAAAGTTGGGGTTACACTCTCACAATGTATATTTGTTTGAGTATTTATTTTTGTAACTTTTATAAATATGCACTCAGGAAGACACAGACAATAGCATTTAAAGGATAAGCGCATGCCAATAAAATGGCTAATATTGTCTTTACACGGCCCATTGGTCTGCCCTGCTCGCTTCACTGTGGAAGTTCCTGTTTCTGACTAAAGTGAAAAGAAGTTGGGTTTGCAGTGGGAAAGGAAAGATAGGTTTGCTCACTGTATTCTCAAGCAGCGGTGATCCAAATAGATGTGTAAAGATTGCAGTTAATACGTATATGAATATGCTTGGTCCTCTACACACTAATAGTATAAAATTAACTTTCCCCCATCCTGGTGCTTTCTCACCAGGTTCCTTGAGAATCCAGCACAGCTTGTCTAGTGGCGGGGTGATCACCATGGCATGTGAGGACAGGAATGTCTCTAAAGGGCCTTAAACATATTTGGCTGACACATTACCCCTTTCCCCATGACTCATAAAACCACAGTTCCATAAACAAGACAAAACAAAATGATATAAAATTAGCCCTGTGTTTGTGGGTGCTTTGGAAAGGTGGGAGGGTGTTAAGTTACTTGGAGAAACCCAAGGAAGGTTTAAAGGTAGATTTTTAAATAGCAGTTCAGTAAAGAATTCAGGGAACACCAGGAATTGTAGCCAGATATGACTCATAATCATTTGAAGAAATCTTGAGTAGGTTTTGGAATAATTTCTGTTTCTGTTAAGTGTGTGTGTGTGTGTGTGTGTGTGTGTGTGTGTGTCATTTATGTGCAGCAAGGTCAGACACATGAAGAAGGTGGTTTTGTTGGAGGGAAAACAGCAGGAGAAATAAGTCAGTTTGATTTAGAAATAAGAGCCAGGCAGTTCAGAAGGAGCTATGAGGTTCTTTAAGCTGGAGATTTAACCTATCACAGAGAGAATATCCATATTATTTATAATCATGAAACCCAAGTCAGAAAATCAAGAGGCTTCCCATGGTATCTGTTTTTGGGCTGAATATCCTCTCTGTATAATGAACTGCCTAATACTGTCTTACTTTATGGACAGGATCAAGACATTCAAATCCTTCTCCCCATGTCTTTTCACATGTACCTTGTGAGTACTCACCTTAATGTGGCAAGCATTGTCATATTTGCTGTGACTACGTGGTCAAGATCAGGATGACTAAATCCTTGCACACAGTCATTTATCTCCACTGCATGAATTGTAGAAGTTTATGTAGAAAAGAGAATATGCTCAAAATATATATGCTTATTAGTAATTTCAGACAGAGAAGGCAAAAGCGCCCCACTCTAGTACTCTTGCCTGGAAAATCTCATGGATGGAGGAGCCTGGTAGGCTGCAGTCCATGGGGTCGCTAAGAGTTGGACAAGACTGAGCGACTTCACTTTCACATATTGGAGAAGGAAATGGCAACCCACTCCAGTGTTCTTGCCTGGAGAATCCCAGGGACGGGGAAGCCTGGTGGGCTGCCGTCTATGGGGTCGCACAGAGTCGGACGCGACTGAAGCAACTTAGCAGTAGCAGTAGCAGCAGTAATTTCAGATGGAAACCAATGTTGTATGTAGTCTATTTGTTGTGAACCAAACTTGACTATGTGTGAGCCTCAAGGATTCCTTTGGTTTGTTATTAATTAGAAGGAAGAAGACCCCAGACCCCACTAGTACTGTGAGAGGGAAAAGTGAGATGGGAGGTGGACCAGTAGACAAGCTACCCCAAAGAGAGCTTTCTATATAGAAGTAACAGCTTCTAACACTGTGTCTCTCCTCTCACAAGTGAAAATCACTGTGAGACACTAGTATAGGTCTTGGGGATGAAATGTGAGCAGGGGGAAGGGGGACAGGGCCTATATTGCTTTTCACAATTTACAATAGTTTACTTTTTTGTTTGTATGAAAATTATCACTTTCAAAAATCATTGGGAATCCTCAAATACTCAGTTCAGTTCAGTCTCTCAGTCGTGTTCAACTCTTTGTGACCCCATGAACCGCAGCACACCAGGCATCCCTGTCCATCACCAACTCCCGGAGTTCATCCAAACCCATGTCCATTGAGTTGGTGATGCCATCCAACCATCTAATCTTCTGTCATCCCCTTCTCCTCCTGCCTGCAATCTTTCCCAGCATCAGGGCCTTTTCAAATGAGTCAGCTCTTCACATCAGGTGGCCAAAGTATTGGAGTTTCAGCTTCAACAGTCCTTCCAATGAACACCCAAGACTGATCTGCTTTAGGATGGACTGGTTGGATCTCCTTGCAGTCCAAGGAACTCTCAAGAGTCTTCTCCAACACCACAGTTCAAATGCATCAATTCTTCTGCACTCAGCTTTCTTGATAGTCAAACTCTCACATCCGTACATGACCACTGGAAAAACCATAGTCTTGACTAGACAGACCTTTGTTGGCAAAGTAATGTCTCTGCTCAAATACTAGATCACTATATTTGAGGAGTAAATATGAACCAAACTGAAGATACAATATCATCTTCTAAAATAATCTTGATTTGACAATCAGCTTTACTATCATTATTGGAGCAAGTATATAAATATGTTCTTCACACAATTCAGAGAAGCATTTTGGAAGGCTTCTGGATTCTTAAGTTTTCACATTCCTAAGCAAGGATGCAAAAATCCATTTCATCTCGCTTCTCAATTACGCTTTTTAGTGGTGACTTCTTGGAATACATGTTGAAAATAATTCCTATACCATAAAATTTCCATAATTAATTTGCAATGTCTTCCAATGAAGTAGAAAATGGGAATGTGAAGGATGTATTCATGTATTTGACATTCAAGAAGAATGGGAGTAGGAAGTGAAAAGAGTAAAGAAGAATAACAAAGGCTAGTGGATATTTATAGTGTAAACAGAAAGTGAAATAGGCAGAAATATATGAAGAAAAGGAAATTCCCAAGGAAAGGACAAGGTTTATGCTTCAAGATCACACAGCAAGCAAGTACCAGATAATTGATCTAAAACAGTTTCATTATGTTATTATCAAAAAACCTCAAATCTATCCTTAAAAGATACTAAAAACAGGCTCTAATGAGAACAACTTTGTGACTCTTTGATGTAGGACAAATTCAGGAAAGAACCATTGGAGCCCTGCAAGTGAATTTTCCCAAAGCATTATAAAAGACTGCAGTTCTGGGACAGTGCACATTCCTTCTCACGGTCTCTACCTTTTCCCTACTTCCTTTCTGCTGCTGCTTCTTGTTTATGGCTGATCATTTAAGGTTTCGTCCTTTTAATGAATTCTTTAGCTTTTGACTTGCCTGTCACCGCTGAGTTTTATGTCTTTGTTATAAGGCGGTGAGCTTGCTCCACACACAGTCTAAATTGAGCAAAACCCCCTTCAAAAGCCCCCCAAATGATAGTATTGTCCTTTTTAACATACACTTAGAGAATGAAACAATCTGTTTCATCCCTTGTGTTAGAACAGCTGGAATGAAATGAATAGAGGGGATTGAGCAGTTCTGCAAAATCTTTGATAATAGAGAAGTACGAGTGTTCCCATCAGCAGTTGAATGATAATTTATCTGGTATGAGTGATGTAACCAAGTGGTTGTATATTACTGCCCCATTCTTTCTTGTCCCAAGACACCCTTGGAAATGCGATGCTACATCTCAATGGGATTTTCCAGTACAAAAATTCTTTACAAATAACATAATTGTGGATACACACCACTCCTACAGAGGTAAGTATACTGAGGATGTGCCAAAACATTAGGGCAGAAATTCAGTTCCCATGGCACACAAACAGGAATCTAACCATTTGCTGCAATAAATACATTTTTGTGGACTCAAAGATTATACAGTATACATTCTCTATACAATGCAAATTGCTTGTTCATTTATTTTGGAGTAAAACAACCTGAAGATGAAGCAGGAGAGAAAAATATACAGGAATACAGATTTTTTTTTGCTTCACGGCTGAAATTAGTATATTTCTATTTCTTTCTACTATAGGAAACCTCTAGGTGTGAGTAGTGATGTAAGGAAATAATTGTTGCTACATATTTAAAGTCAAGTTCTTCCTTGATTTTCAGAGACTATGTAAATTAAACAAAATAAATAGCAGCAAAAAAAAAAAAAAAATCTTCCAATATGAGGTTCAACCAAAATGTTGTTCAGGGAAAAACAGTGGTAAAACAGTTGGAGAAAAAATGAACATAAGTAAATAGTTGGATGTAAAATTTCTAGAAAGAATGTTATATACATAGCAGTTGCATAAACCTGCCTTTAGACATGTGAAGATCTATTATATGCAACACAAAATGAACATAACCTGGATGGGTTTAGAAGGAAAAATTAGAACCAGTGGGTAACACATAGAGGGACAGATACCAACTTAAGAAAGTACATTTTAACTACATCTACTCAACAGTAATGATGGTCAGCATCACTGGGAGTTCTTCAGCAGAGATAGTAGTAAGGAAAGCCAAAAGACTTCTGCCATCATTCCTAAATTTCCTAGATGTGAAAATGAATCTACAATGGTACAATTTATACTTGAGGAAGCTGATTCACTTAGGAGCAACATGAAGAATGAAATATAAATATTCTTTCTTCTTCTATTAAGAAGTGGGAAGTGGGAGGTAAGGAGGGTTGGACCATGGACATGTAGCCTTCACTGGATACTTGTTTTGATCTAGCACTCATTCCTCCCCTCTTTTGGGGGCAAAAGGAAGACTGATTTTTTTTAGGAAAAAACCTCTCATTCTTTCCCTCTCTTGGATAAAAGTCACCCTGGTTTTTAGAGGGAAAAAAAACCCCAGTCTCTCTCTTACTCTTACATCATTCAATTGAGGTTCACATCCCTCAGTTCTAGAAGAAATCTTGACATGGTTTCCTCATTAAAATAATGACTTTCATGGCCACAGTGATTGGTTAAGCAATGAATGTGCAATTCATAACCTGGCCAATAGGGTTAAATGAAGAGTCTCTATGCTACAGTTGTTGAGAGGTTACAGCAAAAGCCTAGTACTTTTGGAAGCCATCTTGGTATCATGACTGAAGAGCCTATATTAAAGTCAACTCAGGCTAAAACAGCTGATATGGAGGCAAAGTAAAAAAGGGTTAAATTACATGTAAGCTTTTGAAAGTGGCAATGTTAAAACTAACTCTACCCCTAGAACATTTATTCTTTGAATTCTTCTCCCCCCAAATGACTGTTGTTCTTAAGGTTATGTGAGTGGGTTTTCTGTTGTGTGTGTGCTGTGATTAGTTGCTCAGTCATGTCCGACATTTGTGACCCCATGGACTGTAGTCCACCAGGCTTCTCTACCCATGGCGATTCTCCAGGCAAGAATACTAGAGTAGGTTGCCACCCCCTCCTCCAGGGGACCTTCCCAACCCAGGGATTGAACCCAGGTCTGGTGCATTACAGGTTGAATCTTTACCATCTGAGCCACCAGGGAAGCCTAAGAATACTGGGTGGGTAGCCTATCCCTTCTCCAGGGGATCTTCCTGACCCAGGAATTGAACTGGGGTCACCTACATTGCAGGTGGATTTTTTTAAAAGCTGAGCTACCAGGGAATGCTACCAAAGTGTTTTGATTACTACAGCAATGTCCAACGAGAAGCATAGTGTCAAGTCCTTGAACAGCCACCAGTCACCAAGGGCCAGGAAAAAAGCAATAACAAATTTGGTCTCACAGTTTCTTTAGCACCCGGTGCTGAATAATATTGGAGAAGGCAATGGCACCCCACTCCAGTACTCTTGCCTGGAAAATCCCATGGACGGAGGAGCCTGGTAGGCTGCAGTCCACGGGGTCTTTAAGAGTTGGACACGACTGAGTGACTTCACTTTGACTTTTCACTTTCATACATTGGAGAAGGAAATGGCAACCCACTCCAGTGTTCTTTCCTGGAGAATCCCAGGGACGGGGGAGCCTGGTGGGCTGCCATCTATGGGTCGCGCAGGGTCGGACATGACTGAAGCCAGTTAGCAGCAGCAGCAGCAGCAGCAGCTGAATAACATACACTACTGATCTAACCAGATTCTCTCTTCACATTATTGATTAAATTTTAATTTTTTTCTCTCAACCTCTGCTAAATAATTTAGTTTTCCCAAACTAATCACATCTGATTTTCTTTATTCCAGATTTCAGTCCATCTTACGTTTTTATAGGCCCAGATATGCAGATGTAATTTGGTGCAATGAAAAAAGTTGATAATTAAATTGATTGAAAATATTTACCTGTTATTGTCTTACTGTATTCCACCCTCTCCATTTCCTTATTCTTGTATTATTTATTATTTTATATTATTATTGAGTTTTGTATTATCTTTGTGTTTCATTTGCATACTCTAAAAAGGGAATTGTTATGAATGCTTACAATGATGTAGTATTTATACAAATACTTTATGTGTATTTTGATATTTGTAAATTTTAAATTCTCCTTAAAATACTTTGGTCAAGCCCCTGGTAAATATTGTTTTTATTTGCAGTGGAATTTAATTCAATCTGATTAGACACAATTTCTAATACATAATGAATCCTTAGGCAGATGTATTTTCTTTCTATTTTGTTTCTGATAGACCGTGCCTTGCATTGAAGAAGACAGCATGATGAGGAAGCTCAAGAAGTAGGAAAACGAAAATTTAGGATGTCAGGATCATGAGGTAGGTAAATGCTATGAGTTTTTTAATTTCTAACCTTTTTAAGATTTATTTTTTACTGAAGCATAGTTGATTTATAATATTGTGTTAGTTTCGTATATAGCAAATTGATTCAGTTATACATATATATGTATATTCTTTTTATATTCTTTTCCATTATGGTTTGTCCTATACAGTAGGACCTTGTTGTTTATCCATTCTGTCTATAATAGTTTACATCTGTTAATCCCAAACTCACAATCCATCCACCCCTCACCCCCTCTTCTGTCTTGGTAACCACAAGTCTATTCTGTATATCTGTGAGTATATTCCTATTTCATAAGCAAGTTTGTTTGTGTCATAATTTAGATTCCACACATAACTGTTATCATATGGTATTTGTCTTTCTCTTTCTGAATTCTCTTAGTATGATCATCTCTATGTCCATCCTTTTTGCTGCAAATAGCATTATTTCATTCTTTTGTTTAATTGCTGAGTAGTATTCCACTGTGTATATATAACACATCTTTAGTTATTATTCATTTGTCCATGGACATTTAGGTTGCTTGCATGTCTTGTCTATTGTAAATAGTGTTGCTGTGAACATAATGGGTGCATGTATATTTTTGATTTATAGTTTTTTATGGATGTATGCCCAGGAGTGGATTTGCTGTTCATATGGAGACTCCATTTTTATTTTTTTTTGAGGAACTTCCAAACTGTTTTCCATAGTAGTTATACCACAACTTTTCACTATTGACTGTTGGGAGGAAAAACCTAGGAACTCATCTCTTATGAAATAGTGAAGAAAGGAAATTAGTACCTTTTTATGATTTCAGTGCTTAATTTTTCAATAGTAATATGTGTATGGAAAACAATAATACTTATTCTGAATATTAAAGTTAAAAGACAAGATTGCTGTCACTGTGGGGACTGGCCCAGGTTCCAGCTCATCTAGTCTTATCTGATTAGTCTTAGGGCAGAAGAAAGCAACAGTTTGTGTTTACTTTTAACTTAAAATAATCACCAAAATTAATTACTCTGAAGTTTTGTTGCTTTTAGTGACCAAATGATTCCAAGAGGAGCAGAACTCCTATTTATTTTCCTACTCAATTCCATTTCAAACCTTTTCAGTAAAGAGAGAGTGAGAAGGTCATTTTAGTATTGCAAATGCTTGCTGAGATAAGAATAATTTGTTCATATGGAATTATCCCACATAGGCATCTTTTTCTTTTAAGAGCTACCATGTACTTCAATGGTTTAGAACCTTGTTTATAGAAGGCTTTAAACATGTGTCTTTTCTTGCCTTCATTTAATCATTTGTCAAATATAAATATAACAGCTAGGACCTCTGACTTTGTATAAGAATGCACTAAATCTAGAAAGTTATGGTTGAAGGTTATACCTGCGAGAATGTAAGTGTTCCTTTAGTCTGAGGAACAGTACAGATAACATATGTAAAAGCTGTTAAGTAAAAAGCACACACATTTTTTTTTCTTTATGGTCTCCCTAAACACTTTATTAATACAAAACCAAAGGGCCAACATAAAGATCAACTTGAGGTTTAGAAAAAAGAAATATTACATTTGCATAGTTGAGAGAAGTCTGATTTAGAATTCAGGGACCATGGGATTTAGCCTGCCTTTGACTCTATACTCTATCCTCTGCCAGGAGGCAGTTTAGACCAAAAGTGCTCAGCTTAAATGATTGTGGGAGTCACTGGTCAGGCTTGTTAGAAATACAGATTCCTGGGTGGACCCTGACCTTAGAGATTCTGACTCAGCCAGTCTGGTGGGAGGGCAGGGTGGGTGAGAGGCATGTATTCACATTCCCAGTGAAGCTAATGTGCTGACTCTTGAAAATTCACTGTTATAGACCTCAGTTGTCCTCTTCTATATAATGTAGAGATCTCATTAGGCCTATTGATTATAGACCCCAAAATTAAAGGAGGCAACAATTTCTACTTTTGAAAGGGAAAACAATATCTGATTATAAGTTCCATATGCTAAAATAATAATAAAATTTTAATTTATATTAATAATATAACTATATTTCTCACAAATGTCTTGTAAGAAAATACAGGATGAATATTGGTACTGGGGTCCAGAAATGGTGATAAAAGCTTTGAATGTCTAAATTTATCTAGCTGGATGGCAGGAAAGTTAGGACTAATCTTGTCTTACAACTTAAAGGCCTATATTTGTTCATTTATACCTCACAGCTTTTTGTAAGTGAACCATATTGTCTTACAGCCTGTTATTATTCATGTATTTAGAAGGAGGATTCTGTTTTGCATGGGTCAACATGACCCTTGAACATAGCTCTGTAGCAGAGACAGGTGATAGTTGAAGAAGAAGGAAGAAAAGAAGAAGGAGCAGAAGGGGAAGCAGAAGCAAAGCAAAGCAAAATTAATAATAATAGCATTTTCTGGAACAAGATACTTGTCATCTTTGAAGGTATCAACAGTGCTAAGAAGAGAGCCCCCATCTGCACTCTTAAACAAGACTCCTCAAATCAATTCCTATGGCTTTGTATGTGGTGGGATATGTATATGTGTGTATATACATATATAAATAATATACATGTATGTATATATATAGACACTAACTGAGATGAGACACCAGACACGAACAGTGTAGCTAAGGTTGCCGTTCTGTACCTTCTGCCTAAACCTTAATTACTGTCCCACACCAACAAGTGTTTGCTCTGACCTCACCTTTAATATTTCAGCTGCTGGAAAATAAATCCCAAAACATTCCTTAAGTTCTTGTTTCATGCTTGTAAGTTAATAATGAGATGCTAAGCCGCAAGGTGGGGGCATTGTTAGTGACAACTAAAATGAAAAACAAAGTGGGAACTGATTGTTTCTATAGGTGTCAATGGGGACCCCTCTGAAGGAATGCCAGGATGTAACTCCAGTTGCTATGTTGTGTTAGGGATTACACCAGCTGGTGTATCTCTAATAAACACCAGACATTTGGTGCATAATGACAATTTAGGCTATCCAATAGGTTGGGTTTCATGAGGCTTTGTTTTATTTCTTTGTTTCAGACATATTTTTATAGACACTTTTCACACAACAGCTTTGCTACTCTTAAATATGAAAACAATTTACAAATGATATTATTTGACTTCCATTCTTTTAGTTGTTATACCTTTAGCCCATTCTTTTTAATCTTGATTTTGGAAAATTAATTTTGAAATGTATTTCTGAATTGTGTACAAGGTAAAAGGAATGATAATACTTATTTTGTAATGGGACTCCCTGACTTATATTTTATAGACCAGTAAAATTAAATAAAAATAAGTACTTACATTGAATTGGCAATTTTCTACTTAATGAAAAGAGCAATGAAAACATAACACCTCTTATTAGTATAATTCTCTAATTTATCAACAAACATTTTTTAGAATAAGTAGAAAAGTATGGCAAACATTTTAAATTAGCTTTATGAAAAATACAAGATAATGTCCTTATTCTTTTTTGTTCAAGATGCACCCCTGAAAACTTGGTTGAGCACCTATTAATGCCAAGAACCCTGTTTTATTTTTTTATCTTTTTATTTTATATTGAGGTATAGTCAATTATGGAGAAGGCAATGGCAACCCACTCCAGGACTCTTGCCTGGAAAATCCCATGGACAGAGGAGCCTGGTAGGCTGCAGTCCATTGGGGTCTCGAAGAGTCGGACATGACCGAGCAACTTCACTTTCACTTTCCACTTTCATGCACTGGAGAAGGAAATGGCAACCCACTGCAGTGTTCTTGCCTGGAGAATCCCAGGGAAGGGGGAGTCTGGTGGGCTGCCGTCTATGGGGTCGCACAGAGTAGGACACGATTGAAGCTACTTAGTAGCAGCAGCAGCAGCATAGCCAGTTAACAATACTGTGATAGTTTCAGGTAAATGGTGAAGGGACTCAGTCATACATATACATATACATATACATATACATATACATATACATATACATATACATATACATATACATGTATCCATTCTCCCCCAAACTCCCCTCCTGCACAGGCTACCACATAACCTTTAGCAGAGTTCTTGCTTGTTGGAAGATTAACCTGTTTTAGAGAGAGAGAGTCAAGTATCTGCTCAGTTGAGGAGGAAGTCATGTGATAGGCATACTTAAATGATGATTTTATATCCAAAGCAGCAGTATTTTAGGGTACTTGGGAAAAAATGATGTGCTTAGTGACTAAGGCTCTTAGAAATCTCAACACTTCCCTCAATATTGACTAACTAGTATGCATGGGTCTGGCCAATAGCTCAATCTTTTCTCATCAAATCTTTAAAGGCTTATTAAGTATTCTATCACCATGAACATTTTGAGAATTTTATGCTCCATGAATTATCATAATATTAGTAGGAAAATGAGATTTGTCTTTAAAAACTTTACTTTGCTGTAAATAATTTGCTTGCATTCTGTCATATGATATGAGTGCTTTTCATGTCAGAAGAAAAAGTGGCACGTATTCAGACTGTATATAGATTTTGGCCCGTGAAGTTGCATAATCTGGTAGAACCCTGTGTGTTCAGTAAAGCACAGGCTGGTGGGCCCCTACTTGATCAGGACCAGAATAGGTAGACATCATGGCCTCTTGCCTGTAGGCTGTATATCTTGGCCTTAAACACCCTGCCAGGCTGGGTCTGATAGTGAAAGCCTGCAGATGGTCAGCAGGAGAGTAAGGTCTGGGATCTGCTCCTTTGCTGTGGTTCTCTAGGCTCAGCAGCAAAGGTAGGACACAATCACTTCACGGGCCGGGTGCAGAGCTTACTGTGTCCATCTTGAATAAAGAACTTTTGGAATTTATTTCAGGTTTCCAAGGAAGAAGCTATGTAGCCCCATTTGGAGTAGGAACTCTGCTGGTTGACTGGCAGTGAACTGAAGTCAGAGTTGAGGGGTTGGCATTACATTGTTGTTTTACATGTATTGAATTCATCTATCTTATTGTGGACTAATTGTGCCCTAAAAGGCTAGCATGTTGTTCATACTAGCTGTATGACAGCTGCACTAATCATATGTATGTTTATAAACTGATGGGAAAAATTCTGTTGGATTCAAAATTATTAAAAGAAATTTCACCGTTTATGAGTAACCTTTATCAATAAAGGTTACCAATGTCAATAATCTTTAAGATTCACTAATCCTAATTTTTTAACTGTTTTAATTTTTAAATGATTTTAAATGTTGATTTTAAAGTTGTAACATCTGTCAATGATATATATACATATATATATATGTTTTTTTTTTTTACTAGTGATGACTATTAGTGGTTTGAAGATGCTATTCATTGAAGTGTCTAAGGCTGGGATGTGCTTATATCATTTTAGGTATGGATGTGATATAAAGTTTTAGACATGCACCCTAGTATTCCTGGGCAGAGGTGGAAGTTCTGGCTACCTTCTGGTTTTCTACTGATACCACTTAGACACCATGTGATTTCAAAACCCTGTGAGTGTGAATGGAGGTTAAGCCAGGGAACTGGAACTACTTTCTCAAGCTGGTAGTGACGCAGTGTGCCCCTTATTCTCTTGCTGGAGTGGGTATGAGAGGAAGTTGTCAGAAATAAAATATTTAAATAATATCCAGAGTTTCATAACTTGATAACCCAAAATCCAAATTCAATAAAAACCTAGTCCTATCAAGGTCCAGGTGAATCTTAGAATGAAAAAATACAACCAATAAATGCCAGTTCCAAGAAGACAGAGATGTTAGAATTATTTGATAAAGATTTTAAAGCAGCCATCATAAAATACTTAAATGACCAGTTGATCTTTGACCAATAATACACAGATCAAATGAATTTGAAAATCCTAGTAAAGAGAAAGAAAATTTCAGCATATAAATAGAACACAAAAGAAAAACCAAATGGAAATTTAGAATTGAAAAATTAAAAAAGTGAAAGGGTTCAACAGTAGGAAAGAGGGAATAGAAGAAAGAATGTAGACATTAAAATGTTCCCAATTTGAAAAATGAAGAGAAAATAGATTGGGAGGAAAAATCAAAGAGACTTAATCCCTTTAGGACTATATCTAAAGATCTAACAGTCATTTATGGAGTGTTAGAAGGATAAGGAGAATAGGGCAGGGCAGAAAAGTAAATTGTATGCTGGGCTAAAAAACAATCTTGATAATGTTAAAAGAATTGAAATTATACAAAATTTGTTCTCTGACCAAATGAAATGAAGCTAGAAGTCAAAACCAGAAAATAACAGGAAATTCTCAAGAGGGAGGTGATATATGTATAATTATGGCTGATTTTGGAGAAGACAATGGCACCCCACTCCAGTACTCTTGCCTGGAGAATCCCATGGACAGAGGAGCCTGGTAGGCTATAGTCCATGGGGTTGCTAAGAGTCGGGCATGACTGAGTGACTTCACTTTGACTTTTCACTTTCATGCATTGGAGAAGGAAATGGCAACCCACTCCAGTGTTCTTGCCTGGAGAGTCCCAGGGATGGGGGAGCCTGGTGGGCTGCCGTCTATGGGGTCGCACAGAGTCGGACACAACTGAAATGACTTAGCAGCAGCAGCAGCATGGTTGATTTGCATTGTTGTACAGCAGAAATCAGTACAACATTGTAAAGCAATTTTTCTCTAGTTAAAAAAAAGAAAAACAGGAAGTTCTCAAATAACTAGAAACTAAACAGTAGACCTTTAAATAATTTATGGGTCAAAAAGAAAGCCTCAAAATTAAAAACATATCAAACTGAATAAAAATGAAAATATAATATGCCAAGCATTTATGTGACACAGCTAAACCAGTAATGAGAGGGAAATTTCTAGCACTAAATACTTACATGAGAAAAGAAGCAAAGTTTCAAATCAATAATTTCATCTCCTACTTAAGAATTCAGAAAGAAAAGATCAAACATAATTATAGCAACCAGATAGAAGGAAATAATAAAAATAAGAGCAGAAATAAATGAAACAGAAAGGAGAAAAACAATGAAGTAAAAACTTTTTTTTTTGCAAAGATCAATAAAATTTACCAACTGACAAAGAAAAAAGACAAAATTTACCAATATCTTTAATGAACAAGGGATTTCACTACAGACCCTACAGACATCAAAAGAAAAAATAATACAATGTTTATAACGAACCTACTCAGATAAATTTGGCAGTTTAGATGAAACAGACCAATATCTTGAAAGCACAAACTACCACAAATTACCAAATGTGAAATAGATAATTTGGGTAGTCCTACATGGCATCTGGTCCCATCACTTCATGGGAAATAGATGGAGAAACAGTGTCAGACTTTATTTTTGGGGGCTCCAAAATCATTGCAGATGGTGACTGCAGCCATGAAATTAAAAGACGCTTACTCCTTGGAAGAAGTTATGACCAACCTAGATAGCATATTGAAAAGCAGAGACATCACTTTGCCAACAAAGGTTCGTCTAGTCAAGGCTATGGTTTTTCCAGTGGTGGTGTATGGATGTGAGAGTTGGACTGTTGTTGGAGAAGACTCTTGAGAGTCCCTTGGACTGCAAGGAGATCCAACCAGTCCATTCTGAAGATCAGCCCTGGGATTTCTTTGGAAGGAATGATACTAAAGCTGAAACTCAGTCCTTTGGCCACCTCATGCGAAGAGTTGACTCATTGGAAAAGACTCTGATGCTGGGAGGGATTGGAGGCAGGAGAAGGGGACGACAGAGGATGAGATGATCTGGATGGCATTGCTGACTCGATGGACGTGAGTCTGAGTGAACTCCAGGAGTTGGTGATGGACAGGGAGGCCTGGCGTGCTGTGATTCATGGGGCCGCAAAGAGTCGGATACGACTAAGCAACTGAACTGAACTGACAACTATTAAGAAAATTGAGCTCATAATTTTAAAACTCATAAAGGAGAAATTCCCAGGCCTAAATCATTTCACTGGGGAATTCCATTGAATTTTATAAAAGAATTAATATAAATTATATATAATTTCTTTCAGAAAAGAGAAGACATGGAATATATGCTTCTTTATTTTATTAAGCTAGTATTGCACTAATATTAATACCAAGACTAGATAAAGACAATAAAGAAAAAGAAAACTATGGTCTGATATCCCTCGTGGGCCAGACACAAAAATTTTTAATATTATGTTAGCAAATAGGATTAGGTAATATATAAAAATAATCATATGCCATGACTAAGTGGAGTTTATTACAGTGATGTGAGATTCCTTCAATATTAAAAAACTACGAATATAATCCACTGTATTAACCGGCCAAAGTAGAAAAAGGATATGATTATATCATTGATACAGAAAAGACATTTGACAGAATTCAATACCCATTCATGAAAAACTCTAAGAAAAATAGGAATTGAGGAAATTTTTTCAATTTGATAAAGAGCTCCTATTAAAAAAATCTTACAGTCAGTATTAAGGATGAAGAATTAAAATGCTTTCCCCCTGCAGTCAGGAGCAAAGCAGGCGTATCTGCTGTCACTATCTTATAATATAGTGCTGGAAGTCCTAGCCAGGGCAGTAAGGTTAGCAAAGGAAATAAAATAAATGGCACACAGTTTGAAAAGGAAGAAATAAAACTCTATATGCAGATAACATGATTGTCTACATAGAAAATTCCTAAGATTCTTCTTAACAATTCCTAGAAAATAAGAGAGTTCAGCAAGTTTGCAGGATACAATATAAGCATCCAAAAGGAATTGTCTTTCTACATGCTGACAGTGAGCACATTGGACACCAAAAGTGAAAATATAATGGCACACTTGTTCAAAAAAAGAGAAATACTTAGGTATGAACCTAAAACCGTATGGATAGGACTTCTATGCTGAAAAATATAACATACTGCTGTAAGAAACCAAAGATCTAAATAAATAGATAAACTGTGTTCATGGATTAGAAGACTCAACATAGTAGAGATTTCAAGTATATTCAAATTTATAAGTAGGTTTACTGCAATTGTTATTAAAATGCCAAATTATTTTGTACATACAGAGAAGAGTATTGTGAAATTTGCAACAAAAGCCAAAGGAGTCAGGATAGTTAACACAATTCTTTATAAAAAGAGTGAAAAGGGAGGAATCAGTCTACCCAATTTTAAGAATTATATATAGCTAAATTATATATATATATATAATATAATATATATAAAATATAATATATATAAAATATAATATATATATAATATTATATATATAATATAATATATATATATAGCTAAAGCATTCAAGACTATGTGGCATTGGTGATGATACACATAGATCAATGGAAAACAATAAGGAAGCCATAATTAGATCCACACAAGTATGCTTAACTGAATTTTTGAAAAATACAAAAGCAATTTAATGGAGGAAGGATAGCCTTTTCAACAAAATATGCTGGAGCAATTGAGCAATCATTGGCAAAAATATAACCTTGACCAAGGCCTATTATCTAAAATAAAAATTACTTCAAAATGAATTATTGACTTAAATGTAAACATAAATTATAAAACTTTTGAAAAAATTATAGGTGAAAAATATTTAGGATCTAACAGCATGATCCTTAGAAGAGAAATTGAATTAATTGTGTTTCATCAAAATTAAAACCTTTGGCTCTGCAAAAGATGCTTTTAAGAAAATGAGAAAACAAGCTACAGACTTGGAGAAAATATTTACAAATCATGTATCCTACCAAACTATACTATCTAGAACATGTAAAGAGCTCTGAAAGTTTAACCATAAAATCTCAAACAATACAATTAGAAAATAGGCAAAAGGCTTGAGCATACATTTCACTGAAGAGGATATATAGGGGGCAAATAAATTCATTCAGTAAGTTCAACATAACTGGTCATTAAGGCAATGAAAATTAAAAATGTAAGATATCACCACATATCTACCAGAATGATTAAAGTTAAAAAATAGTCATAAAACTAAATGCTCATAAAGATGAGGAGAAATTGGATCATTCATATGTTGCTGGCAAGAATGAAAAATTGTTCAGGCACTTTATAAAAAAGTTTCTCAGTATAAGGAATTTAAACATGCAAACACCATACAACCCAGTAATTGCACTTCAGAGCATTTATCCCTGAGAAATAAAAGCTCATATTCACACAGTAACCTCTATACAAATATCCAAAGGATTTTTATTCATAATAACCAAATACTGGAAACAACCAAGATGGTCTTCAGTGGATGAATGACTAAACAGTCTTAGGTATGTGGAATACTACTCAGAAATTACAAAGGAATGAACCATTGACACACAGAACAACTTGGGTGAATCTCCAGAGAGTTACACAGTGAAAAATGACAATCTCCAGAACTTACATACTGAATGATCTCATACACATAACCTTCTTGAAATGACAAAATTATACAAATAGAAAATAGACTAGTGGTTGCCTCAGTTTAAGAATGAGGGAGGCACGGAGACTATAGAGAGAAACTTGAGTTGTTTGGGCAGTGACAGAAGGGTGCTGGCTGTATCAGTGTCAATATCCTGATTGTGGTATGGTACTATGGTTTTGCAAGATGATACCACTGGGGAAAACAGAGTAAAGGAAACACGGAATCTGTGTATTATTACTTACAACTCCATGTGCATCTATAATTTTCTTCAGAAACAGCAACAAAAAGTTTAATTAAAGTATAGAAACAAGCTCAACTTTCTCTTAAATATTTTATAAAATATAATCCAGAAGTTTAAAAATTCATTTTTAATAATCCCTTAATATTTGAGATTTGTTCTTATCACAGGTGTTTAACATGAGGGAAAGTATGATTAACTATTTTCTATAAACCCAAACTGAATATCCACCAGGCTTATGCCAATTTACCAGGATATATGTTTCAAAGAAAGGAAGATTTTTAGGATAGAGGGAATTGCACAAAAAAACAAAAAATATATTTTTTTAAATCACTGTTTTCCAACCTCCAATAAGTATAGTACATTTTCCTGCTGACTTGTCATATGAGACCAAGAAGCTATATTCTTGTTCAATCTCATGAAATTAGAAAAATAAACATCCAAATTAAGTGTGAAACATAAATTATTCTGAAAACAAACAAGAAAGGCAATATTAAAATGACAGGGTCATCAAGGGAAATTCAAATCCAGGACACAACTGTGTAAAACCTTAGAAAGTGAAAAGCAGCAACATTCATGTAAAGAGGGAAAGGATTGCATTAAAAGAGAATGCTCAATGAAAAAAAGACTAAACATATTTTTATTTAGAGGAGTCCATTTCAAGCTATTTTAATTACTGTTTAAACATATCTTTAAGGAGCAACTTTCATTGATATTATAGATGACAAAATGAAATTTTTCTTTATATGTCTTTATAACTACAGGATGTATAAAATGAATATGCTGTTACCTAATGTAGTCAAAGTAGAGATTACTCATTCATTCATTCACTAATTCAACAGCATTGTATTGTTTCCCTGCTATGTGAGAGACATTAGTTCAAAATTAAGGAGGTATAATCCTCAATTTTCATGTATTTGAAATCCTGCCTGGGATACTAGATATCAAATATAAACAATTATCACAGGGAAATGTATCAAGAGAGATATACCTAAAGCTCAAGCAAAGCACAAAGAGGCCCCTAGTCATAGGATGCACATGGAAATTAAGTTTTTGGGACTATAAGAGTTAATCTACTGGGGAAAAAAAGATGATGATGGCTACAGTGGTGATGGATGGTGAGAAGTTACTGGCATTGCAAGCAGAAGAAACCATATGAAACATCTGTGGTTTTTCAGTCACTCAGTCATGCCCCTACTCTTTTATGACCCAATGGACTATAGCCTGCCAGGCTCCTCTGTCCCTGGGATTTCCCAATGAAGAATACTTGAATGCGTTGCCATTTCCTTCTGCAGAGGATCTTTCCAACCTTGGGATTGAACCCAAAATGTCTCCTGCTTTGGCAGGCGGGTTCTTTACCACCAGTCCACCAGGGAAGCCCCATATAAGACATAGTTGTCTGCAAAAGCTTGAAACATTCTAAAATTTAAATGATTTAGGTTGGGCAAGAGGGTATATTTTGGTGGCCAGAAGGAGGTGTTGGAGGTGAAATGGGCATAAAGCACAAAGAGTCTGTGTGATAAACTATACTATAATATAATATAAACAAAGGTTTATATTATAAAGCATAAGAATGAATTAAAGGATATAAAATTGAGAGGACTGATATGAACCCGTGGGCATTTCAGAAAGATATCCCCGTTCTCAAGCAGAATGGCAATGGTGTTAGAATATCACAGAGTTGGTAAGAAAGGCAGTGAAGAGTCTATTTTAGTAATGTTCTCCTGTATCTAATATTTGTGGTTAATAAGAAATTATTAATTATGAAATTGTGCCAGTCATTCTCATATCCATTTTGTGTCTTTCTCCTCTTCTGCTCTATGAAAATGTGACTGATCTCTGAAAAATATTACCTTTCCCAGCCTCCTCTGTCCACTGGACTTGCAGTGAAGCTTGGCTAATTAAAGTTACTGGTGGGAGACTGGAGGACAAGAAGTAAAGAGAAGTCAGTCTCCAAACATTTCATTTTAGTATAGTTTAGGACCCAGTGTACTTTTCTTTTTTGTTGTTTTAAAAAATGCCCCAAGGCAATGGCACCCCACTCCAGCACTCTTGCCTGGAAAATCCCACGGATGGAGGAGCCTGGTAGGCTGCCGTCCATGGGGTCGCTAAGAGTCCGACACGACCGAGCGACTTCACTTTCACTTTTCACTTTCATGCATTGGAGAAGGAAATGGCAACCCACTCCAGTGTTCTTGCCTGAAGAATCCCAGGGACGGAGGAGCCTGGTGGGCTGCCGTCTATGGGGTCGCATAGAGTCGGACACGACAGAAGCAACTTAGCAGAAGCAGCAGCATGATAAGATACCTCCAAGTTCAGTTCAGTTCAGTTGTGTCTGACTCTTTGAGATGCCATGAACCGCAGCACGCCAGCCTCCCTGTCCATCACCACTGCCGGAGTCTACCCAAACCCACGTCCATTGAGTCAGTGACGCCATCCAACCATCTCATCCTCTGTCATTCCCTTCTCCTCCTGCCTTCAATCTTTCCCAGCATCAGGGTCTTTTCAAATGAGTCAGGTCTTCGCATCAGGTGGAGTTTCAGCTTCAACATCAGTGCTTCCAATGAACACCCAGGACTGATCTCCTTTAGTATTGACTGGTTGGATCTCCTTGCAGTCCAAGGGAATCTCAAGAGTCTTTTCCAACACCTCAGTTCAAAAGCGTCAATTCTTCGGTGCTCAGTTTTCTTTATACTCCAACTCTCACATCCATACATGACCACTGGAAAAACCATAGCCTTGACTAGATGGACCTTTGTGGACAAAGTAATGTCTCTGCTTTTGAATATGCTATCTAGGTTGGTCATAACTTTTCTTCCAAGGAGTAAGCGTCTTTTAATTTCATGGCTGCAGTCACCATCTGCAGTGATTTTGGAGCCCACAAAAATAAAGTCAGCCACTGTTTCCACTGTTTCCTCATCTATTTGCCATGAAGTGATGGGACTGGATGCCATGATCTTAGTTTTCTGAATGTTGAGCTTTAACCCAACTTTTTCACTCTCCTCTTTCACTTTCATCAAGAGGCTCTTTATTGTTCTTCACTTTCTGCCATAAGGATGGTATCATCTACGTATCTGAGGTTGTTGATATTTCTCCCGGCAGTCTTGATTCCAGCTTGTGCTTCTTCCAGTTCAGCGTTTCTCATGATGTACTCTGCATATAAGTTAAATAAGCAGGGTAACAATATACAGCCTTGACATACTCCTTTTCCTATTTGAAACCAGTCTGTTGTCCCATCTCCAGCTTTAACTGTTGCTTCCTGACCTGCATATTGGTTTATCAAAAGGCAGGTCAAGTGGTCTGGTATTCCCATCTCCTTCTGAATTTAGTTGGTGATGCCTCTGTTGTCAGAGGATGAGATGGTTGGATGGCATCACTGACTCAATGGAAATGAGTTTGGGTAAAGTCCGGAAGTTGGTGAGGGACAGGTAGACTTGGCATGCTGCAGTTCATAAGGTCGCAAAGAGTCAGACACGACTGAGTGACTGAACTGAACTCAACCTTCCTGATGCAAGTGAGTGTAATCCAAGGCAAATATTCAATATATGGATGACTTTTTCATATTAAGATTTAAGGAGGCATTTCTTGTTATTAAACCCCCACACTCTCACCTCCAGAAAACCCTTGCTCATTGGAATTCTGTGTTTTCCAGTTTATATATATTGGTAATACTCTTCTAAGTATTTTTTGCTCTGGATCTATAAATTTGTGACTAGGCTCTGATCCCAAAGCTTTTATGCTGCTCCCAGTCCACATCATTAGTTCTAGAACCCTTGTTAATTATTAGGTTCCCTGGATGCCTACATCTTTCCTATCAGATATACACTGATACAAGAAATATAGAAATAGGGCCCATAACAGGCATACAGAGAGAAATACCAGGACACTAGGAATCTTATGATGGTCAATGATGCAATGGAGACAAAACTTTGAGATGTTTTCAACTCTAGCCCTGAGAATAAACTGAATCATGGTTTGAGCTAATTAAAACAAAGCCTATGAACCTCCCCCCACCCCACCTTTTTTTTTTTGATCAGCTGATAGTTTCACCTGAGCCCTAAGAATATTTTATTTTATTACTCAAGAGGCAGGTCAGGTGGCCTGGTATTCCCATCTCTTTCAGAATTTTCCACAGTTTGTTGTGATCCACACAGTCAAAGGCTTTGGCATAGTCAATAAAGTAGAAATAAATGTTTTTCAGGATCTCTCTTGCTTTTTCAATGATCCAGCGGATGTTGGCAATTTGATCTCTGGTTCCTCTGCCTTTTCTAAATCCAGCTTGCACATCTGGAAGTTCATGGTTCACGTACTGTTGAAGCCTGGCTTGAAGAATTTTGAGCATTACTTTACTAGCATGTGAAATGAGTGCAATTATGTGGTAGTTTGAGCATTCTTTGGTATTGGCTTTCTTTGAGTTTAGAATGAAAACTGACCTTTTTTCCAGTCCTGTGGCCACTGCTGAGTTTTCCAAATTTGCTGGCATATTGAGTGCAGCACTTTCACAGCATCATCTTTTAGGATTGGAAATAGCTCAACCGGAATTCCATCACCTCCACTAGCTTTGTTCGTAGTGCTTCCTAAGGCCCACTTGACTTCGCATTCCAGGATGTCTGGCTCTAGATGAGTGATCATACCATCTTAATTATTTGGATTTTGAAGATCTTTTTTGTACAGTTCTTCTGTGTATTCTTGCTACCTCTTCTTGATATCTTCTGCTTCTGTTAGGTCCATATCATTTCTGTCCTTTATTGTGCCCAACTTTGCATGACACGGAGAAGGCAATGGCACCCCACTCCAGTACTCTTGCTTGGAAAATCCCATGGATGGAGGAGCCTGGTGGGCTGCAGTCCATGGGGTCGCTAAGAGTCAGACACGACTGAGCGACTTCACTTTCACCTTTCACTTTCATGCATTGGAGAAGGAAATGGCAACCCACTCCAGTGTTCTTGCCTGGAGAATCCCAGGGACGGGGGAGCCTGGTGGGCTGCCATCTATGTGGTCACACAGAGTCGGACACGACTGAAGCGACTTAGCAGCAGTAGCAGTTGCATGACATGTTCCCTTGGTATCTCTAATTTTGTTGAAGAGATCTCTAGTCTTTCCCATTCTATTCTTTTCTTCTATTTCTTTGCACTGATCACTGAGGAAGGCTTTCTTCTTTCTCCTTTCTATTCTTTGGAACTCTGCATTCAAATGGGTATATCTTTCCTTTTTTCCTTTGCTTTTTGCTCCTCTTCTTTTCACAGAAAGGTAAATCATGTATAGTAGAGGAAAAGGACCTGGAGAGAATACCCACATTTCTGCTGTGACATAAAAGAGAAAATCATTATAGTAACACGAGCAATAGGGGAAAACCACCTATAACAACATACTCCACTTCTTTTTAATGTCAGGAGGCTTATAGTGCTTGGCACACTCAATAAATAATAATGTACAATAAATTGGTTTAATGAATGAATGCAACATAAATTACAAAGTATATTTTAGTAGCCCTTGAATAAAGCATAAGTTTTAAGACTTGTAGCTGGAAATAAAGCATTCTTTTAGTTATCCTTAAATCCAAGTCATTTCAAGCATGTACACTGAGATAAAAATTATTTATATTATTTTCTATTTTTTTTTCTTGGGTTTATACAAGAAGTCAAATTTTATAGGTACCTCAAGTGAGTCCAATAAAATTTTTGCCCTTGAAATGGTGAAGACCTAAAGTGTAAACCTCCTGCAAGATGCAATATTGATATCTTCATTCCCTTCTCAAGGTATGAAATTAAGCCTTCTTTTATTTTAGTGATGAAAATGTTAGATCTAGGGTTAGGAAGGGTAAACTTGAATTTTCTTAATAATAAAAAATTCAAAGTACCATTGGCAAAACTTCAATATCCTTCCAAAAAAAATGAAACACAATAGATAGAATATTCCAGTGGGCAGATGTTAACTTAAAGTGTGCATTGTTTGGAAAAGGAGTTAATTAACAACTTATTAATTGGATAGAAAATCTGAAACTGTTGTACTTCTAGCAAATACATAATTTTCTTCAAGTATTATTAAAGCGTTTTTGTTGTACCTATTAAAGATTCTTGTCTCTAAGTTAATTTCATTATGCTAATAAGCTATCATCGTTACAGAACCTAAGCTTTGATCCATGTTAATTGTCGTGATCTTCAAAGACAAAGTCACCACTTACTTTAAATGAATTTTACATCTTTTTAAAGAATCACACGGAAATTAGGGGAAGTAATTAATTTTTTATTATGTGTCTCAATATTTTTAAGGGAGGAAGTCAATGGTATTGGCTAGAATTCATTTTAACATTTAACTAGGGAAAACAGCATGAGGCAAAAAAAAACCGTTCAGATGCAAAAGATTAAAGAAAATTTGAAACTGGGACCTAATTTGTCTTGATAAACTTTGGTATTTAATATGCTTCTTTTGTTCTCAGTGTGAAACTGCAGGGTTTTGATTTGTAAAAACTTTTTGAAGAATTAATTCTTTCTAATTTTTATTCATTCCTTTGCCTTTCTTTTACAGTAAGACAGACAAGTTGACCTTCAAACCATAACACTTTTAAATATCTATGAACTTACAAGGTTAAATCTATTAGTGATCTGATATTAGCTATTGTACACTAACAGAGTATGTTTCTTCTGAAGCAGATTAGACCTAGCTGTTCCTATATAATAACTAGTTATTTGAACCTTAAGGGGTATAAGCAAATAATGTTATTAAATTATTTGCCTTTCTCTTTGTAACAAGAAAAGGTCAAGTATAGAAATATTAATGCCTTCATTTTAGAAAATATTTTTTTTGTATGAAGATAAAATACCCTTTAAGAACATATCTGAAGTGGAAAATTACTGATTTTGCCTTTGTTGTAACCAGAGTGATGGGCAGGTTAGAGACATTCTTTAAGTCCCTGTCAAACTAGATACAAAAAAGGATTAAAAAAAAACAAGAAGGTAAAGCATAATAGAACACATTTTTTTTTTCCTTAAACATTCAGAGAGAAGGAATTAACTGCCATAATTTAGTTTTATAATCATTTATACTATATCAGGCCACCTGACATTCTTTTTGTAAAGATATGGGGTATGAAAGTAATATTATACATACACATAAAAAATACAGAATTCATTAGCTGATATAAATAGGTACTTCACTGTAAATGGAAATATGTCAAGTAATTTTTTAGAGAAAATGTAGTGGCTCTAATATAATGGTTAACAAAGAGAACCATCTCAATGCAACAAACAAGCTAATGGTGAAATTCTGTCTTGCTGTGAAGAATTTCTGACATCCATTGCAGATGGATGAACTCATCATAATGATTTCTTGATATGGAAACCAGTAGTCCTTAATTCTTTCTGTTCAAGAAAACTACCTAGTGATGGCAAGAATGAAAATTCCATCATGATGCCCAAGACTTCATGTTCTTAACAAGTAATGTCAGGTGATTCATGTAAATATGATTCATAGACCACAAACCTTAAACCACTGATAAGATTTATAAGTAACTCTGTTTTATCTGACTTTAAACTATATCAGACTTTAAAATACATTTCAATTTGTAAAATTATTTACTAGCCAAGGTGCTACTAATCTGTCTAGAAAATAGGCATATAATTATTACTCATCAACACTGGGAACCTATCTACCTTATAGGGTATAATTGCCATTTTATAATATTTTCTTTGCATGTTATAATAATGGCAATTATGGATGTTTGTAATATGGAAAAATTGGATTTTCATCTTTTATACTATCACATGAACATGAGTTCCACGTGCCTTACAATTTTAATAGACAAAACCACACATTTGATGTGTACAAAGGTATAATTTCTCGCAGACCTGTTGGGATGTTGTGGTGGTTCTACATTATATTTTGGGATTGAATTTTCACATAATTTAGGGTGGAAAGACTTACAAAGAAAACTTATTTACACTTAAAAATATGTAACTCCTAAAACCCTACTAAAGAACTCTATTATCCTTTAACATCTCCCTCAAACAGGTTATATCACATTTCAGATGCATTCTAGAAGTAAAAATGTGTATGAAATCATTCACACACTAAAGATGTTGACTTTGTTATACAAAAGGATTTTCAAAGGACAGAGTAAGTGTGGCTTTCTTGATGGTGCCTCAACAGTAAAGAATCTGCCTGCAATGTAGGAGATGCAGGAGACACAGGTTTGATCTCTGGGTCAGGAAGATCCTCTAGAGGAGTGTATGGCAACTCTTCCAGTATTCGCGTCTAAAAAATCTCATGGACAGAGAAGCCTGGTGGCCTACAGTCTTTTGGGTTGCAGAGAGTCAGGCACGACTGAGCATGGCATGACAGTTGTGACAAAGACCTCAAAGCCTATTCCTTGTAGGATCATGTTAAAGTAGGATTGAGGAGTGAAAAGGTCAATGACTCATATCTAGGTCTATCAGTTTCTTCCAACTTGTTAGAGGGAACTGATGGAGGGAGAAGTAAAATTTTAGGAAGATTTTCCACCTTTGTGATTAAGGAATGAGTGAGGTGTGCACTTTTTTACTCCCACATATCTTATTAATAGCGTGGACATTCATAGCTTCACATAGGTCTTGCTGTCCCAACCAAAGCCACCTAACAGTAACCCAAGAGGTCACTGTTGCATATCATGGCTAAGAGTAAAATACACTATGAACAAATGGCATATCAGAGGAGAAATAAAAGAAACATCAAACCCTCTGGATACAGTGCTGCTAAATTAAATATTTTACATCAGGTTTCCAATTGATAAAAATTATGAATCAGTATATTTAAAGTTAGGAGGTGAAAAGCTTAGGAAACTGAAACTGCTGAATCATTAGTCAAAGATGGAATTTGTTGCATAAAAAACTTTGTTGTAAGATTTTTTTAAAAACTGTCAGAACCGCACTTCAATGGCTTCAAAGGTATTTGTGATCAAAGGTGTAACAAATTCTATGATTAAGGATCATAACCCAGACTTTGTCAAATGCTGTAAGCACTGAAGAGCAAACCTCTAAATGACATCTGATTTATTTCTAAATATCCCATGGCTTTCCATACAAAGGAATATAATATGTGCTGAAAGAAACAGTCATTTTTCCAGCTTTTTCTTGAATTAGGAGATCCTTAACATTGTTTATTATATTTTATAATACAGATTGCAAACTGATACCAATGATATATTTGGCTTACATAATATATAAAATATTTTAAAGTTAGTTTCTAACATTTAAAAGTTGTGTGATTGAATATAATATCTGGATATCTAGATTTAATTGAAAAACATTCACCACCTGAAAGTATTGAGCATTTCCTCTTACATAGCAAAAGTAGGAGAGGAACGAGTCTCAAGACTAAAGACACTTGAGTTTTCCACAAACTGATAAAAAGGCCTACTAGAAATAAATATTAATCTTGTATTCACTGTTGGGGACCCTCTATCTGAAATCACTGAAATACTTTAAAATTCAAAAAGATACAAAGGGCAATATTGTAAGAAGTGAAAAGAAAGTAAAAGAATGAGAAGAGAATAAACTATTAATTAAGAGACACAGTCAGATAGGTTCATCCTCCAATTACATTTTTTTTTTTCTTAGCACTTCAGAAAACCTTGAGTGAGTCTTTGAGTATATGGCAAAACTTAGGTTAGGGGAAATGAAACCTTAAATTTTGGTGCAAATAATCTTAGTTCCTGTATATAATAGGTAGCATTCTAAATGAAAATTGTTAAAATACTTCTGACTGAAGATTGTTGTAAGATGTTTGGGGTTAACTGTGTTAGATGCTTTCCTCTTCTAAAGACCTTTGCTTTTAACTAAATGCTTGCTTATCTTTCTAATTTAACATAGTCCCACATTCTTCTTTGTAGTAATTTTGGGCTATCTGATAACATATAATGGAAAACATGTTTATGTCTTCCACCCATTCTTGTTGCATATTTCAAATGCTTAGAACAACAATTTTCAGAAGCTTTCATTAAGGTTAATTTAAAAACTACATTAAATACAAACAGATTTTCTCACAAACAAAATGCAATGTGTACTTAACAGACTTCTGTATGTTATATTTGATAAACTACCTCATATAAATGCAAATTTTGACTTTCTGCCAGAACCAGGTGGTATGGAAAATATTTCTATTAAACAAATAATGCTGGAAGAGAAAACTTCAAGCGCTGGTATGTTGCATAGGAATAGAGGATGTTTTCATTCAGGTTTGATGTATATTTTCAGATTGACCTTTTTGTATACAAAGTGAAAGGAATATATTGAAGAATAATATGTGGTGAGCGGTTTTCTCTGGTGTGAAAGAAATTTCAGGAAAATATACTTTGGGAGGGATTTTACATATTCAGAGAAATAGGCTAAAATAATTTCTTCTGTTTTTTGTGGTTATTCGCTAGCATCATCTCATCCCCTCTGTTGTTATCAGAATAGCTTTCATCTCAATCACTAAGACTGAACAAGGAGAGCTAAATAAAGCAGGATGAGCCCAAATGTTGCCTCACATGGAAAAGCTTTTTTTGAACTCTCAGCCAGACAAAATACAATCAGCACATAAAAGAAAATAGAAGACCTCCCCCAAACTGATAACTGTAAGTCTCACCATGAGAAAAATATTAGGGAAAAAGCACAATTAAGAGACTTCCTACAAATTATCTAATTCGTATTCCTCAAGATTTTTCAAGGTCATCCAAAATAAGGAAAGTTTGTGATATTCACAGACCAAAGGAGACTAGGAAGATGTGAGGACTGTATGTAATGTAGTATTTTCTGTAGGACCTTGAAACAGAATGACATGGAAAACCTAGTAAAATCCAAATAAAGTGTGGATTTTAGTTAACAGTAATGTACCAATTTTGGCTCATTAATTCTGATGAGTGTACTGCAGAAATGTAAGATATTAACACTACGAGAAACTGGGTATTAGGCACATGGGAATTCTCTGCACAACCTTTGGAATTTTTTGCTAAATCTAAAACTATTCCCTTAAAATTTTTTATATTAAAAAAACAACAAATACAAGATAAGCAGAGGACATATTATGTGGCCCAATTGTCCATTTTGATCCTTACAGGATGCTTCTTGTTCACTCTTAATTAAGAAAGCCCTCAGAATTTCTGTATCAGAAGTAATGATGAATGTACACAAACTGTATATACTTTCTTGATTAGTTACACACACAGTGTGATTAGTTACACACACAGAGCTAAGTGTGCCATCTGAGAGAAGGTTGTTGCCACATGAAGTACAACAGGAAAATCCGTGACCTTGATCCCACTAGTACTGGATTGTCCATGATCTTGACCCCACTGGTATGAAGTTCTAAATCAAAATGGTCATGGGTTGTGTTTGTGAAGTGTTGCTATAAAATTGATCTGAAGACCCTAGATAAATGTTTGATTCAGGACAAAGTAGTAATATTTAAGAATGTTGCAGATCATTTAAACACTATATTGTTGATAATATGCAAAACTGAGAACAACATAATGATACTTTTGGGGTTTTCTATAATATTTTAAGTATCTAAAAATAAAACACTAAAATGTTATATATATATATATATATACACATATATACATATATGCACAAAATGATGACGGAGGAGGAAAAGGAGGGGAGAAGGAAAAAGAAAGCTTCTTTTTTGGAGCTCTCTATTTAAGCACAGAGCTTCAAGTATTACTCTGTCCTATTTGGTATATACATGTTTTATGTATATACTCTACCTATTTGGTATTTCTGCCCCTATTTCATATTCAGGCAATAACATTCAGAAAGAACAGGTAACTTACATTCACAACTTGTAAATAATACAGTAACTTTCCTTTCATCAATCACTCATAACAACACCTATGACCATTCTTGTCGAACTTTCTCATTTATCAAGTCCCTAGGTTTTGAATTTCTTGGTATTTGTTCCTGACCCTCCCTTTAAACTAGGGAAAGGTTACCTACTGCAGTATTCTGGGCTGGAGAATTCCATGGACTGTATGGTCCATGGGGTCGCAAAGAGTGGGACACGATTGAGCAACTTGCACTTTCACTTCACTTTCACTCCCTTTAAACTAAGGACTCTCTGTCATGGTCTCAGAGATCTTATGTGATAAACCTAGGGTTCTAACTCAAGTCCAGACAACTCTGTCTTAATCAGTTGAGCTAGTGTATTAACCTGCCTATGATTGAGTGTATTTGCCTTTGAAATATTATTAAATTAGCACATTTAATTCCTGGAAACTTTAAAGAAATTCCTGACTAAAGTGTTGATTACCAAAATGTTTTTTTTTTTAAGAATATAGAATTAAATATTCTTATTGGTGAAATATTAACTTCAAAATGTATATGTAACTGTATATATTAACTTCATATTGTAAAATTTTATAAGAATTATAAAAGTGAGTAGAGAACAGAGGGAAAAAAAATGAGGGTGATACATTGATACACTTTGATAGGTCTTAATGAATTAAGTTACCAGGAAGGGAACAGTAGATTTTGTTGATGTTAATATTCTTGTCTGTCTGTCTAATATAAGACTTTTAGATTTTCATTCCTGTAAAAATACCTAATTTTGTTGTCATACAAAAATGTGTTCCTCCTACTAGAGAAGATAGACTAGGCTAGTTGAGACTCTGAAGATTTCATTAGACCTCTGGTATAATCTGTTATTTCTGCTAAACTGAGATTAACATTACTGATTCATAAAATAACTTCAAAATTGCCTTTAATGACAACATCTGACTGAGTGTACACATCATATGGGATAATCAGTTTGAATAAAATAATTCCCATTAGTATCATAACATGTTTAATTTTATTTTAAAATCAAAATGGAGCCAAGGTTTAGAGTTCATGAATTTTCAAAAAGAGTTGTTTTCTCTCCTATCGAAATGTAAATAGTTTCCTAAGAAATCCTTGTCCTCAGAGAACTAATAGGTGTACATACAGATAATCAGCATAACCATTATTCTAAGAGGAAGTTAAATTTCAAAATTAGAGATATTTTTATTAATTATTCATATTAAACATTTTTCTGAATCCTTGAGAGAATTTGAAAGTCAGAAAAGGGTTTGATTATATGGCACATGGATTTAGTGGTGGCTTAATAAAATCATGTGTACTCTAGCATGTTTAATGTAAGGAAGACTGACAAATGGCACCGATTTTATTACAAAATCAATATTTGCCTTGCTAAGTTGGGTAAATTCATTTCTGTAAATTTTATTTAATATCAAAAGAATGAAATTCAAAGAATATGCAAACCAAGAGGCTTCCAAAATTAAATATGAAGTGAAACATTATCAAAAGCTGTATTAAGCTGGTCCTGATTAGTTATTATTTAAAGCAGATAGTCATATTCAGCTTTTAAAAGGTAAAGTTCTCATATATTTTAATGTGAGTGACTTCAAATTTAATATTATTATTATTTCTTTATATTTTTCCAGGGAAAATTTCAGATTTTGAGCCAAGTATAGAATTATATGGTTGGAGGTTACATAATGCAGACCTACAGAGTGTTTTATATTATGTCTACGGGACAGAGCATTAGATTTCACAGAGAAAGTCACAGAGATGCCACATTGTTGAAATTTCTGATCTGGTTGCAATACTTAGGTTTGAATGAAAAACCCAAGAGCCAAATTCACAGAACAATTACATTTGCTTCTTGCATGCTTGATGCCCCCAAAATGCTAGAATATGCACTTTTAAACTGGCAAAATAAATTCTCTCTTTCCTACTTACTAAACTTTAAACTTACAAATGTTTCTTATCTAACTTTAAGTATACTCCTTAGGGTATCTGCTGGCCTTAAAAAACTGCAGGGCAGCTAAGAAAGGTGTTCCCTGCTCAGCCATCTTATTTATCTATCTTCTCATCTCCAGTTCAATCTAAAACACAGGCACATGAAGAATCCTACTGGGGCATCTGTAAAATATGTAACATCACTTAAAAAGTAGTTTATGTCATTACTTTTTAACACATTGTATTTATTTCCAAAAGAGAATTCAACATTACCAACCAGACTCAATTTCTCTTTACTATTAAATATCAAGTTGTATCCATTTAAAGTTTACTCCTAACCATCATTTTCAGGAAGTGTATATGTACATATTATGTACAATATTATACATATTCAATAGATATCCAAATTCCTTCAAATTCTAAAATTTTTCCTTGATATTGTACCTTTTTAATGTCAGAAATCTATTTGTAATTCATAATACAAGTTTTTAATCAGCTATAAGAAAAACACAATTTTTCTTGCTAATCAAAAATAAATGGCAAGTACATTTAGAATTGATACAAAGATGGCATTTGTCTGTGTGGATGAACACTCTTAAAGTTTTTCTTTCTGATTCTTCTGAAAGCTACTAATGCATTATAAGAACTACAATAATTTTTCCCTCATCAATTGTTCTAACAGATCCTTGTCAGTTTCTCTCCTATCAATTCTCCTTGGTCTTCATCCTCTTCTATTGTTTTCTGGTTCTTTCTTTAGACTGGGTTCTCAGCTTCATAGTCTCATATTCAGATTTTTAGTTGTATATGTTCTAAGGGAGTTCTTTAGACTGTATCCAGTGCTGAACTACACTTTTGCCTGGATAAAGGACTATTCCATCATTAAAAACACCCGTGAAGCAAGGTTGACCCATAAGTATACCAGTGGTGAAATTACCAGTACCTAAGGTGGCCACTTAGGTACTGGTGGCTCAGACGGTAAAGCGTCTGTCTGTCTACAATGTGGGAGACCTAGGTTCGATCCCTGGGTTGGGAAGATCCCCTGGAGAAGGAAATGGCAATCCACTCCAGGACTATTTCCTGGAAAATCCCATGGACAGAGGAGCCTGGTAGGCTACAGCCCATGGGGTTGCAAAGAGTCGGACATGACTGAGCAACTTCACTTTGACTTTCTAAGGTGGCCACACATCTAGACTTGCTGAGGCAACCTGTTTATGTTATTACCAGTACCCACTTGTACTCTTTAAAGTCCTTATTTGATTACTATATCAATAGCTAATTTATTAAAATAAGCTGAATGGGAATAAACTCATGAGTCTTCAGGGACAGTTTTTTAGGTAGAAACACTCTTTAAATTATGTGCAATGAAGGTCTCTGTACTCCTAATAAGAATAAATGAATAAAACCCAAACTGTAGTGTAAAGGGTGTTCTATTCTGATTCCAGAACAGCAAGTACATAGAAATTTTTTAGTCTAAAAGCTTTAGTGATCATGTGCTAATAATTAGCATTTATAAGTTTAAATATGCCAAATTGGTCTAAATAACAAGACTCTGACAAACAACTAATAATAAAAACACCTATGTTGTATTTTTAATGATAAGTTCTGAGATGCCTCCAATACCAGTCTGAATTAAAAAAAGAAAATATCACATATTAAGGGACAATGATGTGCCCATTTTCATGATATACATTATAATTATGCAAGAGGATTGTAAATATAGATATGTTAACACAGGGTGGGCAGAGGGCCTCATGTAAGGTCAGGGTAATGAGATGATCTTGGGATAAATGAAGAATCATGGCAGAAGAGAAATAAGACAGGTAGTGACAGGGTATGATGATTTCTCTTTCTACACATACAGTGGAGGAGCTCAGTCACTGCTGCTGTGGAAAGCTCATGCTGTCTTAACAGGTGGGAAGGGAGATGGGTCCAATAACGGATTGGCAGTGGCAGAGAAGTCAGATAACTGTCTCTGAAACATCTGAGACAGAATTTCTGACCAATCTAAGTACCGGGAAACGTAAAGGCTGAACTTAGCCATAAGTGTATGCCAGGTTCGCTTATGTACCGTTGAGAACAGACTGAAAGAGGCCGGGGATGAGAAAGATTTTGCCTATTGAGGACACCCAGAAATTCCTGGGATAAAAGGACAGTGTGTTTATTTAATGCTCATGTGCATTTTCTATGTTATGAGTTTTGTTTCTCGGTAATTTTTGTGACAAAAGTTATTGTTCCCTGGTGGTTCAGAGTGGAAAGAATCTGCCTGCAATGCAGGAGACTGGGGTTCGATCCCTGGGTCAGGAAGATCCTCTGGGGAAGGGAATGGCTACCCACTCAGTATTCTTGTCTGGGAAATCCCATGGACAGAAGGGTCTGGCAGGCTACAGTCCATGGGGGTCGTAAAGAATCAGACATAAAACAGTGACTAACACTTTCACTTTTTCTTCAGGTAGAGGAAATGAGAACTATGTTATTCAGCAGTGTCCTATAACAGCGGTCCCCAGCTTTTGGGCACCGGGGACTGGTTTAGTGAAAGATAATTTTTCCACTGACTGGGGTTGGGCTGGGAGTGCACACAGTAATGCAAGTGATGGGGAGCAATAGGGAGGGGCAGATAACATTCTGAGTCCACCTCTCACCTCCTTCTATGCTGCCCAGTTCCTACCTGACCTTGGCTCCCAGGGGTTAGGGACCCCTGTTATATACAACTTTCATGAACAATTGCACGAATGTAAGAATGAATATGCTTCATAAATGATATATATTCTATCCTCAAAACAACTTCCAAAATAGATATTACACTCACATGAGAGATTAGACTGAGAATAGACATATTGAACAACTTATCCAAGGTTACACAAACAGTTAATGGCAGAGCTACTCTAACTTGAGATAATTTAAGTATATTAAGACCATAGAGCAGTGACTTTTTATTAAATGCTTGCAGCTATCACCTGGTTTTTATTTTTGTTTATACTGTGAAGCAGGTGGTCTGAGACAGGCTTTGGATGTAATGATGACCAGTGTGTAGGTCCCCACACATTTTGAATAGCAAGGGTTTGTAGGGTAGTGGATAAGACACAAAGTATTGTTAAATTTTCAGGATTATTCATGTGTCTTTTGTTACAAGTTATTTACAGATTTGTTTGTAGCAATATCTTTCGAAATTCATTGCTTAATATTTTAAGGAACTCTAAACTATCATTTATGAAATCAACTCCCATCATTTTTATTTTCCAATCAAGCATAATATTTTGTTGGAATGAATAACTGCAGGTGTAACCCTTTGTGAGTTAATGATATATTTTCAAAATTAAACAGGATCATTATGCAGGGTTGGTGTAAGTTACTATTTCTCAATACTCTGTTTTCAGTTAAGTTCAGTTCAGTTGCTCAGACGTGTCCGACTCTTTGCGACCCCATGAATCACAGCACGCCAGGCCTCCCTCTCCATCACCAACTCCTGGAGTTTACTCAAACTCATGTCCATCGAGTCGGTGATGCCATCCAGCCATCTCATCCTCTGTCATCCCCTTCGCCTCCTGCCCCCAATCCCTCCCAGCATCAGAGTCTTTTCCAATGAGTCAACTCTTCACATGAGGTGGCCAAAGTTCTGGAGTTTCAGCTCTAGCATCATTCCTTCCCAAGAAATCCCAGGGCTGATTTCCTTTAGGGTGGACTGGTTGGATCTCCTTGCAGTCCAAGGGACTCTCAGGAGTCTTCTCCAACACTACAGTTCAGAAGCATCAATTCTGTGGCACTCAGCTTTCTTCACAGTCCAACTCTCACATCCATACATGACCACTGGAAAAACCATAGCCTTGACTAGATGGACCTTTGTTGGCAAAGTAATGTCTCTGCTTTTCAATATGCTATCTAGGTTGGTCATAACTTTTCTTCCAAGAGTTACTACCAAATTGCCCACTAGCAATATTTTAGTTGCTGTAAGGTAGCACTCAGTGAAAAAGTTAAAACTCAACATTCAGAAAACTAAGATCGTGGCATCTGGTCCCATCACTTCATGGGAAATAGATGGGGAAACAGTGGAAACAGTGTGAGACTTTGGTTTTTTTTCGGCTCCAAAATCACTGTAGATGGTGATTTCAGCCATGAAATTAGAAGATGTTTACTCCTTGGAAAGAAAATTATGACCAACCTAGACAACATATTAAAAAGCAGATATTACTTTTCCAACAAAGGTCCGTCTAGTCAAGGCTATGGTTTTTCCAGTGGTCATGTATGGATGTGAGAGTTGGACTATAAAGAAAGCTGAGCATGAAGAACTGATGCTTCTGAACTGTGGTGTTGGAGAAGACTCTTGAGAGTCCCTTGGACTGCAAGGAGATCCAACCAGTCCATCCTAAAGGAGATCAGTCCTGAGTGTTCATTGGAAGGAGTTATGCTAAAGCTGAAACTCCAGTACTTTGGCTACATCATGCAAAGAGTTGACTCATTGGAAAAGACTCTGATGCTGGGAGGGATTAGGGGCAGGAGGAGAAGGGGATGACAGAGGATGAGATGGCTGGTTGATATCACTGACTCGATGGACATGAGTTTGAGTGAACTCCGGGAGTTGGTGATGGCCAGGGAGGGCTGGTGTGCTGCGATTCACGGGGTCGCAAAGAGTCAGACACGACTGGGCGACTGAACTGAACTGAACTGAAGGTAGCACTGAAAATATCTCTGGCCTAAATATAAATTTTAGTGCAACTCTTTCATGTTTCTTATAAAACAAATTTTAAAATTCAATATAAATACAAAGCAGTAAAGCCAAAACAAACAACCCAAAATTAAAATGCTATAATTAAGCCAGCTATCACCAAGACAGTTTTTAAAAATAATTTTTATGTCTTTATTTATTTTTGGCTCTTCCAGGTCTTCATTGTTACATGGGCTTTTACTCTAGTTGCGGTGAGTGGGGGCTACTGTTCATCGTGGTGTGCAGGTCCTCATTGCTATGGTTTCTCTTATTGTGGAGCACAGGCTTTAGGGCATGTGAGCTTTAGTACTCGTGGCTCCCAGGCTCTAGAGCACAGGCTTAATAATCATGGCACACTGGCTTATTTGCTCCTAGGCATGTGGGATCTTCCAGGGTCAGGGATTAAATCTGGGTCTTTTACATTGGCAGGCATTTTCTTTACCACTGAGCCACCAGGGAATCCCCACCAGTATAGTTTTAATGAGACTATTTTCATGGTACAGGTACTATATGCTAAAAGAATTCCCTCCTCTATTTATTTCACAGCTTTTAATGTAATTTCAGTTACATTATTTTTTTTTCTCATTTGAGACGTTTAGAACACCTTTGTTCAGGAGGCAAGGAAGATCTTAACCATCAAATATGTACCTGGAGAGCAAGCCATGAAAAGTGGAATATTTCATTGAACTACCTAAAAAAAATTATCTCAGAAGTTGATTTAAAATAATAATAATTTTAAATAATTTCATTTTTGATGAAAAATCCCTTCCTTAGACTATCACCTCTTATAGAAGAAATTCTAAACATTTTATTCCTGAAATGTTCAAATTTTACAAATTACAGTAATCACTAGTATAAACAATTACTATTAATCAACAGCTAAATTGTATTATGAAAAAAACATAAAAGTTATCCTTGCCAATATATCAGTTTGTGTGTTAGTCACTTCGTCATGTCTGACTCTTTGCAACCCCTGGACTGTAGCCCACAAAGCTCCTCTTTCCATGGGATCTCCCAGGTAAGAATACTAGAACGGGTTGCTGTTTCCTTCTCCAGGCGATCTTCTTGACCCAGTGATTGAACCTGGGTTTCCTGTTTACAGTCTGCATTGTAGGCAGATTCTTTACTGTCTGAGCCACCAGGGAAGCCCAACTTGAGTAATACTATCTCTCAAAGTAGTTCTTATTTACAGTTATTTTCTATAAAGGAGAGTTCTTTTACTTGTACACATTATTTTTTAGCTGACATAAAAAGAGAACATAATATTTTAAAAGTCCTCTAAAAAAAAAAAGTAACTTGACAAAGTGATTCAAAAGTTTATATGGAGAGGTAAAAGACCCAAAATAGCCAACACAATATTGAAGGATAAGAATAAAGTTGGAAGACTCATACTATTGACATAAAGTGTTACTGTATGGCTACACTAATCAGAAAAGTGTGATATTAGCCAAAAAAAAAAAAAAAAAAAAAGATAATTTGATCAATGGAACAGGATAGAGATCCCCAAAGTAAACCCATACAAAGATAGTCAACTGATATTTGACAAAGGAGCAAGGGCAATTTAGTGGAGAAATGAGGTCTTTTCAGTAAACAGTGCTGGGACAATTCGACATCCATATACAAAAATAATATCATCGTCATCTAGACATCAACCTTACATCCTTAACCAAAATTAACTCAAAGTGGATCACACACCTAAATATAAAATCCAAAACTCTGATATTCTTAGAAGATGATATGGAAAGTCTAGATAAAATCTTGCCTTTCATGTTCATATTTTAGATTAATATCAAAGGCACAATTCATGATAGAAAGGATTGATAGATTGGACTTCATTGAAATTTAAAATTTGTGTTATTGGGTGTTCCCTGGTGGTCCAGTGGTTAAGAATCTGCCTACCAATGTAGGGGACACAGGTTCAATTCCTGGTTGGGGAAGATCCCACATGCTATGGGGCCACATGAAGCTTGTGTGCCCGAGAAGCCCATGCTTCACAGCAAAAGAGGCTACCACAATGAGAAGCCCATGCTCTGAAACTAGAGAAAGCCTGTGCATAGCAATGAATGAAGGTCCAATACAGCCAAAAATAAATATACTTAAAAAAATTATTTTCTCTTTTGAGAAACACACTGTCAAGAGAAAAAGACAAGTCACAGACTGGAAGAAAATATTTACAAAAGACTTACAATGTATTGTTACACAAAATATACAAAACACTCATAAAACTCAGTAATAAGAAAATTAAAAAACTCAAAAAATTAAAAGATCTGAACAGACACTTCACACATGATGATAAACAGATAGCAAATATGCATAAGAAAAGATGCTCAAAATCGTTCATATTAACATAGCAATGAGATACCACTACACATCTATTAAAATGGCTAAAATCTAATCTACTGACAATACAAAATGCTGGTAAGCATGTGAAGCAATATGAACTCTTATTTTTGGTGGGAATGCAAAATGGTACAACCACTTTGAAAGGCAGTTTGGCAATTTCTTACAGAGCTAAACATACTCCTTCCACATGATCTATCAATTATGCTCTTTGGTATTTATCCAAATGATTTGAAAAGTTATGTCCACAAAAAACCTGCATATGGATTTTTATAGCAGTTTTATTCAGAATTGTCAAAATTTGGAAGTAACCAAGAAGTTATTTAGTAGGTTGAATAGATAAACTGTGGTACATCCAGACAATGGAATATTATTTAGTGCTAAAAAGAAATGAGCTGTCAAACCAAGAAAAGAGATGGAGGAACCCTAACTACATATTGCTAAGTGAGATAAATCAATCTGAAGAGCTTACATGCTGTATGATTCCCAACTGTATGACATTCTAGAAAAGGAAAAATTATGAAGACAGTAAAAAAACCAGTGTGTGTTAGGGACTGGGGGGAAGGCATGAGGATGAATACTGAAGCAGAGAAGATTTTTAAGGCAGGATAACTATTCTCTATCTGCTATAATGGTGGACACATACCAGTATATATTTATCAATATCCATATACTGTATAACACAAATAATAAACCCTAATGTAAACTATGTACTTTGGTTGATAATGATGTATCAGTGTTGATTAATTATTGTAACAAATGTACCGCATTGATTATGGATGTTTATGGTTGGGGTGTTTGTGTATATAGGAATTCTCTGAACTTTCCATTAAATTTTGCTGTGATCCTAAAAGTGCCCTAAAAATTAAGACTGCTGCTGCTGCTGCTAAGTCGCTTCAGTCGTGTCTGACTCTGTGCGACCCCATAGACGGCAGCCCATCAGGCTCCACTGTATTAATTTAAAAATAAAAACAAAACAAAAAGAATGTAATGAATTTAACTTATATAGTCAGTCAAGGAATGTATAGTATTCTGGTTTTTGTTTTGTTTTCCTAACACAGGTGAATTCTTCTGACATTTATCCCCCAAATGAACACACACACACTTTTCCTATGCCTGTTTAGCACTTATCTGCTTATCTCCCACAAAGATTATTTGTCATTACCTGGGAGATAATGTATTAAGGCAAATGTCTTGTAGTGGATTGTGATTAATTTTAGGTCTAAGGCATTGGCTTTCTTTGTGTCAGCCCAGTGGGTGTGATGATGTAAAAGAGAATTGGTCTATTTAAATGACTGAATCTATCAAAGGATCAAACATATTTTAGATTCTATCATGAATTCTTAATCTAGAAAGGTTTTAGTACTAAAATTTCATATCTAAATGTTAAAATGTAAACTGATATGACAATTGCCCAAGATTATATAATAAGTACAGGCATTGATGATCACAGGCAAAAGATTTTCTGACTCTAGTAAAGTGATGAGTGGTGAGATGGATGAAGCACCTTGGTCTGTGGCATTCAGATAAAGGACACTTGACAGGACATGAATGAATTCCTGATCACCAAAATTTCAGATTTCTTTCAGTGGTTTATTAATACATGAAAGTATTATAATTTAATATATGGAAATAGAAGCCTGCAGCAATGTGTAAGTGTTAGCCTTTTACAAAGAAAATGTAACAGCAATGATTTTATTTCCTATATTTTTTCTCCAACTTTAAAATTTGACATTTGTGGTGAATCATAGATATAAGATTTCAAGCATATGGAAAAAAAAAAAACAGAAATATATGCAATATGTACGGAATCATCTCTGGTGCTTTGAACTTTAACCAATTCATTCACCATTTAAAAACAATTAAAAAATTCATTAAGCTGGATTCTGCCCTTGGATACACACAACAAAACCCCCATTGAAGTCAATGGAAATTGTACGTGCATATCCAGGGGCAGAATTTGGCCCGCTGTGTTTAATTCACTCTGATCATTCCTATTAATTCAATATTAATATTTCCGTTCATTTATTCAATTAGTTCTGTGGTATTCAAAATTCATTGTATGTAATACATTGTGATCAGTCAATCATTTCATTTCCAGTCCACTTTCTAACAATCAATATTTGAAGTTAGTCAAGGCAAAATGCACTTATAAACCAAACAGAAATAGAAATAGTCCCTCTGCAGAGATATCTCCTACTTTGTTTCCTGGTTTCTTGGGCCTGGCCTCTCCCTGGAGATTTAGTCAGTGTGAGAGACATTAGCAAATTGTGGGGCAGGGTTGGCCCTTAGATCAAATGCTGCTTTGTGGGGTAGCCAAGTAGGGCTATCTAATAACAGCCAGATGTGAAAGACTAAGCTCATGAAATACCCACCACTTAATTAGGTCACACAATACCACTTGGCTCCCAATCACATTTGGGCTATCTCTGTTCTGAGCAGAAGGATCTCTTCTGTCTTCAAGGAACATAGATCAAAATGAATACAGTATGTTAACATTGTAGTATAAACATTTCATGCATGAATAAGTAGGACTAAACTCAAGAAGTATAATGATGTCTAAGTTCCAAATTTATCTAAGTATTATTTCTTTGGGTAGGCCAATTTAAACTTCTTGCACAACTTTATATGCATTATAAGTATCCATATATGTGTGATTATCAGCAAATTGGTAGAAAGGAAGTATATGAAATTTGACAATTCATATTTCAATATTCATTAAGTATTCTAAAAAGAATTATGTTCACTATTTTTGTTTTATGACAGATTTATTGAGTTGTAATTGACAATAAAAATAAACCACATATTAAAAATGCACAGTTTGATAGGTTTTGGCAAATGCATACACCTGTGAAACCATCATTGCAATTAATATATACTAAATATATTCATCATCCCCAAAAGTTTCCTTATGTCTCTAAACAGCTCCCGCATCACTGTCCAGGCAACCACTGAAGTGTTCTCGGTTATTAGAAATTAGTTTATGTTTTCTAGAGTTTTAAACAATCAAAAATACATATTCTTTAGTGTCTGGCTTCTTTTATTCAGCTGAAATATATTGAGATCCAACCATGTTATTGTTTCTATCAGTAGTCCATTTCTGTTTATCTCTGAATGGTAGTCCACTGTATGGATATAATTTGTGTGCACAGTCCTGTTAGTAGGCATTTGGAGTGTTTGCATTTGGTCTATTACAAGTAAAGCTGCTATGAACATTTGTGTACCAGTCTTTATAGGGACATCTTGACCGCTGACCTTGAGAAAATAAGTAGGAGTGGAATGGCAAGTTAGTATTGTGTATGTATGTTTAACTTTTTAAGAAACTGCTACATTGTTTTCCAAAGCGATGTGCCATTTTATATTCCTACTAGTAGTGTAGCAGAGTTCCAATTCCTCTAAATCCTTAGCGATGTTTGGTATAGTCAGTCTTTTTAATTTTAACCATTGTCATAGTGTGAAAGTGTTGCTCAGTTGTGTCCAGCTCTTTGCAACCCCATCAGACTGTAACCCACAAAACTCCTCTGTCCATGGAATTCTCCAGGTAAGAATACTGGAGTGGGTAGGCATTCCCTTCTCCAGGTGATTTTCCTAATACAGGGATCCAACCCTGCAGGTCTCAACCCAATGGATTCTTTATCTTCTGAGCATAAGTGTACAGTAAAATCTATTGTTCCTTTATTTTGAATTTCCTTAATGACTAATTATGTTGAGCATCTTTTCCTTTCCATTTTCCATCTACTTATCTTCTTTGGTAAAGTGCTCAAATATTTTGCCCATTTTTAATTGAGTTTTTTTTTTGCTCAAAAATTGCTTATTTTCTTATTGCTGATGTCAGAGAGTTATTTACATATTCTGAATAAAAGTCCTTTATCAGATATATACATGGCACATATTTTCTCTGAGTCTGTTCTTTTATTATCTTAACATTACTATTACAGAGGGAATTTTTTTTTTTTACTTTTGATAACAGCCAATTGGTCAGTTTTTTCTTTGACCTTTGGACATCTTACTATTGGTTTGATGTCTAAAAAGTGTTTGCCTAATAAAACATCAAAAAGATTGTCTTCTGCAAGTTCATAAATTTATATTTTGCATTTAGGCATATTGTCCATTTGTATTTAGTTTTCATATACTTTATAAGATAAAGATTAAAGTTCAATCTTTGTGCATATTAATATTCAATTATCCCAGCATCATTTTTTGAATCAGCTAACCATTCCCCACTGAATTTTGCACTCATGTCAAAGATAAATTGTCTACATGTTGTGGGTCAGTTTCTGATCTAATTATTCTGTTCCACTGATCAATTTTCTGATCTTTATGTCAATACCATTCTACCTTGATTGTTGCAATCACTTTACAGTGGTTTTGAAATTAGGTAGTGTTTGGCCTCATGTTTTTTCTATGTTGTTTTGGCTATTTAGATCTTTTACATTTTCATGTGATTTTTGGAATCAACCTGTCAATGTCTCCAGAAATACTCCCGGGATTTTGCTTGAGGTTGTGTTAAATCTATAGATAAGTTGAGGAGAACTGGTATCTTAACAATATTGTCTTCCAGTCAATGAACATGGTATGCTGCTGTTGTTCAGGAGCTAAGTCATGCGACTCTGTGTGACCCCATGGACTGCAGCACACCAGCGTCCACTGTCCTTCACTAACTCCCAGAGTTTGCTCAAATCCATGTCCGTTGAGTCAGTGATGATATCTAACCATCTCATCCTCTGTCACCCCCTTTTCCTTTTGCCTTCAATCTTTCCTGACATTGGGGTCTTTTTCAATGAGTCGGCTCTTTGCATCAGGTAGCCAAAGTATTGGAGCTTTAGCATCAGTCCTTCTAATGAATATTCAGAGTTGATTTCCTTTAGGGTTGACTGGTTTGATATCTTTGCTGTCCACGGGACTCTCAAGAGTTTTCTCCAGCACAATTCAAAAGCATCAGTTGTTGGATGCTCAGCCTTCTTTATGATCCAACTCTCACATCCATACATAACTACTGGAAAAACCATAGCTTTGACTATGTTGTCAGCAAATAGTGTCTCTGCTTTTTAATATGCTGTCTAGGTTTGTCATATCTTTCCTTTGAAGGAGTCTTTTAATTTCATGTCAGTCACCATCCACAGGGATTTTGGAGCCCAAGAAAATAAAGTCTGTCACTGCTTCACCTTTTCCCCTTCTATTTGCTTGAAGTGATGGGCCAGAATGCCATAACCTTAGTTTTTTGAATGTTGAGTTTTAAGCCAGCTTTTCACTCTCCTCTTTCACCCTCATCAAGAGGCTTTTAAATTCCTCTTCACTTTCTGCCATTAGAGTGGTATCATCTGCATATCTGAGGTCGTTGATATTTCTCCCAGCAATCTTGATTCCAGCTTGTGATTCGTCCAGCCTGGCATTTTTCATGAGGTACTTTGCATAGAAACTAATAGAAGTTAAATAAGCAGGGTCACAACATACAGCCTTGTCCTACTCCTTTCCCAATTTTGATCTAGTCCATTGTTTCATGTCCAACTATAAACTGTTGCTCCTTGTCCCACATACAGGTTTCTTAGGAGACAAGTAGGGTGGTCTGGTACTCCCATTTTTTAAGAATTTTCCACAGTTTGTTGTGATCCACACACTCAAAGGCTTTAGTGTAGTCAATGAAGCAGAAGTTTTTCTGGAATTTCCTTGCTTTCTCTGTGATCCAATGAATGTTGACAATCTGATCTCTGATTCCTCTTCCTTTTCAAAACCCAATTTGTACATCTGGCAGTTCTTGGTTCATGCACTTCTGAAGCCTAGATTGAAATATTTTGAACATAATCTTGCTAGCATGGAAATGAGCACAATTGCATGCCTCTTTGAACATTCTTTAGCATTGCCCTTCTTTGGGATTGGAATGAAAATTGACCTTTTCCAAACCTGTGGCCACTGCTGAAATGGTATATTTCTATATTTATTTAGGTCTTATTTAATTCATTTCAGTGATATTTCACAGTTTCTAGTATACAAGAGTTAGGAGTCCTTTTTCAGATTTATGTTTAAGCATTTTCTATGCTATTGTAAGTGGTATTTTTAAAATTTCAACTTCAGATTGTTTGTTAATAATATATGATTAGTGTTTTATTTTTAAATATTAAAATTGTATCCTGCAGTCTTGCTCAACTAACTTATTAGGTTTTTGGAATTTTGTTGTAGATTATATAAAATCTTCTGTATAGTGGATCATGTCATCTAAGAAAAAGGACAGTTTTAGTTCTTTGGTTCTAATTTTTTCAAAGCTTATTGTGATATCTAGAACCTCCAGTAATCTGTAGAATAGAAATGGTGAGAGCAAATATTCTTGTCTTGTTCCTGATCTAAGGGAAAAAGCAGAAGTCTTTCACCCCTAATACATTAGCTGTAGGTTTTCCCTAGATGTCCTTTATCAGACTTTGAGCATTCCCTTCTATTTATAGTTTTCTGATTTTTTAAAAAACATTAGGAATGAATGTTGAATTTTGCCAGATGCTTGTGTGTTTGTGAGTGTTGTCTCTGTGTGTTTGTCTATTAAGATGATCATATGGTTTTCCTTGTATAGTTTATTAACATGTAATGGTGAATTACATGGATTGATTTTTGAAAGTTAAATCAACAAGCAAAACATTATTCAGATAAACTCTACTTCATTAAAATATAGTATTATAATGCTTTATGTTGCTGCAGTTGACTTATATTTCAGAGAGAATTTTTGCATGCATGCCATAAGGCATATGCATCTGTAGATTTCTTTTCCTATAACTATTTTGTGTGGTTTTGATATCAGATTAATCCTGGATTTAGAATGATTTGGGAAAGCAGTCGCTCTTGAAATTTTAAAATAAATTTATGTAGAAATGATGCTTTTTTTTCATTAAATGTTTGAGAAAATATAATAGTGGAGCCATCTTGGATAGAAAAAAATGTGTAACTGAATTAAATTTATTTAAAAGACATAAGACTGTTTATAGAATCTCTTTCAGTTTAAGTGAGTTTTGATGGCCTTTGTCTTTCAAAGAATTTCTCCCTTCATCGAACTTGAAATTTTTTGCATAAAGTTTCTCATCTTATCCTTTTTTTTATTTGTAGACTTTTTACTGAACTACTTTTCCCATTTCTGATGTTGATATTAAGTGTCTTTCTCTTTTAATCTGAGAAGTCTAGTTAAATGTTCATCAATTTTACTGATTTTTCACAAAGGAAAATATTAGGGTTATTATTTTTTCTATTGGGCTTTTCTGAATCTTGTTTAATTAGTGTCTGCTCTGATGTTTACTGTTTTCTTTTTCTCATTACTTTGAGTTAAATCTCTTCTCTTACTAATTTTTTATTTTTGAGATTAAACATCAAGCCATTGATTTGAGATCATTTTCATTCTTTAATATGGCCATTTAGTGCTATAAAAATTCCCTGCTTATACTTCATTGTACTTCTTTGGCAGCATCTCACATATTTTGATATGTTGTGCTTTTATTCTCATTCAGTTCATACTACTTTTTTTTTTTTTTTTTAAGCCAAATACTTACTTAGGAGTGTGTTATATAGCTTCAAACTATTTGTTGTATTTATGGAAACCTTTACATAATTGATTTCTAATATAATTTTATTATGGAGAGTGTTGTGTTCTCAGTCACTTCAGTTGTGTTTGACTTTTTATGACCCTATGGACTGTAGCCCACCTGAGAACATGGCTGTTTTGACCTTTAATTATACTGAGCCTTGTTTTCTGGACCAAAATTTAGGATATCTTAGTAAATGTTCCCACGTATTTGAAACGAATGTATATTTTAACTGTTAGGTGGATTGTTCTATATACGCTAATTACATCAACTTGGTTGGTGGTATTTATCAGTTCCTCTGCATTCTTTCTGAATTATTTTAATCTATCAATTTTTGAAAAAGAAGTATTGGAATCTCTGACTATGACAATGGATTTATTTATTGTTTCCTTGTGATTCTTTCAGTTTTTGCTTTGCTTAGTTTGAAACATTTTTATTGTTGTTAACTTACTAAGTCATGTCTGACTTTTTGTGACTCCATGAACTGCAGCACGCCAGGCTTCCCTGTCCTTCATTATCTCCCAGAGTTTGCTCAAACTCATGTCTATTGAGTTGATGATGTCATCCAACCATCTCATCCTCTGTTGCCCCTTTCTCCTTCTGCCCTCAGTCTTTCCCAGCATCGGGATCTCGTCCAATGAGCAGGCTCTTTGCATCAGGTGGCCAAATTATTGGGGATTTTTCAAGTATTGTTATTAGGTATATCCAAGTTTAATAGTGTCATGTCCTCTTATTGAATAGATGTGATTATCATTATGAATTATTCTCTTTGGCTATATTCTTTGTTCAGAAATCAATTTTCTCTGAAATTCCCATATAGTGACTTCATATTTCCTTTCATTAATGTTAGTATGGTAAATCTTTCATTCTTTTATTTTTGGCCTATTTGTATCTTTATATTTAATGTTCATTTCTTATAGGCATTTACAGGTAGATCTTACTATCTTCTTTAATCTTATTATTTCTGGCTTTAAATTGGAATTTTTAGAGTATGTCTATTTAACATGATTATTAATATAATTAGGCTCAGATCCATTATATTTTGTTTTCTGATGGTCCTGTATATTATTTGTTCCCATTTTTCTTTTTATATTCTTTTTGACTGAGTAGCTTTCATGATGGAGAAGGCAATGGCAACCCACTCCAGTACTCTTGCCTGGAAAATCCCATGGACAGAGGAGCCTGGTAGGCTACAGTCCATGCGGTCACACAGAGTTGAACATGACTGAGTGACTTCACTTTGACTTTTCACTTTCATGCATTGAAGGAAATGGCAACCCACTCCAGTGTTCTTGCCTGGAGAATCCCAGGGATGGAGAAGCCTGGTGGGCTGCCGTCTATGGGGTCACACAGAGTTGGACATGACTGAAGTGACTTAGCAGCAGTAGCAGCAGCTTTCATGATGTCATTTTATGTCCTTATTTTATTTTACTAACTGTGACTATTAATTTCATGATTGACTTGTGGTTTAGAACATGTTTCTTTAGCATCACAGTCTACCTTTCTGTATAAGAACCTAACTGTTGTGTACTTCTATCACTCTTCTCATATGTAAAAGCTGCTGCTGCTGCTAAGTTGCTTCAGTCGTGTCTGACTCTGTGCGACCCCATAGACAGCAGCCCACCAGGCTCCCCCGTCCCTGGGATTCTCCAGGCAAGAACACTGGAGTGGGTTGCCATTTCCTTCTCCAATGCATAAAAGTGAAAAGTGAAACTGAAGTCGTTCAGTCGGTCCGACTCTTAACGACCCCATGGACTGCAGCCTACCAGGCTGCTCTCTCCATGGGATTTTCCAGGCGAGAGTACTGGAGTGGGGTGCCACTACCTTCTCCATATGTAAAAGCTATTATTGTTTAAATTAAAAAGCCCCATAATGTATTTTTACTGTTTTTTTTTGTGTGAAGAGTCCATTATATCTTGGAGAAATTTAATAGTAAGAAAAACTGTTTACCCACATATTTATCTTTCTCAGTGCTCTCCACTTCTTTGTGTGCTTCTATATTTTCATCTGTTAATGTTAACTTGAATGAATTTCTTTACCATTTCCTATAGTACAGGCCTGGTGATAATGAATTCTTTCAGTTTTTATAGGCATGCAAACATGTTTTGTTTAGTTTTGATTTTGAAAGATATTTTTGCTGAATGTAGATTTCTAATTTGGCAGATTTATTCATTTGATTCTTTAAGGATGGCAGTCTGCTGTCTTCCCGATATCACTGGTTTTGTTAAGAAATCTACTACATTGTTGCCTTTATTTCTCTGTATGTTATTTATCATTTTTTCCCCTGGATGTTTAAAAATTTTTTTCTCTTTATCTCTGATTTTAAGTAATGTGATTATAATGTGACCTAACGTGTTTTCTTTGGTTTTTGTGCTTAACATTTATTGAGCTTCTTGGATCTATAGTTTATAGTTTTTATCAAATCTGGAGAATTTTTAGTCATTATTTCTCCAAAATTTTTTTTTATCTTCTCTCTCAATAGCTCCAATTACACGAATATTAAGATATTTGAAGTGTTTCCACAGCTCTCTAATATTTTGTTCATTTTTTTCAAATTTTTCTTTATATTTTGTTTTTGATTTTTTTATTCCTATGTTTTCAAGTTCACTATTTTTTTTCTACAATGTTTTATCTGCTGGTAGTTCATTCTAGCCTAGTTTCATATCTGACATTGTACTTTTTATCTTTAAATGTTTGATTTTGACGTATATGGGCTTCCCTAGTAGCTCAGCTGGTAAAGAATGTGCCTGCAATGCAGGAGATCCTGGTTCAATTTCTGGGTTGGAAAGATCTCCTGGAGAAGGGCACGGCAACCCACTCCAGTATTCCTGCCATGGATAGAGAAGCCTGGCGGGCTGCAGTCCATGGGGTCACAGAGTCAGACACAGCTGAGTGACTAAGCATATATATATATATATATATATATAATATATGTTTTATCTCTTTCCTTAACTTTTAAATATGGTTATAAAATCTATCTGCTAATTCTAATATCTATGGAAGTTCTTGGTTAACGAGTTTGATTTTTCTCCCAATCATGGGCCATAATTTCCTACTTCTTTGCATGTCTGGAAATAATTGATTTAGATATCAGACATTCTGAATTTTATCTTATTGAGTGTTCAATATTTTTGTGTTCTTATAAACATTCTAGGGCTTAATTCTGAAATACAATTAAATTATATGAAAATATTTTGCTTATTTTGCCTTTTTGTTTTAAGATTCATCACTTGGAACTTAAGCAGAGCTCAGCCTAGGCCTAATTTCAGGCAAGAATCATCTAAATATTCTATTCAGTGACATATTTATTACGAGGTTTTCCAGTCTGACTGGAAGGGATAGGCACTATTCCAGGCTATGTGTTATCATTAGACACTGTTACTTCTAATCCTTTTTGGTTCTTTTCCCCTCAGGCTTAGGTAATTTCTTCAATAATGAGTACTCAGATGAATACTAGAGGAGAACTCTATAAGGGTATCTGGGGTTCTTTCTATGTAACTCTCTATCTCTGATACTCTGTTCTGTAGTATCATACCTTGGTCTTTCTTCTACCTGGTCCCCTTGACTTAAATAATTTGCTTGATTGACCTGGATTCCCCTTTCCTAGAAAATACCTGGAAACACTTTCAAGACAGTTCAGTTCAGTTCAGTTCAGTCGCTCAGTCATGTCTGACTCTTTGTGACACCATGAATTGCAGCACGCCAGTTCTCCCTGTTCATCACCAACTCCCGGAGTTCACTCAAACTCATGTTCATCGAGTCAGTGATGCCATCCAGCCATCTCATCTTCAGTTGTCCCCTTCTCCTCCTGCCCCCAATCCCTCCCAGCATCAGAGTCTTTTCCAATGAGTCAACTCTTCAAATGAGGTGGCCAAAGTAGGAGTTTCAGCTTTAGCATCAGTCCTACCAATGAATACCCAGGACTGATCTCCTTTAGAATGGACTGGTTGGATCGCCTTGCATCCCAAGGGACTCTCAAGAGTCTTCTCCAACACCACAGTTTAAAAGCATCAATTCTTTGGCACTCAGCTTTCTTTCAGTCCAACTCTCACATCCATACATGACCACTGGAAAAACCATAGCCTGGACTAGACGGACCTTTGTTGACAAAGTAATGTCTCTGTTTTTTAATATGCTATCTAGGTTGGTTATAACTTTCCTTCCAAGGAGTAAGCAAGAATCTTTTAATTTCATGGCTGCAAGCACCATACACAGTGATTTTGGAGCCCCCCAAAATTAAAGTCAGTCACTGTTTCCACTGTTTCCTCATCTATTTGCCATGAAGTGATGGGACCAGATGCCATGATCTTCATTTTCTGAATGTTGAACTTGAAGCCAACTTTTTCACTCTCCTCTTTCACTTTCATCAAGAGGCTTTTTAGTTCTTCTTCACTTTCTGCCATAAGGGTGGTGTCATCTGCATATCTGAGGTTATTGATATTTCTCCCAGCAGTATTGATTCCAGCTTGTGCTTCTTCCTGTCCAGCGTTTCTCATGATGTACTCTGCATATAAGTTAAATGAGCAGGGTGACAATATACAGCCTTGACGTACTCCATTTCCTATTTGGAACCAGTCTGTTGTTCCATGTCCAGTTCTAACTGTTGCTTCCTGACCTGCATACAGGTTTCTCAAGAGGCAGGTCAGGTGGTCTGGTATTCTAATCTCTTTCAGAATTTTCCACAGTGTTTTGTGATCCACACAGTCAAGACTTTGGCATAGTCAATAAAGCAGAAATAGATGTTTTTCTGGAACTCTCTTGCTTTTTCCATGATTCACGGATGTTGGCAATTTAATATCTGGTTCCTCTGCCTTTTCTAAAACCAGCTTGAACATCTGGAAGTTCACGGTTCACATATTGCTGAAGCTTGGCTTGGAGAATTTTGAGCACTACTTTACTAGCATGTGAAATGAGTGCAATTGTGCGGTAGTTTGAGCATTCTTTGGCATTGCCTTCCTTTGGGATTGTAATGAAAACTGACCTTTTCCAGTCCTGTGGCCACTGCTGAGTTTTCCAAATTTGCTGGCATATTGAGTGCAGCACTTTCACAGCATCATCTTTCAGGATTTGAAGTAGCTCAGCTGGAATTCCATCACCTCCACTAGCTTTGTTGGTAGTGATGCTTTCTAAGGCCCACTTGACTTCACATTCCAGGATGTCTGGCTCTAGGTCAGTGATCACACCATCGTGATTATCTGGGTTGTGAAGATCCTTTTTGTACAGTTCTTCTGTGTATTCTTGCCACCTCTTCTTAATATCTTCTGCTTCTGTTAGGTCCATACCATTTCTGTCCTTTATCAAGCCCACCTTTGCATGAAATGTTCCCTTGGTATCTCTCATTTTCTTGAAGAGATCTCTAGTCTTTCCCATTCTGTTGTTTTCCTCTATTTCTTTTCATTGATCACTGAAGAAGGCTTTCTTATCTCTCCTTGCTAGTCTTTGGAACTCTGCATTCAGATGCTTATATCTTTCCTTTTCTCCTTTGCTTTTCACTTCTCTTCTTTTCACAGCTATTTGTAAGGCCTTCTAGACAGCCACTTTGCTTTTTTGCATTTCTTTTCCATGGGGATGATCTTGTTCCCTGTCTCCTGTACAATGTCATGAACCTCAGTCCATAGTTCATCAGGCACTCTATCTATCAGATCGAGTCCTTTAAATCTATTTCTCACTTCTACTGTATAATCATAAGGGATTTGATTTAGGTCATGCTCGAATGGTCTAGTAGTTTTCCCTACTTTCTCCAATTAAAGTCTGAATTTGGCAATAAGGAGTTCACGGTCTGAGCCACAGTCAGCTCCTGGTCTTGTTTTTGCTGAGTGTATAGAGCTTCTCCATCTTTGGTTGCAAACAATACATTCAATCTGATTTCGGTGTTGACCATCTGGTGATGTCCATGTGTAGAATCTTCTCTTGTGTTGTTGGAAGAGGGTGTTTGCTATGACCAGTGTGTTATCTTTGCAAAACTCTATTAGCCTTTGCCCTGCTTCATTCCATATTCAAAGGCCAAATTTGCCTGTTACCCCTGGTGTTTGTTGACTTCCTACTTTTGCATTCCAGTCCCCTATAATGAAAATGACTTTTTTTGGGTGTTAGTTCTAAAAGGTCTTGTAGGTCTTCATAGAACCGTTCAACTTCCACTTCTTCAGCATTACTGGTTGGGGTATAAACTTGGATTACTGTGATATTGAATGGTTTGCCTTGGAAATGAACAGAGATCATTCTGTTGTTTTGGAGATTGAATCCAAGTACTGAATTTCGGACTCTTTTGTTGACCATGACGGCTACTCCATTTCTTCTAAGGAATTCCGACCCACAGTAGTAGATATAATGGTCATCTGAGTTAAATTCACCCTTTCCAGTCCATTTTAGTTCGCTGATTCCTAGAATGTCAATGTTCACTCTTGCCATCTCCTGTTTGACCACTTCCAATTTGCCTTGATTCATGGATATAACATTCCAGGTTCCTATGCAATATTACTGTTTACAGCATCGGACCTTGCTTCTATCACCATTCACATCCATAACTGGGTATTGTTTTTGTTTTGGCTCCATCCCTTCATTCTTTCTGGAATTAGTTCTCCACTGATCTCCAGTAGCATATTGGGCACCTACCGACCTGGGGAGTTCCTCTTTCAGTATCCTATCATTTTGCCTTTTATACTGTTAATGGGGTTCTCAAGGCAAGAATACTGAAGTGGTTTGCCATTCCCTTCTCCAGTGGACCACATTCTGTCAGACCTCTCCACCATGACCCGGCCGTCTTAGGTGGCCCCACATGGCATGGCTTAGTTTCATTGAGTTAGACAATGCTGTGGTCTGTGTGATCAGATTGACTAGTTTTCTGTGATTATGGTTTCAGTGTGTCTGCCCTCTGATGTCCTCTCGCAACACCTACCGTCTTACTTGGGTTTCTCTTACCTTGCACGTGGGGTATCTCTTCATGACTGCTCCAGCAAAGTTCATCCACTGCTCCTTACCTTGGATGAGGGGTGTCTCCTCACTGCTGCCCCTCCTGATCTTAAACATAGAGTAGCTCCTCTTGGCCCTCCTGTGCCTGTGCAGCCACTGCTCCTTGGAGGTGGGGTTGTTCCTCTTGGCTGCCGCCCCTGACCTTGGACGAAGGGTCGCTCCTCTCAGCCGCTCGTGTGCCATCGCAGCCTGGCATTCAGGGTAATTGTATATTCACCTCATTTTCTTCTTCATCTTCCAAGGATCACTGTCATTAATTATCTGGTGTTCAGTGTCTTAAAAATCATTGTTTCATATATTTATTGATTTTTTTTGTTTGCCTCAATTACAAGGTCAAAGTCAGTTCTTGTTACTTCTCTTCGGTCAGAGGTGGAAGACAGGTTCATCTCTGAGTCATTATTTATTGCGCCTTGGCCTTTTGATTGTGCTTCCCTGGTAGCTCAGCTGGTAAAGAATCTGCCTGCAATGCAGGAGACCCTAATTCAAATCCTGGGTCAGGAAGATTCCCCTGGAGAAGGGATAGGCTACCCACTCCAGTATTCTTGAGCTTCCCTGGTGGTGCATGTCAAACAGGGCATTCAAAAGATAAGTTAAGAGTTCTTTTTTACTACGATCCATCTGAATTTTCACAAGATGAAGAGCTGGGAGAACTGGCAATTATTAGGTTGACTAACTGTAAATAAGATCCATAATTTGTAGCAAAAATGATTTAGGGCTCAGAAAAATTTAGTTTGGCTAAAGTAATTCTAGTCTGAATTCAGTTACAAATTTTCACACGGTTATGCTCTTTTGGGGGTCTTCATACGTAATACTAGAGGCAAAGAACCTGCCTGCCAATGCAAGAGACACTGCGTTCAGTTCTAAGATGCAGGTTCGTTCCCTGGTTTGGGAAGATCACCAGGAGAAGGACATGGCAACCCATGCCAGCATTCTTGCCTAGAGAATCCCAGGAACAGAGGAATCTGACGGGCTATAGTCCACAGGGTCTCAAAGAGTCAAACATGACTGAAATGACTTAAGACTATGCTCTTTTTTTTTTTTAAATCAATGTATAAGTAGATGTGATTCCAGTCATCCCACAGTAGCTTAGCAGAAGCAAATTCAGTAATTAGCTCAATCATTTCACCCTTCTCTTTGAGGATACTGCAATATACCATCTATCAGCTCAGTTCAGACTAGTCATGTCCAACTCTTTGTGACCCCATGGACTGCAGCACGCCAGGCTTTCCTGTCTATCACCAATACTGGAAGCTTACTCAAACTCATGTCCATCGAGTCGGTGATGCCATCCAACCATCTCATCCTCTGTCTCCCCCTTCTCCCACCTTCAATCTTTCCCAGCAACAGGGTCTTTTCAAATAAGTCAGTTCTTTGCCTCAGGTGACCAAAATATTGGCATTTCAGCTTCAACATCAGTCCCTCCAATGAACACCCAGGACTGATCTCCTTTCAGATGGACTGGTTGGATCTCCTTGGAGTCCAAGGGACTCTCAAGAGTCTTCTCCAACACCACAGTTCAAAAGCATCAATTCACTGTCCAATATCATGTACAGAATGAATTAAAGATTCAGATGGTTATAAAGACTACTGAAGGTCTATCTGTACTGGTTATCTTGCCATTTGCTTTAAAAAGCAAAACATAGCTATAGCTTTACTCTCCAATCTCTAGGAACATCTACTTATTTTTCTCTTATTTTATCTTTAAAGATATAGCTAAATAAGATAATTGTCTTGCTCACTTAAAATAGTCATTTCCTCTTACCATGTTTCAAAATTACATAAAGGTTTCCATTATTTTAATCCAATGATTTAAACAACTGTTGTGATTTCATAAGTGGAAGAATTTGACTACAGGTGGGGATTAATTTGCAAAGGCAGGAAAACTGTTGAAAACAAAGAGCTAGTGTCCAAGTAAGTATCTCCTGAGAAATTAGGAAATACAAGCTACATTACAGAGAAGAATTATTACTAAGTATTATGATTTAAAGAATTCCAGGTGGTCTGCGTGGGTCATAATGCTAGCATTTCATCTTGGAATAATCTTTGTCCCTTCCAATACATTTTTAAAACTAGTCATTCTCCTGCAAAGTGCTGGGAAGTTTGTTCATATAGGCTCATTAAACCTGTAGCTATATAACAAAAATACGAATAGTGAAGAAATGAACTGATGGAGAATTGTTCCTTTGCACAAACTATAGAGATAAACAAAGTAAGCAAATTGAGGGCAAAGGAAGATTGAATTATCTGGATCAATGCTTAATTCACCATTTAACTTACCTCATGCAGATATGGCACTTGTCTCCATAGTTTGAAACTTTAACTTAATTCAAGGCTTTTCTAATTTTAGTTTGTGAAAAGAGAAAGAGATTAGAGTTCTTTTTACTTTCAAAGGAGGAAATCGATATTGGTAAATCATGACCAAGAGAAAGTGGGGGTAGGTGTTTAGGAATGATGAATAGGATAAAATATTCATGGCCTCCATGAACGTCTATCTTGTCTTCATCTATCAAGATGGACCTTATAACTCGGTCTACAATAAAATCTAGCAAATCCTGCTACAAATTCAAAACAAGCTGTTCTCTTCAAGACAAATGAGCAAGTTTTATTTACCTATTTAAAGTCAATTATTTCATGCTCTATATAAATCTTCCACTCCTCCCTATTGCCTAGAGAAAAAAAACACCTTGGCATAGACTGATCTCTTTTGCAATCTAGTTCCAACTTGCCTTTCTATTTGCATCTAATGTCACATCACCCCTTGCTCCTTATTCTTCAGTTGCAACAAATGGTAGCATTTCCCCAAAACATCAAGAAGTTTTATGTCTCTTTCCTCTTGGGATCTTTTTTCCACTGAGAATTTTTTTCTTTTTCCTTACCAACTGTACTCTTGTTCCTCCTTCAAGAAACACATCAAATGTCTTATTCTCACTGAAGCCATTCTCAGATATCTTAGGAAGAGTCACCTCTTTACCTATTCACATACATTTATTATTATTTTTGGTTATATTTATTCATTTTACTTTTAGATTCCACATATAAGGGGAAACACATGGTATTTGTCTGTCTATATCTGACTTATTTCACTAGGCAAAATACACTCTGTGCTTACCTATGTTGTTGCAAATGGCAAAATTTCTTTTTTATAGCTGAGTAATATTCCATTGTATATTTAATCTTCCTTATCCATTCATGATGAATATCTTTTTCATCCATTCACAATGGATGCTTTGGGTTGCTTCTATATCTTGGCTATTGTAAATAATGCTGCTATGAACATTAGGGTGCATATATTTTTTCAAATTAGTATTTTTATTTTCTTCAGATGTATATCCAGGAGTGGAATTACTGTATCATATGGTAGTTATATTTTTAATTTTTTGTGGAACCTCCATACTATTTTCCATGGTGTCTGACTTACATTTTTCTATTACATTTACTATTTTCCATAGTATACTGATTTACATTCCCACCAGCACGTCATGGTCCCCTTTCCACCATATCCTCAACAGCACTTACTGTTGTCTTTTTAATGGTAGCCGTTCTGTTCTGACAGTTATGGGGCAATACCTCCTTGTGGTTTTAATTTGCATTTACTTCATAATTCATGGTGTTGAACATCTTTTCGTGTTGGCCATCTTACTATACCTTTATATTAAGGTTTAACATGTACCATCGACTATCATTTCCAGAAACAACATGTGCTATCTCCATCTTGTTATCTAACATAATTGGCGCAAAGTAGGCCTTAAGTAAATGAGCATATGAATGAGTTTACGAGTTTACTTAAATTAATGGATAAATGATTGTTTATTTCACACATAGAGACACCACTCAGAATTGACCATGTTCAGTCTTAACTTTTCTTTTCAAATGCATGAACAACACACTGGCTTCATCAGTAGAAATTGTTCTAGTTCATTTGGGAAGGATTTTGTTGCATTAGGTAGCCAGTACCAGCAAAGAAGCCTTGGTGTCCTTGTGTCTTTACAGCTTGGATGACAGAGTGAAATAAAAGCTATGGAAGTTGAGATTGTTGTTTAGCTAGCCACCAAAATGATACAATGAGCAGAAAAGTAAAAAGTGGCAAAGCAATGGAAACCTCATATAAGGAACAGCATAGTCATGCGCCTGTTTATTGGTTTGACCTTTGTTCAAAGACTTTGTAAAGTTGTTCTAGTAGTAATCTCCCAATTATTAGTGCAGTGACTATGAGTAAAAATAATAACAGTTAGATACTGTAACTGTAGCCACCTGGAATTGTAATCTGTTTAGTATTTTCCTTCAGTATCTCCACTGCCACTTACAACTCAGAAGAAGCAAGAAACATCCCCTTTATAGTGGAATTACTGAAATATTTATCTATCAAGTAATATCCATAAATAAGTGACAAATGAATTTTTAAAGAATTGCTTCTGTTCTTAATGCTTTGTTTAAATAAATAGCATCTACTTTCCTTGTCATGAGTATTATAGAAAAATTGTACTTGTTCAGCCCAGTAAATAAATGATATAATTATGTTTCATATTTTGTTTGTTTCTTAGGCTAAGAGAATAGATAAATACAGTATGTCTGAAACTGCTGGTAAAAGCTTATAGTCGGGCTGAAAGAATAAATGTCTGCTTTCATTTTTTTATATCTCTGAACTCTAGTATAAGTAAAAGATGAAATTTAGGTAAATCAAATTAGTAAAGTACATCCAATATTTTAAGAACAGATCTTAGAGTTTAATTTTTCTCACTTCTGGCCTGGACCTTTGGAACTATTGCTACCTCTCACATGCCCCCTTTAAGTACAGTAAAGAGGAAAAAAAGCATGAGACAACTATGAAATATTTTACAAGATTTTAACATTACTAGCAAACTTTCATTCCCTTTGTTTAGTGGCCGGCTGTAGCTGACACAATGTATGGTTGCTGGTTGCTAGCCCGCCCTGAGTGTGAGCTTTAATATAAAGATTTATTTATGGCTAATGTATTTATCTTTATATTGAGTGTAATACTTGCCAGTATCTTTCAGCTTGTAATTATTTTTCTTCACATCAAAGAATAGCCTTAGAAATTAAAGTCCATTCAGTGTCATTTATGATTCACAGCCTCTGCTGTTGATCTTGTGAGAGATGCTTATTTTTTTCTTTTCTGGACCTTCTTCCCTCTTCCTTCTGCTCTCTGCACCTGTGTAACCCCACTTCCTATTATTAGGTCTTTCAGTATTAGCAATATGTGCTAATATATAATTATCAATATATAAATGTAAGGGAAAGAAACCTTTTCCTGCCCTTAAACCTGATACATAATCCAAAGAAACCTCTTTCTTGGCCCTTGGCACCTAACTTTTACAGTTAGGTTTTTTGTGCAGACATCCTAAAGAGTTTGCTGATTAAGAATGACTTGGTTGGTACTGAGATGCCTTCACTTTCTTCTCCTTAGTGTGGAATCCTATAGCACTATGAAACTTATAAATAATTGAGTTATTTTTAAACCACTGGATGTTTTCCAGTCACTCTATTTCACACTGGATTAATTATGTAAGAAAACTGAATTGTTCCTCACCAGTGTTACAACTTTTAAAAACAACATGCTGTTTAAATTCAGCTTTGGCAACTCTAGCCCAAACCCCCTCAAATTTATGGCACCACACCCATAGCATAATAAAACCTTTAGTGGTCCTTTGTCTTTTAGCTTGCCTTCTATTTTTTCTCAAGGGTGTTTTAGGCTGGAAGATGCAAACAAAAGTTGTCCAGATGTTATTTGTATCAGAGCAGGATTTCAGTCCAGCTATCTGTGGTTGCAAATGTTTATTTTAATGGGTTATTGTGCAATCTTGCTGTGTAGACCTTCATGGCCTTCTATGCATGTTCTCAGCAATGCCAGGACATTGTTTTTTAAAAGATACGATTTTAGTCCAATTGAATGATTACTAGTCATTAGGGAAGCAAAAAGTGTAACACCTGTAGAAACAGAGGATATTTTTGCCGAAGCCCCCATGGTGACACTGTGAAACTGCCTGATTACCAAAGCATGACCAATGGGCTTTAGGTAAGCAGGAGGAAGGTGTGGTCCACACCCTAGCAACAGTCTGGGCCTGAGACAAAGTTACTCAGTTACATGGCTGCAGTAAACATAGCAAGGAGGCAGGGGAAAAAAAAGGACCAGCTGCTACCCCATACCGGTTGATGGAATGAAAGAGGCACTCAGCTAAATCACCATAGTGTGAGCTGCAAGTTTATTTTAGCTATTATAATAAGCACAGGGCTGGGCTTATTATTCATATTTAGAATTCTAATAAAATCTTAACTGATGTTTCCTTGATACACGAGTAAATTGTTTACCCTGTCTCTAAAAACACGTTATGTCCAATGCACCAAATAGAAGTGGGGAATTTCTAGTCCTTAAACTAAATGTGGAAACTAAATTACATCATATGAAAATGGATTTAGTTTTTCAGAATGTGCTAAATTTTAGAGCTACTAGTTTTCACTGAGAGTTTATTTAAAAATCAAAAGATACTTCTAGCACATTTGTAAAGGACACATTCTCAACTATTGGGAAAAAACACATTTTAAATCTATTTATTTTTAAGAGGAGTTGAATAGACATCTTTGTATTTATTTCTATTTAATGAAGTGTAGTTGATTTACAATGTTGTATTAGTTACAGGTATACAGCAAAGTGATTCAGTTATACACACTGATATACATCTAATTTTTAAAAATAGTTTCTAAATCTGTGGGTCTCTTTTTTTTAATATAAGTTCATTTGTATCATTTAGATTGTACATGTAAGCAATGTCATGTTATTTGTCTTTATCTGGTTTACTTCACTTAATATGATAACCTCTAGGTCCATCTGTGTTACTGCTAAAGGCATTACTTCATTCTTTTTTCAATGGTTGGATACTATTCCATTGTCTGTGTGTGTGTGCACCACATCTTCTTTATCCATTCATCTGTCAGTGGACATTTGGGTTGCTTCCATGTCTCAGCTGTTGCAAATACTGCTGCAATGAATATTGGGGTGCCTATATCTTTTTCAATTATGTTTTTTTCTGAAAACATACACAAGAGTGGGATTGCTGGTTCATATGGTAGCTCTATTTTTAGTTTCTTAAGTAACCTCCATACCATTCTCCACAGTGGCTGTACCAATTTACATTCCCACCAACAGTGTAGGAAGGTTCCTACTTTGCCACACCCTCTCCAGCATTTATTATTTGTAGACTTTTTGATGATGGACATTTCACTGGTGTGAGTTTTGACTGTAGTTTTGTTTTGCATTTCTCCAGTAATTAGCTATGTTTGAACATCTTTTCATTTGCCTTCTGGCCACTTGTATGTCTTCTTTAGAGAAATGTCTGCCCATTTTTTGATTGGCTTGTCATTTTTTTTTTTTTTTTATATTGAGCTGTATGAATTGTTTGTATACTCTGAAGATTAATCCCTTGTTGGTCATATTGTTTGAAACTATTTTTTCCCATATTGTAGGTTGTCTTTTAATGTTATTTATGAAAAGACCCCTAAGAGGAATATTATTTTAAGATGTTTAATACCAGCAAGTGATATAACCTCACACTAAAGATGTCACTTGGCAGTTCTGATTGACTTTCTAAAAGAAAGCTAAATATTTAGTTGAAAATAAAAGTTGATGATAATCTTTTATAGATCCACTCTGAGGTAAATTAAATATTGGTGTAGTTTCATAGATATAAGAAGCCCTGATGGTCTAGAAATTAGAATGCATGATAAGAAAAAGTTTTTAAAAATTGGGAAAGATAGATTTTTTTGTTATTTCATATAATAGTATGTCTATGTCAGTCAACATTGTAATAAAACTACTTTACCTTTGTAATAGTTTAGAAAGTACATTAGACATTAACTTACACCTTTATAGCTTTGGATATTTTATAATGTCATACTGTTGTCCCTACCTGGATTCGGAAACGTCCTCATGTGCTGACTTGTTTTCCATAGTTGTGTGTGCACAGTGTTATTGATAATTTTCTCTAAAAGTTTGAGATCATGTGAACCTGTGGTCTTAATCATAGTTTTGCAAGGAAGAGTAACACTCAAGTTGTCCAAGATGTGAGGAACAAAGGTGATTTTGCACCAATCTCAAAAAAATATTTCAGCACTTTATTCTGATTATAAATTTAAAATGTGTTGGATTTGCTACATTCTATTAAAAATGGACTATAAATTTTTTTAAAATCCCAATTAATCAAAGTTGTACAAAATTAATTTTTGTTAGTCAAGTTTTGATTATGGCTGCCAAAAGAAAGCAGAGTCATTAATTCTAGAACTCATTTTATAAAATCTTTACCAAGTACCAGGAGAAGGCAATGGCACCCCACTCCAGTACTCTTGCTTGGAAAATCCCATGGATGGAGGAGCCTGGTAGGCTGTAGTCCATGGGGTCGCTAAGAGTCGGACACGACTGAGCGACTTCAGTTTCACTTTTCGCTTTCCCACACTGGAGAAGGAGATGGCAACCCACTCCAGTGTTCTTGCCTGGAGAATCCCAGGGACGGGGGAGCCTGGTGGGCTGCCGTCTATGGGATCGCACAGAGTTGGACACGACTGAAGTGACTTAGCAGTAGCAGTAGCAGGGAATTATAAAAATGAATAACATTAAACTGGACCAGGCAGTGGTCAAGGTTTTCAGAGTAGTTAAGATTTGATACTGATATTCAACTCTGTGGCTTTCTGGCTAGAAGACCCCAAGCAATTTACCTTCATTCTCTGAGTCTGAATTTCCTCATCTGTAAAATAAGGTAGAGGAGTTAAGGGATTTAATGAGCTTGAAAAGTGTTTAAGGGTATACCTGGCACATATTAAACACTCATTACATGTCAGTTTCATAATGGTATTGATGGACGTGCTAGGATTGTTGCCATCGAAGTCCTAACAATCTGCTAAAGGGGACAGATGTAATGCAGGGCAAACTACAAGTGTTCAGTGATCACAAAGAATGAGCACAATTAGAGAAATATCTTTCAAGAAGGTGGAATAAATAAATGGTTCTTAGAACACCAAGTTTCCTGTAGGTAAGGTGAAGAGTCAGATTGAGGGGCTGAACATAAATCAAAGCATAGAGATCCAAATGCACAGGTATGCCTGGAACATTTAAGGGTTCCAATTTCCAAGTGAGACACAGAGCTCTCTAATATCGTTGGAGAGTCCCAGGCCTCAGACCTCACACTTGTCCCTTCCTGTCTACCTTAAGTAGAAGGTAGACAAGTAGAAAGACTTCCCTTACAGTCCTTAAGGTGATGATCATATCTATTCTTCATAGCTTTAACACTGGCAGTCCACTGAGAAACTCCAACTTTGGGTTGAAGAATCCTAAATTTAGGTTTCCAGATAAGCTCTTTTCCATGAGCTTCATTGTACATTTACACAAATTCATTTGGATATCTAATGAGTATCCCGCAAGTAACATGTACAAACTCAATTCTTTATATTTTCTCCAGAAATTATTTATTCTCCCCATAGTATTTCCCAACTCAGTAAATGGAAACTCCATCCTACTAACCATTCAGGCCCCAAACATTGTGTCTTCATTTTCCTCTCTCTCTCAAACAACACACATATTTCATCATCAAATCTATTTTCTCAGCTTTGAAAAAATATTCGGCATACAACCTCTTTTTACTTTCTCTACTAGCATCATGTTGATATCCCTCCTAAATTATTGCAATGGTCTCTAAACATGGCTGTTTCCTTTTGAGAACCCTGGATGTCTCTTCTCCAAATAGTAGCAAATTTAATCTTGTTTGAGGTAGTTATTACTTCTTTTCAGGGCACTGCATGCCTCTAGCCCCATTTCATCCATATTAAAAGCCCAAGTCCCCACATGTTCTAGAAATCTTCTTTAACATCACCTTTGATCTCACTGCTTTATTTATTTCCCTCTTGATTATGTCATGCCAGTCATACTGAGTTCCTTTTCAACAGATGTGGCTTCAGCTTCCCAACTTGGGCCTTTGTTTTGCCTATTACATTTGCCAGCACCCCCTAGACATTTTTCTGGATAATATCCTTACCTTCTTTAAATCTGTGCTTAAAATTCATCTTCCTCTGTTAATCTATACTGACCATTTTATTTAATTCTATAACTTGCACTCCTCTTTCAGTGCTTACTTCTTTTTCAAAATGATTCTGCTGTACTTATTTTTCCCTACCCTTACTATCTTATAACTGGTATATTATTTACTAATTTTAGGTAATGTTAATATCTTACTACTTCCACTAGGATATAGCTTCATGAGGGCAGCTGTCATTGTGTGTTCTGTTTACTAAAAAAATGTTCAGCACATGTAGATGTTCAATAAAGAAAGAATGAGAGAATTAATGCTCTTTCTTCTGACATGTATTATCAGTACATTAACACAAACATTCCCAAGCAAAATAAGTGCATGATACTTACTATTTAAAGGATCTTGGGTATGATTTCTATACTCTTTAAGCATTTTCTCCATTGGAAAGTGAAATATGAAATAAAGAATTATTATTTTTACTTTGAAAGATTCTTTTCTTGAAAAAATAATACTGTTAGAACCATATTAGGAAAAATTAATAAATAACATATTGAGTAACTCCATTATGTTAATCATTATATGTATTATTTCATTTAAAAATAACACCATTAGTGGGTGTTTTCTCTACTTAATGATTTGAAAACTGGAGATCAGAGAGGCTAAGTAATTTGTCAATATTCACACAGTAATCGGGATTATCTGGAGTTGGAACATAGATTTTTCTGACTTCATGACTCTTATTATTGACTGGCCATCTTGATTTAATAAGCTAATAGCTATTTTGTAGATATAAGAAACATTAAAAATGCATAAATATCCCTGAACCTAACAAGGGAAAGATCAGTTCAGTTCAGTCGTTCAGTCATGTCTGACTCTTTGAGACCCCATGGACTGCAGAAAGATAAGTTCTTTTAAATAAACATTTATCTTCATGAAGGGGATTTATCATATACTTATCTTGCTTTCAGGCCATTCCTCAGAGAACAGCTCCATAGATGTAGAAAATAACTTCATTAAAGATAAATAGGCTTATGAAACTTAAGCATCTGTATAGAAAAAGCCGATTAGTAACTTATACTTACTAATTATTGCAAAGATGTATAAACTATGATGATAGGATGCAATCATACTAAATTTTTCAAAAATCTATTTTTATTAGCACTTCATGGTGTTTAATGTCAGAAAATGGTCTTTGAAATATTTTACTTTTGGTTTTGATACTTTTTTAAAGTTTGTTCAAAACTTTGGTCTGAGTTTTCACAAGAAGATTTTATTCTTGTATCCTGTGTTTAAGCAAAACACTCCCTTTTATTACTGATACTTTTCCTATTATGTTGAAGCTAACATATGTTTTTAAACATTTTTCACGCCTTTCTTTGTATATTGTTATTTTTCAGTTGCTCAGTTGCATTCAACTCTTTGTGACCCCATGGACTGTAGCCTGCCAGTCTCCCCGGTCCATGGGGTTTCCAAAGCAAAAATACTGGAGCGGGTTGCCATTCCCTTCTCCAGGGGATCTTCCTGACCCAGTGATTGAACCTGTGGAATCTCTACCACTGAGCTACCTGGGAAGCCAATATATGTCAACTGGATTAGGAGGCAGAAGCATTCTGTGTACATTTCTCTCCACTGATTTTACGTTCCATCTCCTAAACTCAGATTACTCATATGTGTCATTTCCTTTATGCTCTCCTAGAGATGTCTTATTTTCTTTCTAATGTAATAAGTGCTACTCGAGGAAGAAAAATTTTCAAATTTACTTAAGAAAAAAAGATATTTTGTGTGTGTGTGTTTTTTTTTTTTTACTTCATTTCCAATCTCCCATCAGCCAAAAGTAAGGACATCCAGGCCCACAATTACTTTATGCATAAACTTAGATGCATAGAATCTTGTAAAAGAAGGACGTTTTGTCCACGGAAGAAGCCATGGTGCCCATTTTGCTCCAAGCGAAGTTCAGAGAGCTTAAATGATTTCCCCAAATAAGCATGTTAGCACATTTCAGTTGGGACAATGAAAATAATTGCCCATGAAACTTCAGACTCATTTAAGGAAGTTAAAATCTGAAGAGAAATTCACTTGTTAATTTTCAAATAAGATTCAGTATAACAATCTATGTATATTTTCTTCTTTTTTATCTATGTATGCAGTAAACAAAAACCATAGTTAATTTCATGTGCTTTCCCTTTTAAGCCATACTCCAGAAAAGAAGTTAAAAAAATCAAATGAGATAGCAAGATTTCCAGTGAGATACGTTTGCACATCCTTAGTTTATCTTCTGCAAATGAGCATGTGTAAAATAGTCCACCTACTGTTGTAGTTGCCATGGTTTAATGCAGTTCCACTGAATGATCCTGTTAACCTAACCTTCAATTTGCTGGGGTCTGAACTCTGAATTACAGCTTACAAACATAGTTTAACAACTGGTACAAGGGCTTCCTTTGAATTTTTAATCATATGAATTAAAGATTACTGGAGATGCTTTTTTATACTTCTCCTCGGAATGATCTAATGTATAGAAAGTCAAAGTTAAGTATAGATAAACTCAAGGGAACTGAATAACAGGCACCAGGCCTGGAGACATGAGGCCACACACTCTGCCCATCAGATTGTGATAACTGCAAAGCATTCATTAAAAATTGCATTTTTATTTTATTTATTTTAAATATAAATTTATTTATTTTAATTGGAGGCTAATGACAACATTATCAAATATTATACTGTCCTCAAATGTATAACATGTATTTTGTAGTTAGTTTCAGAGAGGCATTAGTCAAGTAGAAGTGAGCATATCATCAAAATTCTCATTACATCAAAGTCTTAAATTGGTCCAGAGATAAATCAGAAGGTAGTTAATCCACATTCTAAAGGATTACTTGATTGTGACTATAGAATTTCTTAAAAACAGCAGTGTTTTTCAAAGAAGATTTTTGCAAAATCTACTGAATACTGAAATTAATTTAGTGGGATTTAAACCAATTTTTTAAAGAACAAAACAGAATAGAATAGAAAATGTCTGAATGTATCTCATTTAGCACAGTTCAAGTGTGTGAAATTTTGTGTTAGCTATGTGTGTTTGTGAGTCTCTGTGTGTATGTGCTTGGAAAATGTATTTTTCTCCTCTGTTTAAGAACAGTTTGAAAAACTATTCAGGCAGAATGTTTTAATTTGTTTGAATTTCCAATATTCTTACTATTTCAATGCATTGTCTTAAGAGTATATGTAGTACTGACACAAAAAAGAATATATGTAGCATGTATAATCAAATATATGCAGAAACGTAATAGTAATAGGCACATAGCAAAGTTCAGGTGTTTAGTAACATCTAGAAAAATGCCAGAATATGTTAAAAACTATAATTTGAAGGCAGAAATATTTAGCATTAGCTTTTGTCATTTTCAAAACTATATACATGTGTATATGCATTTAATAAATTCTTTTTTTTTACTGTTTATTTCAGCATAACTGTCCTTACATACTGAAAGTTGCAGGGCTTCAGTTTAGTACAATTGGCTATGCTCATACATATCAGCAGACTGGTGGTTTGAAGTAAGAGACAATTCTTTGTTATTTCGTATTTCAAGTTTGTGCACTTACCAAGTATGAGGACAGTTGTACACCTGATCAAATCATTTTCCAAAATACTTAGAAAAGAATACCAGGGTTTTTGCTGGTGGCTTGGTTGGTAAAGAGTCCACCTGGAATGCAGGAGACCTAGGTTCAATCCCTGGGAGGGGAAGATCCCTGAAAAGAAAACCCAACCCACTCCAGTATTCTTGCCTGGGAAACCCCATGGACAGAGGAGCCTGGTGGGCTATAATCCATGGGATTGCAAAGAGTCTGACACAATTAGTGACTAAACCACCACATCTGATAGAATACTGATAGAATGCCAAAATACTTAGAAAAGAGAAGTTAAAATAAAAACAGACCAAAATATTAGAGCATTAACCAAAATGATTCTTGGGTTTGGTTTTCCTCATTCAAAATTCTATGAATTCTCTAAAAGGTTCCTCTCCTAATGGTTGCCATTTGATGTTGTCTTATTGTCCAGACAAATGCAGCTTAACTCTGTCTTCATAAACATGAAGATGTGTATGTTTCTTTTGTACACCACCATATCTTTTTAATAACAAATATATTTTCGAGAAGCTTGGATCAATACGGAGGTTGAGAAAAGTGATGTATTTCATTCTTCGGAATTGTACAACTCTTCTTTCCATCTGGAGAGTCTGTACATGACTCCCTTATTCCCTTTAAGTCTCAACAAGGCTGCTGAGAGAGGAACTTACCATTCTTTGTGGCCGTGTATAAGTTTTGTTTCTTATAATTTGATATGAACAGATCAAAGTTAGATAAATGCAAAGGAATAAATTAAGACAGTTTAGTTAATTGAAAGGGCTCAGGACTGGCCACAGAATAAGGAATTGCACTGAGACAATGGTTTCAATAACTGATATGGCTCCTTGTGGTGAGGCAATAAGGCAAGAGTAACAGAGGAGAACCGATTTTGGAGAGCTTTTGAATACTTTTCTTACCATGTGATGAAATGGTTGCTTAAAGCAGCTGGCTGCACTTAATTATTTTTATTTCAATTTTATTTTTTTTTAAATGTGGTTACTTCATAGACACATTTATTTTCCAACATCAGCTCCTTAGTAGTATAATATAGAATGCCTCATTAGCAATGGAAAATGGGCTTAAGTTCGTAGCAGGAATGTTCTGAATAATGTTTTTAGATGTGGAAGAAGTTAGCAAGGGAGATTATAGAACCTTAGTCTTCCCCCCAGAGGACTTTAAAACAAGTAAGAACTTTTTATTTAATCCACAAATCTCCCATACAGTCCATCCTCATTTACTGGTACTGGTTTTAGTTCAGTTAAGTATCGCTAACCCTTGCTCTGTATTCTGCCTTTGCTTGGAGAGGCCGTAGGAGAAAACAGAAACATTCCTCCTCCACGGGGAGGAGGGCATGGGTCTCGCTCCAGCAATGTAGTGATACGTTGCTCTATCTACACTCTCATTCTCATGTTCTAAATTGTCAGTCTGAGGATGGATTAGTGCCATGGTTTTCAAAGTGAAGTATCCAGACCAACAGTATCAGCACCACCTGGGAAACTTAAAAATGCAAACTTCTGGGTCTCATATCAAATTAACTGCATGAGAACTCTCAGTGTTCCAGGAGGCTGGGCTTCTGTAGACTCAGGTATGCAATGTTCTATCATGATCGAAATAACTGAGCAATTCAAGGAAATGTCTGGAAAACATGGTGAAGTAGCACCCACAAAATGACTGCAAAGGCAGATAAAATTTTTTACCTGGCAATATCCTCTGCCCAATATGACACAAATATTTGCATGTTGAATGTCTGCTCGCACTTCTTTAGACCAAAAGAACCAATTCATGCTAGGTGGTTCCAAAAAAATTTCCTGTCTAGTCAACAAATACTCATTGAACACTTGGTATGGGCCAAACACCATTCTATGCACAGAGGACGTACTTTAAAGATGATGGTTGTAGGTTCATTGCATCAGGTCCTCTGCAGAGATGAGAAAATTATTTGTAGAGCTGAATCGGGCCCTCTTTTTTTTTTTTTCCTTGGCTGCTGATGCTACCACAGAAACTTTTAAAATTTCCAATAGTTTATGCCCTGCAGGTGGAAAAGCCTTTCCTATCAGAGAGGATGGTTACAGTCCCCTGATGAAATTTCCTCTGCCTGACAGTGTGTTTACTGAGAATGCTATCTTTAGGGCATTCTAAAGAAAGGAAACAACAGTACCAGAAAGTGCAGCAGCTGAGAGGCTCACATGTGCCTCTAACTCAGATCTGAAGGGTGAAGCTGAAGCATCGGCCGCAGCTGGGAGAATAGGGAGCAGAGCACTGGCGATGGGCAAAATGGTTATTCATTTCCTCTCTTGTGATCTTTCAGATTTCATTTTTTGTGAATCTCAATACATAGTTGAGACTTTTCCCAGATTCACAATCAACCCTGATTATCTTCCTCCTCTTTCTACTTTTCCCTTTTTAGTTTCTTGGAAGCTGTTAGAGGAAGATTAAAAACTATCTGGCATGGAACATTCTTGCTTTTTTTTTTTTTTTTTAGGTCGCTGAATATTTGTCTAAGAGTTGAGAAAAAGAGACATAGGAGAAAATAAGGTCGAAGGATAAAGAGAGACAGAAAGTTTTGTTTCTCTTCAAATATGTTTTTCATCTCTGACCTCACATAAAACTTTGCAGTGTATCCAGTCATAATGTTTACATAATTTTAAACAGGTAGTGATTCTTTTGGTGACAAAATTATTTTACAATGTTAATCCCCTCTTATACTCTTGTGGTTTGGTAGCTTTTTATTTTCCTTGGGATTTAGTGCTTGTGGACAATTTAGTTTCTGTGGACAACCTAGCAACAGCTTGATTGCTTGATTGTTTATAGTGTGTTTTTTTTTTTTTTTTTTTGCTTACCTGAGCTCACGTAAGCATCGACTCTTTAATTCTCTACAACTGTTCTAAAGCCATATATGAACACAACAAGGTCCACATAGTGGTTGAGGACATACTGAATGGTTGAAGGTGACATTGAGAGGCACAGCTCAGGCTACAGCCTAGAAGCTGTATCTGCCTTGGGGCCTGTGTCTTTATCTTGAACAGGAGTTTCCAGTGGTCTGCAGGAAGACTTGCCCAGTTAAAAGATTTACCAGTAAATTCTATATATGTTAAAAGTCATGCAGCTAGTTTTCCAGAAACAAAAGGTTTAAGTCATGAGGGCAAGTGAATATATCAAATGGGAGATCCACAATCTCTCCCCCACTCTACCCTACCAACAGATGCTGAAAGATGTGGGAAAATGCTAAAAGTCTAAAACTCTGGACAGACTCTAATATGATTAAATTTTATAGGAATAGTTGTAAGGCCCTATTCTGGGATTCAGAAACAAAATGCACAAAGGTAAGACTGGAGGAGATATGACTTAACAACAGCATGTGTGAAAGAGGCTTAGGCATTTAGTTGACAATAAGCTCAGTAGGAGTCGACAGTAATGTGGCTGCCAAAACAGCTGATGGGCCCGGAGGCTGTATTAATAGGAGTATCGCAATGTGCTAGAATTAGGGAAATAGCTCTCTTCCAGTAGAGCTGCACACACATTTCCTGGAGAGTGCAGGCGGCACTGTGGGCTCCTTGTGGACCCATTTGCAAGGACCAGTGATAAGGCAAGTAAAAGTAGTGGGAATTACTACCTGAGAGGAACGGTTGTGCTAAGTGAGACTTAAGTTTAGAAAAGTCTTCAGAAGTATTTGATGCCATGAGTAATGGAGTTGTCAAAAAAGATTAGACTTAGTCCGCATGATTAAGAAGAAAGAGAACCACTTGTAGAAATCTTGGAGAGAGAATCTAGAAAAATAATATGATCATTGCATTCACACAAATCTGACATAGGCTTCCAGCTTATAGGTCTACTCTATGAGCTTGAACAAAGTTTTTTTTTCCCCTGTCTTCTTTATCTCTTCTCATAGTCACAATATGAGGATAATACCTGTCTTGTAGATTTGATATAAGGCTTAGAAATAATGCATTCAAAATACCTAGAACTCCACGCTTGTCATCACATGTACTCAGAATCTAAAACAGCAGTGAAGAAATGCTGTTCTTCAGAAGAAACAAGAAATGGATGAAATTATGTTCATTAGAAATGGTGGTGAGAGTGATGTACAGAAGATATAGTGTTGGGAGTGGACAGGTGAGTAATCAAATGAGGTATAGGGTTTCACTGGATCCTGAGTGCTATGATAAACATAACATAGTCATATATACAGAAAAATACCACATTGAAAACAGAACTAAAATAAACATCAGTCAATCAAAGAAATCTTTTCAACTTTTGGTCTTAGGTATTTTATAAATATTTGAGAATATATTTCCCTTTAAAAATAAGGAACTTCTTAAAGGACTTTAGAAGATTGTAAAAGCATCATTTAGTAGGGAGCAGAGATGAGGTGGGTTAAATTATTGTGACTGATACAAAACATTTTTTCTAAATTCTTTGAATAGGTAATTTATTTCATAGAGCAAAATCAACCCTTCCTACCCAGTTGACATCCTGCTTTTTTCAATATTCTGAGGACAGAATTCTTCAAATCCTACTAACATTGGGTGCATTATTTTCTTTCATGCAGCCTTAAGTCAGTGGACTTGTAATAGGACTTGCCCCTTTGGTGTTTACTTCCTTTCTTTATAATTAAGAAGAGCCTGATACATATCTGAGATAAACCGTGTTTAAGTATAGTCTTTTAAATTATGTTCAAAAGCTACTTGTGTTTAAAATTCTCAATGAGCTTGTTGCAATTCTGATGTTACTTCAAGACAAAGTCATCCACTAAAACCCACAGCTGCTCAGGGAGAAAATCCAGAATCCGCAAATGACCTTCCACAGTGGGGAAGTCAAATCATACAGGAGGCACATCAAAACCTCAGACCCATCCCAGTAAAGGGCTATCCATTTTTACAGTTCCTTAAAATGCTAAAGAACTATGCACATACTTGTGAGAATATATTCCACATGTTTCCTTCGTGAGTGTGTATATTCTAACACTTGCTTATAGTAGGTTACAATAGAAATTTCTTAATAAATGAACAGATGACTCTCTATTAGTGGTTCTCGATCAGTTACACATTAGAATCACTTGGGAAGCCTTTGAAACAACGGATGCCTGAGCCCATCCAGAATGAAGGAAAACACAACTCTGGGAGGTGGAGGGTAGCCAGGCTTGGTATTTTTCAGAAGCTTCTTGTCAACCCTTACTTGAATGCAGGATTGAAAATAGCTGTGTTATATAATTCTGTTCATACTCCTGGCATCTATTATCTCCCTCAAGGTCTTATAAACCACTTTTCTGTACATTTGATAAAGGGTGCTAAGATTTGGTATTCCCCAAATCATAGTGTTAACATTTATACCTTAGAATTTTCAGACAAGCTATTCTTTTTTTCTGGCAGTTAAATGAACTAAACAATATAAGTAATCTGTTTAAAAATTATGAGACTTAGTTTATTTTTGGATAGCTATTCAGTGATTGCTTTCTTGGAAGTTTTAACTATTAAGTAAATCAGAATTCAAGATTATTTTTATTTTAGCTTTAAACTAAATACATTGAAGCACATTGGTTCTGTTCAAAATTGTTCATGAGGGGAGTTTTTTCCTATTTTGTTTACTGATATATCCCATCTGCCAAAAATACTACCTGACAAAAAGCAGTTAATAAGTATTTGTTGAGTAAATGAATGAATAAAATCTCCATGATTCACAGAAATCCATGCTTAATCTGAAATCACAGAGCTATAAGTCACACATATAAGAGCATAGAGAAAATTTTCCTTTAGAAAATTTTCAAACTGGTCAGTTAAGTATTTTAAAATGAACTGTGTTATACATATATTTAGGTTGAATATGCTCTCTAATTCATACAGACTCCTCATTTCTTATTGATGTTGCTGTTTAGTCCCTAAGTTGTATCTGACTCTTTTGTGAATCCGTGAACTGTAGCCCACCAGGCCCTGTCCATGGAATTTCCCAGGCAAAAATGCTGGATTGGGTTGCCATTTCCTTCGCCGGGGGATCTTCCTGACCCAGGGATCGAAGCTGCATCTCCTGTATTAGCAGGCAGATTGTTTTATCCTGATTGATGAAAACAATTTTGGGGTGGTGGGGAGCTTTACAGATATTTGAATATGTAAGCACTCTACACAAGTGTTTTTCCACTTTTTGATCCCTGGACCAAAAACATCGGTATTGTTCCAAGTTACCTTGGAACTTGCCAAAATGTAAATACTCAGGTAATATATGGGTTACCAAGTTACTACAGGTGATTATAATACACTCAAAAGTTTAAGAACGACTATCAATTTTAGAAAAGCATTACCTGGTAACATCTCTCAGTTAAGGCATACCTTAGAATGACAACAACAAAACAACCAAACAAACACAACAAAAATAAAGCAGATTCCTATGCCTCATCCCAGACATACTTACAGAGCCAGAATCGATGGGATCAGGTACCAGAAAACTGGGTTTTAAGTTAATCTTTCCTCTACAACCTCACAGAACAACTATTTTGAAGTTAGGCTAACAAGTCCGAAGACTGGTGTTGAGGGACCGTGGGCTAGGTACCTTGTCTTTGCAAAGCTGGTCAGTCACCTTGCCTCTGCAAAGCTGGTCAGTCACCTTTCATGCTGCATCAATGAAAGAAGCTTTAAACATAAGGATTCAAACCAGAAGAATGAACACTGTAGTGCTTTTGTCACTATGAATATTGACTCTTGTCTTTTTTCCTTCACTTTATGAAGCACCAGGTTCTCTGCCCGCCTTTTGCTAACTTTCAATTTAGTGACAAGCCTTATGCTGATGAAAGTGTTCCTGGATCTATCCTAATAGAAACCAATCAACATGTCACTCACATAATCCCTCAGTTCAGTTCAGTTCAGTCGCTCAGTCATGTCCGACTCTTTGCGACCCCATGAATCGCAGCACGCCAGGCCTCCCTGTCCATCACTAGCTCCTGGAGTTCACTCAAACTCACATCCATCGAGTCGGTGATGCCATCCAGCCATCTCATCCTCTGTCGTCCCCTTCTCCTCCTACCCCCAATCCCTCCCAGCGTCAGAGTCTTTTCCAATGAGTCAACTCTTCGCATGAAGTGGCCAAAGTACTGGCGTTTCAGCTTTAGCATCATTCCTTCCAAAGAAATCCCAGGGCTGATCTCTTTCAGAATGGACTGGTTGGATCTCCTTGCAGTCCAAGGGACTCTCAAGAGTCTTCTCCAACACCACAGGATATGGCAGTAGAGGATCCCTTGGGAGTATAGTTTTATGGAAATGTGCACACCTCTTTTATTCTGGTCTCCATTTCCATTCTATACTTGTGCAATGAATCTGCTTGGCATTATGGTTATTACTTTTACTTTTCCACTAAAAAATTGCTGATTAATTTAATTAATCATTTTGCCAATGGATTTCTTCTATAATCCAATCCCAAGATAGCTTTCCACTCGTGGCTCTTGTTGATGTTGTTCAGTTTCTAAGTTGTGTCCAACTCTTTGAGACCCCATGAATTGTAGCATGCCAGGCTTCCCCGTCCTTCACTTTGCCCAAACTCATGTCCATTGAGTCAGAGATGCCATCCAACCATCTCATCCTCTGGCACCCTCTTCTCCTCCTGCCCTCAATCTTTCCCAGCATCATGGTCTTTTCCAGTAAGTTGGCTTTTCCTTTCAGGTGGTCAAAGTATTTGAGTTTCAGCTTTAGCATCAGTCCTTCTAATGAATATTCAGAGTTGATATCCTTTAGGATTGACTGGTTTGATCTCTTTGCTGTCCAAGAGGCTCTCAAGAATCTCCAGCACCACAATGTGAAAACACTAGTTCTTAGTACCCAAATATGTAAGTCTTCTGTGTCACACAGCAATTTAAGTAAGCTCTTCTACCTCCTTCACATATAGCTGCTCATTGCTCATCTTAAGTGGGCCAAATTGAACTACATGTCTTGTGGAGAGTCTATACACTGTCCAGAGAAGGCTGTGACATTATTCTCAATCCCACAGGAGTCGTTCCTGAAAGAGCTTGAGTGGTATTTGTATTAGGAATAAAATGCAAAGAATGATGGTATAAGAAACACTTCAAAGATGATCATAAAGCCATTTATAAAGGCATCATGGATGTATATTTTCCTTCGAAGAAGATTCAAATAAAGCTATTACTTGCCTTCATAACAATGCCTAATTAGAAAAATTCAAAGGAACCAAACCTCTACATCACATTTTAAATATTCAAAATGTCATGTTTGACTTAATACTACAAACAGCAGTAATAGAATCACTATATAGACTTATTCCAAGAAGGAGATCCTCTGTCCTGTTCTTCCATCTTTCATTTCTTACAGAAATTTCTATGGTGCAATGAGTGTAACATAAATCAAAACACTTGGTGGTGAAAGCCAAATGCAGAACTTAATTCAAACAAGATAATTCAAATATTTGCTTCACTGAAGTAATATAAAGTATCATTTTATTAGGTCATGTTTTCACTTATATAAAATGAATATGGTAAAGATATGCATAATATGTATGTGTGTGTGTGTGTGTGTGTGTATATATATATAAATTATTCAAAATGGTATATATGTATGTGTACTTATATAACAAGCCATAGGAGTTAGAGAAATTTTTGAAACATTGTTAGAATAAAATAACAAAGTGAGATAAAAACTTTATCTTTGTGATTTGTAATAAACTTATGGGTCCTTAAACCTAATTTTTTTTAAATTTTATTTTATTTTTAAACTTTATATAATTGTATTAGTTTTGCCAAATATCAAAATGAATTTTTTAATGTTAAATTGATTAATATGTCAAAAATTATGTCTTTTTAAAATGTCCATAGAGACCTCCAAAAGACTACATCTTCATAACATACAAGTACACCAGTGGGAATTAAGTATTAAGTGAAAAAAACCGAGAATTTTATTTCCCTTTCCATGCATGTTTTATGCAGGTATTAGATGTTGCTGTTTTATTATTTAATAAAATAGAACTGCTGAGTGGCAATGATTCCTAAGACATTTTAACCTGATTTATCCTGATTTCTTTTAAAGCAGTATACAAATACATGGCTACTCTTCTTATGTCCTGAGTCTCACTCTTAGAACAGAATTTATCTACCATCTTTTTCAAGTCACTTGTCAATAGACAGAAGAAAGAAGATATTATATATTGATGAGAGTTTTTCCTAAACTTGATTCTGAGAAAGAAGTAAGAGAGGAGAAAGAAGATGAAGACTATGATTCTGCTTCTTAGCCCTTCTCATGCACTTGTCAATGTGTTGTTGCTGTTTCATGTGCTTTCCTCTCAACCCTTCAAATGGCCATAAATGTGATCTTAACTTAAAGGAAATTTAAGAAGCACTGAATTACTGAATTAATCAGGTTAGGTATGGAGTAGATGGTTGCAACATGTCTGATACTTTGACATGCCATGCAGAAATCTAATCTGGGTTGTTGCCGTTATCAAATCAATGCATTGGACAATGGCTGCTACGTCTTCACGGAATAGAAGTGTTAACAGCTAAGTTCCGGTGTAATTGCAGGAGATAAAGATACATGTTAGGCCAGGTGGAATTTAAGACTCATGAACTTATAATGTGATTTGGAATGTAAGAAGAACCTATTCTGTGTTCTATATGGCAAATAGCTGGAGATAAAGTATATCATAATACTAGCCACTTTTGTTAACAAATGAACGACTTAAATCAAAAGAAACAAACCTTTTAATCTAGTGAATATAAGTCTGTCAACCAAATAAAAAGCATAGTTGGAAAGGCAGACATATCTAACAGAATTCCTTTTCACAAAATTTACAGTTTACTGGGGAGAAAAGAATAAATATATGGAATTAAAAACAGCATATATATATAGATATGTATGTATCTGCATATGAGTAGTATATACAGGTAAATTCAATGCTATATTGTATAACATAGGCAATAAGTGTTATTAGTATTAGTAGAACTAAATTATAATGCATTGAAATAGTTCCACTGAGGAGGTAGGCATGTAACCAGATCTTTGAAGAGAAGCAAGAGGTATAGCAGGAAGATGACTAGACATTCCTATCAGGAGAAAATATAATACAAAATACAATCCTTAGTCTTTTTGATAAAGGATGGCACATATACCTGGCTGAAATTACCTTTGGGACAATGTTGGGTAAGGATGGTGGAGGAGAGATTTATGCTGATGAACTTAGAAGAGGTAAAGATGGATGCTGAAATTCACAGTGCTGCCCCCTCTCTGTTCCTTGAGCCTGAACCAAAGAATTGATGCTTTTGAGCGGTGGTGTTGGAGAAGACTCTTGAGAGTCCCTTGGACTTCAGGGAGATCCAACCAGTCCATCCTAAAGGAAATCAGTCCTGAATATTCAATGGACAGACTGATGCTGAAGCTGAAACTCTAACACTTTGGCCACCTGCTGCAAAGAACTGATTCAATTGAAAAGACACTGATGCTGGGAATGGTTGAAGGCAGGAGGGAAGGGGAAGATAGAGAATGATAATGGTTGGATGGCATCACCCACTCAATGGACATGAGTCTGAGTAAAGCATGGGAGTTGGTGATGGACAGGGAGGCCTCGCGTGCTGCAGCCCATGGGATCACAAAGAGTTGGACACGACTGAGCGACTGAACTGAACTGGACTAACAGGAATAAAGTGAAAGTGAAGTCGCTCAGTCGTGTCCGACTCTTTGCGACCCCATGGACACCAGGCTCCTCCATCCATGGGATTTTCTAGTCAAGAGTACTGGAGTGGGTTGCCATTTCCTTCTCCAACAGGAATAACGCTACTCTATTTTCCTGTCTACTTAGCATAGGAAGGCAAAGTAACATTTTCCTGACTGAGAAGAACTGTATGCACGTTTAAAAGCCCTTCCTGTTTAGATATCATCTTACCTTTATGACATTACCCATCATTTAGATAGATGTGGAGTAATGAAGTTATGATGAGATATAATTTTAAAGTAGAGATGTTTAAGTCAGAACACAGATCTCAGTAGCAACTGAAATAGTACAGGTTGCTGTTCCTACAAATACTTACTTCATTTCACTAGTGCTTAACTTTGTCCAAATGTTTATATGGAAGCAGGGAGCAGGGACAGAAGAGTAATGTGACTGTAACCATGAGTCTTTCTGGGGCACAATAAACCAAAACAGCAATGCAGAAATAATTTGAATACAAATCCCTGAGAGCAAAACTGTCCACCAGAAGAGAAAGGCAGGAGCTGGTGATCTGAGTACAGAAATATAGGTCACAGACATGGCCTGTGGATTAAGGAACTCAAGAGAATGTTTGTTCAGTGGTTACCAACGTAAGTCACAGCTTCAGAGGCAAACTTCCTGGGCATGTCATCAGTTGTTACCTATGCAACCTGGGACTGTGACTTCACTTTTCTAGGGCTGTTTTCCCATCATAACTTGCTTCCTAAGGTTGTGATGAGAGTTAAAAGAATTATACTTTGTGAAAATTGGAGCACCAAGCAAACCATGTCAGAGCATGTACTGTATCACCGTAATTATGACAGCTTTAAGAGTTAAAAGGGGTGCTAAAAGCATTAAAGTTTATAGATTATTTTGAAATGTTTGTTTATTGGTCAAAAACCACAGTTCCATCATAAACACCAGTAGTTTATTCAAAAATAATTATAAAAATAAGCCTTTTTCTTAAAGATGAAATAACAGATTTATACCAATTAAAACAAAAGTACTTATTTATTGAATATTATGAAGGAACATAAGTAGAAAAATATTTTTGTCACATTTTCATGAACACAATCAGTTTTGTTAGTGTATTTACATTATTGTGTTACTGGTTTTGTTTCCTAGAATGTGTTTTGTTTCTTAATGTGGTTTTTTAAAATGTTTTAAACAGCTTTATTGAGGTATAATTTACATGTTGTAAAAATTCATTTAAGTGTATAATTTGGTATTTTTAAATAGATTTCAGAGTTGTGTGAATATCATCACAAAGGTTTTCTATTTTTAAGTTCTTCATAAAATTACCTCTAACATTTTTCCAAGTTTCTTTTTTTCTGATTAATCAATTCGAAATTGTTAATGCATTTAATTTACTCTTCTCTGTGGACCATAATGGCTTCCCAAGTGGCTCAGTGGTAAAGAATCTGCCTGCCAATACAAGAGACACAGGAGACACAGATTGGTCCCTGTGTTGGGAAGACCAATGGAGTAGGAAATGGCAACCCACTCCTGTATTCTTGCCTGGAAAATTTCATGGACAGAGGAGCCTGGTGGGCTTTGGTCCATGGGGTCACAGAGGGTCAGACACAACTGAGTGAATGAGCATGCATACATGGACTATAATAATTTTAAATGAGAAAACGATGTGTTAGCAGATACTCAAGTACTTAATAAGCTCATGGTAAATTCTAGAAAGGAAATATATTCGATTCTAATTTTCGTTATTATAGAAATATATACATAGTACTTCTACTTTTATAGGTACTTCCATTTGTTTCTTTCACCTTATCTTTAACCAATATCTAAAATCTCTTTTCGTAAGACTACACTTTTCAAACACATTAGCTATTTGTGACTGTTTACCATATTTAAACCCTGTAAAACTGTCGGCTTTCTAATTTGTTTTCCATTTCAATACACCATATACAGTATTTCAATTTAAACAAGGAATTCCATATTTTTTTTCCCAAGTTATTTTGCAGCCCAGTCTCTAGATTTAAAAATTAAATAGTGCAGGCTGTTTGGGTATTCACTATTTAAATTTCTCTGTTTTCCCATTGTTATCACAAGGATAAATTTTAATTTCTTTCTTCCTATTTTTTTTTTAAAGGTGGATGCACCCATTTACATTTCCACCAACAGGGCACAATGTTCTCTTTTCTCCACATGCCCAATACTCATCTTTTGTCTTTCTGATGCTGTCCCTTTTAACAGGAGTGAGTTGATAGCTCACTGTAGGTTTGATCTGCATTTCTGTGGTCATTAGTGATGATGACCTTCTCATTTGTTGACCATTTTATGTCTTCTTTGGAAAAATATTTATTTAGATCTTCACATTTTTAAGGGACTTGTTTGTTTTATTGCTATTGAGTGCATGAGTTCTTTATATATTTTGGGTATTAACCTCTTATCATAAATATGATTTGCAGATGTTTTATCCCATTGGGTAAGTAAGTAGCCTTTACATTTTGCTAATGGTTACCTTTGCTGTGCAGAGCTATTTAGTTTGATGTAATCCTAATTGTTTGTTTTTGCCTTTATCGCCTTTACTTTGGTATCAATTATAAAAATTAAGCTAAGACCAATGTCAAGGAGCTTACTTGACATTGTCTTCTGGTAGTTTTATGGTTTCAGGTCTTTTGTTCAAGTTGCTCTTTCATTTTGAGTTGATTTTTGTGTATGGCAAAAAAATGGGGTCCAATTTCATTCTTGCATGTGACTGTCCAGTTTTCCCAACATCATTTTGAAGAGACTATCCTTTCCGCATTGTATATTTTCATTGTATTTTATATCCTTGGCTCCTTTGTCCTAAATTAGTTGACGATATATGTGTGAGTTTATTTTGAGTTTCTCTGTTCTGTTACATTGATCTATATGTATGTCTTTTATGCCAATGCCAAAGTGCTCTGATGACTGAAGCTTGATAGTTTTAAATCAGGAATTGTGACACCTTCACCTTTATTCTGCTTTCTTAAGATTGCTGTAGCTATTAGAGATCTTTTGTGGTTCTATACAAATTTTAGACTTTTTTTCTATATCTATTCTTATTTTTAACACAGTGATACAAAAAATATGAGTTTTAATACCATTTTTAGAGTACTTAGGTTGACTTATGAAGCAGTTCTTCAATGGGTAAACCATTTCTAAAATCTGTTTGTTGATGGAAAACAAAAAGAGAAAGCATGTACTACCAAGTTACTTTTTAAATTATTCATTATTAACTTCATCACAAAAATTCTGTATTTCAGCTAATCCTACTTTACAGATTTTTTTTTTAAACTCTAAATCTTGACCACACCTACTTCTATTTTAATTAGAGGTTTTCTGTTTGTTTGGAAACAAAAGGATAAAATATTTGTTCACCACAACTAACTCCAAGTATATTTCTGTTCCATTAGCTTCCTAATTTAGCAAGAATATTTTTAACATAACTTTTTTCACCAATATATATATACTTATGCTATCTTTACAAAATAAAATAATTTTTTATTTATTTTTAACTTTTTTAAACTAAATTTACAATGTCAGATGTTTCATTTCAGCAAAATAAACTACCCTATTCTTTACTTTGATTTTATAAATAGCATTAAAATATAGAACCATTATTGGAATTAACATAATGATTTAAAACACCTGATAACAAGGATATAAAATTAATATAATTTACCATCTGTAAAGTTCTGGTAAAAGAGTTAATACATAAACAGCTATCACTTTACCTTTTTTATGTGCACTAGAAATTTTGGACTTAAGCAGGAGCAAAATTAATAATATTTACTTGATCTAAATGAAACATGTTCTTTTAAGAGTGATATAAAAACCTACCTTCTTTAATTACATCTTTTAAAGTATCATCTTTGGCAAGTTATCTATACATTACTACCTTTTGAAGTACATGCTGAAGCTTTTCCAAAAGAGTTACATCTTATTTTCTCATGTTTTCAGTGATTTCATTAAAATCCCTATAGTGAATAATAACTAAATATTTTGTGCAAGTTGAAATTTCATCCTCATTCTTGGCATATAAAAATCAATAGCTTTCCACTAAGAATATTTTTAAAAATAATTTTTATTTATAGAAAAAGGCAAAAAAGCCAAAAGAAATTTAAGAAACATATATGATATATAGTAATTATTACATATTAAAGTTATATATATATATATATCTCTCTCTCTCTCTCCAGTGGCTGAATGACTGAAAGGTAGAGTTGTAACAAACCATCTCGATGTATTTGAATGCAACAATGAGTAATAATGCATTGCTTGTGAATTAAAAATCTAGGACAATGCTAACAGGAAGCAGGGACAACAAATGTGAGTTTAGACTCTCTGAGCAAACTAGGTATATGATTCCAACCCCTCCCCCCCAACAAAAGATTCAACACTCTTACTGTCTGTGCATGGAGTACAGACATGAACTACACATGGAGTAAAGCACAATCACAAATCCCATTAGTCATGTATGCATTTTTATACGATTTACATTTTGATATTGGATTGCCTATGTGTGTGAAAACACCAAATTTCAAATTGATTTAGGGCTGGCATGATTTTGCATATGCTAACCTAGTTCCCTCCCCATTCACTCATCATTCATCATTCCGTGAGCTGAAGATGCAATTAAGTCTGCTTTTTTGTGACTTTTAAGCATGCCTACTGAGTGGAGACTTAATACCTTTACTTTATTTGCTTTGTGATGTTGCATGTAGGATAAGGACAAGCATATATGCTGACAGCATCTTGAAGGGATTAGCAAGCAAGGAAAGTCTGTGATTTGCTTGAACATCAGAGGGTCATATTAAGTAGTATTTGTTGACCATTTCTATAAACAAGGTATTAGAAAGTTTTTCTGATACCCATATGTTGCTGGGTCAGTCCTATTATCTCTTCAAATAAATATTCTCATCTCTTAAGTAGATGTGTATGATTGTCTAAAAAGTCTAGATAGAACTGAGTCTCTTAGGAATATCAATTACTTTAGGGAAAACATGTTTATTGTAAAAACATGATTTGATCCCAATAAATTGTTAGTATGCTTGATCACTGATATCTTTAACAATTTAAAAAAGTATTTTTATTCCCAGTTGCACTGATGAGGAAACAAATACAGAAAATTAAGAGTAAATTCTATCAGGCCACACAGTGAGGTCTGATAGAACCAGGAGAGACTTTATGCAATCCAGACTCCCAAACTAATGTTCTATCAGCTAGACCTCCATGTGAGCCTCACAATTTGTAGGTAGGAATAGCTTTCCCTAAAATGCTCATGAAGCAAAACAGAGCAGTGCCTCATTTCATGTGATTTCTAATTTGAAATGCAAACAATTGCCAATTTGTTTGACTTGTATTTATAATTATTTCCTTGTGAATTACTCATCACTAAATGCTTTATAAATATTTTCTCTTTCCCAATGTCTATGGAATGATCATAGCATAGAAAATGTTGGCTTTCAAAGATTTATTAATATCTCTTTTTGAAATAACATACATTTGTAAGATAGAGTAAAAGCACTTTTAAAGAAACAAATCTTGAATTTGAATTCTCTCTCAGATAATGACTCATTTGATGTGTTTATTAAGAACTGCATAGTGACTTTGATTAAAGGTGCATATGAAGTCGCTTCAGTTGTGTCTGACTCTTTGTAACCCTATGGACTGTAGCTTACCAAGCTCCTCTGTCCATGGGATTCTCCAGGAAGATTACTGGAGTGGGTTGCCATGCCCTGCTCCAGAGGATCTTCCCAACTGAGGAACCAAACCCCTGTCTCTTATGTATCCTGTATTAGCAGGCAGATTCTTTACCACTAGTGCCACCTGGAAAACCTTGATACAAAGGTAGCCATTGTGTAGCAGTTCAGTTCAGTCACTCAGTGGTGTCTGACACTTTGTGACCCCGTGAACCACAGCATGCCAGGCCTCCCTGTCCATCACCAACTCCTGGAGTCCACCCAAAACCATGTCCATTGAGTTGGTGATGCCATCCAACCATCTCATCCTCTGTCATACCCTTCTCCTGCCCTCAATCTTTCCCAGCATAAGGGTCTTTTAAAATGAGTCAGCTCTTCGCATGAGGTGGCCAAAGTATTGGAGTTTCAGCTTCAACATCAGTCCCTTCAATGAACACCCAGGACTCCTTTCCTTTAGGATGGACTGCTTAGATCTCCTTGCAGTCCAAGGGACTCTCAAGAGTCTTCAACACCACAGTTCAAAAGCATCAATTCTTCAGTGCTCAGTTTTCTTTATAGTCCAATTCTCACATCCATACATGACCACTGGAAAAATCATAGCCTTGACTAGATGGACCTTTGTTGGCAAAGTAATGTCTCTGCTTTTCAATATGCTGTCTAGGTTGGTCATAACTTTCCTTCCAAGGAGGAAATGTCTTTTAATTTCATGGCTGCAGTCACCATCTGCAGTGATTTTTGAGCCCCCCAAAATAAAGCCAGCCTCTGATTCCGCTGTTTCCCTATCTATTTGCCATGAAGTGATGGGACCCGATGCCGTGATCTTAGTTTTCTGAATGTTGAGCTTTAAGCCAACTTTTTCACTCTCCTCTTTCACTTTCATCAAGAGGCTCTTTAGCTCTTCTTCACTTTTTGCCATAAGGGTGGTGTCATCTGCATATCTGAGTTTATTGATATTTCTCCCAGCAATCTTGATTCCAGCTTGTGCTTCCTCCCGCCCAGCGTTCCTCATGATGTACTCTGCGTATAAGTTAAATAAGCAGGGTGACAATATACAGCCTTGACCTACTCCTTTTCCTATTTGGAACCAGTCTGTTGTTTCATGTCCAGTTCTAACTGTTGCTTCTTGACCTGCATACAGATTTCTCAAGAAGCAAGTCAGGTGGTCTGGTATTCCCATCTCTTTCAGAATTTCCCACAGTTTATTGTGATCCACACAGTCACATAGTCAATAAAGCAGAAATAGATGTTTTTCTGGAACTCTCTTGCTTTTTTGATGATCCAGTGGATGTTGGCAATTTGATCTCTGGTTCCTCTGCCTTTTCTAAAACCAGCTTGAACAACTGGAAGTTCACGGTTCACATATTGCTGAAGCCTTGCTTGGAGAATTTTAAGCATTACTTTACTAGAATGTGAGATGAGTGCAATGTGTGGTTGTTTGAACATTCTTTGGAATTGCCTTTCTTTGGGATTGGAATGAAAACTGACCTTTTCCAGTACTGTGGCCACTGCTGAGTTTTCCAAATTTGCTTGCATATTGAGTGCAGCATTTTCACAGCATCATCTTTCAGGATTTGAAATTAGAAAGCAAATATATGTAGTTGAATTTAGTTGAGCAAAGCCTCACTATCAGCTCCTTTTGATAGATTCACTACCTTGTGTAAGGCTAAGGTATTGCATTGAATGCATTAGTGAATCTGGTTTTACTTTTGCCTGTAATGAAAAGAACAAGCTGCCATAATATGGCACCGTGCACCATATCCTTACTATAGTCTAAAATGTTAACTCTACCTGAAGACTGAGCCTTTTATTTCTCAGTCTTTTTGAACATGAGACATAATTTAAAGGATTTCTAGATAGTAACATAATTACCCCTAACTTACAAACTTAAATTCAGATTAGAATACAGAGCTCAATAATATGACTCAGAATATTGTTCTTACTCTGTGTGTATAATCATTTCAATATAAAATACTTTTTAAAGAAAAAAGGAAACAGCAGTTCTCTCCCTTTTTGGTCCTGGTTACTATCATATGGTGATTATAAATGTATTTTTCAATATTTCCCATGAAAAACTTGTTATGAATTTAAATCATCCTAAATACTAAAAAATCTAATATCCCCTTTTAAAAGCAGAATTAAAAAATGTTAAACATTAACAGCAATTCCCTTAAGCAAGAGAGAAAGGAAAAACATTAGGGGAAATGAAGAGAAAAATAACATACTTATTAAAGAGCCACAGGATTGACTTATAAGGAAAGATTAAAGAAAAAAAATTAAAAAATAAAGCTAGATTTGTTGCAGGAAAAGACCATGATGATCAGAGCTGCAGTGGTAATATAAACAATCTGGGTGGAGACACTTCACATTTTAGTGTGAGGGAGGAAAAGGATCCAGCTCATTTGCTCATGGTGAGTGTTATTAGCTGCCAAATGCAGTAATCAAAAATAAGTCCACAACTTTAAATATTATTTAAAATATCCAGAAGAAAGTCTAAAGTGATAAAGTATGATAATCAAATGAATATAAAGTTTTAAAAATATTTATTCAACTCAATCTGTACTTTCCCACCCAGATCCTCAAATAGTGAAAGAGAGAAAGCAACATAGACATAAAAGTCTCAACTCCATATCTTAACAGAGGTTCCCTTTAGATGACTAACAGAGAAATGCTTACAAAGGAGTAAGATAATATGAGGGACAAGGTAAAAAGGAGAGGAAAATGCTCATTTTTAAAAAGAAAAGAAAAGATTGTGTGAAACATGAAAAGCCACCCCATGTCTGAGAGAGGTTATAAAGAGAAGACAAGAATATTGTGCAGTTTCCCATTCCCCTTACCTGATTCTTCTTGCCACTTCATTGGTTAAGTTTTATAGGTTGAAGTAACTGGCATGGAAGAGGTATGCCTGTCAGCTGTTCACAATGCAGAATTTTGAAAAGGTCAGCATAGTAACAATATGACAGGCCATGTAAGTCATTATGTGACTTATAACTCATTTGTAAGTAGAATGAGATCTAGAGCAAATTAATGTAAACTCGCCATAAGAGCTCTGAAAACATGTTAGCTATATTGAAAGCTAGGTTGTGCTTTTTATCTAGAAAGACAAATAGATATTTCCTCACAAATGCATTTCCTTCCTTAGGAACAGCAGAAATGGAAAATAAGTTCAATATTCTGTGAAGAGGTTTAAAGAAAAGATATTAGCAGAAGGAAGGCAGTTTTAGGGATCTTATACATAATACAATGTATACACAGATATTATATGTGTTTAGGTTCTGTTTGGTGCCATTGGAAATCATTTCCTAATTTAAATAAAAAGAGTCTTAAGTCTTCAAGTCACACATTTTCAAGAATGTTAAAATAACATTGTTAGTCAAGAGAAAATATTTATGACATTCCCTAGTTTTATTGTGATGGATTTATTAATTGTGAAACTTGATTTTATTACCATATGCCTAATTTTATACCATTAACCAAATATTGTTTTTTGAATGAAAACTAGTAATGTACACACATATCATAGCGCATTCTTTAGTCCTGAGCATGCTGCAGGCGATTGATATTGAGTAGTGAAAGAGTTAATTATCCATAAGACCATCTTTCCCACCAGACATTCCACTGTGCCTCTGTTATACACTTAGGCACAGTTCCTAATGGCAAAATCTATTAGAATGCACAGTATTTTCCCAAGGGAGGTGGTGGAAGTCCTGTCACTTGAGACATTTAAAACTACACTTGATAAAGCACTAGAGAGCCATGAGTGCATGTTCCCCAACCCTCAGGATAGAACATGACCTAATGGGTGCTTTTCTGTCCTTTAATGTCTCTGATTCACTGGGTGTTTTAATAGCTACTTCATATTTAAGTAGATCTAGAACAACAGTCTATTTTTTCAATGGGAATTCAGTTTGGTCTATAAAGTGTCAAGACAGAGGTGACAAGGCAAACCACAAGGGAATGAAGGAAGCCTCGTGGAAATTTAATTGATTTAGAGGAGGTTTGAGCAAACACAACAGTGTATTAGGGTTTAGCAAATGCCTCAACTTTTTTCAAATGTTTTCAGTTCAAGGAAACCCAAAACACATTTGGCTAAACACTTTTTCCTTGATTTTCAAACCCATGTGTATTTCAAGGGAAATTTAATCCATGTGTTTCTGATTCATTTACACTTAGCTCATCAAAATGTGGTTTCGTAAGACCCATTTGATGTCTAAGAAGCCTTGTGAGTTTTTTGTAAGCCTTTTTTCTTTGAACCAGGAAGTTGCTTTTTGCCAAGAGTCAATGGAACTTCAGCCCGAAAAGAGTCAGTTGTGTTTGGGATTTTGGAATCCTCGAAGTTGGTGGGAGCTAATGAGAGAGGATGAGGACACTGATTCAGTTGTAATGAATGTCCCCATTTCTAATATATTACCTATTCAAATAACTTAAATATATCTGTTTTTTCTCACTTTATAGGGGAAAAACCCATCTAAAATTCTTGAAAATCTTGTGGAAAACATAAGGATGAATTTTATTATTGGATGTGCTATTGCCATGTGTTCTGATAATTACCCACTAATGTGCCTCTTGGTGATGAGTAATCAGGGCAGTAATTCATATTTATCTCAGAACAATTATAAAGAAGTGACTCCAAAAGGTGTTTAGATTGGCCATCTTTCTGTATTGAAAGAAAAAATCCTCTGCCTAGTTTTTGTTGCTCTGTGCACAACACTACTTGTTCTTAAAACAAGAAGGGAGACAAATAAGACTCAGTGAATGTGCTGATTCAGGTGCACACAATCCTCTATCTCATTGCCGTTGTTCTTAAAGAGCATCTGGGGTAAGGAAACGTACATCCGGTCCATCCGTCAAGAGTCCATGAGAAAGCTAACAATGTTTGCACCTGCAGGATGAATTACATCTTTGGTGAGTGTGGGAAGCTACATAATGAGACAGCTGAATAGCTGATACATTTCTTTCCTCTTGCCTTTACCATACCTTCTTTTCCACTAGCTTTATTTTTCCTACTTCTTCCTCTTCAATTTCCCCACCTTTACACTTACCAGTAGATAATAGAGCAAATGTGATGCGTTCATCCAAGGATGGGTTGACATGGTTTACACATTGCTTTCATTTGGTTGTTCTTTGGATGAATTCTTCGTCGAGAACAAGATAATGAAAACCATACGGTCATTGAACACAAAATGTGCAGTCACTTTGGCTGTTCCCTTACAGCCCGTTTCATTTCATGTAGGCTGGTCCCTGAGTTTACTCCCATATAAGAGCCCAGCCAGGTGGAACCCTGCCCCCTATGGGTTTTGATCATTCAGTAAATACTGCCAATTTAGTTCTTGCCTGTCACCCATATATCAGAGAGCTTATTTGAATGTAGCACCTCTTGCTAGCCTGGTGTAGCTTTAGAAACTTGGCCTTTTAAGTATTCATAGAGTTCTGTTCAGGGACCTTCATTGTGAAACCTGAAGACAGAAGAACCAGGATAGGTAACAACAGAGAATTAAAAGAACATTAAAAATTGTTTCACTCATGCTGACCTCAAATTTTGAAATACTGCCTAAAGGAAATGAATATTTTGAATGCTATGGTGAATGAAGGCAAATGTGTCTTTAGTTTCTGGACTGAGTTTTGACAGTATACAGGAAAATTATAAATTTTTAACTATGGCAGCAAGTTCAGACTACAGGTGTGAGGATAAAGAATTATTTATTGACTCAGACTCCCATATCAGTGAGCAAAAAAGCTTAAAGGAACAAAAATACAGATGAGGTCCCTGGCATTTGAAGAAAAGACATTTATTTTCATTTCTAATTTGTTACTTGCTTTACACAGACACCAAAGACATCTCAAGTATATAAATTCATCTCTGAAAACACAAAAGTAAAATTGTTATTTGTGTTTAAGATGCAAAAATATTTTCTCTTAAATTTGGCTACAGAGACTCCTTTTGCACTGACAGAATTTATGAAAATACGCAACTTATTATATCCAATTTAATTTCCTTTCTCACAGACATATAATTGAGAATAAAAACTACAGTCAATATTAAAAATGTAACCCATACATAATGCAGAAGAAATGTTGTCAATTTCTTTCTCAGTACAAATATATATTTTGCTTTTAATTATCAGAAATCTTTGTCATTATTGATCAAGCAAAACAAACTTTGTACAGTATAGAATTATCTTGTTGTCTCTCCTCATAATTGGAGAAATGGAAACAAAGTGATTAATAATAAAATATACAAACTTCTATAATTTATGTTCCTAAGAGATGGAAAGGAATCTGGAATAATTTTGTCCAAACTCTGAATTTTATATGTTAACATACAAAAAACGTAGAGACTTTAGGAAACTTGTTCAAAGTTCACCGACTAGCTTGTATTAGGCTGCACGTTAGAGTTTCATTTTCTTAAATACTAGTCCAGTGCTGTTTTAATAATCAATAATTTCTGTAGGAAGGATATATTCCTGGGATAGGGCCCACCAGATAAGATGACAGGGAGTCATTTAAAAAGTTCTCACTAGGTAGAATTTTCATATTCAGAACAGCTTTAGGTTGAATTCATTCCCTAAGGTGGAATTGGGAGCCCTAGATCCTCATATGTTTTATCTCTCTTACCCCCATCTCCTGGGAAGACTCTAAGGCATCTTAGAAGAATATCATGGTTTTCCTTAGGACCATGTCTTGAAAACTCCATAACTTCTCCAATTACAGAATAAACCCTAAGGTAACCCCCAATACTGACTGCATTAGTTTGCAATTTAAAAAAATATATACTACAGAGTGAGTGGCTTAACAACAGAAATTTATTTTCTGGGGGTTAGAAGTCCGAGATGGAGTTGTCAGCAAGGTTGATTTCTTCTGAGACGACTCTCCTTTACTTGTAGATGGCCATTTTTTCCTTGTGTGTTTTACTTGGACTTTCCTCTGTACTTGTCTATCCCCCACCCACCTTTTCTGATAAGAAGAACACCAGTCATGTTGGACTAGAGCCCACCTTAAAACCTAATTTTAATTTAATTACCTCTTTAAAGACCCTATCCTGAATTTTTTTTAATCTTTTATTTTTATTGAAATATATTTGTTTCCAATGTTGTGTTAATTTCTGCTTTATAGTAAAGTCATTCAGTTATACACACATTCTTTTTTATGTTATTTTCCATTATGCTTTATCATAGAATATTAAACATAGTTTCCTGTGCTATATAGTAAGACTTTGTTGTTTGTCCATTATATATACAACAGTTTGTATCTGCTAACCCCAGATCCCTACTCCATCCCTCTCCCATGCCACTTCACCCTTGGAAACCATGTCTTCTCTATGTCTATGAGTCTTTTCTGTTTCATAGAAGTTCATCTGTGTCATATGTTAGATACTACATATAAGTGATATCGTATGGTATTTGTCTTTCTCTTTTGGACTTACTTCACTTAGTATGATCATCTTTGTGTGTGTGTTAGTCGCTCAGTCACTCAGTGTGACTGTATAGACTATAGCCCACCAGGCTCCTATGTCCATAGGATTCTCCAGGCAAGAATACTGGAGTGGTTTATCATTCCCTTCTCCAGGAGATCTTCCTGACCCAGGCATCAAACCTGGGTCTCTTGCATTGCAGGCAGGTTCTTTATCATTTGAGCCACTAGGAAAGCCTGTGATCACCTTTAGTTGCATCCATATTGCTGCAAATGGCATTATTTCCTTCTTTTTTATGGTTAAGTAGTATTCCATTTGGAGAAAGCAATGGCACCCCACTCCAGCACTCTTGCCTGGAAAATCCCATGGACAGAGGAGCCTGGTGGGCCACAGTCCATGGGGTCGCTAAGAGTCGGACAAGACTGAGCGACTTCACTTTCATTTTTCACTTTCATGCATTGGAGAAGGAAATGGCAACCCACTCCAGTGTTCTTGCCTGGAGAATCCCAGGGACGGGGGAGCCTGGTGGGCTGCGTCTATGGGATCGCACAGAGTCGGACACGACTGAAGCGACTTAGCAGCAGCAGCAGCAGCAGCAGTATTCCATGTATTTAGGTACCACATCTTCTTTATTCATTCACCTATAAAAACCCTATCGTTAAATGCTGTCACATTCTGAGGTACTGGGAGTCGCACTTCAACAAATGAATTTGGGGGATCACAATTCAGCCTCTAACACCTTCTTCTGCTTACACTTTTGTCATATACAATCTCCTCCTTTGAGAGTGGGTGAGGATTTTTCCTTGAGTCCAACTAGTGGAATATGGCAAAGGTGATAGGAGTCACCCCATGATTACACAGCATTTTATAATAACCTGTTTATTTTGCTAGCAGACTTGCTTTAGAGACTTTCTCTCTTTGTCTTCGAACTAGTAAGTGGCTGTGTTAGGAGGTCTGCATGACAAAGAGCTGAGAAAGGCCTCCAGCCAATAACCAGCAAAAGCTACTTCCCTCGGTCTTATAGTCCCAAAAAGAAAAATTCTGCTATCAACCTGAGTGAACTTGGAATTGAATTCTTCCCCAGTCAAGCCTTCAAATGAAAATAACAGGCCTTGCCAACACCTTGACTGCAGCCTTGCTGAAGACTCAGCCAGGACATGCCCTGACTCCAGTCCCACAGAAAGTGTGAGATAGTAAATATATGTTGTTTTAAGCCACTAAGGTTGTGGTAATTTGTTACATGGAATAGAAAACTGACACCTAAAATTCATGAGTGGCTTTGGAACCAGGCTGTGGGTGGACACTAGAGGGGAATTGTGATGAGTATGATAGGAAATGCCTCAATAGTTTAAAACAGATAATTGGCAGATGTCTGGCCAGTATTATTAAAGACACTGTCAATGCAAGCTTATGATGAAGAGGGGGGGCATGGTATTGAAAGTCAGAGGAAGATGGATCCTTGTTATTTAGTCAGAGAAAGCATAGCAACATCGTCTCATATAGATACATGGAAAGCAGAACTTGCAAATGATGAATTTGTTCCTATAGCTGATTTCCAAGCCAAGTGGTGAAGGTGCTGATTGTAGTAAAATGTGAGAAGAGAGAAGCAAATTGAAGGAAGAACTACTAAAAAAACGTTGAACATTAAGAGATTTACTTCTAGGAAAGCTTGTTCTGGAGAAAAAGTCAAGGATTTGATTCTATAACTTTTCAGTTAAGCCTCAGAAAATGAAAAGGTTAAGGTATTCTGTCACCAAAAAAGGGCCTTTCAAGAGAGTGACAATAGGCCTAACAGATCCTCCCAATCAAACCATAAAGATTCTACTAAGTGTGGTGTCCTTTAGCCATTTTAGCAGGACACCAAGGTAGGGAAGGATTATCACAAAAAGCTCTGTGAACCTGGTCTTTGTCTTATGACATGAATCCATTAAAACTCACAGGAGACCCAGAAAATACTTGAGTTAGTGGTTTCAATGAGGAAGTTACTACCAGATGGATTAAAAAGGACAGTGAGTATAATATGAAAGGAGACAGTCCAAACCCCCAGATTCTACTGGCTGGAAGTCCTGTTACAGTTTCTCAGCTGTAAACCTATGCTACCTTTCATGAAAGAGGAAGAGTGATCAAAAAACTGAAGCAACAACAAGGGGATGGAGCCTAGAGCCACAAAGAATTATTCTCAGTCCTTGAAATCTAATCAAGAAACCCAACATTTGCCTGGCTGAACAGTGACTCCTTTTTATCTTGCCCCCCCCCCTTTTGAACTTGACTGTCTATAAATGTCATTTTGTCTGCCTCACTATTTTATAATGAGTTTGTTAAAGGCAGACAACTTGCATTTTTAGTTTTACAAGGTTACGGATGGAGAGAATGCCTCAAGAGTTAGCTGTTCTTAGCAGATTCCACCTGGAATACTTATACTTACCTAGACCTGGTTTACATGATAAGATTTTGATCTTGTGCTATAATGGAATGAGACTCTTGAGGACTTTAGGAGGGGTGACTTTATTCTGCATGTTGGAAGGACATGAATCATTGCTGGCTGAATCGTGGCTTTTGGTAGACAGAAGCTAAGATGATCCTAAAGAGCCCTACTTTCAAGCCCCTGTATAATGGTTTCCTCTAGATTGTGAGAGGAACCTCTCTCTACCTTACCTCTAACCGTAGTGTGTGTACAAGGTGAGGATGGGGTTCAATCCCTGATTCAGGAAGATCCCCTGAAGAACGAAATGGCAACCCACTCCAGTATTCTTGCCTGGGAAATCCCATGGACAGAGTAACCTGGTGGCGTACGATCCGTGGGGTCACAAAGAGCAGACGCAACTAAGTGACTCAGCAGGCACTACTACACATGAGGAGGGGGTGTCCCTCCCAAATCTGTATTACATTATATAAGAATCATGTTGCTGAAAAATCTGTTAACAGCCTGAATCATCTTGTAAGTGAACCTGTCCCCAGGCAAGCTTGCAGATAAGAAACACTTGTTGTTAATCTCTTTTGTGTCCTCTCACTCCTATGAGGACAAAAGCGAAAGAAAGAAAGTGAAGTCGCTGAGTTGTGTCTGACTCTTTGCAACCCCATGGACTATAGCCTACCAGGCTCCTCAGTCCATGGAATTTTCCAGGCAAGAGTACTGGAGTGGGTTGCTATTTCCTTCTCCAGGGGATCTTCCTGACCCAGGGATCAAACCGGGGTCTCCCACATTGCAGGCAGATGCTTTACCATCTGAGCCACCAGAGGGGTCCCTATGAGGGCATGGTATCTTCAAAACAAAGAGATTGCAAAATTTTGAAATTAAGGATTATGGCTGCCATTTCTATTGGGCCCTGGCATTTAGTGGGGTGGTAGTGGAACACAGTGGAATGGTTTTAAAAAGTCAGGATTCACTTTTTCAATGACCTGAATCTATCTTCTCTAGCAAGATCAGCAAGTGGGACTTTTTTTTTTTTTTTTTTTTTTAAGCTTATAAGATGGGTACCCTAGTTCCAGGTAAGCAGAAGATAAGGAACTACTTCTTCTCTAAGTTTATTTTCTCAACAAAGAAACATTTTCTGGAATCCCATAGAACCATCTCTCTGCATACCTCCTTGGCCAATCCTGGGTCACATGCCCAGTCTAGGGTCACGTGCCCACCACACAAGAGCTCCCTGGCAAGCAGAATGATAGGACAAGCACAACCTATGTTAAGATCATCACGATTCTCCTGAATTGCGGGGGAAGAGCTGGTTGGCAAATTTAAACAAAATTGACATCTGCCAATCTGGGATAAAAGGTGAATTGTTGATCTTTTAGACAAACAATAGTATTTTCTTCAAGAAAATAACATACATTTAAAAATACCAATATTACAAAAATGCCTATAAAATCCATAAGTATTAACCGAATACCTGCCATAGGCAGTACTCTAGGAGCTATGATTACTACAGTGAAAAAACATATATATATATATATATATATATATTTTTTTTTTTTCCCCCTGATTCAAGTGAGTAAAGTCACATGTTAGTGGTGTAAAAAGATCAAATTTATAAAGATCACATTTATAGATGCCTTGATCAGGTGCTTGAGGGCTGGTTTGTGTAGTCTGGTAGTGTGTATATCCATGGCAGAATTCCAAGTGATAACTATAAGCTGACCTGAATTCACATTTGTCTAAATAGAAAGCCATATAGCACTGTGGCCCATTCCCCCGTTGCGTTTGGTTTTTGTTTGTTTGTTTTGGCTGCACTGGGTCTTAGTTGAAGCATGTGGAATCTTTAGTTGTGGCATTGCAACTCTTGGTTGCGGCATGTAGGTTCTAGTTCCCCAACCAGGGATCAAGCCCGGGCTCCCCGAATTAGGAGTGGAGTCTTAGCCACTGGACCACTGGGGAAGTTTCCCATTGCACTTGTTTTGAATCTCCCTCGCTTTCCCTAGTGTCTCTAACCTGTTCTTTACTATTAGTCACTTTTCATGAACAATTCAGCAGGCCCCCAACTCTCTCCCTTTAAAAACGAAGACCAAATAAATAACCCCAGGGCCACTGTGGAGGCTGCAGTGTTTGTGTACTGCACAACTCCAGGGGGGTCCATACACAGACAATGTACAAATAGTTCCAGTGTGGAGTCCCTGAAATCATCCTGCTCTAGCTATGGTCTTATCCCTCTGCCCTCTCCCTCACTTAAAAACTCTTTAAAATAATCTTCTGTACTAGTTGTTTCTTCCTGATATTGTTTGTTTCTAAAGCCACTATAATCTGACTTTGATTCCACCACCCCTGCAAGATCAACAATGACATCTTCTTACTAAACCCTTTTCTGTCCTTATGTTGTTTGGTATTTTGATAGCATTGGATTCTCTTTCTTGAAATACTCTCTTCCCATTTCACATTTTCCCTAGCTCCTTCAATCCCCCTGACTCTTCCTTCTCAGCCTTTCAGAGAATTTCTTGGAATTCTGTGATGCTCTGCTTTTGCCTGGACTCCCTTTTCTTCTCATCCGTGTGATACAGATAGAGCACTACAGACTTGACTAATCAAAATCTTATTGGTCATTTTTTTTAATTGGTACATAAAAAGTTATTGATGGATTTTGGTTACTTTAATTCATGTAAACCATGTTCAGTTTAATTTTGGAATTTAAAATTGATGTTTTTGAAATGAGATGAATAGATATACAAATAGATAAGTACATATAGATTGATCAGTCTAAATTAAATCTATGTAACAATTAAGGGCTATTTTACCTAAGACACTGTGATCTGGCACCTGACACATGTTAGATGCTTAATTAGTAATTGATGAATAGATTAATGAATATCATTTTTAGGGGAGATTACAAAAAATATAAACCTATGGTCACAATCTGTAAGGTACAGATGTGTAATGGCAAAATATGAAATGTAACTTGGACGGTTTATTTTCCACCCAAAAATATTCACTTAAGTGAATATGAATATGTAAATTTATATATAAATAATCTGGCACTTTGGGGGACTAGAATTTTATATCCAATATGAGATGGATTATTTATTATTTCACATCTGAGGTTAAAGGTCAAATACTTCTTAAGTTCTGTGGCATGTCCTTGGCCACAGTTATAAGAAGACAAACATAAAAGTTAATAGAGCAGGGAGATTTGTTTGGGCATTTGAATATAAGATGCAAAGTCAAAAGACACCAAAGTATTTTAGGGTACACTTCGATTATTTAGTTCATGATTTATGAACAAGAAAGAAATCTCAAACTTACTGAAATATCAAAGAAAATATGAAGCTGAAGAAATTACATTCTCGTATTTTTGAGCATAAAGAGGAAGAAAAATGAATCAGACTTCTAAACTTCCAGCCAAGCTTCCCAAGGGTCAGTTAGACATTTTTATTAAAAGGAAAAAACACACAATATAATACATCCATTATTCTTTCATTTTGCAAAATGTCAAACTCCATGTGATCCTTTTAATTTCTATGGGTGTTCTAAACAGATTCTATCTAGAGATGGAGCTAATACACAGCTTGGCAAGTATAGATCAGAATGTGCATAAAAAGCCATCATGACTTACACATACACATACACACAGCACAGTGTCAAAAACCCTTGAATCAGATACAATAAAGTGAAAGTTTTCTTTCTTTTGAATTTGCCATATCTAACATATCTATTTTTTGACCAATTTTTCTAATGAAAATGAATTTTCTGTCTAAAGGATATGAACTCTACAATGCAGCTATGCTCCTCTTTCACTTCTTTTGCTGAGAAAAGGTCACTACTTATTCCTTGAGTAGCCAAATTGATATTATTTTCTGAAGTTGTTCATGGGAGACAACACAATGGTAAGACTGGATAATTTCATCTGAAATGTGTAGCTTCCTTTCATCTCTTCTTTGCCTGCCCAAGGCTAGAAGTCACTTATTTATGCTCATCTTAATGTTTGAGATTTTAAACAATTCCTTGATGCAGTGAATAAACATATATGTTTAAAGTGAATAAACTTTATGCCATGCCCACAGAAGTCAAAGTAATAACTTAAATGTGGAAAAACAGAATTTTTTCTTCCTCACTTATCAAAAACCATGAGGACTTCCTGTTTCATCATTCTTTAAGTCTAAGTATAGTGGTCTGGAGGTGAAATGCCTGAATATTAAGCCATAATCAATCATTGTACACATACTAATTACTTTCTGTCCTCCCCTTTCCTTGTCATCATGGTCCAAAGCAGGTTTTTGAGACTGAGTACATTCATCTGAGCTGTTAGCTGCTATGCTCCACTGCATCCTCCTATGATCTGCCTGGTCCAGACCCCTGGAGAAAATTTGTGCATGCATACAGTATGTGAACTTTAGATAAATAAATAAACACGCGAACCAGCTTCCAGATAATTGAAAGCGAATGAAGGAGGGAGCAAAAAGAAAACAATTTCTCTGGGGATAAGCGGCTAAGGTGGCAGGTATGATTAAAATCTATATGATTTATGGGCAGGTGGATTGCTAACATGACAACCCTGTTAGTGTGTGTTTGTTTTGGTGCATTTGACAATAAAGTTTTGTTGTTGTTGTTGTGCTTGCTGTGGGTTTTGCTCAGGAGTTAGCCACTCAGGAATTCCTAGTGCCTGACTGAGCAGTAATTTAGCAAGCTCTCTTGTGCTCTTTTCCTGTCAGCATTAACATGTCAATTCATTTTAATAGTCTGGGCATGCTCAGTGGGCAGGCATTTTCTCAGTAGGCATCCCAGGAGCCCACCCCGCAGTGAAGAAATGTGTTATAGCTTGTCTCAGACCTCAGAGACTTCAGCAGGTTTATTTTCATTATGGCCAAGTGTATTTGTTAGGACAAAGCCAAAATAATATAGAAAATCAAGACCTTAACAAATGAAATGGGTTATGTATATTTGATTAGTAATCAAGTTCCATCAAAGATCAGGTTGGACAATCTTTATTTACACAAATTTGTTACATAAAGCTTTGTAAAATTTTGTGCTGTCACTGCTTCTAGCTTTTGGAAGTTAAATGATAATCTGTAACAATGGGGCTTTTCTCTAATCATGATTAATAGTTGAAGTGGCTTTTATGTTAAACAAGAATTTGCCTATGTTTCTCATTAAAGTGGATTTTTGTCTAATGTTCTGTCCATAAAGAAGTGGATGGATGAATGTAGAAATAGTACATAAGTATGTAAACAAACACAGGCACAAACAAACACTCAAATCAAACTACCAATTAGAAATCTTGATGCTTCATAAATCTGTCCCTCCATTGTCAAAGTAGAGGGCTTCCCTAGTGACTCAGCCTCCAATGCAGGAGACCTGGGTTTGATTCCTGGGTCAGGAAGATGCCATGGAGAAGGGAATGGCAACCTACTCCAGTATTCTTGCCTGGAAAATTCCATGAACAGAGGACCCTGGCAGGCTATAGTCCATAGGATTGCAGAGTCAGACATGACTGAGCAAATTTCACTTTCATTGTCAAAGTAGATCTCAAATTAAATCCAAATTTCAGATATGTTAGCAAATACCTTGTCAGAAAAGGAAGCAAAAAAAGAAAAGAAAGAAGAGACTTAATTCCACAACCTCAATAAAATTTGATTCACCATTGCAGAAGAGTTGGCAATTTATGCCATTTATACAAGCGACTGCTTTAAAAAGCAAGCTTTTGAGGGCATACTTTATTTTTTTTAAACTTTACAATATTGTATTGGTTTTGCCATAAAGCAACTAAAAAATTCAAAGTGTTGTAATGTTGACACAGTTTTGAATCTCAGAATTTTTTAAACTGCTGAAGAATTTCATAATATCAAAGTAAAAAAAATTGGGAGAAAGATATCAGCATAGAGAATATATCAGCTTTTTCTTTGAATTGTTGTTGTTGTTTAGACATTAAGTCATTTCTGACTCTTTTGTGACCCCATGAACTATAGCCCTTCCAGCTCCTCTGTCCATGGGATTTCCCAGGCAAAAATACTCAAGTGGGCTGCCATTTCCTTCTCTAGGGGATCTTCCTGACCCAGAGATTGCACGCCCATCTCCTACATTGGCAGAATTCTTTACCACTGAGCCACCAGGAATACCCACCTCAAATTTTTCTATTCCATCCCTGGTTTCTTGATCTTGAGTTGCAAGCTTTGTCTATTCAGTTATATTGGGAAAGTGAATTAATGGTGTGTAGGCCCATAAGATTTTTCTATAGTACGGTTGGTGGGAATGGTCTGGCCTTGGTGTATCATTACACAATAGGACAAAATTCTGGTTAGAATTTAAAGTTCAATAGAGGGTGTTTTGGGAGAAGGCAATGGCACCCCACTCCAGTACTGTTGCCTGGAAAATCCCATGGATGGAGGAGTCTGGTAGGCTGCAGTCCATGGGGTCGTTAAGAGTCGGACACGACTGAGTGACTTCAGTTTCACTTTTCACTTTCATGCACTGAAGGAAATGGCAACCCACTCCAGTGTTCTTGCCTGGAGAATCCCAGGGAGGGGGGAGCCTGGTGGGCTGCAGTCCATGGGGTCGCACAGAGTCAGACACGACTGAAGTGACTTAGCAGCAGCAGAAGGTGTTTTACCTCAGCTCTACCCTTGTCTCCCACTAAGCATTCTTTAATATCAAGGGATAATTTTATACATTATTTTACTATAGGTCATTTTAGAAATTTTTGACACAAACTTCTAGAATTCTCCATAGTGTCATAGTTTCCCTTTTTACCTCCTTTAAGTTTTAACCATGGATACTGACTAGTTATACATTAGCAAGGATTCTCTCAAGGCTTCAAATATTCAGTGGCTGGAAATATAAACCTGGGATATTTAAGCAGTGATAAGTTATTCCAAAATAATCGTAATAATATTTTAACTAATACCACCATTCACAGGACATACAATGCTTTTTGCAGTCTAAAAATATTCACTGAACTCAGGAAGTAGAAGCTCATAAATACTTACTCAGGTTGGGGAAAATGTTTCCCACACTCTGTATCCCAAAGGGCAAAGTGGAAAGATAGTGGATCATAGGAAGTGGATACAGAGGAGATTAGATGGATGTGAAGCCAGAGGTCAGAATAGATGGAGTGGCTCTCCTTCCTGGCGCTTTGCTTTCCTTCCTGTGCTTTTCCATCACTCTGCCTGGTGCAGAAACCTTTAGAATCTTCTAGCAGCCCTTCTAGGTATGCCCTCCTGCACACCTCCCTGTGCACGAGTATGTCTTTGGGTGTACATCTATCCATGTATTACAATAAATACATGTTCACCTTATATGATTAGAGAAAAGAAAAATGAAGGAGCAAAAGATATTTCTTGTCTTCTGAATCTTAAACCACACCTATCCTTTATGGCGCTTCTAAAGTTTGCACACTGGGAAAATCTTGACTAGCATTTAGTCTTTTTGTCAAGATGAAAAATGGCAACTTTTGCCCCAAAGTAGTGAATATTCCTTAACTCAAAAAAAACTTTGTTCACATAAAATAGAGTCAAAAAAGCCCTTTGTTTATAAAGTGCTTTCAGATTCTCAATGAGAGACATTCTATTTTTGTGATTCAGTTTCCTCATGCATTCATTAATATTATTATGGGAAAACAATTATCATTTTAATAAAACAAACTAGAGAATATATTCTGCCTGTCACCTTCTCTCTGTGTTCAGTATACAATGGATTACCTGCTAGCAATAAATTCCCTGGCTTGTATTTTAACTCAGAATATAATGTTTCCAATTTTTAAATAAAATTTTTGCAGATATATAATTTGCATAATCTATGATTGATGGTGCTTATTAACAAAACTCCAAATTTCTGTCTTATTCTCTCTTATGTACAAATAATGCTACCCCCCTGCCCCACACTGAACACACACACACAGACACACACTCTCTCTCTTCAGGGTTCATTCCAATCTAATAAGGATTGTTTTCACAGCATTCCAGACATAATGCTCCAAATTATTATTCTATATTCCTTGTTCTGCTGCAGATAAAAGGAGAACACATTTAAAGGACCATTGCTTAGAAGTCTCTTTTATTTAAATGTTAAAACAAAAAAAAGAATTAGCTGTGAAATATACTGGAAGGTTCCATGGGATTCTGAATGACTTCTTCTAACAAAGTGTTTACATATGTTATCTGTGACTGGAATAATGGAAGGGGTAGAGAATACCATATTTTAATAAATTTTCAGAATTATTTTGTATAGGACTTTAGAACTAATAAAAATGTAGCACATAAATGTCCAATAGCCAAAATATACTATCTCATCATTTGCTTTTTATGGACATAGGGGTGAGGATAGTAAAATTATTATTTCATTTAAATATCTTTGTCAATTTCTTTTAATCTTACAGTTTACAGCTTCCTTTTCACAGTGAATCTACCTTTCAAAGAATTACTTATTCTTTGAAAACTTCACAAAGGCATCCTACATGATGCATTTTCATGTTATTTACAGCAAATACGTAAATCATATACTAATGACAGTAGCATCTTTGTAGTTCATTCTAAAATATGGATGAAATATGAGTTTTCTTCCAAGGTACAAAACGTCATTAAGGGCTCAGGTGGTTAAAATCAACATGAAAAATACATGCAGCATTTTCTCCCCTTAAATGCAATAATGTAATCAGATTTCAAGTCATCTTACCTACCTCACTTACAGCTTTATGGAGATTAATTAGTGTTTTAGACCCCAGTCACATGATCTTTTCTGACTGTCATTTAGCTGGCTGACTAGAACCTGTAAGCTGTCTCCTGCCCCAAAGGACAGATTAAATTTTAGTATTGTTTGTCTTCTTTCTTTGATTTAAAGTTGTATTTTTAAAGTTATGGTTTATTTTATTTTGTTGTTAATTGGAAATTTACTGTAACCTTGTTTGGGGGATGTTAAATATTTGAAATAATAAATATTAGGTAAAACAAAATGTTTTCCCTCTTTTGCTATAAAGATGGTTATTATACAGACACCTAAAACATAGGTTTTTATTATTTATGATTCAGATGTTACAAGTATTCAAATAAGTTTTCTGCCACAGAATGGCACTTTGCAGGGGAAGTTACTCAGGAGCTCCAGGTTAGGAACACTAGTAGTTGGTGGTCCCAAAACAAATTTCTAAGATCAAAATGATGATTAAAAATATTCCTAATTACTTGGAAATTTAAAAACCGAAAAAGGGTATAAGTTGCCTCAGTGACAAAATTTCTGTTTAAAAAATAACACCCACAAACATAGAAAACAAAATTCAACACAACAAAAAATTAATAGTTATGCATTTGTTATTCATTAACAATGTATTTTCTATGATTACTGTTATCATTTGTTAACTCTGTTGCTGACTGAGCTGAGGATTAAAATGGAAAGATCACAGCCTTAGTTTTTATGTTAGTACACTTAGCTGTGGATTCTCAATAGGACAAAAAAAAAAAAAAACAGAAAACATTGATAAAGTACTTCAATCTGCTTTACAATATATGATTAAAGCAAAAAAAAGAAACCTTGTCTGCTACAGTTGTTAAAACATTGATATTTCTAGCTGGGGTCCTAATTAAGGTGTAATGAGAGATTTGAAGTGCAGTGAATTCCCTTCATTCACGTCACTAAACCAGTGAACCACAACTCCACGTAGAGTTTCAGGGAGAAATAGGACCAAGTGAATTAGTTATCCTGTAACTCATGAGCAGTTGGCTCAGCATTGGAGCCACTGGGGCGTAGATGCACAAGGAATGTGTGACGTCTGTCTGCTATTTGCAGATTTCCTTTCATGGATACGAAACAATAAATAGTCACTCCATTTAGAAGAGAACTTGAGTCCATAAACACATGGAATTTCCTGGCTCTTGAATGAAGACACCACAGGATTTTCACTGCTCAGGTGTTAGTGGACTCAATACTGATTCGGGAACTGAAATTATCTATTTCCCTTGTCTGTGGAGTTGTCTTTGCCTTTGGCGTAACCCCAGACTCCTGTGAATGATGAAGACATCCCTCCATGCCTACCTAGAAAATAGCGCCAACATGGATACCATTAGAAAAGATTCAACTGGGTGTATGCTAGAAAATTGCATCTTCCATACCTTGAATGAAGAGGGTGGACTGAGAACACAAGAACAGGCTGAAGCTTGTTTCCTTGAATGGAATCGTTGGGTTAATCAAAGTCTCTTTGAGGACACTGATATAGGATGTTCTGGCTTTTTTTTTTTCTTCCAACACACAGTTTGTCTACTTGTGTTTCCTGCGTGACTTTGGTCATAAGAAATTAATCACATCACTCTATGTTCTTTAAATAATTAGAACAGAGATCAATGATATGAAAGAAATCTCAATACTCATCTCATCCTGGAGTATTTGTATAAGTAATAAATTTGATAAGGTTTGTATTCATTTTCTTCATAATGAACTTTGGAGAGTAAATTCCATTTCAAATTACCAAATTTGTAAATAACAAAAAGCCAAAAGCAAGAGATAGATAACAGAATAATCCAACTCCTCTCTAGATTCATTGGTTTCATTGACCTCTCTATTATTCCTAGGAAATGTATTATTATGTTTGAGTTCTTTACCAGGAAGCATTTTGGTTCTCTACTCCATGACATTCTTTTGGTCCTATACATAGCTCTTGTGCATTCCATTATCCTTTTTTTTGTTGTTTAGTCACCAAGTCATGTCTGACTCCTTGCAATATCATGAAATGCAGCATACTAGGCTTCCCTGTCATTCACTGTCTCCCAAAGTTTGCTCAAACTCATGCCATTGAGTCAGTGATGTCATCCGACCATCTTATCCTCTGTCATCTTATCTTCTCCTCTTGCCCTCAATCTTTCCCAGCATAAGGGTCTTTTCCAGTGAATCAGCTCTTCGCATCAGGTGGCTATTTTCTGGCATTTTTTTTTTCTTCCAACACACAGTATTAGAGCTTCAGTATCAGTCCTTCCAATGAATATTCAGGGTTGTTAGCCTTTATGATTGACTGGCTCAATCTCCTTGCAGTCCAAGGGACTCTCAAGTGTCTTCTCCAGCACCACAGTTTGAAAGCATCAATTCCTTGGTACTCAGCCTTCTTAATGGTCTAACTCTTACATCCATACGTGACTACTGGAAAAATCATAGCCTTGACTATATTGACTTATGTTGGTAAAGCGATGTCTCTACTTTTTAATATGCTGTCTAAGTTTGTCCACGGCTTTTCTACCAAGGAGCAAATGTCTTTAATTTCATAGCTGCAGTCCTTAGTGATTTTGGAGCCCAAGAAAATAAAATCTGTTACTGTTTTCACCTTTTCCCTATTTATTACCTACAAAGAGATGGGACCAGATGCCATGATCTTTGTTCTTTGAATGTTGAGTTTTAAGCCAGTTTTTTCACTCTCCTCTTTCACTTTCATCAAGAGGCTCTTTAGTTCCTCTTCACTTTCTGCCATTAGTGTGGTATCATCCACATATCTGAGGTTGTTGATATTTCTCCTGGCAATCTTGATTCCAGCTTATGATTCATCCAGTCCAGGATTTCATATGATGTACTCTGCATGTAAGTTAAATAAGCAGGTTGACAATATACAGCCTTGAAATACTCCTTTTCCAATTTTGAACTAGTCTGTTGTTCCGTGTCCAGTTCTAACTGTTACTTCTTGTCCTGCATACAGGTTTCCCAGGAGACAGGTAAGGTCATTTTTATTCCCCTCTCTTTAAGAATTTTCCATACTTTGTTGTGATCCACACAGTCAAAGGATTTAGCATATTCAATGAAGCAAAAGTATACTGCTTTTTCTATAATCCAGCAGATGTTGGCAATTTGATCTCTGATTCCTCTGCTTTTTCTATAATCCAGCAGATGTTGGCAATTTGATCTCTGATTTCTCTTTTTCTAAATCCAGCTTGTACAACTGGAGGTTCTCGATTCATGTACTGCTAAAGCCTAGCTTGAAGGATTTTGAGCATAATCTTGCTACCATGTGAAATGAGTGCAATTGTATAGTAATTTGAATGTTCTTTGGAATTGTCTTTCTTTAAGTTTGCAATGAAAACTGACCTTTTCCATTCCTGTGGCCACTGCTGAATTTTTCAAATTTGCTGGCATATTGAGTGCAGCACTTTAATAGCATCATCTTTTAGGATTTGAAATAGCTCAGCTGGAATTCCATCACCTCCATTAGCTTTGTTTGTAACTAGATTTCACACTCCAGGATGTCTGTCTACCTCTGAGTGAGTGATCGCACCATCGTGGTTATCCAGCTCATTAACAACTTTTTTTTACAGTTCTTCTGGGTATTCTTGCCACCTCTTCTTAATCTCTTCTGTTTCTGTTAGGTCCTTGACATTTCTTTCCTTTATTGTGCCTATCTTTGCATGAAATATTCCCTTGGATCTCTAATTTTCTTGAGAGATCTCTAGTCTTTTCCATTCTATTTTTTAATCTATTTCATTGCATTGTTCACTTAAGAAGGCTTTCTTATTTTTCCATTATCCTGTTTAGCTAAAACAATAGAAAAAATATTCTCCCAATATCCTCCCATTGCCAGGTAAATATTACACACCCAATCAGTAGTCTCCAGCAGTCTTATAACTTCAGAGTTAAAAGTGCATAGTTACATTTTCCATTGGCACCTGTGAGCTACCCCTTTCTCTTTTCCCCACAAAAGAGACCTATTTCAGCAGCAGTAGAAAGGAAATGGCAACACCCTCCAGTTTCCTTGCCTGGAGAATCCCATGGACAGAGGAGCCTGGCAGGCTACAGTCCATGGGGTTACAAAGAGTCAGACACGACTGAAGCAACTGGGAAGACAGTAAGCACCTCTCCAATCCCTCCAATCCATGGAAATGGTCATAAATAAACAAATGCCTGAATATATCCATTTCTATCACTAGTAGGCAGAATTCCAAGCTAGGCATGTTGATCCTAGGTTTCTGTTCCATTGATAAAAGGGGATATGCCATTTTTATTCCAGACCAGAGCTATCCAATGTGTTCTTGTGAGGCAAGTTTCCATGTTGAGTGAATAAGGATCATTGTTTCCTACATAATGAGCCTCCCTCTCCTTTGGCTCTCAGTGAAAGGCTGCCACCACACTGGCTAGGAAATAGTCCTGTTTAACCGCCAAGTGTCTGCTGAACACAGTGTGGTAATGGGAATGATTTTCTTATCCATCATTACATGACTGGCATGTGAATAATTTTGCCCACCAGGTCATCATGTCACATCCTCCATGGTAACTAGCTCAATCAAATGTAAAAGCTGTATTACTCCACCAATATGATCATTTTTATAAGAAAAATAAGGAAATGTCTTCTTGTCTACTCCCTTCCACCTCCATACATTGAAGATGTTGGTTTCAGAGATGAATAGTTAAGAAAAGCCAATAAAGTACATTGATGAATTCATCACCAACTGAGCTATCAGGGAAGCTAATGAATTCATATTGTAATTTAAAATATGTTCTCAAGTAGTGCATATGTTTTATACCTGTTTCTGGCTGGCATAGTCAAAGTAAGGATCTAGATATTAATAATACTAGATCCAGTTCACTAATATTTATTGCTCTAAATCCAATCTATATTAGCATGTCAGCCTTGAATCAAAGCAGAAGACAGCAGTATTTATGATTATTAGTACAATATTGAATCATCCTGAACCAATTACTGATCCAATTACTGTGTCATTATTATCTTCTGAATAGGGCTTGATTTGTCTGTGATAAATAAGATGCAATTAAACCACCTTTTTACATAATAAAACACTGCAGGTGTTTATTCTTAAGAGTTCACAGATACCAACAACCAATAGATTTAATTTAAAAAAATCCTTGATATAATTGTGAATTTCATTACTTTTTTCTATCTTTAGTGTACATTTAAAGTGTATCTTATTGAAAGATACAATTGTGTAAATCTTTAGTCTGGCTATTGTTTAATAACTATACTGTCAGACCAAACAAAAATTAACATGGTTGATTAATATTCTGATTAAAAATGTCATTTATTCAAGTCATATAAACATTGACTAAATTACTAAAGAAAGATTTTAGTAACAGTTATGTTACAAAAAGAGACTGATAACAAAAGTATATATGCACTTTTGAAACAGTTTTAGCTGTATGTTTAAATATACTCTATTTGAATGACCCACTTTTCAACCAGTCTAAATATTAATGATTCTAAGAACCTTCATCTAAAAGACAAATCATAAAATGGAAAATAATAATTATTTTAAATGTTGAAAATATCCTAAGAAATTGTCTTAGTTCTTGATGTGCTTCCTCTCCTCACCCTCTCTATCCCCAAATTTAAAATCAACATTTATAAGAGGAGAAGAAAAAGATTATCAATATCAGGGTTACAATTTAGGGGGATTTTACAAAGATATCTTGATTATCATAATAACCAATATATTTGATCATTATTATATATTTTATTTTATTATTATTTTTTTTAATAAGAAAAAAAACTTTATTTGAAGTGTTCACAAGAATTTTAACATAGTAAACCTCAACTCAAACATTGACACACAAACAATAAAAAATATTAAAAAGTATCATCATATTGATATTGATGATATCAATATTGATATTGATCATTATTATATATTTTAAAGCACTAAAATACAAGTTAAATTGGAGATTTCTTTTTGTAAAGATGAACATCATTGATCATCAATTTTCAAAGGCATAAACAAACCAAACGAGGAATTATGACCTTATAAAAAAAATTGATTACAAATAATGGATTCAGAAACAAAACCACCTTGACAGGTTCAATTTATTGCTAACTGGGTCTATTATACTATTTCTATCCTGCATTTTTCTTGATACATTTTGGGGAAAGAAAATTTGATAAAAATCTTCATCTCTCTATCAGGCTAGTAGCTCTTTAACTAATGTCATTTATCAATGAAACAGTGGTTGCCACCAACACCTTTTATGATGTTGTTCTTCTAAATGTGGTCATGGAACAGAACATGTGTCAGTGTTTACTGCCTGCATTATTGCAATCAGTCAAGGATTTCACAGTGATTGATAACATATAGCTTTTATCGTACACCTTGTTATTGGCTTGTCCGAGTAATTATCAAAAGTTTGTTTTTGTTTTGAGACTATAATTATATAAATTACAGTTTTGTCCTCTTTCATCTGCTCTGCTCTGTCTTTCCCTTCCTTCTCCTCCTCTCTTTTCATGAGTAGTCCTAAATATGAGGGAGTTCCCATTTTTATTGCCAGCATTTCAATAATTTAGATGTGTTCTTGTAGAAATCAATTGATAATTCTGAACACCTACCATCAATATCCAATTTTCTTCATATCTTGAAAAGGCAAGAATAAATTCAAATCCATTCCAAGTAGATTAACAAAAGTGCACTTTAAAAAAATCTACATTGTATATAGGGGAAGGGGGAAGAGTCTGTAGTGCCTCACATAAAGGAGTATTAAAAATTAAAATGAACATTTTCATTGGTGCAAACTAAAATTTACTCCTGTAACTACAGAAATTCAATGTGAATTAACAGTTTGTAAAAAATTGAAAATAGGTACTAGATTCCAGACAATATTTAATTTAACCTAAGTATGAAAATAAAAGCAATAACACTGTGAATAAATTAATGAACTACAATTAATTATATTTACAATAAGTGGTTTGGGTTTGAAACACCTACTCTCTGCACTGATAAAATAAAACCTACATCCTGCAGAAGCTAAAGTAAGTTAAATGAAGATGCTTTTAACAAGGTTATTACTTAAGCAATGACAGGTTTACAGATTTTAGCACCACTGGGTTTTCACAGGAGCTACAGTAAGTGCTAAAATAACACACACCTTCAGGTTCATTAAATTCACTAGTGTGATGAAATAACTGATATTTTGCTATATTACTATAGTTCCTCAAAGAACCATCTATAAATAAGATACACTAATAACTGATTGTGCTGGAAAAAATAATGAAATAATTCTTCCAAGACTTATCTGCAAGAGAGAAAGTGTTTAAGCAATACTGTGAGCATAGCTATATCAAGTAATTTTTATTTCTTTGGAGTCACATATTTATTTATTTACCTAAAATAGGTATGTTCTATAAAAGGTTTTGCCATGGTGCTGTACTCAGAAGGAAACCTGTAAAAAGATGGTGTGTATTAAGAGGAAATAAACTGAATCTAACCCCCAAATATTTACTTTATTGTCTGATGTTTACTAGGATATTTATGGAGACTGTTTTATTTAAAGAACTTATAAAATCCCAACAACTGCCAGAAACAGCAGCATCTCTGATAAATCCTTTACTGTAGTCTGTTGTGAAATGAGCCAAAAGCATAAATAGTAGGTTTCTTATAAATCAATGGAGCCTGGCCTTTGGAGACCTAGAAGACATATGGGCAGTAATAGACTATCTCAGGTTGTCTCATGAGTGATTCCATCTGGATGAAGTCTTGGTGTTATTCACAGCCTACTTCTCCCCTAAAACACCTTCAATCTTATCCACAGCCTCCATCTCAAATGTCAGACCACCTGGGATATGCAGCTGTCAGGCTGAAAGGGGAGCTGCCTGGGACTGGCCCTGGCCTGCTCATCAAGGAGATGCTGCCACCAGCCAGCAGGCAATGTTAGGTGCACAGGGTGACTGCACTACAGAAAACGGGGGCTCCGCCCAGCTCAGGACTTGACATTTTAAGGAAAAAAACTAGAGAACTTAGCTGAAACTATCACTGTGTCTACAACAGAACTGCCTCAGATGTGACAATGTGATATTCTCTCCTTTAAAATCTTTTCTTTTTTTTTATCAGTGTTCATGTAGAGATCCATATATTTTGTTTATAAATCAATCGAAATGTATAATAATCACAAGTCTATTTCTTCGCACTTCACATCATTCTTGAGTTTTTGCCATATGTTCACTTATACTGGTATTTATATTTGTCATTATTAACCACATTTACCTTGACCAGTACATGCCTTCTGAGGTGATCTTTTCTTTATTATAACTGTGTTTGTTGGCCTCCTTTCTCCTGTGCTTCCTTACCCCCTCAGTCTCTGCTGGTTTGTGGCTCTGACAGCCTGGCAGAGAGCAGCACCCTAATCCAGGTGGAAATTTTAGTTAAGAAGTGACTAGTAAGAATCCAATCAATTTAATATTTTCATGCTCCCTTCTTCACTCCCCTGAACTCTCCCTTTAAGCAATTAGAAAACACAAAATTCCTATTTCAACTTCAATAATTGCTCTCCTCTTTAGGGGCTGAATTATGCTTCCCTCATTCTGATTCTTTTCCTTTGCAAGGATATTAAAGGTCTCTTAACCCCACTAAAAATAGACCCCTTTAATCACAAATGATGGTTTCTACAAGAGGACAGATGCCATATCTAGCTTCTTTACTTGTACTTTTAAGTTTCAGCAATGATTCTTGGCACTCCAACATATTTATCCAATGAATGACTGAATTTGTGTCTTCCTTTTTCCCTATGAAAGACAAATTGTCTCCATGGATAATCAAGACCCAATGTGATATGAAGTTCTATTTGCCTTAATATATTCCTTTCCTAAATTTCTTTCCTGTGCACACTCATTACAATAATTTTATTCCTTGTTTAGATCTTTTCCCCAGTATTAGGATGTGCTCATTGTTTTTTGTTTTCTTTTTCTAACACCTGATCTGTTGTATTTGGTTTTAAGATAGTCTCTGACAGTTATTTGTTGGTTGGTTTCCAGTTTTATGAGAAATGAATTATAACTTTTCCAGGGAGGCAGAGCAGCATAATCATTAACAGCATGGATTCTGGAGTCAGGTGGAATGAGTGTGAAGGTCAGCCCTACAGTGAACAGCCTGCATGATACTGGGCAGGACTGGAGTGTGTGCTTAGGTTCTCCACAATGAGGACATGACATGACCTGCCATGTTAGGTGGTCGAATTCATTGTGACGAGTGTTATGAAGTTCACATCATAGAGTGCAGTGCTACCACTGAATACCTGATAGTTGCTCTACGATGTTGCCTTACTCTGTGAGATAAATATCATCATCCCCATTTCACTCTTGGGAATCTAAGCATGGAAGTGTGAAGTTTGTTCGATGTCACTTTGACGGTGAGATGGGGTTTGAATTAAGGTTAATCTGGTTCTAATGTCTTTATTTTTTCTGCAAGTTGTTCTGGAGGCAACTTGTGTGCCTTCATGTAATTTCACACTCTGTATACATAAATAGCAGGAAGACTACTGGATCCCCCTTTAAAAGAGTTCTGGAATCTGACCACTTCCTTCTGTCTGCAATACTAACTCCTTGGTCTCAGCCTCCATATCTTTTGCCTGGAATTCTCTATTGACCTCTTAACAGGTCTCTCTTATTCTAATACTCTTGACCTGTATCTTTTCTCCTCAACACAGCCATTCCTGTGATCTTTAGAAAGTAGAAGACCTATCTTGCTGTTGTTCTGCTGAAAACCCCACACTGAAACCCCACTGAATAGAGCCCAAGAGCCCAAAATCCTTATAGTGGCAAACTATGTCACATAAAGGGTTGGCAGTTATGACATGCATACCAAATCTGCCCACTACATATTTTAATAACCCATGAGCTAGGGATGGTATTATATTTTTCAATGATTAAAAAAATTGTAACTGTAGAATATATGAAATTTAACTTTCAATATCAATGTGCATACATGCTCAGTCTCCAACTCTTTGCAAACCTATGGACTGTAACCCACCAGACTCCTCTGTCCATGAGATTTTCCTGGCAGGAATACTGGAGTGGCCTGCCATGCCCTCCTCCAGAGGATATTCCTGACCCAGGGATCAAACCCATGTCTCCCATGTCTCCTGCATTGCAGGCAAAATTTTTTACCATCTGAGCCATCAGGGAAGCTCTTCAATGTCCATAAATAACATTAATTGGAACATAGTTATATTTACTTATATCTTGTCTATGGTTGCTTTGGCACTACATAGGTAGAAATGCAGAGAAGGCAATGGCACCCCACTCCAGTACTCTTGCCTGGAAAATCCCATGGGTGGAGGAGCCTGGTAGGCTGCAGTCCATGGGGTCGCTGAGTCGGACACGACTGAGCGACTTCACTTTCACTTTCCACTTTCATGCACTGGAGAAGGAAATGGCAACCCGCTCCAGTGTTCTTGCCTGGAGAATCCCAGGGATGGGGGAGCCTGGTGGGCTGCCATCTATGGGGTCGCACAGAGTCGAACACGACTGAAGTTACTTAGCAGTAGCAGGTAGAAATGAGTTGTTGGCAATAAAGATGATGTGTTGCAAAGCCCAAAATTTTTACTATCAGGCTTTTTAAAGAAATGTCTGCTGAAAAAATCTGGCCCCAGTCATTTCCATGACCTCACACACTACTCTGCTCTACTCATTGCACTTTAGTGGCACTGGCATTCCTGTTTCCACCTTGGGGCCTTTGCACTAGGCTGTCTCTTCTTCCTGGAATACCCATCCCCTAGATCTCTACTTGGATAATTCAGTTTGTCTTTTTCAGTTGTCACCTGCTGCATGGGGTGGCCTGCACTGAGCATCCGACTTGTCACCACAATGTATACCCTACATTTTAGAGTCTAATTCTCCTCCCCTCACCTAACTTGCTCCATTTTTTCTTCTGTCATAGTACTTACCACTTTATAACAGGCCATATCATTTGCTTGCTTATTATGATTGTTTTATTCTTTTATTCTGTCTCTCCTTGCTAGACTAGAAGCCCCAAGAAGACAAATGTCTGTTTTGTTCACTAATATACCCTAAGAGAATATTGCCGCAAAAACGGTTGCGCTCTGTAAGCATATCTGTTGACTGTTGCAGGTGATGCTATAGTGCCTCTTACTAAGAAAAAGATTTTAACATTTGACCTCTGGTACCTCACTAGAGCTGCTATTTAGATTCAATATTTTCCCTCAGGTTCATTACACACAAAGGAAAATATACTGAACTCTATAGTTAACTAATTTGATTATAATAGCATTTGATACTATTCTCACTTTTCCAAAAGGAGCCCATCCTTTTACTGCCTTACTTCAAAAACAATAGAATGACTTTTAATTCTTAAATATCTGAAATGTCTGATAATTAATGCTTGTACAGTCTTGAGTTATGTATACAGTTATTTTAATGTCTTTTATGCAGGGAAAAGTCTAGAATATTTAAATAGTATAATTCTTTATAAGAAATAACATTAAGAATAAATTATTCATATATATTTTTGAATAGTGTTATAGATACTCATATTAACAAAATTTTTTTAAATGATAAATAATGTATGATTTTTTTTATTTTATGTTTTTGACTTACCATGTGGCTTGCATAGTTTCCCTGCTAGGAACAGAATCCATGCTTTTGCCAGTGAAAATGCAGAGTCCTAACCACTGGACCATCACTGAACTGCCAGGAAATTTCCAATATATGGTTGATTTTAAATGAAATTTTATAAGGTACTTTGAAGAAAAGTATCTTTACAAGATACCTTGTTCCAAAATAATGATTCCTTCATTGCCTATATAAAGTCTTAAAATTTAAAATTTAATTTGGCCTCTGTTGTCGTTCAGTCATGTACGACTCTTTGCGATGCCATGGACTGCAGCACACCAGGCTTCCCTGTCCTTCGCCATCTCCTGGAGTTTGCTGGCCTTATTCATTTCAATAAAATTAATTAAATGTAACGTGAAGTAAGTTTTTAGGTGAAAAGCTTAGCCTTTCTCCTGTAAATTTAATTCCCTTGACCAATTTTCATTGACAGTTGCCACATATGTCCAAAATGAGCAGAAAATTCACATTCACTTATAGCAAAACTTACTGAAAATGTATAGAGAAACATGTTTTATGCAGAATTTGAACATTTATTTCAACAAAGAGTCTGACAATAGAAATACAAAATATATTAATTAAATGACTTGCTAAAATGTTATCAGCAGAAAATTATAGCTACGGCATCTACAAAATGAAAAATCACTTTACCCTCTTGTTTACCCATATATAATAGAATTTGGTCTGATATTCAAAATGATGCCTCTAAGAAATTTTTAAATCCTACAAGCCCATTTGCTCATCTCATTATCCTCTACTATCTTAGTAAATTTTATATCACTCTTTTCATTTCAAAGTTAGCCATCTACTCTAGAATAAATACAAATGTTTTAGACAGAATCCCCACTAATGTGAGTGAAACAGAGGATATACACTGATCTTATCACACATGCATCACTTGTTTGGGGACTGATAATAATCCATTATTCAGTTCACTTCAGTCGCTCAGTCATGTGTGACTCTTTGCAACTCCATGAATCACAGCACGCCAGGCCTCTCCATCACCAACTCCAGGAGTTCACTCAAACTCATGTCCATCAAGTCGGTGATGCCATCCAGCCATCTCATCCTTTGTCATCCCCTTCTCCTATTGCCCCCAATCCCTACCAGCATCAGGGTCTTTTCCAATGAGTCAATCTGCATATGAGGAAGCCAAACTATTGGAGTTTCAGCTTCAGCATCAGTCCTTCCAATGAGCACGCAGGACTGATCTCCTTTAGGATGGACTCCTTGCAGTTCAAGGGACTCTCAAGAGTCTTCTCCAACACCACAGTTCAAATCCATCAATTCTTCATGCTCAGCTTTCTTCACAGTCCAACCCTCACATACATACATGACCACTGGAAAAACTTGACTAAATGGACCTTTGTTGGCAAAGTAATGTCTCTACTTTTCAATATGCTGTCTAGGTTGGTCATAACTTTCCTTCCAAGGAGTAAGCGTCTTTTAATTTCATGGCTACAATCACCATCTGCAGTGATTTTGGAGCCCCCAAAAATAAAGTCTGACACTGTTTTCACTGTTTCCCCATCTAGTTGCCATGAAGTGATGGGACTAGATGCCATGATCTTAGTTTTCTGAATGCTGAGCTTGAAGCCAACTTTTTCACTCTCCTCTTTCATCAATAGGCTTTTTAGTTCCTCTTCACTTTCTGCCATAAGGGTGGTGTCATCTGCATATGAGCTTATTGATATTTCTCCTGGCAATCTTGATTCAAACTTGTGCTTCTTCCAGCCCAGTGTTTCTCATGATGTACTCTGCATATAAGTTAAATAAGCAGGGTGACAATATACAGCCTTGACATACTCCTTTTCCTATTTGGAACCAGTCTGTTGTTCCATGTCCAATTCTAACTGTTGCTTCCTGACTGGCTACCTGACCTTGAGATTTCTCAAGAGGCAGGTCAGGTGGTCTGGTATTCCCATCTCTTTCAGAATTTTCCACAGTTTATTGTGATCCACACAGTCAAAGGCTTTGGCATAGTCAATAAAGCAAAAATAGATGTTTTTCTGGAACTCTCATGCTTTTTCCATGATCCAGCGATTGTTGGCAATTTGATCTGTCATTCCTCTGCCTTTTCTAAAACCAGCTTGAACATCTGGAAGTTCACGGTTCACATATTGCTGAAACCTGGCTTGGAAAATTTTGAGCATTACTTTACTAGCATGTGAGATGAATGCAATTGTGTGGTAGTTTGAGCATTCTTTGGCATTGCCTTTCTTTGGGATGGGAATGAAAACTGACCTTTTTCAGTCCTGTGGCCACTGCTGAGTTTTCCAAATTTGTTGGCATATTGAGTGCAGCACTTTCACAGCATCATCTTTCAGGATATGAAATAGCTCCACTGGAATTCCATCACCTCCACTAGCTTTGTTCATAGTGATGCTTTCTAAGGCTCACTTGACTTCATTTTCCAGGATGTCTGGCTCTAGGTCAGTGATCACACCATCGTGATTATCTGGGTCATGAAGCTCTTTTTTGTACAGTTCTTCTGTGTATTCTTGCCACCTCTTCTTAATATCTTCTGCTTCTGTTAGGTCCATACCATTTCTGTCCTTTATCGAGCCCATCTTTGCATGAAATGTTTTCTTGGCATCTCTAATTTTCTTGAAGAGATCTTAGTCTTTCCCATTCTGTTGTTTTCCTCTCTTTCTTTGCATTGATCACTGAGGAAGTCTTTCTTATCTCTCCTTGCTATTCTTTGGAACTCTGCATTCAGATGCTTATATCTTTCCTTTTCTCCTTTGCTTTTCACTTCTCTTCTTTTCACAGGTATTTGAAAGGCCTCCTCAGACAGCCATTTTGCTTTTTTGCATTTCTTTTCCATGGGGATGGTCTTGATCCCTGTCTCCTGTACAATGTCATGAACCTCTGTCCATAGTTCAACCTTGTCTAACTCAGTGAAACAAAGCCATGCCATGTGGGGACACCCAAGACGGGAGGGTCATGGTGGAGAGGTCTTACAGAATGTGGTCCACTGGAGAAGGGAATGCCAAACCACTTCAGTATTCTTGCCTTGAGAACCCCATGACCAGTATGAAAAGGCAAAATGATAAGATACTGACAGGGGAACTCCCCAGGTCGGTAGGTGCCCAATATGTTACTGGAGATCAGTGGTGTGATCACTCACCTAGAGCAAGACATCCTGGACTGTGAAGTCAAGTGGGCCTTAGGAAGCATCACTATGAACAAAGCTAGTGGAGGTGATGGAATTCCAGTGGAGCTATTTCAAATCCTGAAAGATGATGCTGTGAAAGTGCTGCACTCAATATGCTAACAAATTTGGAAAACTCAGCAGTGGCCACAGGACTGAAAAAGGTCAGTTTTCATTCCCATCCCAAAGAAAGGTAATGCCAAAGAATGCTCAAACTACCACACTATTGCACTCATCTCACACACTAGTAAAGTAATGCTCAAAATTCTCCAAGCCAGGCTTCAGCAATACGTGAACCATGAACTTCCAGATATTCAAGCTGGTTTTAGAAAAGGCAGAGGAACCAGAGATCAAATTACCAACATCTGCTGGATCATGGACACAGCATGAGAGTTCCAGAAAAACATTTACTTTTGCTTTATTGACTATGCCAAAGCCTTTGACTGTGTGGATCACAATAAACTGTGGAAAATTCTGAAAGAGATGGGAATACCAGACCACCTGACCTGCCTCTTGAGAAACCTCAAGGTCAGGAAGCAGGTTAGGAAGCAACAGTTAGAATTGGACATGGAACACAAACTGGTTCCAAATAGGAAAAGGAGTATGTCAAGGCTGTATATTGTCACCCTGCTTATTTAACTTATATGCAAAGTACATCATGACAAATGCTGGGCTGGAGGAAGCACAAGCTGGAATCAAAATTGCCAGGAGAAATATCAATAAGCTCAGATATGCAGATGACACCACCCTTATGGCAGAAAGTGAAGAGGAATTAAAAGCCTCTTGATGAAAGTGAAAGAGGCAAGTGAAAAAGTTGGCTTCAAGCTCAACATTCAGAAAACTAAGATCATGGCATCTAGTCCCATCACTTCATGGCAAATAGATGGGGAAACAGTGTCAGACTTTATTTTGGGGGGCTCCAAAATCACTGTAGATGGTGATTGCAGCCATGAAATTAAAAGACGCTTACTCCTTGGAAGGAAAGTTATGACCAACCTAGACAGCATATTGAAAAGCAGAGACATTACTTTGCCAACAAAGGTCCATCTAGTCAAGGCTGTGGTTTTTCCAGTAGTCATGTATGGATGTGTGGAGAAGGCAATGACACCCCACTCCAGTTACTCTTGCCTGGAAAATCCTATGGATGGAGGAGCCTGGTAGGCTGCAGTCCATGGGGTTGCTAAGAGTCAGACACAACTGAGTGACTTCACTTTCACTTTCCACTTTCATGCATTGGAGAAAGAAATGGCAACCCACTCCAGTGTTCTTGCCTGGAGAGTCTCAGGGACGGGGGAGCCTGGTGGGCTGCCATCTATGGGGTCGCACAGAGTTGGACACGAGCAACATAGCAGTAGCAGCAGGTATGGATGTGAGAGTTGGACTATAAAGAAAGCTGAGCGCCGAAGAATTGATGCTTTTGCACTGTGGTGTTGGAGAAGACTCTTGAGAGTCCCTTGGACTATGAGGAGATCCAACCAGTCCATCCTAAAGGAGATCAGTCCTGGGTGTTCATTGGAAAGACTGATATTGAAGCTGACACTCCAATACTTTGGCCACCTGTTGCGAAGAGCTGACTCATTTGAAAAGACCCTGATGCTGGGAAAGATTGAAGGCAGGAGGAGAAGGGGATGACAGAGGATGAGATGGTTGGATGGCATCACCAACTCAATGGACATGAGTTTTGGTGAACTCCGGGAGTTGGTGACGGACAGGGAGGCCTGGAGTGCTGTGGTTCATGGGGTTGCAAAAGTCAGACATGACTGAGCCACTGAACTGAACTGATAAGAGGAATAGGGGATGGGGAAGACAATGACCCATTTAATGAACTGTACAGGAATTATAATCTTGAAGGAATGGGCCTAGGTAGCTGAATACTATAGTTAGTATGCATTTAACTTCATACATTAGTTATAATTTCGGTTGATTTGACATGTTGTCCTTGACCATTAATTTTCTAGAAGATGCTGAAAATCTGTGACCTGGAGTGTTTTTTTCCAGTTTATGGACAAGGTTTTGCAGGTCCCCTAGCTTTGTTTTTTGAGGAAAATGAAGTTCTCCCAAAAGTTGAAATGACTCTCTTGGGACTTAAAGATTCTAAAAGTAGGTTTTAGGAAAATGAATGTTGAGAAATAATGCTTATGAAAATAAATTAAAATTGCAGAAAAATATTGACCTTGGTTAGGTTCTAGATATTTTTATATGAGTGATGTAGAAAAGGCCATGAGCATGTATCTGTAACAGATACTGAAAAACTGTAGTACTGTACACGTACAATTACTCAGTTCCAGCACTACAAGTTTGTAGATATTCATTGTTTGCCAAGAAAGATAAAACACCTAAAGTTGGCACTGTTTGGGGGAAAGTTGAGTCCTGGGAAAGACAGTTAGAAGTGAAAAATGTGGAGGTGAAATAATTAATGAAGCTAGAGGTCCTGTAGAAATTTATCCTCAGAGCCTTAAACAGAGAGAGGAGTGTCAACTTTGGAAAACTCATGGAACCTACATGGAGTTACAAGTGAGAGATGTGGGAAACCAACCCAGTGTTGCAGTTGTAATAAGGACAGAAGATTCTCTGCGGCTTCTGGTGCTTGAAGGAAGGTAGCCAGGTTACATATTATGAATCCAATGTGTGTGTGTGTGATATGTGTGCTATGCTTAGTCATGTTCAATTCTTGGCAACCCCATGGACTACGAGGATCCCCTGTCCATAGAATTTTCCAGGCAAGAATAGTGGAGTGGGTTGTTATTTCCTACTCCAGAGGATCATCCCAACCGAAGTATCTATGTTTCTTGTGTCTCCTGCATTAGCAGGCAGATTCTTTACCACTAGCACCACCTGGGAATCTCATCAGTCTCATGGTTAACATCAAATTTTACTTCCTCCAAAATGTACTCAACTATGAAATACTTTTTAATATTATTTTAAAACAACTTCCATATTTAATAAATTTTGTTTTTAAATGTTGTAGGCCTTTTATTGTCAATTTTAAAGGGAATTTTACTTGGTGTATGCTTAGTCACTCAGTCGTGTCCAATTCTTTGCGACCCCATGTACTGTAGCCTGCCAGGATCCTCTGTCCTTGGGAATTCTCTAGGCAAGAATACTGGAGTGGGTTGCCATGCCCTTCCTCAGAGGTGTCAATTTTAAAGGATATTTTACTTGGTAGCAGAGTTCTAATAAAATTAAGACTGTGGGGTTAACAAAGGTCTTCTTTGAGACTGGACTTCTTGGTGCTTGGATCCCAGGAAATGCTATTTTTTACGTAATATGTTGAGATATTTTGGCTTTGGAGTGTCAAATTAAGCTAGAGATTTAAATTTTTTTTTCAAATAGTTCTACACCTATTTGTTGCATCCTCCTCAATGCTCTGTGTATATTAGTTTCTAGAAAAAAGAAACTTGTCTAGTTTTCTGAGCTAAGACTTGCTTGGACATTGGTTGCCTTCTAAGCAAGTGAGGTTTATATCAGTTTTCCATAACTTCTTACTATACATTTGAATATTTCTTTCTCCTGTCCTTCTCTACCACAGTGGAGGAAGGGTATCCTGAGACTCCTGAAAGCAGACCAGTAAGAAAGGAATTATATCAAACAGGCAGTTATTACACAAGATAATTTGTCAAGTTCTGCTGAAAACAGTGATTAGTGGAGAATGGAAATTGCTTTCTAATCCTTGAAGTCTAGAAATTTTGTGGGAGCTACTCTGACTACAACCCTTACTATCTTTGAATAGATTCCAGGGCAGTACTTTCTTTAGAAATGAAACAATTCATTAGTAATACATTAAATGTTTTATTTGCTTGTTCATATGTTTCCAGTCAATACAATGTAATTATCAATTTAAAATATTTCATCCCTTAAAGAGCATGTGATATGTCTGTGTGTGTTTGTGTGTGTAATGGAATATTATCCAGCCATTAAAAGAAAAAAAGAATGAAATAATGCCATTTGCAGAAACATGGATGGACTTAGAGATTATCATTGCTAAGGTAAATAAGTTAGAGAAACACAAATAGCATACGATATCACTCATGTGGAATCTAAAAAAAAAAGATACAAATTAACTTATTTACAAAACACAAATAGACTCACAGACATAGAAAACAAAGTTATGGTTACTAAAGGGGAAGAGGATGGGAAAATAAATTAGGAATTTGGGATTAATATATACACACTACTATATATCAAATCAATAACCAGTAAGGACCTACTGTATAGCACAGTGTGCCATATATACATATGGTAAGTTTTCAGTAATGCTTAGGTGAACAGACAACACCTGTGAGTTAACTTTGTGATCTGGCTTCAAAAATCCATTACTTAGTTTAAATATGTTAACACCGTAAGTGGGCTTCCCAGGTGGCTCAGCAGTAACGAATCGAATCTGCATGCAATGCAGAAGAGGTGAGTTGCATCCTTGGGTCAGGAAGATCCCCTGGAGAAGGAAATGGTAACCTGCTCCAGTATTCTTGCCTGGGAAATCCCATGGATAGAGGATACTGGTGAGCTACAGAGTCAAACACAACTTAGAAACTAAACAAGAACAGCACTTTAAGTAGTAACATAGCTACAATATGATTATTTCTTCATTCATTTTAGGATATTTTCATTTGAAAGAACTCTGCTCATGTTAGTTGCTCAGTCATGTCTGACCTTTGCAACCCCATGGACGATAGCTTGCCAGGCTCCTCTGTCCATGGAATTCTCCAGGCAAGAATACTGCAACAGGTAGTCATTCCCTTCTCCAGGAAAGAGCACTATATGGGTAACTAATATCATGGCCATATCTGCACAGAGACAAACATCTTGGAAAGGGGGAGAGAAAGGAGAGAGACCCAGATCTCTGGGTATTTGGTCCACATGGATGATTCCACATACCTGGATTCTTAGAAATATCTACATACTTGAATGGGGTTAACACAGTATTTGGATGACTGAAACCATTGTTCTCTTTACATAGAAATATTTGAACATTTTTGCCTAGGTTATCCCCAAAATAGATTATATAGTGTAACATGTCAAGGATTTATACTTTTTTGTGTGTTTGTGAGAAATATATGGGTGCCCAACCTTCAACTATGTCAGCAGAATGGACTTGTAATTCTACTCTGTTAGCCTAACTCACTGTAAACCGATGGCTAAAACAGGCATAGAGATTTACAAAGAATGACAGCATTGATGGGACACCATAGAAATTCATGCTGCACCTGTTCTCAAAAAATAAAGTTTTCTGTCTCTGCAGCTTTCAATATAGCACCTTCCACTGATGCTAAATTTGTTGATTATTAAAAAAAGAAAGAAAGAGAGAAAGATACAGACAGACAGGGAAATAAGGTGCCTGCGACAACCCCTGTTGAAGGCTGCATTACTTATTCTGCTTGGATGAATTTGTATTGGATAAATCCAGTACGAAGTGAAAACCCTATTTCCAGCTGAGACTTAAAGATGTTTTAGTAAAACATGCTTAAGCAAATGCATTTTGATGCCTCACAAGGAAGATACACACAGAGCTCTTTTTGCAGAAGTTCAATAAATTGTGTATCAGCAGCTGAAAAAAGATGTTCTCTTTCTGATTTGCACTCATAGTTTGCATTGACTTCATTTAAAATTCATGGTATGCAAGGAAGAAATGGTTAAATATGACTTTTGGATTATACCTAACAAGGGAAAGTAACTTTTTCTTTCCTATTCAGTTGTTAGGCACGCTGCTGAAACTCCACAAGCTCACCAGAAGCTACTTTTCACGGACAGTCCCTTCATCATAAAAGCCTAGGACAGTAGAATTGCACCTTCAACTGGCATCTCTCTACCTTACAGGGTCCTAAAAGCTTTCAGATCCACCTCAGGCCCAGGCAGAAGCAAAGTGGGAGAGGAATTGAAGAAGCAAAAATAAATATTAAAGTACATAAGAATTAAATATTACCTATTTAAATGGCAATTATGCAGTTGAAAACAAGATCATCACACCTGTACAAGAAAAGGCATGCAAGCCCAAAACATCTGCTTGGATCCACCTGCCAGGCACCTGTTTTGCTGTTTCAATGCCATTTGATTGCTGGAGATGTAGAGGCTCTTGTGAGGTAATGAGTGATTTTACATTATGCATGATTGAAAACAGGTGTTCTAATGCTGTACAATTCTATGCATGAATAATTCAGTTTGTTTAGAGCAAGATCTTTAAAAGAAGTACTGCATGGGCTTTATTATTTCTATAAACATGAAGGTTTTTTTTTTTTAATTTACAATGATTGTTCCTTTTCAGTCAGCTTGTTTATGGCAATTTTTGTGTAATTTTATGGATGAGGAGTAATATCTTGAAAGGTAAAATTGATCACACTTAAAACATGTAAGAAGTAAAATTGAAAGGTCTGTTAGCAAGAGGAAAGATGGTATTAACGTTCAATGTTCTAAGTGAAAATGCCTGATTATTTCCTTCCTGCTTTGCCTGCTTTCTGATGGTAACAAAACATTTGTCTAAGGGCTATAATTAGGGAGGGGTGAACTATTTGGGAAAATAGAGAAATTGTTTTGTATCTCAGCCCAAACATCACGCAGAGCCCAGACTTCCTTAAAGACAGAACTGATGTTAGTCAGCAGCCCTCTGTTCTTAGATATCACGAGTTCACACCCTCCTGTAAGCCACTGTAGGATACCACTGAGAAAGACAATCTCTTTCACTCCAATTCCCACGTCGTTTTGTCTACCCTGGTTTTCTAGAGTCAGAAATATTAGTATCAGATTATGGTATTTCAAATAGCAAGTAAAATCCCCACACTCCCAATGTGAAGATTTAGAACCTCACCACAATGCACGAGACTATCTCTTAGAGACTTGGTCTCTTGGACACCAGAGACCAAAGACACTGTGGTGTCTTGAACCACATGGTATTAAATATTTTACACTTCTAAGGTATGAGAGAAGGCATATTTGCTTCAATTAATGCTATTTAAGTAATAGAAATACAAGGCCAAAGAATTATAGTCATTATCACATTGCTATTGCTAATTTACATCTGTTGAATGTTTCATACCACACAAACCATAGTGTAAGAGTTATTGACACATAATAATCCCTTCCCAAAATATACCACATCAGCAAGTAGTCAGCTTCGAGCTTTGAGGTTTGGCTCTCTTCCCTCATTTTAAGAGCTGTGGGGAGCTTCACAGGGGAATCTATTATTGAAAAGCTTTTCAGTTAGAAGTAAATTGTAAGACTGGTCCTTCGAGTGGGGAGCAACACTAGGAAAGTCACAAAGAAAAATAGAAGATTTGGTATGAAGGAGAACACTTTCACTGCTATTGACACAGGGAATTGACCTTATTCCCTCCCTTGGGGATAAGGTTGGCAAGCAGGCCTTTACAAGTATTCACCAAATATAAGTGTTGGCCTCTTAAACTCAGAGAATCAATGCCAGGAAGGGCTTCAGGAATCTAAACTAAAGGATATAAGTACCCAGAAGATAAAAATGTTGGTCTGGCAATCCTGACCTAGCATTAAATGACCTCTGTCTCTAAAAGTTAAGATAGCACAATTTTCTTTTTAAATCTACTAGTTATTTATATAAAGTCTCTTTTTTTTACTACACAGTTCAATGCGGAAGGACACCTAAAATATTAAGTTGAATCATATGAAATTGCAGTTTTCAGTAGTCAGAGTTGGTTGAAAATTAGCCATTTCATGTGATCTGACATATCTCTGCTAAGAATCCCTCAGTTGGAGACATCACTCATTCTGGAATGCAATCAACCATACCTTCCACTGCATGCAATCCATAGCTAGTAATGAAAGCCATGCTCTCTGATAGGAAGAAACACAGACAAAGTGTAATAAACCACTTTATGAGTAGACCTTGCAACCATGATAGAAATTGGGAAATATTCCACCTCATATTAAGAGGTGGACTTGTTTCCCCATGACTCAGCTGTTCTTAACGAATAGTTTGACAAATAGATTGAGGTAGAGCTGTGCAGTTCTGTCCCTGTATCTCAGAATGAGAGTTGGTAGGATTCTTTCTCTAACATAGTGAGATTCTGCTTAGGGTCGCACAGGTCAAAAGACTCAACTGAGCTTTCAGCCCATTCTCAACATCAATTCACGTGCACATGAGGGAGCCAACTTCGCTTTCTGTCTTAAAGGAGGCTTCAAACGTCCCCAGCCCCAGTACCCCTTGCAAATGCTTACTTGATTAAATATGGCTGCCAATATCAACACTCCTACAACCAACAGGCATGGCCTATCTTTCCTCTGACTTTGGATGGCTTTGATCTTTAGAACGTGGTAGAAGCGGTGTTCAGACCTACTTGTAAAAGGTAGTTGTAGACCTACTTATAAAGGGATTGCCAGATTTTGCTCCTTCTCTCTAGGAATATTGGCTCTTAAAAGGCAGTGTCCATTAAGAAAAAAGACTCTTCAGCCTGCAGCCCAGTGAGAAACCTGAACCGTATTGAGATGCTGTGGATGCTGTGATGTAATGTTGGCCAGAGACAAGAAGTATGGAGGCCACGGGTTTGAGTGAAGAAATCACCAAGGAAGGGGTTTCTCTGTCCTGTGCTGCTCCAGAGGAGGCCTTGGGGATCAAAGAGGAACCCTCCAAGCCCTTTGCACACTCCTGACCCACCAACATGTGAGTAAACAAAATGGTCATTTTAAGGCACTGTGTTTTGTGGAGGTTTGTTATGAAGCAATAGATAACTAGAACTCGCTTAAGGAAATAATGCAGATTCAGCCACTGAATGTGACTAATATGGGAACTTAAGGAAACTGCTCTCTCAGCCTCTATTGCCACATCTCAAAAATGGAGCACTGGGGAAAAAGTGGGGTACTGGTAGGTTCTGCCTGCTAGGACCCTTTTGAGAAAGAAAATATATGATGTTGTCAGAACACAGCCTAACACTTACAAATTCTCAAAAATTGTGAGTTTTTACGATTAGAATTTAGAGCTCTACAAAGAATAGAAAATATCAAAATTCTTAAACCAGTGTGTCCGAGCCACTTTACATCGAGATGCAAAGCTTCTTGAAGTAGTCCTAGCTTATTACCTCCTGCTTTTTTATGTGACAATTGTAGGTTTCCTCTTAGTACGAGGTGGAGAATTTCCCAGCTTCTGTCATTTTTGCAAGGCCTTCCCATAAGTGGTTGCTGATTGTGTGTTAGCACATTGTCTGCGTCTACATTTCCTTCTTTCAGAGATACTTAACTTTGGAAGTCTGAAAGACTGAAGTCAGGTGCTGTGTGAATGCAAATTTTTAATTTAAGTGGCAAATTTCACTCATAGCACAGTGAGCATAAGACTGTTCTTTGTGCTTATTGGAGGTGTCCAAAAGGGTAGCTGCTGCTAGGAGTGAAGTCGCTCAGTTATGTCCGACTGCGATCCCATGGACTATAGCCTACCAGGCTCCTCTGTCCATGGGATTTTCCAGGCAATAGTACTGGAGTGGATTGCCATTTCCTTCTCCAGGGGATCTTCCCAAACCAGGGATTGAACCCAGGTCTCCTGCATTGTAGACAGACACTTTACCGTCTGAGCCACCAGGGGTGGTATTAAAAGATGGGAAGCTTGCAAAGAAAAACTATTATCTTTTAGTTTTATCAGACCCTTTTGGGACACCTGGTGTGTGCCCATGGGGTGATGTGACAAGTGATAAGTTTTCTGTGGACCAACAAATGGTTAGCAAGCTTTTTAGAGTGTCTTTAGTGTATAGTTATAATAATCCCACATATAAGGCTCAATTTCTGCTAAATGTATTGTAAGTGTTTTGAAAAATTTTCAGAAGTGGTGAGTTGAAGCAGGTGAATATTACTGATCATTTGATTATAATATTTATACGAAATTGTCAGTAACTTTAAGTGTTAGTTTTTTAAGTACTGATTTAAATTGTCAGCACCTTGCAAGTCGAAATCATGTCGGTTGAACTTGTGCATGGATTTAAAGTCTAAGCATTTAAATTTATTATTTAATTGAAGGATAATTGCTTTACAGAATTTTGTTGTTTTCTGTCCAGGCATTTTTACCTGGACAGGCAGCATTGTGTAGTGGCTAAGAGCATGGGCTCAGCTCTGGCTCGTGACTCACTAGCTGTGTGGCCTTGAACAAGTTACTTTGTTCGTGCCCTTGCTTTGCTTCTTTATAAAGTGTAGATCCTAGAAGTATCTACTCATTGAGCTGTTACGAGAACTAAATTAATATTTTCAAAGTGCTTGGAACAAAACTAGGGACAGTTCAGAGTGCCATGTTAGTATTAGTTAATAATTAGTCTTAATATTTATACTTTAGAAATGAGGAAATTGATCCTAGACAAGATAAATAGCTTGGATACCCTTCATTGCAATGTCATCACAGGGTACCAAGTAGAACACACATCACAGAAATAGAAAATAATTATTCAAATACTGATAAAAATATATGAATATAGTAAAATGAAGTGAGGATTAATATAAAAGTCTTAAGGTCCTCAGTGTTGGCAAACATGGTACTGATTTTGCAATTCAGAACCAAATCAAAGTATCTGCTTAATGTTCTTAAATATGGAAAAACGTAAATGAAGTAAACACAATTGAAAACTTCAGAGAAGCATGTTATAAATTGAATTATCACAATAGAGTACATTACTGGGTGAGGCAATTGTGCAAAGAGTTCAGAAGAAATTGAAAAGCAGAATGCCTGCTCCTGAATTGCTTGGAATCTGTTGAGCAATGATGATCTGAATATTTAAACCACCCTGAGGACAATGTACTCAGGACCAGTCCAAGAAAGGACTAGAATCATTGTCCGTAGCAAATTCACATGTGGAATGAGCAGGCCACAAATGGAAAGAAAATGGAAAATGCCCTTCAGTCATCATTCACAGAAGTTGTGACAAAAAATAAGCACTTTTGTTTGGAAAGTGAGTAAATAAGTGTGTATAAATATTTGTAAAATTATTCAGTTCAGTTCAGTCGATTATTATATAGTCCATTTATGAGAAAAAATCTGCTTATTACCTAGAAGTTGGTTCTCCCCATCCCAGTGTTACTGCTTCCTCCCTTTTCTAGTTCCTCCTAATCTCCCCTAGTTGATTGTTCCTTTTTAATTCCACTCAGAGCGCACACTTTCAGTTTGCTTATACATTGCAGATAAATACACACACGTACATATGTACAGTAAAACTTTGGTATGCAGTAGGCATGAGCCAAGTTACAAATTAAGGTGATAAGGAATTTAATTTTTCTATAACTGAAATTCTTCTCCATTTAAGCTTCGGTTCACTCTGTATTGAAAATTAAATCCACATCAAATAGTCCCCATCCCTAAACTCAATCCTTGAGAAAGGAGTACCTAGTACTAAGAATGTATGGTGTGAGGTGAATGGGGCAAGAGGAGTCTGGTTCAGGTTGCTAGCATCCATCCAAAGAGTTAGACGTGACTGAGCGACTTCACTTTCACTTTTCACAGTGACATCTACTGACACTTCAGTCACTCATGGAACCTCTGCTCCAAAATAAATGCATTTTATTGCTGCTTTCTCCTTATTGCAAACCCAAGGCCTTTCCAGGCCAGCTCTCTCACAGAACGTATCATGCTCTTCTTGGCCTCATAGACGGCCTTTACCTGGTTCCATTCTGGGATTCCTGGAAATGTGCTCAGCCAAGCTCTATCTAGATGTTCCGTGAAGCTGTATCTGTGCTACTGCCCTTTTTCATTGCTGGGTAGTTGGCAACTGTGGATCTTGCTGGTGCTCTAGACTTGATGTGATTTGAAGGCATATTCACCTATTTCTCAGAAAACACCCACCCCAACCATAGTTTATATCATCCCTACTTTCCTCCCTGTCCCTATCCTCAACCTGTGGAATAGTTTGTATTTCCAGAGGAGATCTTTTCTTAACTAGGATTAGTCCAAGTTTGTTTGTTTGTTTGTTTCCTGGTAAGAATCTTATGCCATTAGTAATTTCTATGTTGAGAAATGCAATAATCCGGAGGTTCTCAGGACGACTGATGCCTCATGGTCTGGCAGATAAGGAGAAATAACTGGATGAGCAGTCATTAGATGGGCAGAGGGCATGGAAAGTAAATCAGTTAATATGAAAAGTTATCCAGTTATTTGTAAGTCAGCAAATCACAGCATTTCTGAACCTGGCTCTAGGTTACTTTTCAATAGCTTCTCCTGTGTTCTTCCCCCAAATTTTAGCTCTTCTGAACACAAATCATCTTTTATGCCTTCACACCTTTACTCACATGACTCCTTTGGTTCAAACTACCTCTCCGTCATTGTCATTCAGTTGCTCAGTCATGCCCAACTCTTTGTAGCCCGATAGACTGCAGCACACCAGGCTTCCCTGTCCTTCACTATCTCCCATAGCATGCTTAAACTCTTGTACATTGAGTTGATGATGCCATCAAGCCATCTCATCCTTGGTCGCCATCTTCTTCTCCTCCTTCCCCAGCATCAGGATCTTTTCCAATGAGTTGGCTGTTTGCGTCAGATAGCCAAAGTATTGGAGTTTCAGCTTCAGCATCAGTCCTTCCAATGAATATTCAGGGTGATTTCCTTTAGGATTGACGTTTTGATCTCTTTGCTGTCCAAGGGACTCGCACAAGTCTTTTCCAGCACCACTGTTCAAAGGCAAAATTCTTCAGTGATCAGCTTCTTTATGGTCCAACTTTCTCATCTGTATATGACTACTGGGAAAGCTATAGCTTTGACCATATGGACTTTCGTCAGCAAATTATTTGCTCTTTAATATGTTGTCTATGTTTGTCATAGCTTTTCTTCAAAGGAGCAAGTGGTCTTTTCATTTCATGGCTGCAGTCACCATCACAGTGATTTTGGAGCCCAAGAGAATAAAGTCTGTTACTGTTTCTACTTTTTCCCCATCTATTTGCCGTGAAGTGATGGTACCAGGTGCCATGATCTTAGTTTTTTGAATGTGTTTTAAGCCAGCTTTTTTACTCTCCTCTTTCACCTTCATCAGGAGGCTCTTTAGTTCCTCTTCACTTTCTGCCATAAGGGTGGTGTCATCTGCATATCTGAGGTTATTGATATTTCTCCTGGTAATCTTGATTCCAGCTTGTGCTTCATCCAAACTTCTGGCATTTCACATGATGTACTCTGCATAGACATTAAGTAAACAGGTGGTAGTATAACCTTGATGTACTCCTTTCCCAATTTTGAACCAGTCCATTGTTCCATGCTTATTTAACTTATATGCAGAGTACATCATAAGAAATGCTGGATGAAGCATAAGCTGGAATCAAAGTTGCCAGGAGAAATATCAATAAGCCTCAGATATGCAGATGACACCACCCTTATGGCAGAAAGTGAAGAAGAACTAAAAAGTCTCTTGATGAAAGTGAAAGAGGAGAGTGAAACAGTTGGCTTAAAACTCAACACTCAGAAAACTAAGATCAGGCATCCAGTCCCATCACTTCATGGCAAATAGATGAGGAAACAATGGAAACAGTGACAGACTTTTTTGGGGGGCTCCAAAATCACTGCAGATGGTGACTGCAGCCATGAAATTAAAAGATGCTTCCTCCTTGGAAGGAAAGTTATGACCAACCTAGACAGTATATTGAAAAGCAGAGACATTACTTTGCCAACAAAGTTCTGTCTAGTCAAAGCTTTGGTTTTTCCAGTGGTCATGTATGGATGTGAGAGTTGGACTATAAAGAAGGCTGAGCACTGAAGAATTGATGCTTTTGAACTGTAGGGTTGGAGAAGACTCTTGAGAATCCCTTGGACATCAAGGAGATCCAACCCCAGTCCATCCTAAAGGAGATCAGTCCTGGGTGTTCATTGGAAGGATTGATACTGAAGCTGAAACTCCAATACTTTGGCCACCTGATGTGAAGAACTGACTCATTTGAAAAGACCCTGATGCTGAGAAAGATTGAAGGTGGGAGGAGAAGGGGAAGACAGAGGATGAGATGGTTGGATGGCATCATCTACTCATTAGACATGAGTTTGAGTAAACTCTGGGAGTTGGCGATGGACAAGGAGGCCTGGAATACTGCAGACCATGGGTTCGCAAAGAGACACAACTGAGCAACAGAATTGAACTGAACTGATTGTTCCATGTCTGGTTCTAACTGTTGCTTATTGATCTGCATTACCTGGGCAATTCTACACTTAAGAGTAAATCATCTTAGGAGAGTGGTCTCTGGGTTCAGGCCTCAAACCCACTTATAACTTACTCCATGTGAGGAGGTGTTAGACTCAGAAGGGTCTAACTTAACTTCTCTTGCCCAGTTTCTTCATCTGCAGAATGTGAATTACAAATGTGCCATCCTAAAGAGTTTTCCAGGGAGATTAAGTGAAATAATATATATAAATTACTTAAAATGGTATTTGGTGAATAATAGGCTATTTATAGGTGAATAGGCTAATAATAGGTGAATAACTGGCTATTTCAGCTTATCTTTCAAGACTTGCTCAATACCATTGCTTCTGGATAGCCTTCATGAATAACTCAACTTGGACTCAATATCTGTCTTCGGAGATATGACAGCTCCTTGTGCTCACCCCATGTACCCCCATTCTTCTGCCTCTGGTAGTCAATTAAATACAGTGGCCAAACTTCAGTGCTGGAGGGTGGAGAAAGAAGGGGTCAGAGGCATGGATTGGGAAGGGCACAGGTGCATTTTCTCAGGTGAGAACAGTCTTTCACTTTCTGCAGAGGAGCCTCTTGCGAATATATTTATGGCAGCTTTTGATGTTAAAAGTCTGTTTCCTTCCTTAATGCAACATAATATTATAAACTCCACTCTGCTAGATTAGCACACCAGGTGGATTGGGGTGGGTGGGGGATGGGGCTGGTGGAAGGAAGGAAAAAAAAGATTTGTATCAAAATATTAGTAGAACTAGTATTTAGCAGAAAAATATCCCTACTTTTTCAAATAAAGGAAAAAAAGCTTAATAGAGACAGAATGACATATTCAAATTTATTGGTCACATGGCAATCAGTTAAGTCAAGACTCAGTTTAACTCTTAAGACTTCTATCATCTCGGTGTTGGGTAACTGTAATTCTGCTTCTCCTGGGAGTGTGCCTTCCCTGAAGAGTGTATTATAAGTGATACACTCTTCTGTGTGTGTATCACTGGGAAATGAAGACAGAAAAGATTTTGGTTCTAGGAATTGAACTCTGGTTTCTCTCACTGTTCTGCAGGCCTGCCTGGCTTGATTGGGATGTAATCCCAGTTTCTTAAAGCTTTACTATTAAACTTATTGACTTGAATTTTGTCCCAATGTCTCAAGTTTCTTGTCACAGATACAGTTTTTATCTTAAAGCAAATCCTTCATTTTCTTTGTACAAAATTCCAGGGCCTGGATATCATCTTGTCTTTGGGTAACATCTTCCAGATTTGTTTTAAGCTGATTACATGTTGCTGAACAATCAGATTTTCTGCTCTAAGCCACACAAAACCAAGTGATGACAGCTCTGGCTCCTGGCCACCAGCAATGTGATGATGCAGCATGGGTCTTTGACAGCCATGATTTGATCTTGGGTGTTCTGAAATGGCGAAATACCTCTAAAGAGTGGAAAATGGACTCTCGCGCGTTATGACACTATGACTGTGTCATGGCTCTTTGAGGCATCTGCACTCCCCCTTCTTGTTCTCTGTTCTACCTTTCACAGTCTCTTTGCATGACCTCTTACATTTTTATACATCTTTATATTTCTAATGGATGCCTGTTAAATGTTTTTAAAAAGCTACTTTAGGAAATGTAGTCCAGTGGAGGCTGTATTCTGTTTGGAAACACAGGAAGCACTAGACATGTATTTTTAGGAACTACTGAACCAAAATGTAGAAAATCTTGAGCGAGGACTCCATTTTTCTGGTCTAAATGTCCCATTCAAGTTGCCCTTTCTTGTTTTGCTAGTCTGTCATGTCCTGAGCTGCAGTCACTGATGCAATGTGCCAATGCATGCTGGTGATTCCTGTACTTTTCAACCCACCACTATAGGGAAGCAGAAATGTGTATCTGGAACACACAGTCAGCTTTATTCTGCCTCTCTATACCAGAATGCTTAATTCTAGGAAGTCACAGAGACGTTTGCCATTACAGAATGGACTGCTAATAACTTGAAGAAAATATAGGGAATGAGCAAATGACAATCGAGGAAATATTCATTGAGCTTTATTAAATATTTACTAGGAGTAGTGTCCTGGCATAGGAAATGTAAAGTATACCAAGAGAATGCCCCCATCTTTCAAAGTCTCAGTTTGGGGAATCCCAGCACATTGAAAGTAACTGAAAATACTGAACATGACATACAGAGTTTTAATTTAGTTCTTAAGGAATTAGTTCTTTAAAACATTTGAAAGTAAAATGGAGATCACTATGATTTGTAGTGATCAGAGGATCCTTTAAAATCTGGAACATAAACTACGCTGTGAAGAGCAAGTAGAAATCAGAAATTTCAGAAGTAAAAGGAGTAACATTTCAGGAGGAAACGAGATGTGAGCAAAATTTACACCGGGGTGGGGGAGGGGAGGTTTGAAAGAGTGTGGGAAAGCTGAGGGACTGAATTTGGCTGAAGCACTCATGTACATTTCAAGCTGAATGACTGTGCTTGCCACCTGTGAAATACATGATAAAATGTTTAGAAGATGGGTTGATGTCATGTTATGATACCTGACTATTTTCTGTGTACTTTTTTAGTTGAAGGTGACTCTTGTTGGACTTGAGCCTACAAAGCTCACAAGTGATGAATTTCCTGAGCACTTTTATGTTTGAGAATATGTGTTCTCTCATGTTGTATTTAAACAGCATTTGTTCAGCATTCTATACTTTCTGACCTTCTACCCATTGCTTCCCTGTCTTCTAGCTTTGAATTAGAGAGAAGGTAAACTCTATGATGAAAGATAGTTTTGTCTGTTTTCTCTTGTTGTGGCCTGAAACCATTGTACCAATTGGAAATGCTCCCAAAGTATTCATGTAACGAATGAAGGAATAATGTGTAAAGAATCCTGATACTAGCCTGGATTTTATTCCTGTTTGGGTACCTGAAAAATTCTTTCATAATTTTTATATTTTAATAGCTTAACTGGGATGTATTCTGGCATTGGCTTTCTTTATATGCTTCTTATTGCAACAAAAATGGACATTTCTGTATTTCAAGTAAATATTTCTCCTTTTTTAATGAAAACTATCACATTTAGACAAATTGTTCCCTGAAAAAACAATGGGGATGATAATGGTACCTACCATGGATATTTAAATGAGTTAATACAAGTAAAATGTTCCAGGGACATAATTTTTATTTTATCTGACACATCCTCCTAACATTATTCTATTACAAAAGATCCACATAGGAGACTATGATTACATTTCTCATCTTGAACAATTTATGATTTTCCCTAGTTAATAATTACCTTGCTTTTTGTTTGCTTTAGTTTACCTTGTATTAATCATTAAATCTCCCCAGAAACCTTACCTAGAGTAAACTTCATTTCAGTGTGTCTAAACATATCAATGGTCTATCAATTGTATGTTGCTCAGGACATCTCTCTGAGCCTGCTCACCTGGTCTAATATAGACTAGAGGCTTGTGCTTAGCCCCTGCCTTACAGCTATCACACCAGTCTTACCCTTACCAACCTCCTCTGTTCTTAGATAATGTATCTGTATCTTTTTTGAATTACTGTTTTGTTTGCCCATCTTGTAGGAATTTCCTAGTTCCTAGTACTGTAGTTCAATAATTTGAGAGCATACATGTTGGGAGAGAAATCACATTTATTTTCATATTCTACTGAATTTTCTGCTGTAATATACTTAATTTACAAAAGCTCTGGAATTTCTTTGCTGTTGTTCCTTTAACATTTGTTTTTAAATAGCATGCTGTTGTTTAATGGTTATAGCATTTGTTCTGTAATCTAGCTCTAGTCATTGCATGCTTTTAATTTGTCTCAGTTTATCTTTTTATTGACTTGATAAACTTAAATCCACATTGTTGTTGTTCAGTCACTAAGTCGTGTCCGACTCTCTGTGAGCCCATGCACTGCAGCACGCCAGACTCCTCTATCCTTCACCATCTCTAGAGTTTGCTCAAACTCATTAAGTCAGTGATGCCATCCAACCATCTCATCCTCTGTCACCCTCTTCTCCTTTTGCTTTCAGTCTTTCTCACAATCAGGCTATTTTTCAAGGAGTTGGTTCTTTGCATCAGGTGGCCAATGCATTGGAGCTTCAGCAGCAGTCCTTCAAATGAATATTCAGGGTTGATTTCCTTTAGGATTGACTGATGTGATCTTGCAGTCCAAAGGGCTCATGTCTTCTCCAGCACCACAATGCAAAAGCACCCAAGTTCAAAACCATGAATTCTTAGACATTCAGCCTTCTTTATGAACCACATCTCACATCTGTACCTGACTACTGGAAAAAAACAAAGCTTTTACTATACAGACCTTTGTCAGCAAAGTGATATCTCTGGTTTTTACCTAGATATTGTCATAGCTTTCTTTCCAAGGAGCAACCATCTTTTACTTTCATGGCTGCAGAAATTGTCCACAGTGATTTTGGAGCCCAGGGATAAAATTTGTCACTGCTTCCACAATTTCTCCTTCTGTTTGCCATGAAGTGATGGGACTGATACCTTGATCTTAGTCTTTTTAATGTTGAGTAAATCCATATGTATAATTAAAAATCATTAACTGCATCTGTTAAATGGGAGGTTCTTTTCCATATGTTCAGATCTCTTATTTGGTAATATCAAATACTTTTGTATTATCCATATGCCCCCAATGTTACTAACATTGCTATTTATTAAAAATCTCTATCACTTTCTCTGCAATCAGAAAAATTTTATGACACCTCCCTCACTGTTGGTGGTATAGTTCTCATGCACATTCTTTTATTTTTTCACACTTATTGGTAGGTGTTTTCTTAGGTAGATCAAATCCATTTTCAGCTAATTCTCCTTTTTTCCTAAATCATTCATCTTTGAGCCCTAATGCTGTTCCAGTTTTAAGTCTTCAATAGTGTGAATCAGTCACAGGAAATGTTATTTTGATCATTTTGTTTGTTCTTTTGGATTGTGGCCTTTATCTTTTTTTTTTTTTTGCATGCTCTATCCTTTATGTTTTCTTTTTCTAAAATATGTCTTCATACTTTTCTTTGTACTTTTAATTTTAATTGCTTTAACTTAATGGAGTCTTTAGTCAAGCTTTTATGCTCTAATATTAAACTGGTCAAAATATCTGTTTGAGTTTTTCCATGGAAAACCCAAACAAATGTTTTGCCATCCCAATATAATAGGGACAAATTCTCCTGTATCATTTTTCATCTTAAGAAGAAGTTTTTCTCACTTCAGAAGTGCAACATGCTTTCTCTATAGTCTGTGACATTGGGAGGAGGTGTGTGAATGTGTGTGTGTGTGTGTAACAGATTAAGTAGAGGAGTAAGGTCGGGAAGATCCCCTGGAGAAGGAAATGGCAACCCACTCCACTATTCTTGCCTGGAGAATCCCATGGGCGGAGGAGCCTGGTGGGCTACAGTCCACGGGGTCGCAAAGAGTCGGACACGACTGAGCCACTTCACTTTCACTTTCAAGGGGGAGAGGGCAGAGCTCAGTTGGAGTATGTACATGCTGTCTTGTTAGAGGTAGATTCTGCTCCCTTTTCTAAAATTTTGGCATATTAATAATTAGTAACATGAGAGCAGAGTCGGACATGACTGAGTGATTGAACTGAACTGAACTGAACTGAGCAGTGGTCTAGGAATTAAACAGTTTTCTCTCTGTTCTCTCCTCTTCCCTTCTCTCCCCCACCATCTCCCTCTCTCCTCTTCCTGCCTTCCCTTTCTGGTTAAACCTAAGACCTATTCTTCTATCATGGAGCCCGACTGACTTGTTAATTTCTTCTAATTCCTTGCTGCTTGAAATATTCTTGGACCAGCAGCACAAGCATCACAAGGGAGCCTGTTAGAAATGCAGAATCTCAGTCTTTGCCCCAGATTTCTTGAGTCAAAATCAGCAGTGACTAGGAAACATATTAGGATGCCCATAGCACCAGTGCTGACAGGTGGAGGTGAGGACGTCACCTGGCACCTGGGGCTTTTTATGTGCCTTCCTACCTTTTCTGTTTCCAAAGATACTGTCGTCTTTATTTTTCCTTTGTATTCAATTCTAATTAAGTTCTGTATTATTGCCTAAGATAGTCAGCTTCATTTGATTTTGATAATGGGCAGCTACCTCTCCGGCCACTCTCCTAAACTGAGAGTATAAATAATAGGGGAAGCCCAGTGGTCCTTTCTAAGTTGTCCCCTGAGATCCTGCCACTGTAGATAGGTAGAACTTCCCCCGGTAGGTTTCTTGTAATTGACCCCTATCATCCCAGGTAGTTGATCTGTTTCTCTATGAACTGAGTACTTTGCTTTAAAGTTTGCTCCTTCACATTGTCCCTCCAGTGCTATATTTAGATACAGAGAGGGAAAGCATAGCAGACTAGCAAAAATACAAGCCACATTAGACTCTTCCCTTTTCTCTCTTTGGCTGTCGTATTGAACTTATCCCTTTTATGTTACACTTGAGGCAGTCATGGCAATAATGGGTTTTCCTTTTTTTCCTGAAGCAGAGAGGAGGTATTGTAGGAAAGAGATACTGAGTTTTCGTTTTACTCTGCCTCCTTTACTCTTAGGTACCATCTATAGTTACTTTAGGATTAATGATGTTTTTACAGAAGCACAATCTTATTAAGATAAATATATTTGTATATTTTGTCCTCTTCCCAAGGAACATAGGAATAAAAGCAACAACAAAAAATGCATTCTGAATTTTAAATCTGTTTTATCTTACAATGCATTCACAATTGGATAATGCTGGTGTTTTTAAGGTTTATGTATTGATGGTACTCTATCACTATGGGCTTTGCTGGCAGGTAAGTTTTGCTGATATCTCCTCACTACACTCCTTTCAATCTACTCAAAAATGTTCATGGAGTTGCCCTTACTAAAGCTGTGTTTTATTCAGAGCCTGGTAAGCTGTGAGCAATATTAGTGTGAGCATCCATACATTTCTTACAACTTTTACCAGGAAAGGTCAACCTCCCAGAGTGAGAGAAAATTCTGTTTTTATGATCACTCCTGCTGGATCATGCTGTATTATGTGTGATCTGACTGGAATGGTGTCAGTCAGTAGCGTGCTACTCTATCTCTAACACAGAGTAACAGAACACGAAAGAACAAACAAATTATTGTTATTTATAGAAAAAAAAAAAAAAGACCCATGGGCTGTATGCTGTAGATCTAGCATATATCATAGTTGGATTTGCAGCAATTCAGGATAACATCAAGTACCTAATGGGTTCATGTTGTTAATCAACTGGTTAGAAAGGCAGTGTATTTCAAAATATAAAAGAAGTTGTGGTAGTAAAAGAGATAAGGGGGAAAGTATAGGGGAAGGGGAGAGATAAAGAAGATTGCATTTTCAAAGCTTATTTGATTAGATGATTATAGTCTATTTGAGAGTGCAAACAAACTTATGCAAAATTCATATCCTGGAATCATAATTTTTTCTTACCCTGTTACTTCTATGAATGAAGCATAATTCATCATTAAAGTTTTAATTTTATAATTAGAATGGACATTGGTACTATTTGATCCCTCTCAAGAAAATTCAAATTCAAAGTTTTTCTCCGTTTTGTCTAAATAGTTCTTTACACATTAAATGGTTTGAATCTCTTTTTATGGGGTAAATTTCCTAATAAAATTGTGTGTTTCTAGTAGAAGAATCATAAATTTCCATATGCATCTAACAGCAGGCAAAGCATGGGAGTAAGCAGAAGAGGTTTTTAGTAGATTTTATGTAAAATCAGAAAGTATGTTTAGAATTATAATATCATGTATGAAACGAGTCGCCAGTCCAGGTTCAAGCACGATACTGGATGCTTGGAGCTGGTGCACTGTGACGACCCAGAGGGATGGTATGGGGAGGGAGGATGGAGGAGGGTTCAGGATGGGGAACACATGTATACCTGTGGCAGATCCATTTCGATATTTGGCAAAACTAATACAATATTTTAAAGTTTAAAAAAAATATATAAATATAATTGTGAGTTAAAAAAAAAAAAAGAATTAACCTTGACTTTCCTTCTCTGCTCATCTTCCAAATTCTGTTCTTCCCTAAATGGAAGAGTAGCTATCTATTTATGACCATCTACTTAATTTAACCAAGCTACTGTTATGAAGCAAATAGTTTCCCTCAGGATTATTAAATGAGAATAACCATTGATTTCACTGACAAATGTCCCCTTATTACTAATATTTGAGAGTGGAACTTATTAGGCAAATAATTCTGCTAGTTTAGGAATATGTCCAAAATGAAGGGAGGGAACTTCCCACATTGCCCAATTAAAAAAAAACAAAAGCAACTTGCATCATTTTGAAAGAATCACAAAAATTGATTCCCTAATAACAATGGGAAATATTTTATCCTTTCACATTACAAACATTTACTGAACACCTTTTGGCTTCTAGGTACCATATCAGGCACCAATAAGCTCACTCCTTGCATCATAATTAAATGAGAATATAGAATAAAATAAAGAACTGTCTTATAGCTTCTATATCATTAAATCTAACTGAAAAATGTATTGGGATAAAAGTCCCACACTAACTTTTATCAATTGTTTATCAAGTTATTCATGTACATTATTTATATTTATTTTCTATTTACCTTTCATTACTTCTTTCATATTGTTTTGAATTTTTTGTCAAAAAAATTGATAAATATATGAATCTCTCAATGTCAGAGGTAGAAGCCACTTGAATGATTATTTGTCCAAGCTTATTTATTTTACAAATTGGTTGACACTAACTAGGGACACATAAATAGGAAAGATATCATTGAGCCCTGCCTGAGGCACTCCAAGAATGGATCCATCAGAGAAGGAATTTCTAGGACATGGAACTGACAAGAAGTAGCCAGTGATAAGTGGAGACTGTGTGTGTGTGTTAGTTGCTCAGTCGTGTCCGACTCTTTGAGCTCCTATGGACTGTATCCCACCAGGCTCCTTTGTCCGTGGGATTCTCTAGGCAAGAGTACTGGAGTGGGTTGCCATTTCTTTCTCCAAGTGGACATTAGGCTTTCTTATCTTTCCTTGCTATTGTTTGGAACTCTGCATTCAAATGGGTATAACTTTTCTTTTCTCCTTTGCCTTTAGCTTCTCTTCTCAGCTATTTGTAGGCCTCCTCAAACAACCATTTTGCCTTTTTGCATTTCTTTTTCTTGGGGATGGTCTTGATCACTGCCTCCTGTACAATGTCAGGAATCTCCAACCATAGTTCTTCAGGCACTCTGTCTATCAGATCTGATCCCTTTCCAGAATACCAGACCACCTGACCTGCCTCTTGAGAAATCTATGCAAGTCAGGAAGCAACAGTTAGAACTGGACATGGAACAACAGACAGGTTCCAAATTGGAAAAGGAGTACGTCAAAGCTTCATATTGTCTCCCTGCTTATTTAACTTATATGCAGAGTATATCCTGAGAAACGCTGGACTGGATGAAGCACAAGCTGGAATCAAGATTGCTGGGAGAAATATCAATAACCTCAGATATGCAGATGACACCACCCTTATGGCAGAAAGCGAAGAAGAACTAAAGAGCCTCTTGATGAAAGTGAAAGAGTAGAATGAAAAAGTTGGCTTAAAGCTCAACATTCAGAAAACTAAGATCATGGCATCCTGTCCCATCACTTCATGGCAAATAGATGAGGAAACAATAAAAACAGTGACAGACTTTATTTTTGGGGGCTCCAGAATCACTGCAGATGGTGACTGCAGCCATGAAATTAAGACACTTGCTCCTTGGAAGGAAAGCTATGATCAACCTAAACAGCATATTAAAAAGTAGAGACATTACTTTGCCAACAAAGGTCCATCTAGTCAAAGCTATGGTTTTTCCAGTAGTTATATATGGATGTGAGAGTTGGACTACAAAGAAGGCTGAGTGCCGAAGAATTGGTGCTTTTGAACTGTGGTGTTAGAGAAGACTTGAGAATCCCTTGGGCTGCAAGGAGATCAAACCAGCCAACCCTAAAGGAAATCAGTCCTGAATATTCATTGAAAGGACTGATGCTGAAGCTGAAACTCCAATACTTTGGCCACTTGATGCAAAGAACTGGCTCACTAGAAAAGACCCAGATGCTGGGTAAGATAAAGCAAAGGAGAAGGGGATAACAGAGGATGAAATGGTTGGATGGCATCACTGATTCGATGGACATGAGTTTGAGTAAGCTCCGGGAGTTGGTGATGGACAGGGAAGCCTGGTGTCCTGCAGTTCATGGGGTCACAAAATGTCAGACATGACTGAGCAACTGAACTGAACTGAGCCAGTGATAATATGGGACACTTTGTATGGTGTCTTTTTTCAGCTTTCCTATTTCACTTGACTAGTTACTTAATTAGGCTTTTAAATCATGAAATTATTGAGATTTGGGGCAGATAATTCTTTTTTTGTGGGGGCTGTCCTGTGCACTGCAGGATGTTTAACAGCATCCCTGGTTTCTGCCCATTAGATTCCAGCAGCAATGCCTACTTGTGCGAACCAAAAATGTTACCAGATGTCATCAAATATCCCCTGAGGAGAAAATCAAACCGATTGATAATGACTGTTCCAAGAAAATCCCTATTTGCTAAAGGGATAGACAAACCTGAAAATTGGTGCTAGGCTCTTAGCAAAATGTATTGAATTATTTGGAAGTATTTTATGGCTAGTTAATACTCTAATATCAATAAATATAATATCAATAACATTGTATTTGCATTAGGGAACAGTTTTTTAAGCTCATGTAGGATTTTTGGAAGATAAGCAAAATAAAAATATAATTTTATTTTTGGCTGCCACTATTCCATTAAAGTTTATTTAGAGAAAGCCTTTCCTAGTCATTAGAGAAGTACAGTAGCAGGTCCATTTTTTCCTCTGGGCACTTACTGGTAGTAAAGTTCCTCTGGTTACTTTAAGTCACAAACCCTTTCTTAATTCAAAAACTAGAACACCCATCTTCTGGAATAATCCTGATTTTCACTTGATGTGGCATTAAATCTTCTCTCCCCCAACTCAGGGTCCGCTTTGGGCAAAGGAGAGGGCAGGATGGTCTGGGCTTCTCTTTGGTTCTCCCCTGCCATCCATTTCTCCTTCTCCTCCAGCATTTTGTTACTTCTGACTTCTTAAATATAAGGCTAAGGGGGTTGAGAGGTCATGGGGAAAAAGTATAGCTAACCCCATGTGGAGGGTGCCATTGTCACCTGGCATGGAGACCTCTGGTGGGCAGATGTTTAATACTGACTTTCGCTTCATGGGCACTCTTATGAGTTCTTCCTGCCCTTTATTGGTCCCTCTGACAATACTTTGTGTCATAGATGTTGCATTCTTTATACTTATTGCCCCTGCTCCTCACCTCCTGGCCTTCCAATGTTCATTCTTCCCAAACTCTCTAATGCCCTGCTAAGTCTTCTATAGCAGGTACCCAAGAAACCATGAGTGAGCCCTCTTTCCCCCGTGGCCTGTGTCTGGTGAATGGGAATACTCACATCCTCTGCCATTGGGAACTTTGGGAATGCAGGTCTAAGCCCTACCCCTCTTTACTGCTGGAGGTGAGTGTAATTAATTATTAAACAGACATAGACACCAGTGTTCTGGGTCTTCCAGAGTAAGCTCCCTACTTAAGTAATTTCCTATTAGCTCTGGGGTAGCTGATTGAACCAAGATCCCTGAATAAATATAGCAGCATTTCAGTAGCTCTTTTAAAAAGTAACCATAATATTTTGGTATTTGGCAAAACTAATACAATTATGTAAAGTTTAAAAAATAAAAAATTAAAAAAAAATAAATAAAAAGTAACCATAAAATAATCTCTTAATTTTGAACTCTTGATTCTGTTTTGAATCCCGAATAGGAGGTGAGTCTCTGAGTATCTAGTAACCTGGTCCTAGATTGCCACTTTAGTGTTTTTTAGACTGGTCTGCCTCTCCTTCAATTTGGTGCTTGATATTGGTAAATCTAGATATCTATGTCAGACTGTTGTTTAGATCCTCTGTCTATATAAGTAAAGATTTTATTGTTATACTAATTTTAAACTAAAACATAGATTGTTAGCTCCAAAAGAATGGTGTACTAATATACTAATTCCCCATTGTTTTCAAAATTCTGAGAAAATGTGTCTGGACCTCTATATAATCATCTATAAAATGATTGCATTGCACCAAATGATACTCAGGTTCATATAATACTTAAAATTCTGAGTCTCCATATACTACAATTCTCAGGGCAAGCCTGTTTGAATAAAAAAACTGATTCTATATTTCTTAACTTTTATTCATTTATTTTTTTATTAAGAAGAATAATTTATTAATATTTAGGACTATTTAGGTATTTTAAATCATGGAAAATAGTTTAATAAATATTTATTGAGTGCTTACCATGGACTAAGAACTGTGCTGTTAGAGCATATGAATGTTGTTATACAACTTAATTTACTTTGCCATTTAAAGAAAATAAATTTCTACTCTAAAATACTACTCTAGTATTTTCCCATGGGTATTTGGGTAAATTAACCTGCCATTAAACCACCTTATGATTGTAAGAGACATCATCTCATATGAAAGTACAGTGATCATCTTGCCAAAAGGTTTGGTAAATCTTCAGGACCTACATAGAGTAGTGGTATTAGCTAGAGATATCACTAGCAGTGTCTAGTTCTTTATGTTTTAGATTTATAGCTGCTTTCTATGAACTTATGGAGAAGGCAATGGCACCCCACTCCAGTACTCTTGCCTGGAAAATCCCATGGATGGAGGAGCCTGGTAGGCTTCAGTCCATGGGGTCATTAAGAGTCAGACACGACTGAGCGACTTCACTTTCACTTTTCACTTTCATGCATTGGAGAAGGAAATGGCAACCCACTCTAGTGTTCTTGCCTGGATAATCCTAGGGATAGGGGAGCCTGGTGGGCTGCCGTCTATGGGGTCACACAGAGTTGGACACGACTGAAGCGACTTAGCTATGAACTTATAACAGTTATTCCCCAATGGAAACAGTATCTCTAGTAATTATCTTTCCAATTTCCCCAATTTTATTTTCATGCACCATAGTATGTATTGCCAAGATACATGGAGAACCAAATAATGAAAGTAATCCTTTGAATGAAAGTACTCAGTGTTCACTGAAAATGAATTCCATCTCCAGCTCCATCCCAGGATTATGACTAATTCAGACACCTTAGCTTTCAAAACAATTAAATTTACCTCTATTTGCTCTAGATGAAAAAGCAAGCTAAATAACTGTTTTCCCATTTTACGAAATTTGAAAGTTCTTGACTTGCCATTCATATATACTTTTGAAAGACTATAGACAAAGATGAGCTGTCTTTGACAAAGAAACTGAAGAGAAGTTTTTCATGCCTAAAATTTCTACTTTAACATGCTGGACCACATGAAATCTTTTTATCATGTATCTGTTTACATATTTCATAAATAATAAAAACTGTTGTGGTTGTTCGCTTGCTAAGTAGTTTCCAGCTTTTTGCAACCCTGTGGACTGCAGCACACCAGTCTTCCCTGTCCTTCATTATCTCCCATAATTTGCTCAAACTCATGCCCATTGAGTTGATGATGCCATCCAACCATCTTATCTTCTGTCGTGCCCTTTTCCTCCTGCCCTCAATCTTTCCCAGCATCAGGGTCTTTTCCAATGAGTTGGCTCCTTGTATCAGGTGGCCAAAGTATTGGAGCTTCAGCATTAATCATTCCAATGAATATTCGGGGTTGATTTCCTTTAGGATTGACTGATTTGATCTCCTTGCGATCCGAGGAACTCTCAAGAGTCTTCTCCAGGACCACGGTTCAAAACCATCAATTCTTTGGTGCTCACCCTCCTTTATGAACCACATCTCACATCGGTACCTGACTACTGGAATAATCATAGCTTTGACTATAGGTACCTTTATTGGCAAAGTAATGTCTCTGTCTTTTAATATAATACATTTGTCATAGCTATCCTTCCAAGGAGCAAGCATCTTTTAATTTCATGACTGCAGTCACCATCTGGAGTGATTTTGGAACCCAAGAAAATAAAATCAGCCACTGTTTCCACTTTTCCCCCATCTATTTGCTATGAAGTGATGGGACTGGATGCCATGATCTTAGTTGTTTGAATGTTGAGTTTTAAGCCAGCTTTTTCACTATCCTCTTTCACCTTCAACGAAAGGTTCTTTAGTTCCTCTTCACTTTGTCATCAAAGAGGTATTGTCTGTGTATCTGAGGGTGTTGATATTTCTCCCAGCAATCTTGAATCCAACTTGTTCTTCATCCAGTCCAGCACTTCACATCCAGCCCAGATGTATTCTTCATATAAGTTAAATAAGCAGGGTGGCAATATACAGCCTTCATGTACTCGTTTCCCAATTTTGAACCAGTTCGTAGTTCCATGTAAGGTTCTAACTGTTGCTTCTTGTCCTGCGTACAGGTTTCTCAGGAGGCAGGCAAAATGGTCTGCTATTCCCATCTCTTTAAGAATTTTCTACAGTTTGTTGTGATCCACACAAAGCTTTAGCATAGTCAATGAAGCAGAAGTTGATTTTTATTTTTTTAAATTCCTTTGCTTTTCTATAATCCAGTGCATGTTGGCAATTTAATCTCCAGTTCCTCTGCCTTCTCTAAATGCAGCTTGTATATCTGGATGTTCTTGGTTTACTTACTGTTGAATCCTAGCTGGAAGGATTTTGAGCATAATCTTGCTAGTATGTGAAATGAGTGCAATTGTATAGTAATTTGAACATTCTTTGGCATTGTCTTTCTTTGGGATTGGGATGAAAATTGACCTTTTCCAGTCCTGTGGGCACTGCTGAATTTTCCAAATTTGCTGGCATATCGAGTGCAGCACTTTAACAGCATCATCTTTTAGGATTTTTACATAGCTCAGCTGGAATTCCATTACCTCTACAAGGTTTGTTTGTGGTAATGCTTCCTAAGGCCCACTTGACTTCACATTGCAGGATTTCTAGCTCTAGGTGAGTGACTACACCATCATAGTTATCTGAGTCATTAAGACCTTTTTTGTACAGTTCTTCTGTGTATTCTTGCCACCTCTTCTTAGTATCTTCTACTTTTGTTAGGTCCATACCATTTCTGTCCTTTATTGAGCCCATCTTTGCATGAAATGTTCCCTTGGTATCTCTAATTTTCTTGACGAGATCTCTAGTCTTTCCCATCCTATTTTTCCATCTATTTCTTTGCATTATTCACTTAAGAAGGAAGGCTTTCTTTTATCTCCTTGATAGTCTCTGGAACTCTGCATTTGGTTGGGTATATCTTTTCCTTTCTCCTTTGCCGTTCATTTCTCTTCTTTACTCAGGTATTTGTGGGCTTCCTCAGACAACCACTTTGCCTTATTGCATTTCTTTTTCTGAGGGATGTTTTGGTCTCCACCACCTATACAATGTTATGAACCTCCAGCCATAGTTCTTCAGGCACTCTGTCTACCAGATCTAATCCCTTGACTCTATTTGTCACCTCTACTGTGTAATCATAAGGGATTTGATTTAGGTCCTACCTGACTGGCCTAGTAGTTTTTCCTGTGTTCTTTAATTTGAGCGTGAATTTTGCAATTAGTTCACGATCTGAGCCATAGTCAGCTCCAGGTCTTGTTTTTGCTGTCTGTGTAGAGCTCTCCATCTTTGGCTTCAAATAATATAATCAATCTGATTTTAGTACTGACCACCTGGGGATATCTCTTGTGTTGTTGGAAGAGGGTGTTTGTTATGACTAGAGCATTCTCTTGGCACAACTGTTAGCCTTTACCCTGCTTCATTTTGTACTGCAAAGTGAAACTTACCTGTTACTCCAGATATCTCCTGTCTGCCTACTTTTGGATTCTAGTCCCCTATGATGAAAAGGACATCTTTTTTAGGTGTTAGTTCTAGAAGATCTTCTAGATTTTCATAGAACCATTCACCTTAAGTTTCTTAAGCATTATTGGTTGGTGCATAGACTTGGATTACTGTGATGTTGAATGGTTTGCCTAGGAAATGAACTGAAATCATTCTGTTGGTTTTGGCATTGCAGCCAAGTACTGTACTTCAGACTCTTTTGTTGACTATGAGGGCTGCTCTATTTCTAAGGGATTCTTGCCAAAGTAGTAGATATAATGCTTATCTGAATTAGATTTACCTATTCCTGTCCATTTTAGTTCACTGATTCCAAAGATGTCGATATTCTATCTGACCATCTCCTGCTTGACCATATCTAATTTACTTGAATCCACAGACTTAGCATTCCACATTCCTATACAATATTGTTCTTTATAGCATCAGACTTTACTTTCACCACCAGACAGACACATCCACAGGTGAGAATTGTTTCTACTTTATCCCAGCCACTTCATTCTTCATGGAGCTATCTCTCCCCCATTAGCTTATTGGACACCTACCACCCTGGGATGCTCATCTTCTAGTGTCACATATTTTTGCCTTTTCATGGACCTTTGCTCTGGCCCCCAGGCAGCATGTTGACTGACTCCCAGCAGCTGATGAATGTTTACATGCTCAACAAGGACCAGCAGGGGGACAACCAGGGTGCTGGCCATGTTGTCTGGCACGTGGAGCGGCTGAAGGGGGCATATCCTTGCTAGTTAGGGCCTGACAAAATGTGATTCACCGGAGAAGGGAATCGCAAACCACTTCAGTATTCTTGCCTTGAGTACCCAGTGAACACAGTGAAAAAGGCAGCAAGGAATAGAACAGCTGAAGCTTTGGTTGGTCCCATGGGATATATGGGGACCTTAATATAGTTAAGGACAGAAGAACTTAAAATATATGCATAAAGAAAAAAAATCACATTTCTTAGTGCTTCCTTCTGTCTACAGTATTTTTTTTGACCTTGAGGGAATTATACTTACAAAAGATGAGGTGATCTAAGTAACAAATTATCAAGATGTTTGTTAACTTTGTTGAGAATTGAAATGATTCCTGATTTTTACCAGCACCTCCTTGACATATCTCTAACCTAGTCTGCTTATAGGGATTATTGCCATTTTTTTCCTTTTCCCTTGTTGTTATTATTGGACAGTGGCACTGATGCGATGACCATGCTTTTATGTCTTATCTGCCAAGGTTGGTCTATGGGCTGGAAGAGAAAATGAGAACTCTGTCAGGGAAGGAGTACCCATAGTGTAGTCCACGTGTTTCTATGAGAAAACAGGGAAAGCAGGTGGGATCTTAGTTGGAGTAAAAGAACAAATGACAACTCAATTCATGACAATTTATATTTTTGGTATCTGGATCATCATGCACTTTCCCATCATCTCAAAACCTGTCCCCTACTCTACTCCTTGGTTTGAATTTTTTTTGCCATCGTGATTTCTCTTTTTCCCTTCCTTTTCTTTCTTCTCACTCCCTTTCCCCCTCCCATTTCTTCCTCCTTCCATCTTGGTTTCTTCCTCCTCCTCCCCATCCCCTCTTTGTTCTTCCTCTTTCTTCTCCATTAAGCTCCTTCCCCTGTCCCCATTTATCTCATATGGAGAGTATAATTTGTTCTTTGTTCTATAATTTCTTAGCTCTATAATTTGTTCATCTCTCCATCCTCCACAAACTTTGCCTTTGTAGTCGACAGAATCCCTCCCATTAAGAGCAGGTAAGCCCTAAGCAAGGTATTGAGAATAGTGGCTTTGCTCTGGATAAGAAATGGAACAGAATTTCTCCAGGACAGATATTGGAGTGGGTAACCATTCCCTTCTCCAGTGGATCTTTGCATCCTAGGGATTGAACTTGGGTCTCCTGCTTTGCAAGCAGATTCTTCACTGTCTGAGTCACTAGGGATGCTCCTAACAAGATTTAAGCAAAGCATTGAGAACTGTGGCTCTGCTCTGGATAAGAACTGGAACAAAATTTCTCCAGGGCAGGTAGGCAGATTAATGTGGTTGCTCAGGGCTCTCTTTTCTTTAAACATAGACTTGACTTTCCTCCAGGAATTTGGAGTAGGGAACTCATCCCCACCACTCTATGGAAACAGTTTGTTCAGATAAGTGAATGCTAAACATAATGAACTCCTTAATTTATTGGTTGTGGGTAAGGAAACAAAGGCTCTGCAGTGGAGACTTTATTCCTCTTTTGTATGGATTTTAATGCTGTGGCACAGGCATTCATTCCCCATCCTGGACACAGTTGTGAATTGAGATTAGTACTTAAATCTACATTACTGCAAAAATAGACCACGTGTGAGAAACGAGTTACACAAAACTTTGCAAAGCAACGTGTCAACAAGTCTAACTCAATTTGGCACAGTACAAATTGAAAACAGAACTGCCCACTACCTGTATTATTTGCCACAAAATGGCTTTTTAGAATAGTATAGTTAAGGTTGCAATGATCTCATTGATTAAAGTTAACATCTATTTAAAGGTAGATAACTGAATTTGGCATCAGAAATGCCAGGTTCCAATCCTGTTTAGCTATGAAAATTTTGGTAAGTTAAAAATTTAAGTTTCATAATCATGAAATAAAATTAGAAACAGGATGTTACTGAAAAATAAAGTAATTTAAATCTTGGGGTCATGTGCAATGCAATACATAATTTTAAAATATTGACTTAAGAAATGATAAGTGCAGATCAAACTAAAGGTAATGCCAAGCCTTCATTCATTTACAAATATTTAATATATATTTGAAGTGTATTTTAATTTTTATGGCCTTTTAAGAATAATATAGCACTGTGAAATTGATTTATACTATTTATTTACCCAGCTTGATGTCATGTAAGGAAGTTTATCTAAAATGTGGGTAAATATTTGCTTTATTTTGTAAATAAATTATAGCTATCACTGTGTTTGATTTTTCTTTGCGACTGTAGAGTCCATGGAATCCTCTTGGCCAGAATACTGGAGTGGGTAGCCTTTCCCTTCACCAGGAGATCTTCCCAACACAGGTCTTCTACATTGCAGGTAGGTTCTTTACCAGCTGAGCCACTAGGGAAGGCCAAGAATACTGGAGTGGGTAGCCTATCCCTTCTGCAGCAGATCTTCCTGACCTGGGAATCGAACCAGAGTTTCCTGCATTGCAGGCAGATTCTTTATCAACTGAGCTATCAGGGAAGCCCAAGCAAGGCTTCTCCAAGGGCAAAGCAGAAGCCCCCAACAAGATGGTAGGAGGGGCAAACTTGCATTTAGAATCAAATCCCATACCTGCCAGAGACTCTGAGAGGGCTCAAATAAAACCTTGTGTGTAGCCAGACCTGTGTTTGAGCCTCCTGTAGAGGTACTGGTCAGCAGTGGCCTGCGGCAGGGACCAGGGCACTGGGTGCAGCTACCTGGGTCACACGCCTGTGGTATAAGCCCTCTTGAAGGAGGTCGCCATTAACCCCACCAAAAAGCTGCCAAGCAGACAACCCACAAACTGCAGAACAATTATGCCAAAGAAATTCTCGCACTGTTAAGAAAGTTCTAGGACCCAGAGCAAATTTACCACCCTGAGGATCTGGCAAAGGGACTGAGAATGCCCAGAGAATTTGACTTTGGAGGCCAGTGGGATTTGGTTACAGAACTTACACAGGACTGGGGAAACAGACTCTTGGGGCACAAACAAAACTTTGTGTGCACCAGGATCCAGAAAAAAGGAGCAGTGACCCCACAAGAGACTGACCCAGACTTGCCTGTGAGTGTCCAAGAGTCTGCGGCAGAGGGGTGTGTCGGGAGTGGCCTGCTGCAGGGTTGGGGGCACTGAGTGTGGCAGCGCATGCACAGGACCTTTTGAAGGAGGTCGCCATTATCTTCATTACCTCCACCATAGTTTGGCCTCAGGTCATACAACAGGGAGGGAACAGAGCCCTGCCCATCAACAGAAAATTGGATTAAAGATTTACTGAGCATGGCCAGGGCCATCAGAATGAGACCCAGTTTCCCCCCAGTCAGTCTCTCCCATCAGGAAGCTTCCATAAGCTTCTTATTCTTATCCAACAGAGGGCAGACAGACTGAAAACCACAGTCACAGAAAACTAATTAAACTGATCACATGGACCATAGCCTTGTCTAACTCAATGAAACTATGAGTCATGCATGTAGGGCCACCCAAGACAGATGGGTCATGGTGGAGAGCTCTGATGAAACATGGTCCACTGGAGAAGGGAATGGGAAACCACTTCAGTATTCTTGCCTTGAGAACCCCATGCACAGTATGAAAAGACAAAAATAGGACACCGAAAGATGAAATCCCCAAGTTGGTAGGTACCCAATATGCTACTGGAGAAGAATGGAGAAATAACTCCAAAAAGAATTAAGAGATGGAGCCACAGCAAAAACAATGCCCAGTTGTGGATATGACTGGGGACGGAAATAAAGTCTGATGCTGTAAAGAGCAATATTGTATAACAACCTGAAATTTAGGTCCATGAATCAAGGTAAATTAGAAGTGGTCAAATAGGAGATAGAAAGAATGAACATCAATGTTTTAGGAATCAGTGAACTAAAATTAACTGGAATGGGCGAATTTAACTCAGATGACCATTATATCTACTACTGTGGGCAAGAATCTCTTAGAAGAAATGGAGTAGCCCTCATAGTTAACATAAGAGTCTGAAATGCAGTACTTGGGTGCAATCTCAAAAATGACAGAATGATCTCTGTTCGTTTCCAAGGCAAACCATTCAATATCACAGTAATCCAAGTCTATTGCCCAACCAGTAATGCTGAAGAAGCTGAAGCTGAATGATTCTATGAAGACCTACAAGACCTTCTAGAACTAGCACCCCCAAAAGATGTCCTTTTTATGATAGGGGACTGCAACGAAAACTAGGAGGTTAAGAGATACCTGGATTAACAGGCAAATTTGGCCTTGGAGTACAAGATGAAGCAGGGCAAAAGCTAACAGAGTTTAGCCAAGAGAATACACTGGTCATGGCAAACACACTCTTCCAACAACACACGAGAAGACACAACGCATGGACATCAGCAGATGGTCAATACCGAAATCAGATTGATATTTTTGCAGCCAAAGATGGAGAAGCTCTATACAGTAAGAAAATCAAGACCAGGAGCTGACTGTGGCTCAGATCATGAAGTCCTTATTGCAAATTTCATACTTAAATTGAAGAAAGTAGGGAAAACCACTAGGCAATTGATGTATGACCTAAATCAAATCCCTTACAATTATACAGTGGAAGTGACAAATAGATTCAAGGTATTAGATCTGATAGAGTGCCTGAAGAACTATGGAGGGAGGTTCGTGGACATTGTACAGTAGGCAGTGATCAAGACCATCCCCACCGGCCCCCCAAAAATGCAAAAAGGCAAAATGGTTGTCTGAGGAGCCCATACAAATAGCTGAGAAAAGAAGAGACATGAAAGACAAAGGAGAAAAAGAAGAATATACCCATTTGAATGCAGAGTTCCAAATAGCAAGGAGAGATAAGAAAGCCTTCCTTAGTGATCAATGCAAAGAAATAGAGGAAGACAATAGAATGGGAAAGACTAGAGATCTCTTCAAGAAAATTAGAGATACCAAGGTAAAGTGTCTGTCTACAATGCAGGAGACCTGGGTTCGATCCCTGGATTGGGAAGATCCCTTGGAGAAGGAAATGGCAATCCACTCTAGTACTATTGCCTGGAAAATCCCATGGACAGAGGAGCCTGGTAGGCTACAGCCCATGGGGTCGCAAAGAGTTGGACACAACTGAGTGACTTCATGTTCACGTTTCACATTCATGTTCAAGGGAACACTTCATGCAATGTTGGGCACAATAAAGGACAGAAATGGTATGGACCTAACAGAAGCAGAAGATATTAAGAAGAGGTGGCAAGAATACAGAGAAGAACTGTACAAAAAAGATCTTAATGACACAGATAGCCAAGAAGGTGTGATCACTCATCTACAGCCAGACATCCTGGAATGTGAAGTCAACTGAACCTTAGGAAGCATCACTAGTGGAGGTGATGGAATTCTAACTCTGTCAGCCTTTGCTCTGCTTCATTTTGTACTCCAAGACTGAATTTGCCTGTTACTCAAGGTATCTCTTGACTTCCTACTTTTGCATTCCAGTCTCCTATAATGAAAAGGACATCTTTTTTGGGTGGTGGCAATATTTCATTCTCTTTTATGGCTGAGTAACATTCCATTGTACATATATATCACACTTTCTTAAGCCAATCATCTGTTGATGATTACTTGGGTTGCTTCCATATCTTGGTTATTGTAAATAGTGCTGCTGTGAACATTGAGGGGGTGCATGTATCTTTGAAATTTTATATATATATATATATTTTTTTAATATATATACATATAACCAGGATTGAAATTACTGGATCTAGTGAATTCTAGTTTTAGTGTTTTAAAACTAAAACTTCATACTTTTTTCCATAGTACTTACCCCAATTTACATTCCCACCGTTAGTATAAAAGTGCTAACCTTTCTTCACATCCCCTCCAGCACTTGTAATTTGTAGACTTTTCAATGATCACCATCTAGACAGGTGTAAGGAAAAATCTCATTGTGATCTTGTCTTGTATTTTTCTAATTAGCCATGTTGAACATTTTTTCACATTCCTGTTAGCCATCTGTATGTCATCTTTGGAAAAATATTCAAATCTGCCTATTTTTGATTGGATTATTATTTTGATACTGAGATGTATAAGCTACTTATAAATTTTGAATATTTGTCCCATTATTTACAGATATTTTCTCCCATTCCCTTAGGTTATCCTTTTATTTTGCCAATGACTTCCTTGCTGTGTATAAACTTCTAAGTTTGATTAGATCCCATTTGTTTATTCTTTTATTTCTTTTGCCTTGTGGAAAGGATCTAAGAAGATATTGCTATGATTTATATCAAAGAGCATTTCACCAATATTCTCCTGTAGGAGTTTTATGGTGTCATGTCTTACGTTTAGGTCTTTAAACTTTTGAATTTCTGCATATGGTATGAGGAAACATTCTAACTTCATTGCTTTACATGTAGCTGTTCAGCTTTCCCAGCACCAATTATTCAAGAGACTCTTTTCTCCATTGTATATTCTAGCCTCCTTTGTCATAGATTAATTGACTACAGATGGGTGGGCTTAGTTCAGAGCTCTGTTTTCTGTTCTCTTGATCTGTGTGTCTGTATGTATGCCTGTACCATGCTGTTTTGATTAATATTGCTTTGTAGTATAGCCTGAAATCTTTTTTTCCCCTCAGGATTGTCTATTCACGGTTTTTGTATGTGTGTGTGTGTGTGTGTGTGTTTTTTTTTTTTTTTTTTGAGCTGTAGGAGTTGCTTGTATATTTTTGAGATTAGTTGTTTGTCGGTTGCTTCATTTGCTATTATTTTCTCCCATTCTGAAGGCTGTCTTTTCACCTTGCTAATAGTTTCCTTTGATGTGCAGAAGCTTTTAAGTTTAATTAGGTCCCATTTGTTTATTTTTGCTTTTATTTCCAATATTCTGGGAGGTGGGTCATAGAGGATCCTGCTGTGATGTATGTCAGAGTGTTTTGCCTATGTTCTCCTCTAGGAGTTTTATAGTTTCTGGTCTTACATTGAGATCTTTAATCCATTTTGAGTTTATTTTTGTATATGGTGTTAGAAAGTGTTCTAGTTTCATTCTTTTACAAGTGGTTGACCAGATTTCCCAGCACCACTTGTTAAAGAGATTGTCTTTAATCCATTGTATATTCTTGCCTCCTTTGTCAAAGATAAGGTGTCCATATGTGTGTGGATTTATCTCTGGGCTTTCTATTTTGTTCCATTGATCTATATTTCTGTCTTTGTGCCAGTACCATACTGTCTTGATAACTGTGGCTTTGTAGTAGAGCCTGAAGTCAGGTAGGTTGATTCCTCCAGTTCCATTTTTTTTTCTCAAGATCGCTTTGGCTATTCGAGGTTTTTTGTATTTCCATACAAATTGTGAAATTATTTGTTCTAGCTCTGTGAAGAATACTGTTGGTAGCTTGATAGGGATTGCATTGAATCTATAAATTGCTTTGGGTAGTATACTCATTTTCACTATATTGATTCTTCCAATCCATGAACATGGTATATTTCTCCATCTATTAGTGTCCTCTTTGATTTCTTTCACCAGTGTTTTATAGTTTTCTATATATAGGTCTTTAGTTTCTTTAGGTAGATATATTCCTAAGTATTTTATTCTTTTCGTTGCAATGGTGAATGGAATTGTTTCCTTAATTTCTCTTTCTGTTTTCTCATTATTAGTGTATAGGAATGCAAGGGATTTCTGTGTGTTGATTTTATATCCTGCAACTTTACTATAATCATTGATTAGCTAACACCTATCCTGCTCAAACTCTTCCAGAAAATTGCAGAGGAAGGTAAACTTCCAAACTCATTCTATGAGGCCACCATCACCCTAATACCAAAACCTGACAAAGATCCCACAAAAAAAGAAAACTACAGGCCAATATCACTGATGAACATAGATGCAAAAATCCTAAACAAAATTCTAGCAATCAGAATCCAACAACACATTAAAAAGATCATACACCATGACCAAGTGGGCTTTATCCCAGGGATGCAAGGATTCTTCAATATCCACAAATCAATCAATGTAATACACCACATTAACAAATTGAAAAACAAAAACCATATGATTATCTCAATAGATGCAGAGATAGCCTTTGACAAAATTCAACACCCATTTATGATAAAAACTCTCCAGAAAGCAGGAATAGAAGGAACATACCTCAACATAATAAAAGCTATATATGACAAACCCACAGCAAACATTATCCTCAATGGTGAAAAATTGAAAGCATTTCCTCTAAAGTCAGGAACAAGACAAGGGTGCCCACTTTCACCATTACTATTCAACATAGTTTTGGAAGTTTTGGCCACAGCAATCAGAGCAGAAAAAGAAATAAAAGGAATCCAAATTGGAAAAGAAGAAGTAAAACTCTCACTATTTGCAGATGACATGATCCTCTACATAGAAAACCCCAAAGACTCCACTGTGTGTGTTTACATATAAATTTTTTTGTTTATTTGTTATAGTTCTGTGAAAAAATATCCTGGATATTTTGATAGGGATTGCATTAAATCTGTAGGTTGCTTTGGGTAGTATGAGCCATTTTAATAATAATGATTCTTTTAGTCAAGTGTACAGGCTACCTTTTCATTTCTTTGACTCATCTCATTCCCTTTATCAATGTCTTATAGTTTTCAGTGCATAGGTCTTTCACCTTCTTGGTTAAGTTTATTTCTAAGTAATTTTTGATGAAATTTTAAATGAGATTGTGTGTTTACTTTCTCTGATATGTTGTATTTCTTTACACAAAAAGTGAAATATTTCTGTATATTTAATTTTGTATGCTACAACATTGGGCTCATAGATTGAACTTGGAACTATTCCCTCCTCTTCAAAGTTTTGGAATAATCTGAGAAGGCTAGGTATAATTTTGTATATGTTTGGTAGAATTTCCCAGTGAAGTCCAGTGTCTTTCTTGATAGTCCAGTGTTTTGAGGAAACTGGCATGGATTTTTTTTTTTTAAGAGGACAAAATAGATGAAGTTGTGGTTAAAAGGAATGTATGTGTACCAAGGCCTTTGTAATTTTATAATAAGTTTGTATAATATACTGCATGAAAAGTACCTTGTAGCATTTCTTCTCAATACTATAATTTCCTTAGAAATTAGTTTGAAAGCCATAAAAAGGGCCTGTAATAGAGGAACTATTAGAGGTGTCATTTGTAATTAAGACACTAGTAACATATGTACTTCTACAAGTTGCCAGGTGTTGATGTTATACATTATAGACTGTAATTTTTAGATGTTTTGGAAAAGAACATAAATGTTTTCAAAAAGTTTAATGAAATGAATAGTTGCCAGAAAAGTCAAACCGCTTAAAGTCTTATTGTGCTAATACTAAAAATGAGGTTACTTTTTTTTTTTTTTTTAGGAAATTAGTATTATCACACTGAAAGTATGGGTTGTCCAAGACTATTGGTTTAATTTAAAAAAATTTTTAAGGTGTTCTGCATATTTCGAATAAAGTCTTGATGTAGTTCAGGGGCTGGAAACATTGTAACAAACAATGTTCTGGCCTTTAAATTAGTTGCTAGGAAACTGTAAGACCAAAGTCAACTTTAACAGCACTGCTGCTGCTCTGCTTTACTGCAACATGTTAATAGAACAGGGTCATTTGCTTCCTGCCTTTGAAGACCTCTGTCCAGAAGGGTCTTTTGCTAAGTCACTGAGATTCATTCCCAAGGGTCAGATGCTGAACACTCAGACTGATGGCATGGACCATGTGATAAACATGGAGGCAGTATGTGTAGTCGAGATCGTGAATACAAGGGCTTTTTCTGTCAGCTGCCATGATTGACAGTGCTACTTGTTTAAGTTGTTCTTTCCCAGAAGGCTCCTTGAGAATTACTTTGTGGTCCTTACTGACACCTTTAAACTTTCAATAACCATTATTCTTACACTTATTTTTTAATCCTGTCATAACATTTTCCATCAGAATTATATTGATTTTTGTGAAAAATATAATAATCCTCATAATGACCGGATTTCTTCTATTTCTACCAGAAAAAAAAGCTATTAAAATGCTTGCACATCTTCCTCAAACTGGTTGTATGCATTTAAAATACTTTCGTAATAATAAATACCACATGGACATATGTAGCCAGGAAAGGGTTTCCGTTTTTATGACACTTGCTTCTCAAAAACAGACATATTCTTTAAAGGAAAAAAAAATTGCCAGCTCTGAATTGATTGACATTTGTTTACTTAACTCTCTCCTTTTGAAAGCCTGCACACCTATTTCAACCTTGAACAGTTTCCAACTGTGGTATACTGGAACATTTTTTCATTTATTAAGTTCAGTGTTGCCAACCCAAACAAAGTATAATCAGCGATGATCCGAGCAGACCAAGCTGTCTAGCACCATACAATGTATCTGCATACTAATTTCCAAATTCCCTCACATTTCCAGAGAACTAATGGGATCATTTTCATTCTGTTACAGCAACTCAACAGTTACTGAATCACCATCTGTGTTTTCGTTAACCTGAATCAGATATGAATTCTGTTATTGCAAGGTAGAGCAGCTTGTTTAATGATTCTTAATCTTTTCTTTAATTAAATCATGCAGCCAACCTGAAAAATCTATCTTAATGCAAATTAGGAGCTTTTTTGGCATTCGCTTACAGTAATGCACTAATAAGGTTAATTTATGAAGGTTCTCTTCCAGTCTGTACAGATGATATTTGTTCACTGCATATTTTTAGCATATTGTCCCTTTTTGTAATATTTTAAGTAATAAAAACATAGCTATTTTTCACTTACACAAATGAGAGATACTGTAAGCAGCACTCTGTTAACCAAAACTAAGTACAAAAAATATAAAGAATTCTAGATAAGAAGAGAATTCATTTTGTTGAGTTTCAAATGCCAATTCTCTGGAAATAACTGTCTCTCTCTAATCATTTTCTAATCATTTTCTTTTTTCTTAGATATATGAAAAGGCAGAGAACTGAATAATTAGAGGAGTACTTACCTTGAACATGTTTTTCCTTTTGGACATTAGTTAGTTATATAAAAAGTAAATAAAATAGTATAAAATTATCCTATCAAAACTTTGCAGTTACATACTTATTACAAGTTATATTTTTAAAATTTAAAAATACCTCATCTACATGATATTTTCAATTAGGTATTATAATAAATATTTCTTGTAATGCTAAATTCAGTATAAATACACAATCATGGAGCTGGATTAGATTATAAGAAATAGTTCAGGATAAAACAAATAGCAGCTTGTAAGAACAGTGGGATTAAAAGTTAATGAATGAAAGAATACTACTAACTTTACTATTCTAATATTTACAAATGGGGCTTTTCTTTATGATAGAGTTAGCCACTGTATGAATTAGTCTTCTCTTAATCTAGATTTAGCATTTGAATAACACCAAAGATGGTTAATTAAAGAAAGAAAGAAAGAAATTGAAGTCCCTCAGTCATGTCTGACTCTTTGTGATCCCATGGACTGTTGCCTACCAGGCTCCTCTGTCCATGGGATATTCTAGGCAAGACTACTGGAATGGGTTGCCATTTCCTTCTCCAGGGCATCTTCCTAACCCAGAATGAACCTGGATCTCATTCATTGTAGGCAGATGCTTTACCGTCTGAGGCACCAGGGAAGATTAATTAAGGCAGAATTCAAATAATCTGCCTAAATTTGTTATGATAAGCATACGAATTTGAGAGCAACATATATGCTAAGCATATTACACACATATACATGTAGTGATGTGAATATAAACAGGACATAGTTGTCCTTAAAACCTTTAATTTATTGGAAGGATTACTAACTTTGCACTCACAAGGTTTTCGAATGTGACTTCAAGTAGGTGGCAGTATTTTCTGAAGTAGTTATCTTCCTTGCCTGCCTACGTGTATGCTAAGTCACTTCAGTCATATCTGACTCTTTGCAACCCTGTGGACTGTAGCCCACCAGATGAGATTCTCCAGGCAAGAATAATAGAGTGGTTTGCCATTCCTCCCTCCAGGGGATCTTCCTGAACCAAGGATCAAACCCACATCTCTTCCATCTCCTGCACTGGCAGGCAAGGTTTGGCTAACTGGCATGATTGTATACTAGTTAGATTGTATACTAGTTATTCACTAAGAATGAACTAATCTTTTAAAAGATTACTAATAACTTCTACCCCATGTTACATTTCAAAATATCCTACAGTAGAATGCATTTAACCTATGAAATAAACTGTATAACTTGTTTTTTGTTTTGACCTCACCTCTCTCCATGATATATAGACTCAATTCCTAAATAGTTGTGTGATGAAATATATTTTAATAGCACAACTTGTTTCTTTAGAAAATAATTGGGTATAGGTTATATCCAAAAGGAGATTTCCTTATCTGTTATTTAGGTGGAAAATTAAATAATTTTTAAAATATCTTTTAGGTGATTTCATTATGGAATTCTGTAATACGAGTATGTCATTCATCCCCCAAAGCACTGGAATAAGGTGTAAGTAAAAGAGGAGTGCAGTGGCCTTAAACAAAGTAATAAATTGTAATGCAAATCTTGACCTGTGGGTTTATATCTACTAGACTTTGAAAAGATAAAAACAAACTGATTAATGAGGTTACAAATATATTATTGCCTTTAACTTCCAAACTCCAGTATGGCTGTTGACTATATTATACCTCTAGGTTAAATTCATTCCAGAGGGAACTGGGCCCAACAGAAAGCATCAGTCATTTAGAGAATAATGACATAGCTTAATTATAATTAGAAGCAAAGCAAGACACTGGTGTTCAATTGCCACTAACAAGCAGGATAAGGTATTTCAAATACTTTGGGTCAGAGATTAGAAGATATATTAAAGATGTTCTTGATACGAGTGAGATCCTCTTATTTGAAACCAGATGACACAGAAATAGTTTTATCTAGGAAATTTGTAAGTTACATTGCCTTTTTATTTCTTTGAGGCAGAATCTATAAAATGCTGAATTATTACCTTACAGTAAAGCTGCTATTTTAAGAATTTTAAACTAATATTGACTGCTGTCAGATCAGTTTCTAGATTTATTGACTTCAGAAGTAAATATAAACTGAGGTGAAGGTGAGGTCAGATCAATATTTATCTTGTGAATCAATAGATTCTGATATTACCAAAACTGAAGCTCAATAAATGTATGAGGTTGATAGAGAAAAAACTTATCAAAAAGTTTAGTTTTGAAATTTCCTTAGCAAAATTGACTTGCCAGTTTTAAATATGCGATTTTATCATGCCATCAGGGTATACAGAAGAAAGTAATTCTGCATAGTAGTCCTGAGAACTTAAACTATATAATAGACATTGGCAACATTCCTGTGTAGAGTCTTCTCTTGTGTTGCTGGAAGAGGGTGTTTGCTATAACCAGTGTGATCTCTTGGCAAAACTCTGTTAGCCTTTTCCCTGCTTCATTTTGTACTCCAAGGCCAAATGTGCCTGTTACTCCAGGTATCTCTTGACTTCCTACTTTTGCATTCCAGTCCCCTGGATAATGAAGATCTTTTTTGGGTGTTAATTCTAGGTCTTGTAGGTCTTCATAGAACCACTCAGTTTCAGCTTCTTCAGTATTACTGGTTGGGGCATAGACTTGTATTACTGTGATATTGAATGCAGTGACTTGGAAACAAAGAGAGATCATTCTGTCATTTTTGAGATTGCACCCAAGTACTGCATTAGGTTGCTTAAAACCCAACATTTGGAAAACTAACGTCATGGTATCAGGTCCCATCACTTCATGGCAAATAAATGGGGAAACAATGGACAGACTTTATTTGGGGGGGGGGAGCTCCAAAATCACTGCAGATGGTGATTGCAGCCATGAAATTAAAAGACACTTACTCCTTAGAAGAAAAGTTATGACCAACCTAGATAGCATATTAAAAAGCAGAGACATTACTTTGCTAAAAAAGGTCCATCCAGTCAAAGCTATGGTTTTTTCCAGTAGTCATGTATGAATGTGGGAGTTGGACTATAAAGAAAGCTGAGCACTGAAGAATTGATGCTTTTGAACTGTGATGTTTGAGAAAATTCTTGAGAGTCCCTTGGACTGCAAGGAGATCCAACCAGTCAACCCTAAAGGAAATCAGTCCTGAACATTGGAAAGACTGATGCTGAAGCTGAAACTCCAATACTTTGGCCACCTGATGTGAAGAACTGACTCATTGGAAAAGACCCTGATGCTGGGAAAGATTGAAGGCAGCAGAAGTGGATGGCAGAGGATGAGATGGTTGGATGGCATCACTGACTCAAAGGACATGAGTTTGAGCAAGCTCTGGGAGTTGGTGATGGACAGGGAAGCTTGGCGTGCTACAGTCCATGGGGTCTCAAAGAGTCGGATACGACTGAGTGACTGAACTGATAGATTGATACAGAATGTTTCTGTGTCCATGAGACACATGTTTTTTCAATCATATGTTATCCAAGTTCTTTCCTCATTTTACCTCTTATTTACCTGCCTCAGAAAGAAAAAAATTGGAAAATGTTTGCTGAAGAGAAATTTTGTTCAACTTTTGATGCAACGTCATTTGAAATGTGGTTCCTGAGATGAACAATAATTTCTTGTTTACTTGTATCTTCATCTTTATAGCTCCTGTGTGCTCCAAGGTACTAATATGTCCTAGTCCACTCAGGCTGCTATAACAAAATATCATAGACTGGGTAGCTCATAAAGAATAGAAACTTATTTTTCATGGTTCTGTAGGCTAGAAGTCTGAGGTCAGGGTGCCAGTATAGTTGAGTGAGGGCCCTTTTCTAGGTTGTAGACTTTTCATTGTGTCCTCACAGGATGGAAGTGGGCAAGGGAGCTCTGTTTTCTCTTTTATAAAGATATCAATCTCATGACCTAATCACCCCCAAAGCTTTTTAATGACTAATATCATTGTATTGGGCATTAGGATTTCAACATATGAATTTAGGGGAAAAATAAACATTCAGACTGTAGCACTTGCATACTGTAACACAAAATTTTAATTTTTTATTTTTATACAACTTTAAAGGTTACTTTCCAGCTAATTATTACAAAATACTGGCTCTATTCCCTGTGTTGTACAATACACTGAGACTTATACCCAAGAGTTTTGTATCTCCCTATTCCCATCCTTATATTACCCTGCCACTAGTAACTACTAGTTTGTTCTTATATCTGTGCATCTGTTTTTTTATTATATCCAGTAGTTATATTTTTTAGGTTCCACATATGACTTGTACCATACAGTTTTTTCTAACAAATTTCACTTAGCCGAATGCCCTCCATCCAAATCTATCCATGCTGCTACAAATAGCAAAATTCAGTTCTTTTATGACTGAGTAGTATTCCACTGTGTGTGTGTGTGTATCTCACACTTTTATTCGTTCATCTGTTGATGGATGCTTAGGTTGTTTTCACATCTTGGCAATTGTAAGTAATGCTTCTATGACCACTGGAATGCATGTGTCTTTTCAAATTCATATTGTTTATTATTTTTTCAAATATATACTCAGGAGTGGAATTTCTAGGTCTTCTGGTACACAGAGCCCTGGTGGCTCACATGGTAAAGAATCTGCCTACCTATGCAGGAGACTCAGCTTCGATCTCTGGGATGGAAAGATCCCTTGGAGAAGGCAATGGCAAACCACTCCATATTCTTGCCTGGAGAATTCCACGGACAGAAGAGCCTAGCAGGCTATAGTCCATGGAGTTGCAAAGAGTCTGACATGACTGAGCAACTGAACATACATGCATCTTAGTTCTATCTATATTTTTTGAGAAAATCCCATCCTGTTTTTTCCACAGTGACTGCACTGATTTACACTTCTACCAGCAGTGTACAAAGGTTCTCTTTTTTCCAAATAATTGTCAACATTTGTTATTTGTGTTCTTTTTTATGATAGTCATTCTGACAGGTGTGAGTTGATATCTACTGTGGTTTTCATTTGCAGTTCCCTGATGATTAGTGATGAGCATCTTTTCATGTCCCTGAAAGCATGAGCATCTTTTTATCTTCATTTCCACTTTAGAAAAAAATGTCTGTTCAATTCTATTTTCAACTGAATTGTTTATTTTTGATATAAAGTTATATAAGCTGTTTATGTATTTTGAATATTAATACCTTATTTGCATCATTTGGAATTATTTTCTCTCATTTGCTCTGTTGTAGTTTTCATTTTCTCAGTGGTTTCCTTTTCTATAAAAAGCTTTTACAGTTTTTTCATTATTTTAATATTTTAATTTTATTGGAGTATACTTGATTCACAGTGTTGTTAGCTTCAGGTGTACAGCAGAGTAATTCAGTTATATATGTACATATAGTCAATATTTTATAGACAATTTTTTCATATAGGGTATCTCAGCATATAGTTCCCTGTGCTATACAGTAGGTCCTTGCTGGTTATCTGTCTTACAAATAGTAGTGTGTGCGTATGTGTGTGTGTTCATCTGAAGCTCCCGATTTATTCCTCCCCTGCCACATTTCCACTTTAACTGGGAATTTGGTGACTTTAAGTTTGCTTTCAATATCTCTAAGTCTGTTTATGTTTTGTACATAAGTTCATTTGTGTCTTTTTTTAAAATTTAGATTCCACGTATAAGTGATATTTGTCTTCCTGTCTGACTTCAGTTAGTATGGTAATATCTTGGTCTATCCATATTGCTACAAATGGGATTATTTCATTTTTATGACTGAATAATATTCCGTTGTATGTGTGTGTATATACATAATGTAAATCACCGGGCTTCCCAGGTGGTGCAGTGCTAAAGAATCCATCTGCCAGTGCAGGAGACACAAGAGACATGGGTTTGATCCTTGGGTCAGGAAGATCCTCCGGAGGAGGAAATGGCAACCTACTCCAGTATTCTTGCCTGGAAAATTCCATGGACAAAGCAACCTGGCAGGCTACAGTCCATGAAGTCACAAAGAATTGGACATGACTGAGCAACTGAGCGCTCACACACACACACACACAAATATTAATATACCACATCTTCTTTATCCATTCCTCTGTTGATATTTAGGTTATGTCTATGTCTTGTCTGTTTTGATGCAATAAACACTGGGGTGTGTGTATCTTTTCAGATTATGGTTTTCTCCAGATATATGACCAAGAGTGAGACTACTGAATCATAGGAATAGCTCTGAATTTAGTTTAAGCAAGCTTCATCCTGTTCTCCATAATGGCTGTACCAATTCACATTCTTCCCAACAGTGTGTGTGTGTGTGTGTGTGTGTGTGTGTGTGGGGGGGGGGGTTCCCTTTTCTTCACACCCCTTCCAGCCATTTATTGTTGGTAGACTTTTGGTGAAGGCCATTCTAACTGGTGAGAGGTGATACCTCATTGTAGTTTTGATTTGTATTTCTGATAATTAGTGATGTTGAGCATCATCTCATGTGCCTCTTGGCCATCTGGATTTCTTCTATGGAGAAATGTCAATTTAACTATTCTGCCCATTTTGTGATTAGGTTATTTGATTTTTGGATATTGAGTTACATTAATTGTTTATTCTGGAGATTAATCCCTTCTCAGCCCCTTAATTTTCAGATATTTATTCCCATTCTGTTGGTTTCTTTTTCATTTTGTTTGTGGTTTTCTTTGCTACACAGAAGCTTTAAATTTAATTATGTCCCATCTGTTTTTTGTTTGTTTGTTTATTTTGTTTTCATTTTGATTATTCTAGAAGGTAGATCTAAAAAGATGTTGCTGCAATTTATGTTAACGAGTGTTCTTGTGTTTTCCTCTAAGAGTCTTACAGTGTCCTGGCTTGCATTTAATTCTTTGATCCTTTTTGAGTTTATTCTTATGTACAATGTTAGAGAATGTTTGTTTGTTTGTTTGTTTTTTAACATGTTACTGTTCAGTTTTCCCAGCACTACTTACTGGAGATACTTTTATCCATTATATATTCTTGCAACTTTTGTTGTAGACTATAACCAGAAACATGAGTTTATTTGGGGGCATTCTGTCCTGTTCCATTGATCTATATTCCTTTTTTTGTGCCAGTACCATACTTTTATGATTACCATAGCTTTGAAGTGTAGTCTGAAGTCAGAGAGGCTGATTCCTCCTGCTCAGTTTTTCTTTCTCAGGACTGTTTTGGCTCTTTGGGGTCTTTTGTGTTTCCATGTAAATTAAAAAATGTTTTGTTCTACTTCTGTGAAAATGCCATTGGTAATTTGCTAGAGACTGCATTGAATCTGTAGATTGCTTTGGATAATGTAGTCATTTTAACAACATTGATTTTTCATATCCTTCCATCTGTGTCATCTTTTGATTTCTTTCATCAACATCTTATAGTTTTCAAAGTACAGGTATTTTGTCTCCTTAGGTAGGTTTATTCCTAGATATTTTATGCTTTTTAATGCGATGGCAAATGAGATTATTTCCTTAATTTCTCTTTATGATCTTTTGTTGTTAGTGTATAGGTATATAAGTAATTTCTGTGTATTAATTTTGTATTGTGCAATTTTACTGAATTCATTGGTGAAGTCTAGTAGTGTTCCAGTATCATCTTAAATTTCTATGTATAGTATTGTGTCATCTGTAAATTGACAATTTTACTTCTTTTCCAATTTGGTTTTCTTTCTCTTCTGATTGCCATGGCTAGGATTTCCAAAACTGTGCTGAATACAAGTGGCAAGCATGAACATCCCTGTCTTGTTCCTGATCTTTGAGGGAATGCTTTCAGCTTTTGCCATTGAGAATAATGTTAGCTGTAGGTTTGTCATATATGGCTTTTATTATGTTGAGGTATGATTCCTCTATTTTCATTTTTTGGAAAGCTGTTATCAAAATGAATGTTGAATTTAGCCAAAAGCTATCTCTTCCTCTGTTGAGATAATCATATGATTTTTATTCTTCACTTTGTTAATGTGGCACATCGCACTGATTTGTGGCTTTTGCAGAATCCTTGCATCCCTGGGGTTGATCCCACTTGATTATGGTGTATGATCCTTTTAATATATTGTTGGATTTGGTTTACTAGTATCTTGTTGATATTTGCATCTATGTTTACCTATGATATTGACCTGCAATTTTAACTTTAATTAGGTCCCATTTGTTTATTTTTCATTTACTTTAGGAGACAGATCCAAAAAATATTGCTACAATTTATGGTCAAGACTGTTCTGTTTTCCTCTAGCTTTGTAATATCTTCACTGCTGTTTAATTAGCAAATCTATTGTTTCCTCATAATTCCTGATTTCAGATTCTTGAGTCTTTTCAATCCCTAATGTAAGTTCCAGATAATAATAAGTCCAATGTCTATTGAAGGCCACATATAGGTAGGAAAATATAAGCGAAAAATTCACAGAACTTATGATCTGTGCCCTTCACACTTTTTGTTCATCAAATATGGAATGGCAGAGCATCCTAGACACTGAAAAATATTTAGAAAGCATTGTGTAGTTAATTAGGGATTGTTAAATTGCAAAACACGTGCATGAGGCCCAGAGATATGAAGTGTGGTCACATCATGGAAGACTGTTGAGGTCCTAAATAAAATGAACAAAGAAAAACCAAGAGAACAGAGAAGAGAAGAGATGAATCTTTGTCAGAACATTTTATGAAATGAATATTTTGATTTAGAAAGTTATCAAGAAAAATACTTGCAGACAAATTTACAAAATCTTACATACAAATTCTAAGCTGGAATATGACCTTCGTTATTACAGATTGTCACATTTTTCCCAGTCAATAGAAAATTTGTCCTTGTCTCAAACTCTGTATCCTAATGACTAAGCTCTTCTCTTTAGTCATACTTCTTTCAGCTTTTGGAGAACAGAGAATATGATTTATGTATTCATTATACCACCTTCAGTGCCAAGGAAAATACTTTGTACATAGTAGGTCCTTCTTCAACAATGCTATTGGTCAAATAAAGCTTCAGTGAAAATGTCCATTTCTGTGGTACATCAGTACTGTCTTCGACTAGAATCGGTTGTTAATGTATTCCCTAAAAAGTTTCATACCTAGATGTCTATGAAAAAAGATACTTCTGCATTTCTTAATTAAACTTGTTTTATTTTTACTCTTTCTTTTGTGTTCCTAAGGCATTTTGGATATGACTCGAATATAACGTACATCACAGTTTAAAGAAATATTTATCTGTCTACTTGCTATACTAGATTATGTTTTTCTGAAGAGAATGGACTGTATCTTCTTTTCTTGGCATCTATGGAAGAAAATGTTAGATCTCTATCGGTGACTCAATCTTTGTTGAAATAGAATCCTTAAATATAGAAAATTGTGATAAATGAGTTATTATAATGAAACAAATTCTACCAAATGAGGAGGGAAAACTTTTAGGACTGCTTCTTTTTGCTGTGAAGACACCTCCTTAATTTGTGAAAAGTAGGAGGAAGATAGAAGACTGTAAATTCTTTGGTTTTTAACATGTCCTCTAATTTTGGCAGATTTTATCAGGTCTTTTGCACATAGCTGATTTACTTTCAAGTACGAAAACAAATTCTCATAGGTTTACAGGCTAAGTGAAAAAAACTTTATATTTTAGTGTGAATGCTAGTAACTTTGAAGTACATGCTTATGTGAATAATCCAAACATAAACTAACAGGAATTACATTTTTTTTAAAGAATGCAGCAAAGAAAAGACTGGTAAGTGTTAGCAGGTAGAGAGGGGGGACCAAGAAGAAGACAACCATTTCAAGGTATAGAAGTTCATTGTTAACTTGACAGACAGTTCTAATTGACAACATCAAAATGCTTCTTTGAAACTTAGGAGCTATGCTTTACTCAGATGCGAGGATTATGTGTTTTTCAAAGTGTGGTCTGTGTGTAGGGTGACCATATTATCATCCAAACCTAACACTCTCAAGAGTCAAAGGGGGCATTCTTAATATGCTGATCACTAACATTAAGAACGGGCCTCCCTGGTGGCTCAGATGGTAAAGAATCTGCCTGCAATGCAAGAGACCTGGGTTCCATCCCCAGGTTGGCAAGATTTCCTGCAGGAGGGCATGGCAACCCACTCCAATATTCTTGCTTGGAGAATCCTCACGGACAAAGGAGCCTGTCCTGGTGGGCTACAGTCCATGGGGTAGCAAAAAGTCAGACATGACTGAACAACTAAGCACAGCACAGCATTAAGAAGAATGCTGGGGAATCTAGTTCAGTTGGGGTAGATCATCACCCTGAATAGACCACTTGTAATGGTATTATCTAGGGTATTTTAAAATGTGAATTTCAAACTCTAGTCTAATCTCACTGCATAAGACAGAATCCCTAAATCTGGACTGGGATTCCACTTTCTAATAAGTACCCTAGATGGTACAAATGTACATTTTTATGTTGTGGAAGTTGGACTTGAAATGATTAGTTAAAAAGGTGAAATTCTACAACCTACCCCTTCATGCTGAGTTCACACTTGCTAGAGACAATTTTACTCCTAACACCACCTAATATGTCAGACTCATGGTTCAGTAAGATTTGAAAGATTTATGATATAAAATTTTATAATAGGGACATGTATTGACCTACAGATCCCCTATTTTATAATTATGGTCCATAAAATCAGGCTAAGATGAAGCCTAGCCTTCATACAAATTTAGATGCTTTTGCCATATACCACCAATGCCTCCTGGTGACAGCCCCTTCTCCCACAAATAATATCACTCCCAATCCCTAGGATCCCCAAAACATTAACTATACAATAGAAAGAGACAAAGTTCCTGCCCTTAAAAAATAAGGATAAAAACAGAATCTTGAAAGCAAGTATTTTAAAATCACAACTTTTAACTGAAAATACTTCAAGATCACATTAACTTAACATACATTCCAAGAGATTCAACTAAAATATCTTTCTCAGAAAATATATATTCTCAGAAAAATTTTTCAAAGTCTGTCACTTGCACATATCACTCACTACAGTGATTTCTATCCTGTAAAATGCAGAGCACAACATCAACCAGAACCCAAGAAGAAATAAATTTATATTCAACTTTTCCAAAGCATGACGCTTATTGTGCTTTTTTCTAAAGAATGCTTATCTGCCAAGAAATAAGCAAGGGCAGGAACAACCAACTATAACAAGAGGAAGGTTGTTATTTTACCATCACTTGTGATATATGCCGATTTGTATATTTAAAATGAAAACATTAAAATTACAGCTTAAATGTTTAAGTATGATTTGACCTAAAATAAAGGAAATAAATTTACCAGTTGTAGTTTCTCAATGCTGAATAGACTGTCTCATCTAGAACAAAAAAGGAACCATTTGTTTGATATCATTTTTGATGAATTATTAATTTTATCACAGCTAAGATGACAGCTAATATTAGAACATTGAATTATTAATTTTCAACTATGCAATAAAAAAGCAGAATAAACATAAACTGAGAAGTGTTTTACGTATGGGTTACATTGCTTACATATTCTATTTAAGAAAAATACCAAAGGAAACAGAAGGAATTAAAAATCTTGTCAACACTTCTGATGAATTCGTTTACTCAGTACTTTCTATGCCACTTTAAAATATAAAGCACAAATAACATTGCATACTGATAATAAATGTTATTATTGAACACTAAAGATATACATTATCCATATTGCAAATCATCTTTGTGTAGTTCCAAGCAGGATAGTTAAATTACAAAGTGCTAATAAGAGTGAGAAACATCTGTGGTCTTAAAGAATTCACCTCTAATCTTTCCAGGATTATTTTATGGAGAGATGAAAATTGTTTCTTCAGAATAGCTTCCAGTTGGTTTTTTAGCCATTATGTTTTGTCATGACAATTATTCCTGTTATTTCATAGAATAAAACTCACAGAGCCTCCAGTCTTCCTCAACTGTTTAAAGTGGTGAAGTTTCAGCCCAAAAGTAAGGATAGAATCTAAGCAGCTCTGTCACAGTAGGGACCAGTGCTGGGTCCTGTCGAATACCTGTCCAGGAACCTCGCCTGAACTCTTGAACCCTCCAAGCCTTAACACTCGACTTCTGAATAAGAAAGTGTTTTCTTGGTGTCATAAGCACTCCAGCAGTGTATAACAGAATCACTGTTCAGAGCAAAGGGAAAATTATGGAAGATACAGAGGGGAATGCAGACTGATGGATATTTTTAGGACATGATTCCCTGTCAGAAGGAAGAAACCAGTTGTTCATCCCAGAATTCACAGGATTTAATCTGGATAAAGGGTAATTTTTTTTTTATATCCATTAAAACATTTGTTTTAAATTATGCCATTTGTTATTTAGGCACGTGGAACAGGGAGTACAAAAAGAAAGTTTCACAAGAGTAATTTTTTTTTTTCTTTTCAGTGAGGTAGGACTCCAGGTAATAAATAATGACTTACAGCTTTTCTAATTTAGATAAAAATGATCTTAGCTAGATATGCTTCTGTGATAATATTCAAATCAATAATTTTAATCACTATTTTTACACTTCACTATTGCTATACATGCCCCTACTGAAGGTTCTATGTAACCTATTAGATTATTTTATCATTTATTCTATCTTGTAATTAAAACATATGTTTATATATTATAATACATATCAAGTGACAAGCTAATCAGATCAGATCAGATCAGTCACTCAGTCGTGTCCAACTCTTTGCGACCCCATGAATCTCAGCACACCAGGCCTCCCTGTCCATCACCAACTCCCGGAGTTCACTCAGACTCACGTCTGAGTGAGTTACATCTCATCCTCTGTTGTCCCCTTCTCCTCCTGCCCCCAATCCCTCCCAGCATCAGAGTCTTTTCCAATGAGTCAACTCTTCGCATGAGGTGGCCAAAGTACTGGAGTTTCAGCTTTAGCATCATTTCTTCCAAAGAAATCCCAGGGCTGATCTCCTTCAGAATGGACTGGTTGGATCTCCTTGCAGTCCAAGGGACTCTCAAGAGTCTTCTCCAACACCACAGTTCAGAAGCATCAGTTCTTCATGCTCAGCTTTCTTTATAGTCCAACTCTCACATCCATACATGACCACTGGAAAAACCATAGCCCTGACTAGACGGACCTTTGTTGACAAAGTAATGTCTCTGCTTTTGAATATGCTATCTAGGTTGGTCATAACTTTCCTTCCAAGGAGTAAGCGTCTTTTAATTTGATGGCTGCGGTCACCATCTGCAGTGATTTTGGAGCCCAAAAAAAATAAAGTCTGACACTGTTTCCATTGTTTCCCCATCTATTTCCCATGAAGTGATGGGACCAGATGCCATGATCTTCGTTTTCTGAATGTTGAGTTTTAAGCCAACGTTTGAGCCCTTAATGTTGTCAGACAGTCATACTGCTTTCTTCTAGCACTTCCATTCTCTCACATTCCTAAATGACTATTTATGACCTTTGCCTCTTTGCTCCATTTCCAACAACTCATCCCCCATCATCACTCACACAGATAACAGCCTTGCTTTCCTATTTTAGTGTGAAATCTGAGCAATCAGAAAAGTACTTCCTGGGACTCCCACTGCCATATTTATTCACCCATTACCTACTCAGTCTTTCCTCTTCTTTCTATGCTCTTGGCTAAGGCCAAACCAATAGATCTCATACCTTTTTGTATAATGAAGGATCTCACACCAAAAATTCTCTATTTTATATACTTATTATGTTATATATATTCCATTTGGTCTAATGTGTCATTTAAGGCCAGTGTTTCCTCATTGACTTTTCTGACTGGATGATTTGTTTATTGATGTAATTGGTGTATTAAAGTCCCTTACTATTATTGTGATACTGTCAAATTCTCCCTGTATATCTGAGACATGTATATCTGAGATAAGAAGGATACCATAAAATGATCAAGGCATCAATCCAACAAGATATAAAAGTAAATGTAACTATATAACATTATATATTATTATAACATTATTATATATATAACATACCAAACATAGAAATCTCTGAATATGTAAAACAAATACTAATGGATATATAGGAAGAAATTGACAGCATCTCTCCTCTTTTTAATCATGAACTTTTTTCTCCACTCTGGATCATTTCTAACAACATACAAACATGCATTTAATTGCCCCACATTTTATCTAAAAAATAAATGCTTCTTTTTATTTTGCCCTCCAACAACTAGTCCATTTCTCTATTTTCCTTTACAGCAAAATTCACTAAAGAGATGTCTATATTCACTTTCTCAAGTGTTTCTGTTTCTCTTTTTCTTTGAACCCACAGCAATCAGGCTTTTACACCCACCTTTCTAACAGAATTGAACAGCAATGACCTTCGAACCTAAATCTGACAGCTAATTTTTAGACTCCATTTTATGGAACCTATCTCTGGCAATAGACATAATATTTTCCTCAAAAGACTTTCTTCATTTGACTTCCAGAGCATCACATCTACTAGTTTTTGTTTTTTTTTTTCCCTAACTCAGTAGTTGCTTTTCTCCTATTTACTATGTTGATTTTTCATCTTCAAGACTTCTTTTTTAACCCCTATTGGTTTCCATCTAAACTTCAGTGACTTTCTGAAGACTTATGGCTTCTAATACTATGCTGCTGCTAAGTCGCTTCAGTCATGTCTGACTCTGTGTGACCCCATAGATGGCAGCCCACCAGGCTCCACCGTCCCTGGGATTCTCCAGGCAAGAACACTGGAGTGGGTTGCCATTTCCTTCTCCTCTAATACTATAAATAGGCTATATATCACCAAATGTTTATGTCCATCCAAGACCTTTCCCATGTATTACAACTCAATAAATCCAACTGCATAGTAGATACCTGTCTTTAAATATCTAATAAGCAAATCAATTTTAACACATCCAAATATAGTTCTTCATCATCTCCCAGAAGTCTTGTTCTGCACCTTTTTTAATCTCTAAGTATTTAGTTCTTCCTATTGCCTAGGACTGGAGAAGGCGATGGCACCCCACTCCAGTACTCTTGCCTGGAAAATCCCATGGACGGAGGGGCCTGGTGGGCTACAGTCCATGGGGTCGCTAAGAGTCAGACATGACTGAGCGACTTCACTTTCACTTTTCACTTTCATGCACTGGAGAAGGAAATGGCAACCCACTCCAGTGTTCTTGCCTGGAGAATCCCAGGGACGGGGGAGCCTGGTGGGCTGCCGTCTATGGGGTCGCACAGAGTCGGACACAACTGAAGCGACTTAGCAGCATTGCCTAGATATCTTAAAATTGATCTTGATTTCTCCTTTTCTTCTCAGTCCACATTAAATCAGAAAGCATATCTCATTAGCACTATATTTAAAATAGATCAAGGTCACAGTCACCCCTATTCTTAAGATTCTAGTCTCATCCCTATCTGTTCTCACACATATTATCTCAGTAACCTTCAAATTGTTTTTCCTTCCTTTCTGCTTGTTTCCTATGGTAAAAATGGCTATATTTATGTGTATGTTTTACTTGAAAGTAAATGCCCAACCAAGGTCTAAATTTCCCAGTCCATAGCATATAGGTGGAGTCATGTGGATAATTCTAGCCAATACAATGCAAGGTTGTTAATTGTGCAGAACTCATTTTTTTATGTTCTCTTTTCCTTCTCCAGAAACCATGAAGACGTTTGTAGAAGACCACCAGATGACAAGATGGAAAGAATACTGATCCCTGTGTCACTAATTAGAAGAGAGAGATCAAGAAATCTACCCATTCAGAAACATCCACATTGGGTTTTGTTATGATCAATGCATATTTTATTAAGTCCCTGAGATTTTGGGATTCTTTGTTATAACAGTTATACTATCTTAGACATTAGATAGTACATCCTATTCTCCACCAAAGCTGTCAGAATGAGCCTAATAAAACATAGGTCAAATGAAATCACTCTTTTACTCACTTACTTTATGCAGTCACACAGGCCTCCTAATTATTCCTGGAATGCACCAACCACTGCTTCATTGAAAGCCTTTTACTCCCTCTTTCCTATGCCTGGAGTGCTCTGCTGATAATTTTATGTCTATTCCCTTATCTCTTTAGTCAATCTCTTAGTGAAATTTTCCTTGACCTACTTATTTAAAATGGAATCTGACTTTCACTCTGACATCTTATGTTGCCCTTACTCTTAGAATTTTCTCCAGAGGAATTGTTACTATGCCACATACTCAATTCTTTGTTGGGTCTATTTGACTCCTAGTACTTATAAATGTGTCTAGAACATATCAGGAACCCAGAGGTGGAAGGGGGGTTTCAGGATGGGGAACACGTGTATACCCATGGCGGATTCATGTTGATGAATCCAATCCAATACAAAACCAATACAATATTGTAAAGTAATTAGCCTCCAATTAAAATAAATTTATAATAAAATAATTTAAAAAAAAGAATGAATTGGTTCAACTAACTCATTACATTTTTTATATTTTCAAGCATTCAACATATATTAGTTCAAAACATGTGAGGTTCTCTGGCCTAGATAACCCTAACCCACTCACATATATACATCTTATCTTTTAAACACACTTGTAGTACAGGTATCAATTTAGGTATAATTTCCAAAAGCCAGAACCCCAGTTTCTTTCTGTTGATGCCTCTCTTCCATTACCTATTATGCTCTGCTCATCTGTTTTCACACAAGTTTTCCTATGGTATTAAAAAGTCAGTCACCTAGAGCCAGACATCCTGGAGTCTAAAGGCTAGTGGGCCTTAAAAAGCATCACTATGAAAAAACCTAGTGGAGGTGATGGAATTCCAGCTGAGCTATTTCAAGTCATAAAAAATAATGCTGTTAAAGTGGTGTACTCAATATACCAGCAAATTTAGAAAACTCAGCAGTGGCTGCAGGACTGGAAAAGGTCAGTTTTCATTCCAATCCCAAAGAAAGGCAATGCCAAACAATGATCAAACTACTGCACAATTGCACTCATCATACATGCTAGCAAAAATAATGCTCAAAATTCTTTAAGCAAGGCTTCAAAAGTATGTGAACCAAGAACTTCCAGATGTTCAAACTGGATTGAGAAAAGGCAGAGGAATGAGAGATCAAATTGCCAACATCCATTGGATCATTGAAAAAGCAAGAGAGTTCCAGAAAGACATATTCTGCTTTATTGACTATGCCAAAGCCTTTGACTGTGTAGATCACAGCAAACTGTGAAAAATTCTTGAAGAGATAGGAATACCAGACCACCTTACCTGTCTCCTGAGAAATCTGTGTATAGTTCAAGAAGCAACAATTAGAACTGGACAGGGAACATGGACTGCTTCCATATTGGGAATGGAGTACGTCAAGGCTGTATACTGTCACCCTGCTTATTTAACCTGATGGCAGAGTACATCATGCAAAATGCCAGGCTGGATGAAGCACAAGCTGGAATCAAGATTTCCAGGAGAAATATCAATAACCTCAGATATGCAGATGACACCACCCTTATGGCAGAAAGTGAAGAGGAACTAAGGAGCCTCTTGATGAAATTGAAAATGGAGAGTGAAAAAGCTGGGTTAAAATTCAACACTCAGAAAACTAAGATCATGGCATCCGGTCCCATCACTTCATGGCAAATAGTTGGGGAAACAGTGACAGTCTATTTTTTTGGAACCCAAAATCCCTGAAGATGGTGACTGCAGCCATGAAACTAAAAGACACTTGTTCCTTAGAAGAAAAGCTATGACCAACCTAGACAGCACATTAAAAAGCAGAGACATTACTTTCCTGACAAAGGTCCATCTAGTCAAAGCTATGTTTTTTCCAGTAATCATGTATGGATGTGAGAGTTGGACTTTAAAGAGAGCTGAGTGCCAAAGAATTGATGCATTTGAACTGTGGTGTTGGAGAAGACTCGAGAATCCCTTGGACTGCAAGGAGATCCAACCAGTCCATCCTAAAGGAGATCAGTCCTGGATGTTCATCGGAAGGACTGATGTTGAAGCTGAAACTCCAATACTTTGGCCACCTGATTGGAAGAACTGACTCATTTGAAAAGACCCTGATGCTGTGAAAGATTGAAGACGGGAGGAGAAGGGGATGACAGAGGATGATATGGTTGGGTCACATCACCGACTCTATGGACATGAGTTTTAGCAAGCTCTGGGATTTGGTGATGAACAGGAAAGCCTGGCATGCTGCAGTCCATGGGGTCGCAAAGAATTGGACATGAGTGAGCAACTGAACCGAACTGATTATAAAATACTCTGTTTGTATTCTCTATCATTTTATATGTGCTTCCCTTGTGGCTCAGCTAGTAAAGACTCCACCTACAATGCAGGAGACCTGGGTTCGATCCCTGGATTGGAAAGATTGCTGGAGAAGGGATAGGCTACCAACTCCAGTATTCTGGTCTAGAGAATTCCATGGACTAAATAGTCATGGGATTGCAAAGAGTCAGACATGACTGAGTGATGTTCATTTCACTTTATTTTCATCTTTTTGTATTCCCAACTATATTTACTTTCCATGAGAGCAGAGTTTATAACAGTGTTGTTCAGTTTTGCATCTCCTGTATATATTACAGTTCTGAGGTTCATAAATTAAGAACTCATTAAACTTCCTAGAGTTCAAAGATAACATTATTGCTTTGGATTTGGCAATTTAGAGATTTCTGATAATTATGGTATCATGGTATGAGGAGTAGTAGAAAAAAGCCAGAAGATTGAAGGGTAAGTTTTTAGAGTAGAAGCTATCTCCTTTAAGTTTTTATGACCCAAGGCATGACTCAAGGATAATTTTCTGGTACCAAGTAATTATAGTGAGGCAAGGAAGGTATGGGCCAACGTCCTTCAAGAGAGATAGTATTTTAATTTTCCATCTGAATTCATGAAAGGACCCAAAGTATGTATGTCTGTAGTTCTAAAGGACAAGATGAACCAGTATCAAGCCCTGGAAGTAATCATTCTGGTACCTCTTACTTTGAAAACTGAATTGGTTATCCAGATTTGTTTGTGTAGTTGTTCAAAATTATTTTTCAGCAAATATTCACTCTGTCCTTATACTCATTCAACTTAATTTTGTGGTGGGCAGTATGTACTTTCCTACTTTTTAACTTAAATTGGGTATTAGAGAGCAGTATGGTGTGACCCTGGAAATATGCTTACACTGTTGGACTTGTGTTCTTACAGTTCTGTATTTCAGCATGAAAAGAAAATTTCTTAAATAGGTATTACTACTGGTCCAAAGAAGATGAGAGGTATGTGAACTAGATCTGAATCCAACCTATATTGGAGCCAAGTCCAACTGAGCTTAGCCAATATCAGCCCAACTTTACCGACCTGCAGACTGTGACTTAAAACCACCCCAAAACTTGGTGACTTCTAATACATAATTGTTATAAAAAAAGAACTAATTGATAGAGAACTATCCTTTCCCCTTGACTCTTTCTCAAACATTTTGAAAATGATTGGAGCCAGGACAGAGAAGTTCTACTTTCATAAACCTAATAAAAATACTAGAAATTTTACCGTCCTTTGTGCTAGTCACTCAGGAATAGGAAAAAGTTGGAATAAATCACCTATTGATTCTTTAACTTTTATAAAACCTTCTTGGATATTCCTTCAGTAAAATTCTTACAATTTTCAATATATTAAAATGGCCAATGAGCTTTCCACTTAAAATACAAATTCAAATATTTCCAGTTGTGACCAAAACCCACATGTATCCTTTGTAAGTAGGGATCAACAGAGTGAAACCACTTATTTGGAGCTTATAAATGTTGTCAATTCCTGAAGCTGCTGGTTGCACTTTGGGAGTTAAGGAATGTTTCAGAATAATAGCTAACTGCATGGAAAATTGAAAACTAAAGACTAAACTTTTCGCAAACATTATGCAGCCTTTGTGAGAGCAGCCTATCATTTATTTCCTCAAATGTATTCAGCACAACATTTTTGCAGCCGAGGTATCTTTGGCCACAAAAGCAGGATGTTATTCTCTTATATCTGCTGCCAGAGGAACTGGAAGAGCAACAGCCTTAAAGGAAGTGTAAACATCTTTCATTTAGCTAAATGGAGTGTGAACTAGAGTTGCTATATTAGAGAAGGAGCCAAATAGACAAACATACACTCATGAGCGCGCATGCACACACACACACACACACACACACACACACACACACACAATCATTTTCTGGCTGTCTCTTTTGAGTCTATGAGAACTCAAACACATAATTCTATCAGTTAGTCTTTCTATACTGTATAAAGCATACCTTATTGGAATTTACTCTTGGTATTCAATTGTATTTTAAAATAGTAAACATTTACATAGCTCTTTCTATATGTGAGGCACTAAGCATTTTCTTAATTCACAGTATTTTTAAAAGTAATCCTGTAAGGAAAATAATTTTATTTTCTTCATATGACTCATGGTATAACTCCATCACAGAGAACTTAAGTGATTTGCCCAACATCACATAGTACAGAGTGTAAGTGAAATTTGATTCTAGAAACCATGTTCAAAGGTCTGAGAGAAGACTGGGTCAAAATAGTGGAGCAGGAAGACATGGAACTCACCATCACCTATAGACACATCAAAAATACATCTACATGTGGAATAATTTTCACAGAAAACTGGAAACTGGCATAAGAACACCCATAAAACCAAAGCTGCAAAAAATATTTCCATGAAACAAGGTAGAATGGAAAAAAGGCATAGGGTTGAGACCTGCATCCTGAGAGGCATCTGTAAGGAAGAGTAAGTCCACTCAGGCAGACACTCACCTTGAGTGGGTCGGGACACAGACTAGGTGTCCCAATCCTAAGGTCCTACACAGAGGAGATGAACTCCCCTGGCTAGAGAGGCCTAGACTCCACTCATGAACAGTGTCTGAGTGCTGGCTTGCCAACTAACAGGGAGTAGAGAACTCTTTACTGGTGGCTGGCTGCCACCTTGAGGTACACCCCAATCTGAGTGGGGTTGGGATCTGGGCCACCAGGTCCTGGGAACCTGGAAAAAGACTTGACCTAGCTATGCAGAGACAGTTCAGGGGCCTGGGGTGTGGTCCAAACGGAGCAGCTGTGGCATCACAGGGCCCACTGTGAGCAGCAAACCAAGGTTTTCTGCTCCCAGCTGAGTGAATACTCTGGCCCTACCCACTCCATGCCACAACTTGGCACTGGATCGGGGGCAGACAGGCCCTAGAAAAACAATCTAGGGATGCAGAGATGGCCCATGGTGTAGAATAGTGGCAACCACTATTGGTGCTTACTCAGACAGCATCTTGGGAACCACCACGTCAGCAAGTCAAAGTCCCACTTCCCAGCTCAGCAAATGCTCTGGCGCTGCATACTCCATTGCCACAGCTTGGCGCTGGATCTGGTACCGACAGGTTTTGGGAGAAGGCACAATCTAAGGATGCAAAAGAGGCTTGGGGGCCTAGGGCATGGTTCAGGCAGGGCAGTGGCAAAAATGTTGCTGGTAGCTCTATCAGTGCCAACATGATTGGCACAGACCTCTGACAGCAGAACAGAAACATCAGTTCCTTCAGCTACAACATATGACCCCCAGGCTAGGGAATGCTCCTGCCATGCCCACTTCACACTGCAAACATCTGGGGTAACCATTAACAGGAGAATAGACCCAATCTTGGGCTGGACTGCATCTGAGATGAGCTGCAGACACCTATATAGGCAACAGATATGATCTCTGAGTCTATAAATGTTACTTCAGCATTCCCATCTTTTGGGGCAAACTATGCACTCAAGGGGAATAGATCTTGCTCAATCCTAACATTTAGGGTTTCTGCTCAAGCAATTGGGAAGGAAACCCTGTCCCTGATAGAGTAGTGACAGCCACAGAGCAGAGAGGAAATCCCACCTGACATCCTGTGCAGGCTTTAGATCCTCCAACAACAACCTCCCCCTCTGTCAAGTTGATAGTGGCCAGTACATGCTGAGGAAAGAAATGGTTAGAACCCATATCAAAACCAACCCTTGCACCAGACACTGGACACACAGTCTACATAGGGATGATCCCACATAAAAATACACCTTCAGGACCACAATAGACAACTGTTTAAAAAGAGAAATTTATAAAGACAAGAGAAACTTATAAAGACAGAGAAAGTCAAATGAAAAGGCAGAGGAACTATTCCCAATTAAGAATAAGATAATCTGTTTTGTCAAGTTCAAAAAGAAGGTAATAAAAATACTAACTGAATTAAGAAAGATTATTGTTATAAATGCAGACCATTATAACAAGGAACTAGAAACCATGAAAATGACCCAATCAAAAATTTAACTTATAATTAATTTATAATTAAATAATAATTTAAGTAATAATTTAATTTCTGAGATAAAAAACAACAATGTAGAGCAATGAACAGCCAAATGAATGACACAGAAAAATAAATGAATAATCTGGAAGATGGAATAACATAAATCACCCAATCAAAACAGCACACCAAAAAATGAAAAAAAAAATGAAAACAACATATTAGCTCTGTTAGATGATATAAAATATGTCAACTTATGCATAATTGGGGTTTCAGAAGGAGAGGAAAAGTGATCAAAAATGTATTTGAAGAAATTATGGCTAAAAATATCCCTACCAAAGAAGGAAACAGATATCCAGGACAAGATGGTCAGAGGGTTCCAAACAAGATGAAACCAGACAGATCCATGCCAAGACATTCACGCCAGTCAGAATGGCTGCGATCCAAAAGTCTATAAGCAATAAATGCTGGAGAGGGTGTAGAGAAAAGGGAACCCTCTTATACTGTTGGTGGGAATGCAAACTAGTACAGTCACTATAGAGAACAGTGTGGAGATTCCTTAAAAAACTGGAACTAGAACTGCCTTATGATCCAGCAACCCCACTGCTGGGTATACACACTGAGGAAACCAGAAGGGAAAGAGACACGTGTACCCCAATGTTCATCGCAGCGCTGTTTATAATAGCCAGGACATGGAAGCAACCTAGCTGCCCATCAGCAGGTGAATGGATAAGAAAGCTGTGGTACATATACACAATGGAGTATTACTCAGCCATTAAAAAGAATACATTTGAATCAGTTCTAATGAGATGGATGAAACTGGAACCTATTATACAGAGTGAAGTAAGTCAGAAAGAAAAACACCAATACAGTATACTAATGCATATATATGGAATTTAGAAAGATGGTAACAATAACCCTGTGTACGAGACAGCAAAAGAGACACTGATGTATAGAACAGTCTTATGGACTCTGTGGGAGAGGGAGAGGGTGGGGAGATTTGGGAGAAAGGCATTGAAACATGTATAACATCATGTATGAAACGAGTCACCAGTCCAAGTCCAATGCACGATACTGGATGCTTGGGGCTGGTGCACTGGGACGACCCAGAGGGATGGTATGGGGAGGGAGGAGGGAGGAGGGTTCAGGATGGGGAACACAGGTATACCTGTGGTGGATTCATTTTGATATTTGGCAAAACTAATACAATATTGTAAAGTTTAAAAATAAAATAAAATTAAAAAAAAAAATGTGCAAGAAAAAAAAAAATTACAAAAGTTAAAGGTAGAGAATTGTAAAGCAGCAAGAGAAAGAGTCATTTAAAAGGAAATACCCATAAGGCTATCAACTGATTTCTTTGTAGAAACTTTGCAGGCCAGAAGGGAGTGATGTTTTTAACAGGCTAAAAGGAAAGGGTGGGAATGCAAAGGATAATCTACCTAGCAAGATCATCATTTAGAACAGAATGAGAAAGGATTTCTCAGATAAGCAGAAAGAATTAAGCATTACTAAACCTATCATAAAAGAAATGTTGAAAGGTCTTCTCTAAATGGAAAGCAACAGGGAACTATAGGAAAGGGAAAATTCCAGTAAGAAAGGCAAATATATAGTAAGGATTGAAGATCACTTAAACAAACCAGTACATAGATTAAAAAAAAAAAAAAAGAATTGTAAAAGTGATTATAGCTAAACAGTAAAAGGATAAACTTGAAGATGATGTAAAATAAACCATCAAAATCACAAAATGTGGCTGAGGGAGATAAAAACTGTGGATTGCTTTGAGTGTTTAAATTTAAAAATTAGTTTAAAGGGCTTCCCTAGTGGCTCAGAGGGTAAAGCATCTGCCTGCAATGCAGGAGACCTGAGTTTAATCCCTGGGTTTGGGAAGATCTCCTGGAGAAGGAAATGGCAACCCACTCCAGTACTCTTGCCTGGAAAATTCCATGGATGGAGAAGCCTGGTAGGCTATAGTCCATCGGATCACAGAGTCACACATGACTGAGCAATTTCACTTCTCATCAGTTTAAAGCAAGTAGGTATAGTTATGAGAAAAAATATATAACCCCATGGTAATCATAATCAAAAACATACAATAGATTCAAAAAAACCTAAAAGAAAAAACTTAAGACTATTACTAATCAAAAGAAACTAATCAAACCATAAAAGAAGAAAAAAACCTACAAAGACAAATGGAAATCAAAGAATAAAATGACAAAAAAGGCAGACCTATCAATAATTACTTTGAATGCTAATAAACTAACTTCTTTAATCAAAAGACTGAGTGGGTGAATGGATTAAAAAAATCCTAAGAATCTGCAAAATGCAGCTTTCTTAGGAGGAAAGGGTGGGCAGGAATAAAGTAGTAGTTTTGGATTAACAGATACACACTACTATATATAAAATAGATGATCAATGAGGACATACTATATCACACAGAGAACTATATTCAATATGTTGCAATAACCTATAATGGAAAATAATCTGAATGTATTTATGTGCATCTGTATGTATGTGTATATATATATATATGAATCACTTTGCTGTACACTTATAATTAACACATTTTAAATCAACAATACTTCAATAAAAATAAAGAGAAAAATTATACAAAGCATCTTTTCTGACTATAGTATTATAAAACTAAAGATCAACTGTAGAAAGAAAGATAGGAAAAGAACAAAAATGTGGAGGCTAAACAACATGATACTAAAATACCAGTGGGTCAGTGATGAAATCAAAGAAATCAGAAAATGTTTTGAGACAAATAATATTGACAAAACTTAAATTCACAAAATCTATGGGATGTAGAGAAAGCAATTCTGAGAGAAGTATACAGGCCTTCCTGAAGAAACTATAAAAATCTCAAATAAGCAACCTAAACTAGGACCTAAATAATCAGAAAAAGAACAAACAAAGCCTAAGATGAGCAGAAGGAAGGCAATAATAAAAATCAGAGAGGAAATAGAGACCAAAGCACAACAGAAAAGGTGAAATCAATACCTGGTTTGCTGAAAAGATGAAAAACAAAATTGACAAGTCTTTTGCAAAACTCATCAAGAAGAAAAAGAGAGATGATTCAAATAAAGAAAATAAGAAATTAAAGAGGAGAAATAACAATCATTATCACAGTGATACCAAAAAATAAAAAAATACTATGAACAGTTATATGCCAACAAATTAGACAACCTAAACGAAATGGACAAATTTCTAGAAACATAGAGCCTGCCAAAACTGAGTCAAAAAAAAACACAACAGTTTCAGAGGGAGATGAAGTAAGAAGCAGAGTTCAACTCTCTCCACAGAAACATTGAAAATATGTCTACAAGTGGAATGATTCACACAGAATAGCTACTGGATGCCTCTAGAAGACCTCAGACCTCTGAAAAGACAAGAAAACCTCCACCTAACTGAGTAGGACAGAAAGCAAAAAAAAAGAAAAAAAGGAGTCAGGATGGGGCCCGTCTGGGGAGGGGACTGTGAAAGAGGAAATGTTTCCACACCTTAGAAGGCTCCTCACCAGTGGAGAAATTAGACTGGAGGGGGCAGTTTTAGAGCCTAAAAGGGGGAAAGCAGCAACTTGTTTGTGGAAGGCAAAATGGAGTTAGTAACCTACGCAGTGGATTGGCCTGTGTTCTCCGACCTGAGACACTCCTCTGGACACAGGGTGGGGGGTGGGTGCTGAAGCTCAGATTCCAAAGCTCAGTTGCAGAGAAAGGACCACGTTAGGTATGGAAACAGCCTGCAAAGTTCAAGCTGTGGCAACTGAGGGTGTACTAGGAAGAAGCCGTGCCCCACCAGAGAGTCAAGGCACCGTTACCGGGAGAAGAACAAGGAAAGGGCTGGGCCCACCATTCAAGTTTCCTTCCTTATGAGAACTCCTAGGCAACAGGATTCTGCCTATAGTGTATACAGGGACTGGCATGAATTGCCTCTACCATCTTGGGCTCCAGAGGTGGGCACTGGCCACCTCTTCTAGGCCTGCAGGCAGATGCCAGGCCTCACCCCTACTGACCTGAAGGGCATAGACAGATCCCAAAACTAGAAATTCTTCCCACCCCTACTGATGCAGAAGGGTTTAGACAGATCTAGCCACTGGCAATTCTACTAGTAGACTTGTCACTGCTGAATTGGTGGGGAGTGGACAGTCCAGGCACTGGGATTCCCATGAATGGCCCAGGACCTACCCATGCTGTCACAAAATGGTGTGGACAGCTTCCAAAACTGGAGATTCCTTCAGCGGGTCAGAGAACCCACTGCTGATGACCTGGAAGAGCATGGACAGATCCAGCCACCAGCAATTTCACCAGTGGGTCCCAGAAACTGCTCCCATTGATCTGGAAAGGCATGGTCATATCCTGAGACTAGAAATTTCACAAGCAGTTCACAGGACCTGCCCTGCATGACCCAGAGGGGCATGGATGGATCCAACCACTGGTAATTCTCCCAGTGGGCTCAAGGACCTGCCCATGCTATCCCAAAAGGATGTTGATAGCTCCCAAAACTAAAATTATGCCAGTGGGTCAGAGAGCCCTACCCCCACTCATCCAGCAGGGCATAGACAGTTTCAGCCACTAGCAATTCCACCAGCTGGCCACAGAGGGGCATGACTCATCTGGCTGACTCAGAGGGGCATGGATGGACCAAGCCACCGGGAATTCTGCCAATGGGCCCTAGGACCTGACAGTGGGCCTCATGCTGTCCTGAAAGAAAGAAAGTGAAAGTGAAAGTCACTCAGTCTTGTCTGACTTTTTGCAATCCCATGGACTATACAGTCCATGCAATTCTCCACTCCAGAATACTGGAGTGGGTAGCCTTTCCCTTCTCCAGGGGGTTCTTCCCAATCCAGGGATCAAACTCAGGTTTCCCCCATTGCAGGCGGATTCTTTACCAGCTGAGCCACAAGGGAAGCCCATGCTGTCCTGGGAGGACACTTATAGCTTCGGCAACCAGCAACTCCACTAGTGGGTGCCGGAATCCACTCAGCTGTCTCAGGAGCACATGGCTAGCTCTCCCTAATATGAAAGCTGTCAGTAGGTGGTGATAACCAATAAATAAAAGTCGAGGAACGGATGGTTTCACAGGTGAATTCTGTCAAACTTTTAGAAAAGATAACTCCTATCATTCTCAAACTCCTCCAACAATATTGCAGAGGATGGAACACTCCCAAGCTCATGGTAAGAGACCAACAACACCCTGATACCAAAACCAAAGACAGCACAAGACAAAGAAAATTACAGATCAGTATCACTGATGAACATAGACACAAAAGTCCTCAACAAAATACTAGCAACCAGAATCCAACAACACATAAAAAGGATCACACACAATGATCAAGTGGAATTTATGCAAGGGACATAAGATTCTTCAAAATATGCAAATGTTACTGTGAAACAACATATTAACAAATTGAAGAATAAAAACCAAATGATCATCTCAACAGATGCAGAAAAAGCTTTTGACAAAATTCAACACCATTTATGACCAAAAAATCTCCAGAAAGTAGGCATAGTGAGAACCAACCTCAATGTGATACAGGTCACATATGACAAACCTACAAAAATTATTCTCAGTAGTGAAAAATGAAAGAATTTCTTCTAAAATAAAAAACAAGACCAGGATGCTTATTCTCACCACTATTATTTCACATAATTGCATGTCATAGACCTGGCAATTAGAGAAGAAGAAAATAAAAGATGTTCAAATTGGAAAAGAAGTTAAATTGTCATTGTTGGTAGATGACATGAAATGATACATAGAAAATCCTAAAAATGCCACCAGAAAACAATTAGAACTTTTTGAAAAATTTGATGAAGTTCAGAATACAGAATTCATACACAGAAATTACATTCATTTCTATACACTAACAGTGAAATATCATAGAGATTAAGGAAACAATCTCATTTACCATCACACATAAATAAAATAAAATACCTATGAATAAACCTACCTAAGGAAGCAAAAGACCTGTTCACAGAAAACTGTAAGATACTGATTAATGAAGATGAAGGCAGCACAAACAGATGTAGAGATGTACCATATTTTTGCATTGAAAGAATCAATATTGTGAAAATGACTCTACTACCCAAAGCAACCTAGAGATTTAATTCGATCTCTATGAAATTACCAGTGGCATTTTTCAGAATTGGAGCAAAAATTTTTTACAATTTGTATGGCAACACAAAAGACCCTGACTATCAAAGCAATCATGAGAAAGAAAAATGGAAATGAAGGAATTGGATTCCCTGACTTCACATTATGCTACAAAGCTCCAGGAAACAAGGCAGTGTGATACTGGTCCAAGACATGAAATATAAAAATACACAGAAAGTACAAAATATAGAAATATACATCAATGGAACAGGTTAGAAAGCCTAGAGATAAACTTTTGCTTCTATGGTTAAATCTTTGAAAAAAAGACACAAGAACACATACAATGGAAAAAAGACAATCTCTTCAATAAAAGATGCTGGGAAAACTCCATGTAAAAGAATGAAATTAGAACATTCCCTGACACCATACACAAAAATAAATTCAACGGATCAAAGACTTAAATGTGTATAAAGTCAGACACCATAAAGTTCTGAGAGGAAAACATAGGCAGAACATTCTTTGACATCAGATCAGATCAGATCAGTTGCTCAGTCGTGTCCAGCTCTTTGCGACCCCATGAATCACAGCACGCCAGGCCTCCCTGTCCATCACCAACTCCAGGAGTTCACTCAGACTCACGTCCATCGAGTCAACGATGCCATCCAGCCATCTCATCCTGTGTCGTCCCCTTCTCCTCCTGTCCCCAATCCCTCCCAGCATCAGAGTCTTTTCCAATGAGTCAACTCTTCACAAGAGGTGGCCAAAGTACTGGAGTTTCAGCTTTAGAATCCTTCCTTCCAAAGAAATCCCAGGGCTGATCTCCTTCAGAATGGACTGGTTGGATCTCCTTGCAGTCCAAGGGATTTGCAAGAGTCTTCTCCAACACCACAGTTCAAAAGCATCAATTCTTTGGCGCTCAGCCTTCTTCACAGTCCAACTCTCACATCCATACATGACCACTGGAAAAACCATAGCCTTGACTAGACGGACCTTTGTTGGCAAAGTAATGTCTCTGCTTTTGAATATGCTATCTAGGTTGGTCATAACTTTCCTTCTAAGGAGTAAGCGTCTTTTAATTTCATGTCTGCAGTCACCATCTGTAGTGATTTTGGAGCCCAGAAAAATAAAGTCTGACACTGTTTGCCCTGTTTCCCCATCTATTTCCCATGAAGTGATGGGACCGGATGCCATGATCTTCGTTTTCTGAATGTTGAGCTTTAAGCCAACTTTTTCACTCTCCACTTTCACTTTCATCAAGAGGCTTTTGAGTTCCTCTTCACTTTCTGCCATAAGCGTGGTGTCATCTGCATATCTGAGGTTATTGATATTTCTCCCGGCAATCTTGACTCCAGCTTGTGCTTCCTCCTGTCCAGCGTTTCTCATGATGTACTCTGCATATAAGTTAAATAAACAGGGTGACAATATACAGCCTTGACATACTCCTTTTCCTATTTGGAACCAGTCTGTTGTTCCATGTCCAGTTCTAATTGTTGCTTCCTGATCTGCATACAAATTTCTCAAGAGGCAGATCAGGTGGTCTGGTATTCCCATCTCTTTCAGAATTTTCCACAGTTTATTGTGATCCACACAGTCAAGGGCTTTGGCATAGTCAATAAAGCAGAAATAGATGCTTTTCTGGAACTCTCTTGCTTTTTCCATGATCCAGCGGATGTTGGCAATTTGATCTCTGGTTCCTCTGCCTTTTCTAAAACCAGCTTGAACATCAGGAAGTTCACAGTTCACATATTGCTGAAGCCTGGCTTGGAGAATTTTGAGCATTACTTTACTAGTGTGTGAGATGAGTGCAACTGTGTGGTAGTTTGAGCATTCTTTGGCACTGCCTTTCTTGGGATTGGAATGAAAACTGACCTTTTCCAGTCCTGTGGCCACTGCTGAGTTTTCCAAATTTGCTGGCATATTGAGTGCAGCACTTTCACAGCATCATCTTTTAGGATTTGGAATAGCTCAACTGGAATTCCATCACCTCCACTAGCTTTGTTCGTAGTGATGCTTTCTAAGGCCCACTTGGCTTCACATTCCAGGATGTCTGGCTCTAGGTCAGTGATCACACCATCGTGATTATCCGGGTCGTGAAGATCATTTTTGTACAGTTCTTCTGTGTATTCTTGCCATCTCTTTTTAATATCTTCTGCTTCTGTTAGGTCCATACAATTTCTGTCCTTTATTGAGCCCATCTTTGCAGGAAATGTTCCTTTGGTATCTCTGATTTTCTTGAAGAGATCCGTAGTCTTTCCCATTCTGTTGTTTTCCTCTATTTCTTTGCATTGATCACTGAAGAAGGCTTTCATATCTTCTTGCTATTCTTTGGAACTCTGCATTCAGATGCTTATATCTTTCCATTTCTCCTTTGCTTTTCACTTCTCTTCTTTTCACAACTATTTGTAAGGCCTCCCCAGACAGCCATTTCGCTTTTTTGCATTTCTTTTCCATGGGAATGGTCTTGATCCCTGTCTCCTGTACAATGTCATGAACCTCATTCCATAGTTCATCAGGCACTCTATCTATCAGATCTAGGCCCTTAAATCTATTTCTCACTTCCACTGTATAATCATAAGGGATTTGATTTAGGTCATACCTGAATGGTCTAGTGGTTTTCCCTACTTTCTTCAATTTAAGTCTGAATTTGGCAATAAGGAGTTCATGGTCTGAGCCACAGTCAGCTCCTGGTCTTGTTTTTGCTGACTATATGCTGCTAAGTCACTTCACTCGTGTCCGACTCTGTGCAACCCACCAGGCACCAGGCTCCCACGTCCCTGGGATTCTCCAGGCAAGAATACTGGAGTGGGTTGCCATTGCCTTCTCCAATGCATGAAAGTGAAAAGTGAAAGTGAAGTCGCTCAGTCGTGTCCGACTCTTAGCGACTCCATGGACTACAGCCCACCAGGCTCCTCTGTCCATGGGATTTTCCAGGCAAGAGTACTGGAGTGGGGTGCCATCGCCTTCTCCGAGCTGACTGTATAGAGCTCTCCATCTTTGGCTGCAAAGAATATAATCAATCTGATTTCAGAGCAAAATTTTTTTTTGACCCACCTCCTAGAGTAATAAAAATAAAAAAGAAAAATGGGACCTAATGAAAATTAAAAGCTTTGGACAGGAAAGAAAAACAAAAACAGCGATTAGATTGGGAGAAAATATTTGCAAATGAAGCAACTAACAAGGAATTAATCTTCAAAATATGCAAACAACTCATTCAGCTCAATATCCAAAAATCAAACAACCTAATCAAAGATTAGGGGAAAGATTTAAATAGACATGTCTCCAAAGAAGATATATAGATGGACAAAAAAAAAAAAAAGATATTAAACATCCCTAATAAGCAAGAGAAATAAAAATCAAAACTTCAGTGAGATATCACCTCACACCAGTGACAATAGCCATAATAAAAAAAAAATCTACAAACAATAAATGCTTCAGAGGGTGTTGAGAAAAGGGACGCCTCATATACTGTTGGTAGGAATGTAAATTGATATAGCCACTGCGGAAAATAGTGTGAGGGTTCCTCAGAAAACTAAAAATAGAACTACCATATGACCCAGCAATCCCAATGCCTGGGCATATACCTGAAGAAAACCATAACCCCAAAATATACATGCACCCCAATATATATTGCAGCACTATTTACAATAGCCAGGACATGGAAGCAACCTAAATGTCCATCAACAGAGGAATGGATAAATAAAATGTGGTACATATATAATGGAATATTACCCTTTCATATAAAGGAATGAAATAGTGCTATTTTCAGAGACATAGATAAACCCAGAGACTGTCATACAGAGTGAAGTAAGTCAGAAAGAGGAAAACAAACATTGTATAATATCACATACATGTGGAATCTAGAAAAATCTAGTACAGGTGAACTTATTTGTAAAGCAGGAAGAGAGACATAGATGCAGAGAACAAACATAAGGATCCCAAGGGGTGAAGAAGGGGCAAGAATGAATTAAGTTGTCAGGACTGACATATATGCAGTATTATGTATAAAATAGATAACTAATGAGAACCTGTTGTATATCACAGGGAACTGTAGTCAGTGATCTGTGGTGACCTAAAAGGGAAGGAAATCTAAAAAAGAGGGGATATATGTATACATATAACTGATTCACTTTGCTGTACAGAATAAACCAACACATCATTGTAAAGAAACTAGACTCTAATAAAAATTAAAAATAAGTGGGGGGGAAAAAAAAAAAAAACACTTGGAACAGACAGATGACTAAAGTTGAAATTAATTGGTAGTTAAAATCCATTCAAACAAAAATCCAGGACCAGACAGATTTACCAGTGAATTCTACCAAACATATAAATCAGAACATACATCTATCTTTCTTAAACTATTCCAAAGCAATGACAAGGAGAGAACACTTCAATAGTAATTCTACAAGGCCAAAATTCAGTTCAGGTCAGTCGCTCAGTTGTGTCTGACTCTTTGTGGCCCCGTGAACTGCAGCACGCCAGGCCTCCCTGTCTATCAACATCTCCTGGAGTTTACTGAGACTCATGTCCTTTAAGTTGGTGATGCCATCCAACCATCTTATACTCTGTCATCCCCTTCTCCTCCCTAGAAATAAAAGTCCAGGACCAGGTGGCTTCACAGGTGAATTCTACAAATATAAAAAATAATTTCTACTAATCCTTCCAAAAGATCATAAAGGAAAGAAAACTCCCAAATACATTATATGAATTTATCATCACCCTGATACCAAAACCATATAAATATATGATAAATATATTTATAGATAAATATACCACCAAAAAAGAAAAATACAGGACAATTTACTTGAATATAAGTGTAAAAATTCTCAACAAAATATTATTAAACAGAATTCAACAACACGTAAAAAAATCATGCACCGTGACCACATGGGATTCATTCCAAGTTCACAAGGATGGTTTAACATATGCAAATCAACGCAGTATACCACATTAACAAAGAAAAGTCCAAAATCACATGATGATCTCAATAGATGCAGAAAAAGCATTTGAAAAAATTCAACATCCACTCATGATAAAAACTTACCAAAGTGGGTATAGAGGGAACATATATCAATATAGTAAAAGTCATTTATTACAGGTCAGTCAGTAAAATACTCAACAGTGAATAGCTGAAAGCCTTCCTGTTAAAACAGGGGACAAGACAAGGATCCTTACTCTCCCAACTCCTACTTAACATAGTATTGGAAGTCCTAGCCACAACAATCCAATAAGAAAAATAAATAAAGGTAAACAAATTGGAAGGGAAGAGGTAAAATTGTTACTACATGCAGACAACATACTATATATAGGAAAAAACTAAGGACCCCACCCAAAAACTAATAGATTTAATAAATGAATTCAGCAAAGGAGTAGGACACAAGATTAGCCTTCGGAAATCAATCAAATTTATTTACACTAATGATAACCTACCTTAAAGGGAATGTAAAAGAAAAACAGTGCTTTTCAAAAGCACACCAAAAAAAAGAAAAGAAAACACAAACAAACTTAGAAATAAATCTGACAAAGGAGGTGAACGATCTGATGCTGAGACCTATAAAAAATAATAACAAAGAAAATTAAAGAGAATTCAAAGAAATAGAAAGATACCTCATGCTCTTGGATTAGAAGAATTAACACTGTTAAAATGGCAAAACTATGCAAAGCAGTCTACAGTTTTAATGTGATCCCTATCAAATCTGTTGTTGTCCAGTGGCTAACTCATGTCTGACTCTTTGCAACCCCATAAACTAGAGCATACCAGGCTTCCCTGTCCTTCACTATCTCCCAGAGTTTGCTGAAACTCATGTCCATTAATTCAGTCATGTTATTTAACTGTCTCATCCTCTGTTGTCCCCTTATCCTCCCACCTTCAATCTTTCCCAGCATCAGGGTCTTTTCCAATGAGTCAGTTCTTCACATCAGGTGGCCAAAGTATTGGAGCTTCAGCTTCAGCATCACTCTTTCCAGTGAATATTTAGGGTTGATTTCCTTTAGGATTGACTGGTTTGATCTCCTTGCTGTTCAGGGGACTCTCAAGAGTCTTCTCCAGCACCACAGCTTGAAAGCCATCAATTTTTCGGCACTCAGCCTTCTTTATGGTCCAACTGTCACATCTGTACATGACTACTGGAAAAGCCATAGCTTTCACTTTACAGTGATAAAAGCCATAGCTTTACACTTTACACTGTGTTGGCAAAGTGATGTCTCTGCTTTTTAATACACTATATAGGTTTATCACAGTTTAGCCTATCAAATTACCCACAACATATTTCACAGAAATAGAACAAATAAGCCTAAGATTTATATGGGACCATAAAAGAGACAGAATTGCCCAAACAATTCTGGTAGGGGGAAACAGAAAGCATATGTCCTTCAGACTTCAGACAACACTACAAAGTTTCAGTAATAAAAGCAGTGTGGCCTTGGTGCAAAAGCAGCCGTATGTTTCAATGGAATAGAATGGAGAGCCCAGAAATAAACCCACACACTTAAAGTCGATAAATCTTCCACAAAGAAGGGAAGACTATAAAGTGGAAATAAGACAGTGTCTTCAGCAGGTGATATGGACTGTTGGATAACTGCATGGAAATCAATGATGTTAGAACACACCCTCACACCATGCAAAAAAATAAACTCAAGATGGCTTAAAGACATGACACCGTGGAACATCTAGAAGAGAAAATATGCAAAATATTCTCTGACATAAATTGTTTCAATATTTTCTTAATCTCCCAGGGCAATGGAAATAAAACTAGAAATAAACAAATGTGACCCAATCAAACTTACAAGCTTTTGCACAGGAAAGGAAACCATAAAACAAACAAAGACAACCTACAGAATGGAAGAGAACATTTGCAACTAATGTTACTGACAATGACTTAATCTCCAAATTATATAAAGCGTGCATCCTCAGTCACTAAGTCATGCCCAGCTCTTTTGTGGCTCTATGGACTGCAGCCCACCAGGCTCCTCTGTTCATGGGATTTTCCAGGCAAAAATACTGGAGTGGATTGCTATTTCCTTCTCCAGGGGATCTTCCTGACCCAGGGATTGAACCTGTGTCTCTCTCTTCTCCTGCAGTCCAGGCAGATTCTTTACCACTGAGACACTGGGGAAGCCCCCCAAATGTACAAAGAGCTCATACAATTCAACAACAAAAACAAATACAAACAATCCAATCAAAAAATAGGTAGAAGACCTATAGACATGTCTCCAAAGAAGTCATAGACATACAGATGGCCAAGAGGCACAGGAAAACATGCTCAACATCACTAATGTTAGAGAAACACAAATCAAAACTACAATGAAGTACCACCTCACAGCAGTCAGAATGGCCATCATTAAAATGTATACAAACAACAAATGCTGGCAAGGATGTGGAGAAAAGCAAACCCTTGTATACCACTGGTGGGAATATAAGTTTGTGCAGCCACTATGGAAAACAGTAGGGAGGTTCTCAGAAAACTAAAAATAGAATTGCCATATATATAATCCAACAATTCCACTTCTGGGCATATACCTTGACAAAAATACAATTCAAAAAGATACATGCAGCCTCTATGTTCATAGCAGCACTATTCACAATAGCTGAGACACGGAAGCAAAATAAATGTCCATCAACAGAGGAATGAATAAAGAAGATGTGGTACATATAGATGATGGAATATTACTCGACATAAAAAGGAACACAGTTGAGTCATTTGTAGACACATGGATGGACTTAGAAACTCTTATATAGAGTGAAATAAGTTAGAAACAGAAAAACAAATATATATTAATGCATATATGTGGAATCAGTGATCTTATTTGCAAAGCACAAATAGAGACATAGATACAGAGAACAAACAAGTGGATAACCTGGGGGAAAGCAAGGGTTGGATGAACTGAGAGATTGGGATGAATCGATATACACTAATGATACTATGTGTAAAGTAGATAAGTAATGAGAACCTACTGTATAGCACAGAGAACTCTACTCAATGCTCTGTGCTAAGTGAGAAGGAAATTTAAAAAAAAGAGATAGAATATATATATGTGTGTGTGTGTGTGTGTGTATAGCTGATTCATTTTGCTGTTCAACACTGCAGAGAAACAACATTGCAGAACAAATATACTCCAGTAAAAATTAATTAAAAAGTAAGTCTGACCATATAGCACAGGGAAATATATCTAATATCTTATAATAACATATAGTGGATAAGAATCTGAAAAAGAATATATATATAACTGAATAACCTTGCCATACACCTGAAGCTAACACAACATTGCAAATTAATTATACTTTAATTTAAAATGGTTAAAAAAAAAAAGAAAATTAGCATTTAATTAGCATAAGCGACCTCAACAGCTGAGTGGTTCGAGATGGATGATGTGTGGGAAAAGCCTTGGCAGATGTAAGAAACAGGTGGCAAGTTGGCCTCATGTCCCACAGCTGAGATTCCTATGATGCATGTGAGCCCTGGAAGGAATAGTACCCTAAAATTGAACTTTACAACTGGTGAGGAAGTTACTTTCTAAGATAGGATGGGAAAGTGGCAATGATTACATTAAAGTGCATGATTAAATCAAGGTTGAACAATTATCATTTTTCTTTTTTCTTTTAAAATTTTTATTTTGTATTGAGGTATATCTGATTAACAGTGTTGTGATAGTTTTGGGTGATAAGAGACACAGGAGAGATGGGTTCGATCCCTAGATTGGGAAGATCTCAGAGAGAAGGAAACAGCAGCCTACTGAGTCAATTCCTAGGTAGGCTGATAAGTCCCAAGGAGGAGAGAGGGGTCTGGGGCTCTCCAGGAGAAGATAGGAGTCTGGAATTCTCAAGCAGGAGGAAAGGACAAACTTTTTTTTTTCTACATTCCTTAGTCTTAGTAACGATTAAATAAGTGAAAATGAAGTTGTTCAGTTATGTCTGACCATCCATGGGATTCTCCAGGCAAGAATACTGGAGTGGGGTGCCATTTCCTTCTCCAGGGGATCTTCCCGACCCAGTGATTAAACCCACCCAGTGATTAAACCCAGGTCTCCTGCATTGTAGGCAGAGCTTTACTGTCTGAGCCACCAGGGAAGTATTCTGCTTCAGGACAGTCTCTCCTTCTTGAGAACCTTCTGACTAATCCTGTTATTTTAAAATGTATATTATGGGAATGGGTCTTATAAGATCTTTCTATTGTTTGTTCTAATCCTGTCATCTTAAAATGTAAATTGTGGGAGTGGATCTAGTAAGATCTTTACAGCCTTGAAACAATCTTTTGATTTACTGTAATGACTACTTAAAAATGTATATAGCTCCCTTGCTAAGCAAGGGAGTCACTCTTCATCCCCTTTCTGACGTCTGTGTCAGAAGCTTTCTCTGTCCCTTTTTCACTTTTGTAAAACTCTGCTACGCAAAAACTCTTGAGGGATCAAGCCTGGTCCCTGGTCCTGAAGCTAAATCTGCTTCAGAGACCATGAATTTGACACCATTCACCATAAGCTATCACTGCTCTAGTGTTCTTGCCTGAAAAATCCCACATACAGAGGAGCCTTGTGTGCAAGGGTCACAAAGAGTTGAACACAACTGAGCGACTAAGGTCTCTCTCTCTCTCTCTCTCACACACACACATATAGGTTTCCCAGGTGGTGCTAATGACTAGTGGTAAAGAATCCACCTGCCAATACAAGAGATGTGGGTTTAAGTCCTGGGTTGGGAAGATCCCTTGGAGGAGGGCATGGCAACCCACTCCAGTACTCTTGTCAGGAAAACCCAATGGATGGTGCAGCTTGGCAGGGTACAGTCCATAGGGTCACAAAAAGTCAGGACACAACTGAAGTGATTTGAACATGTGCCACACACACACAAAATGGGATATAACTTAGCCATAAAAGAGAATGAAATATTGCCAAGATAGAGACAAATTCTATATGATATAATTCATATGTGGAATCTAAAAAGTAATACAATTGAATGTATATATAAAACAGGAATGGGCTTCCCTGGTGGCTCAGACTGTAAAGAATCTGCCTGCAATGTGGGAGACTTCAGTTTGATCCCTGGGTTGGGAAGATTCCCTGAAGAAGAAAATGACTGTCCACTCCAGTATTCTTGCATGGAGAATGCCATGGAAAGAGGAGCCTGGCGGGCTACAGTCCATGGGATTGCAAAGAGTAGGACACGACTGAGTGACTAACGTCATTTCATTGCATTTCACAAAACAGGAACAGACTCTCAGACATGGAAAACAAACTTATGATTACCCAAAGTGAAAGGGGAGGGAAGGCTATAAGATTAACAAATACAAATTGCTAGACCTGAAATAGATAAGCAACAATAATTTATGGTCTAGCACAGGGAATTATACCCAATAACATGTAATCACCTATATCAAACATAATCTTAAAAAAGAATCTCTATGTTATACACCAGAGACTAACACATCTTTTTATTAATAAATCAACTATATTTCAAATAATTTTTTTAAAAAATTGAAAAAATACTCTGCCTATCAATGCAAAAATAAGGCAGGTAGTATAAAATATGATTTAAGAATTATGATCTCAGATTTCACTGTGTGTACAACTTTATACAAACAAAACAACTAAAAAGCTAATATTTTTTTATACATCCACTCATTGATTATTCTGTTTTATCTAAGTCTAATTATGAAAACAATTTACCTTTTACTAATATAATGAGCATTTGCCACACACATAGAAAAAGCCTCATTTAAAGTATCAAGAAGAGAGGGTAAAATGCTACCCAAGTTAATGAAAGCAGATTATACAACATTTTTTTAAATGGATGAAATTTCTTCCCCCACGTACTATAAAGTTAAAGGAAAGATGAGACACAAGTTAAATTCAGCTGCTGCTGCTGCTGCTAAGTCGCTTCAGTCGTGTCCAACTCTGTGCGACCCCATAGATGGCAGCCCCCCAGGATCCCCCGTCACTGGGATTCTCTAGGCAAGAATACTGGAGTGGGTTGCCATTTCCTTCTCCAATGCATAAAAGTGAAAAGTCAAAGCGAAGTCGCGCAGTCTTGTCTGACTCTTAGCAACCCCATGGACTGCAGCCTACCAGGCTCCTCTTAAATTCAGCTAGGCTTCAGCAATAAATGATGCTGTCTTCAGGTCATTTCTGGAGGCTTAGCTCTACCTAAAGAGTGAAAGTGCTTCCTTTAAGACATATTTATAGGTAGTTGAGCTACAGTATATCAATTGTTTTAACTACTCATCCCATGATGTGGAGTTTAAAGATAAATTTACAGATATGGGTGTTCTAGATGTGTTTCCATCTTTTAGGTTTGATCTTTTAGGCCTAATCTTACATCCCCTATGATGAGTAGCACATGCCCATGCTAAATAACTTAAGCCGCGTCTGACTTTATGTGACCCCCTGGACCGTAGCACCCCAGGCTCCTGTGTCCGTGGGAATCCCCAGGCAAAAATACCCACTGGAGTGGGTTACCATGCCCTCCTCCAGGGGATCCCAACCCAGGGATCAAATCCACGTCTCATGTCTCCTGTGTTGGCAGGTGGGTTCTTTACCACTAGCAACACCTGGATGAGTAGAGGGCCACTATAATGCCGTGATTTATTTCAGTTCAGTTCAGTTCAGTAGCTCAGTCATGTCCGACTCTTTGCAACCCCATGAATCTCAGCACGCCAGGCCTCCCTGTCCATCACCAACTCCCAGAGTTCACTCAAATTCACGTCCATTGAGTTCGTGATGCCATCCAGCCATCTCATCCTCTGTCGTCCCCTTTTCCTCCTGTCCCCAATCCCTCCCAGCATCAGAATCTTTTCCAATGAGTCAACTCTCCACATGAGGTGGCCAAAGTTCTGGAATTTCAGCTTTAGCAGCATTCCTTCCAAAGAACACCCAGGGCTGATCTCCTTCAGAATGGACTGGTTGGATCTCCATGCAGTCCAAATGATTTATTTAGGTAATTCCAAAAAGCAGTAATCACTGAGATTCCTTGAAAATTTTGTATTGAGCACTCTTCCCTGCATGTTACCTATAGTTTCTCATTTAATCTTGACAATGGCCCAACACAGTAAATACCGCCATTATTGTTTCCATTTTACAGATAAGGAAGTGGAGGCCACATAGAGGTTAACATGATCATACCCTTAGTAAGGATACACACCCAGGCAGTCTTGTTCCAGAAGCTATGCTAACATCATGCTACCTCTTTCCCCAAACTTCTCTATTCCTTGCCAGAGGACTGCATTATTCAGTGTCATTACTTTAAAATTATGGCAAAGAGACATCTGTTGAATGTTAATATTTCAGTAAAAGGATGCATGAGAAGGATGAAATGCCACAGCTGAGACCTGACTTGGGAGAAGTCAAACTAGGCTGCTCAAATGATGCATCAAGGCACCAAAATCAAACAAAAAGAACTGGTAAAGGCAACGTTCTCTATCCCATACTTACTTCCATGATTGTCCTTAACAACTATTGAAAATCCTTTCAGGCCACAGGCTTTGGTCTCCTTGGGTCCTGTACCACAAATCCTCATTTAGCATGGTGTGTGATTGCAGCTTCATCTCTGTTACCAGCCTGAGTAGGTTGAAATTTCAGCCCTAAGAATATTAGCTGTATCTGTGGGAAACCTATGTACCTGTCAGTCAATGGAGCTTGCTCCTCACTTGATGCCTCTCCTCCTCTAGGATCACAATTCTTTATTATTTCATTTGCCTCATTTCCAACCTATATCCCAGCAATTTCATCCCTGTGGAAATGAAGCATTGCTTTGAACACCTCATTGCTTAAGTGGTCCAGATGTCTTTCAAAGAATCACACGGACTCTCTCTGCTATCTCATGTTTTCCAACAGCTTAGTGATTATCAAGAATCCAATCTTCCTCCAAACTAATCACCTCAAACATGCTCTACCTCACACCTAAAGCTTTGAACATTTCTGCTACTTAGCAAATATTATTGTCTTGTCTCACCTCTGTCCCATTGGGAAAGAGACGATATAGGATATTATCCAGGTTCTCCAAGGGTAGCTGAATCTGCATCATGGGAGACATATATTGTCCTATTTTCTGACTCTTGATATTTTCTCTTTTATTCTCATCTTCCAGGCCTCCCATGCTCCTTTATCTGAGTCCCCATTTGGGATAGGAAAGAAAGGGGCAGGTCACAACCTTTAAAAGAATGGTGCAAGTGTTAAGAAGAACAGGATATGATGAAAATTGATTAAAATCTACTAGGTCCAAGATGGCAGAAGATTCAAATTCCAGTGTACCTTGAGCCTCATTACATGCTCACTGTCACATACTGGCATGCTAAATGACACAGGTTTCCCTAGTGGCCCAGATGGTAAAGAATCTGCCTCCAGTGCGGGAGACCCCTTCATGTTCAATTCCTGAATCTGGAAGATCCCCTGGAGGAGGAAATGGCAACCATCTCCAGTATTCTTACCTGAAGAACCCTATGGACAGAGGAGCTGGGTGGGCTACAGCCCGTGGGTCACTAAGAATTGGACACGACTGAGCAACTAGTACTGTACTTTCCACTAAATAACACACCCATGGTGGCATGAGAGTTCCAAGGCCAACCATAAAAGGCCAAAAAGTGGGTGGTGTCCCAATTCCTAGAAATTCCCACCCCTTCTCCAAGATAGTTAGACTATTCCTCCCACTTCTTAGCCTATGAGATTACCCAGCCCCCCAAATTAACCACCCCATGTTTGGGGCCTACCTCTTGTCTTCTGAGATATCCCACATACTGTCTATGGAGTGTGTCTCTCTCTAACTAACGCTTTCACTTTACTGTCTCACTCTTGAATTCTTCCCTGCAGAAAACTATGGACCCTTACTTGGTGGCCTATCCTAGGCACTCACCAGAGACCTGGGGCATGGCCATCCAATCACACCTTCATTTTCTTGCATCAAAGACTTTGAGTGCCAAGCCCACCCAGACTATGACAGCATTTACTTCTATCACTAGCTGGAAACATTATGAAAATCTACACTGAAGGAAACTTTTTCAAGCTGAGTTTCTGTCAAGCAATTGGAGGAGCATGTGGTTTTGTGGTAATATTTGTCAGAGTGAGTTGTGGAAGTGGCTAAGAGTTGTGAGTGGTAGATGATTAATTCTGTGCTCACAGGGCTGTGTTAAGGGTGCTCTACCCATTACCCATCAGTTTCTGGTCTCTTCCAAAGCTGATAAAAATCTCTCATTATTAGACACAATAATATCACAGGCTATTTTTTCATAAAAATATTTTCACATGTGGAATAAAAATTACCATTTGATAGGTTTCCAATGGAAATTATTTGAAGAAAAACTAGTTTGTATGAGTAGGGCACAACTTTGTTAGTAGAGCATCTCAGTGCAATTATTCTTTCTCTTATAGGTTAATTCAACACATATGGACCAGGTTGTATGCTAGGAGCTTAGGATACCTGTGGGTTTATAGTCCAACTGAGGGGAAAAAAAATTATACATTTGAGTTCTCAGATGACCAGGTTAAATCACACATGACAAGCAGGAAAAGGATAAAACCTGTTTGAGAGAGTCTGGCAAATTGGAACAACTAAAATAAATTCAATATGGCTAGAGCAAGGTGGGAGAGTGATAAGCCATGACATGATCTCAGAGGAGAGAAAGAGAGCATGCAAAAGGGAGTATGTGAGCATATACTGGGACATCTTCCTAGTTGATGAGGAATTATTGTAAGATTTTAAGTAGTAGCATGATATGATCAGAATTTTACTTTTAAAGGATTATGTGGTTTCAATAAGGGGATAAGTAGGAGTAACAAGAAGAAAGATGTAGTGGCTTTGACTAGGCTGGTGGCAGGATACAGAGAAAGCCGAAAGAAAAGAATAGAAAAATTGGACAAAATTGACATTGTTCAGAAGAGTGAAACTTTTAAGTATGGTAAATCCCCATTCTCATGATCTGAGCAAATGCACCTGTCTCACTAGTTTTCAGCTAAAATCAGCCTGCCCCTTCAAGAATTAGGTTTCACTCACAATAATCTTCTTTCAGTTCCTTGACTTCAAAAACTCTGCCACTCCTGGTCCTTTCCATATATATTCCCTCTTCCTAGAATGCTCTCTCTACTCCTGTTCATGCAAAGCCTTCCCTCCTGGAATCTCGTCTTGAATCTCTGATCTAGATTAAATATCCCCGTTGCACACTGATTTTTGTGTGTATGCCAGTTACACTTGAGTATTTCTGTATGGAGAAGGATAGTTTCTCTTCCATCACAGTAGGGACTTTGTCTACCTCGCTCTTTAACTTATTCACGTGGGGAGGACCCTGCCTACACAAAGTAGGCACTCAATATGTGTTTTTAAATAGATAAGCAAACTCAGATGGTGAATCTTTATTAAGTCTATTCCAATTAATTTGGCTACCGTGGTAAAATTAGTGTGACCAAAATATTTGGTATACTTGGGTTATTTCCGGGAAAAGATGCTTGATGATGACTACTGTATACAGGGAATGATCATGGACTTTCAGTTGGTAGCATAGGCTACCTGGTCTAAACTCCCATGGTTCCTAATCTTCATTTCATAGTTTCATAACCTTCAGAGATTTTAAGAGTACTGATGCTTAGGTCTCATCTCAGAGCAACTGAATCAGAATCTCATAATATTGAAGGTGGGCACTGGCATTTTTAGATTATCATGATGATTCAATATATATAATAGATTACTACTGTGTAACATTTACTGACTATATCTGACAAAAATCACAAATGTATAGATCTAGTGACCAGTATATTTCTTTAAACTACTAAACTCACAAAACCAGCAACTGTATCATTACAAACATTGCAATTCACTTGTTCAGGCTCTCTCAAACATGTACTAGGTACATTTTATGCATCATTACTACAGTAGGTAATAGAAATGCAGACATTATTAGGACTGAGGGTACCTAGAAATACTGTTTCCTACACAGATGACACCATCTTTACAGCAGAAAGTGAAGAACTAAAGAGCCTCTCGATGAAAATGAGAGGAGAGTGAAAAAGTTGGGTTAAAACTCAACATTCAGAAAACCAAGATCATGGCATCCGGTCCCATCACTTCATGGCAAATAGATGGGGAAACAGTGGAAACAGTGACAGACTTTATTTGGGGGGGGGGTCCCAAATCACTGCAGATGCTGAATGCAGCCATGAAATTAAAAGATGCTTGCTCCTTGGAAGAGAAGTTTTGACCAACCTAGACAGTATATTAAAAAGCAGAGACATTACTTTGCCAACAAAGGTCCATCTAGTTAAAGCTATGGTTTTTCCAGTAGTCATGTATGGATGTGAGAGTTGGACTATAAATAAAGCTGAGCACTGAAGAATTGATACTTTTGAACTGTGATTTGGAGAAGACTCTTGAGAGTTCCTTGGGCTTCAAGGAGATCCAACCAGTCCATTTGAAAGGAAATCAGTCCTGAATATTCATTGGAAGGACTGATGCTGAAGCTGAAACTCCAATACTTTGGCCACCTAATGCAAAGCACAGACTCATTTGAAAAGACCCTGATCTTGGGAAATATTGAAGGCAGGAGGAGAAGGGGATGACAGAAAATGAGATGGTTTGATGGCATCACCGACTCAATGGACATGAGTTTGAGTAAACCCCTGGAGTTGGCAATGGATAGGGATGCCTGGCCTGCTGCAGTCCATGGGGTAGCAAAGATTCAGACACGACTGAGCAAATGAACTGAACTGAACCTGAGATAACAATACATAGAGGTTGCCAATTCCATAATATGCCTGAATTGTGTATTGGGAATCACTTATTAATATTTTCATTGATTTAACTCTGAAAACCCTTATCTCCATATTTTATTTTCTAATCTAGTTATGCTCGTTTAGTTTTTATTCTTATATATGCTTTTGTAATTTTTCTATGAACTATACTTTTTAATGTTATACATTAGACATAGTCATAAAATAAAAGTGTCTACTAAGATTCATCAGTCTGTGCCTGTGACTGTCTCTCTTCTTCAAACTACAGAGGAGGTTACTAATGAATTACTCAGAACAATTCTTATTTTGTAGGAGAAAAAGTATCTTGACTTCTGCCCAGAAATTGTGTTTACAAGCATACCTTGAAGACATTGTGAGTTCAATTTCAGACCACCACAATAAAGTGAATAATTCAGTAAAGTGAGTTACAGGAAATTTTGATTTCTCAGTGAATATAAAAGTTATTTTTATACTATGGTGTAGTCTATTAAGTGTGTAATAACATTATGTTGGAAAAAATTATGTAAAAATACTTTATTGCTAAAAATTCTAACCATTATCTGATATTGAAGCAAATCATATACATATTTTTTTTTCTTTGCTGGTAGAGGGTCTTGTCTTAATGTTGACAGTTGCTGATTAATTAGGATGGTTTTTGCTAAAGTTGGTATGGCAATTTAAGACAACAATGAAGTTTGTGACATAGATTGACTTTTCTTTTTACAAATGATATCTCTGCAGCATGTAATGTTATTTGATAGCATTTTACCCACAGTAAAATATATTTTAAAATTGGAGTTAATCCTCTCAATTCTTGCCTCTACTATATCAACCAAATTTATGTAATATTCTTATTCCCTTCTTATAATTTCAATAATCTTCACAGAATTATCACTAGGAATAGATTCCATTTCAAGAAATCATTTCTTTCATTATCCTTAAAAAACACCTCTTCATCCATTCAAGTTTATCATGAGATTACAATTCAGTTACATCTTTAGGCTCCACTTCTAGTTCTCTTGTTATATCCAGCACATCTGCAGTTACTTTCTTCACTGAAGTCTTGAACCCTTCAAAGTCACCCATGAAGACTGGAATCAACTTCTTCCAAACCCTTGTTATTAATGTGATGTTTTTCGCTCCTCCCATTAATCATAAATATTCTTCAAGGGATCTGGCATGGTGAGTCTTTTCCAGAGTTTTTATTTTTTATTTTCCCTAGATCCATCAGAAGAATAGCTAGTTAAAACAGCTGTAGCCTTACAAAATGTATCACATTAAAAATACTTATCAGAGCTCTTAAATGACAAGGTACATTGTCAACAAGCATTAATATTTTGAGAGGAATCATTTTTTTCTGAGCAACAGGTCTTAATAGTGTACTTAAAAATATTTGGTAAGCAACATTGTAAACAGGTGTGCTTTTAGCGCCACCCCCCCTTTTTTTTCTGTTCCTTTCATAGAGCACAGAGTAGAATCATCATAATTCTTAAGTGATCTAGGATTTTTGAAATGGGAAATGAGCATTGGCTTCAACCTAAAGCTCCCAGATGCATTAGCCTGTAACAAAGAAATCGGCCTCCCCTTTGAAGCCAGACATTGACTTCTCCTCTCTAGCTATGAAAGTCCTAGATGGCATCTCCTTCCAATATAAGGCTGTTTCATCTACATAGAAAATCTGTTATTTAGTGTGGCCACCTTCACTAGTTATTGTAACTAGATCTTCTGGATAATTTTCTGAAGCTTCTACATGAGCACATGTCACTTCACCTTGCACTTTTATGTTATGGAGGCAGCTTCTTAAACTTCATAAACCAACCTCTTCAAGCCTCAAATTTCTGCAGTTTCCTCACCTCTTTCGGCCTTCTCAGAAATGAAGAATTAGAATCTTGATCTGGATTAGACTCTTTCTTAAGGGAATGTTGTGGCTGGTTGGATCTTTGTTCCAGATTATTAAAACTTTTCTTGTATAAAAAATAGGCTGTTTCTTTTTTGTCATTCATATGTCCAGTGGAGTAACACTATTGATTTCCTTTAGGAGCTTTTCCTGTGCATTCACAACTTGGCTAACTTTGGAGTAAAGAGGCCTAGCTTTCAGCCTACTTTGGCTTTCAACATGCCTTCCTCACTAAGCTTAATCATACCTGGCTTTTGATTTAAAGTGAGAGATATAATAGAATTCTTTCAAGTAATTATAGAAGAGTTAACTCCTATCCTTCTCAAACTCTTCCAAAAAGTTGCAAGAGAAGAATTCTTAAGCTCATTCTACAAGGCCACAATCACTTTGATACCAAAAACAAAGATATCACACTCAAAAAAGAAAACTACAGATCAATATCACTGATGAACAAAGATGCAAAAATCCTCAACAAAATAGTAGCACACAGAATCCCACACCAAATTAAAAGGATCACATACCATGATCAAGTGGGATTTATCCCACAGATGCAGGGACTCTTCAATATATGTAAATCAATCAGTGTAATACATGTTAACGAACTGAAAAATTAAAACCATATGATCTCTTTGAATTATGATTTTCTCAGGGTATATGCCCAGTGAGGTGGGGGCCTGGAAGGAAGGCCCAAGAGAGAGAGAATACATGTACACATATAGCTGATTCATTTCATTGCCCAGTGGAAACAAACATAACATTGTAAAGCAACTATATCTAAATTTATACATATGTATCTATATATGATCATCTCAATAGATGCAGAAAATACTTTTGGCAAAATTCAACACTATTTATGATAAAAATTCTTCAGAAAGTGGGCACAGCGGGAACAAACCTCAACATGATAACGGTCATATACAATAAACCCACAACAACCATCATTTTCAATGGTGAAAAACTGAAAGCATTTCCTCTAGAATCAAGAATAAGACAAGGATGTTCCCACTCACCACTATTATTTAGCATAGTTTTGAAAATCCTAGCCACAGTAACCAGAGAAAAAAAGAAAGAAATTCAAATTTTAAAAGAAGTAAAACTGTCATTGTTTGCAAATGATGTGATACTATATATCATGCTGGTACTCAGCCATTAAGCTGTGTCCAGATCTTTGCAACCCCATGGACCATAGTCTCTGTCCATGAGATTTTCCAGGCAAGAAAAGATTTTTTCCAGGCAAGATTTTCAGGGCAAATCTTTTCCAAAAGATTTCTTTCCAGGCAAGATTTTCCAACCCTGTGGCATGGGTTGACATTTCCTTCTCCAGGGGATCTTCCTGACCCAGGGATCTAACCTGCATCTCCTTCATTGGCAGGAGAATTCTTTACCACTGGGCCATCAGGAATTTTAACTGAGCTATTTCAAATCCTAAAAGATGATGCTGTTAAAGTGCTGCACTCAATATGCCAGCAAATTTGGAAAACCCAGCAGTGGACACAGGACTGGAAAAGGTCAGTTTTTATTCCAATTCCAAAGAAAGGCAATATCAAAGAATGTTCAAACTACCACACAATTTCACTCATCTCATATGCTAGGAAATTAATGCTCAAAATTCTCCAAGTGAGGCTTCAACAGTATGTGAACCAAGAAATTCCAGATGTTCAAGCTGGATTTAGAAAAGGCAGAGGAATGAAAGATCCAATTGCCAACATCAGTTGGATCATCAAAAAGGCAAGAGAGTTCCAGAAAAACATCTACTTCTGCTTTATTGACTACACCAAAGCCTTTGACTGTGTGGATCACAACTGTGGAAAAATTTTCAAGAGATGGGAATATCAGACCACCTTAACTGTCTCCGGGCTCCCCTTGTGGCTCAGCTGGTAAAGAATCTGCTTGCAATGCAGGAGACCTGGGTTCGATCCCTGGGTTGGGAAGATCCCCTGGGGAAGGGAAACACTACCCACTCCGGTATTCTGGCCTGGAGAATTCCATGGACTGTATAGTCCATGAAGTTGCAAAGAGTGACTGAGTGACTTTCACATTCATGTTCACATTACCTGCCTCCTGAGAAATCTATATGCAGGTCAAGAAGCAACAATTAGAACTGGACATGGAACAACAGAATGGTTCAAAATTGGGAAAGGAGTATGTCAAGGTTGTACTCACCCTGCTTATTTAACTTATATGCAGAGTACATCATGTGAAATGCCAGGCTGGACAAAGCACAAGCTGGAATCAAGATTGCTGGGAGAAATATCAATAACCTCAGATAAGTAGATGACACCACCCTTCTGGCAGAAAACAAAGAGAAACTAAAGAGCCTCTTGATGAAGGTGAAAAAGGAGAGTGAAAAAACTGGCTTAAAACAGCATTGGATCATGGCTTCTGGTCCCATCAGGCAAATAGATGGGGAAACAATGGAAACAGTGACAGACTTTGTTTTCTTGGGCACCAAAATCACTGCCAATGGTGACCGCTACTGCTGCTGCTAAGTTGCTTCAGTCGTGTCCAACTCTGTGCGACCCCATAGACGGCAGGCCACCAGGCTCCCTTGTCCCTGGGATTCTCCAGGCAAGAACACTGGAGTGGGTTACCATTTCCTTCTCCAGTGCATGAAAGTAAAAAGTGAAAGTGAAGTTGCTCAGTCGAGTCTGACTTTTCGCGACCCCATGGACTGCAGCCTACTAGGCTCCTCTGTCCAAGGGATTTTCCAGGCAAGAATACTGGAATGGGGTGCCATTGCCTTCTCTCATGGGGTGCCATGGCTGATGGTGGCTACAGCCATGAAATTAAAAGATGTTTACTCCTTGGTAGAAAAGCTATGACAAAGGTCCATATAGGTCAAAGCTATGTTTTTTCCAGTAGTCATGTATGGATGTGAGAGGTGGACCATAAAGAAAGTTGGGTGCCGAAGAATTGATGCTTTTGAACTATGGTGTTGGAGAAGACTCTTCAAGGCGATCAAACCAGTCAATTCTTAAGGAAATCAGTCCTGAATACTCATTGGAAGGACTGATGGTTAAGCTGAAGCTCCAATTCTTTGGCCACCTGATGCAAAGAGCTGACTCATTAGAGAAGACCCTGATTTTTGGAAAGACAGAAGGGAGGAGGAGAAGAGGACAACAGAGGATGAGATTCCACCAACTCAATGGACATCACTTTAAGCAAGCTCCAGGTGTTGGTGATGGACAGGGAAGTCTGGCATGTTGCAGTCCATGGGGTGACAAAGAGTCAAACACCACTGAACAAATGAACTAGAACTAGAGCCACCAGAGGAGCCCTTATACAAAAATCCTAAAGATAATACCAGAAAACTATTAAAGCTCATCAATGAATTCGTAAAAGTTGCAGGATCCAAAATTAATTCTCAAAAATCTCTTACATTCCTATACACTAACAAAAAAAGTCCTAAACAAAAATTAAGGAAACAATCCCATTTACCACAGTAACAGAAGAATAAAATAGAATAAAGCTACCTAAAGAGAGAAAATATCTATACTCAGAAAACTATAAGGTACTAATGAAAGAAACCAAACACATTCATGAAAAAATAAGAGATTACACAAACAGATGGAGAGATATGCCATGTTCTTTGATTCAAAAAATCAGTGTTGTGAAAATGGCTATACTACCCAAAGCCATCTACAGATTCAATACAATCTCCATCAAATTTCCAATACAATCTCCATCAAATGGCCTTTTTCACAGAATTAGAACAAAAAGCTGTGCAATTTGTATGGAAACACACACACACACAATCCAAATAATCAAAGCAATCTTGAGAAAGGAAAAGAGAGCTGCAGGAATCAAGCTCTCTGATTTCAGACTATAATGCAAAGCTACAGCCATCAAGACACTATTGTCATGGCACAAAATCAGAAATATAGACAGGTGTAACAGGATAGAACCCCAGAGATAAACACTATCTCCTATGGTCCCCTAATCTTTGGTAAAGGAGGCAAAAATATAAAATGGAGAAAAAACTGTCTCTTCAGTAAGAGGCTGAAAACTGGACAGCTACATGTAAAATAATGAAATTAGAATACTCTCTAACACCATACACAAAAATAAACTCAAAATGGATTGAACACATAATTGTAGGGCCAGACATTACAAAGCTCTGAGGGGGAAAGATAGGCAGAACATTCTTTGACATACATTGAAGCAAGATTTTTTTTTATTATTATTTTTAATGGGAGGATAATTGCTTTACAATATTGTGTTGGTTTCTACCATACAAGAGTGTGAATCAGCCATACATATACATATATCCCCTTCCTCTTGAACCTCCCTCCCACCCCTCACCTAATCCCACCCTCAGGTTGTCATAGAGCACAGGATTGAACTCCCTGTATTGTACAGCAATTTCCCACTAGCTATTTTACATATGGTTTTAGGAGAGGCAGAGGAACCAGAGATCAAATTGCCAACATCCGCTGCATTATTGGAAAAGCAAGAGAGTTCCAGAAAAACATCTATTTCTTCTTTGTTTACTATGCCAAAGCCTTTGACTGTGTGGATCACAATAGACTGTGGAAAATTCTGAAAGAGATGGGAATACCAGATCATCTTGACCTGCCTCTTGAGAAACCTGTATGCTGGTCAGGAAGCAATAGTTAGAACTGGACATGAAACAACAGACTGGTTCCAAATAGGAAAAGGAGTATGTCAAGGCTATATATTGTCACCCTGCTTATTTAACTTATATGCAAAGCATATCATGAGAAACGCTGGGCTGGAAGAAGCACAAGCTGGAATCAAGATTGCTGGGAGAAATATTAATGACCTCAGACATGCAGATGACACCACCCTTATGGCAGAAAGTGAAGAGGAACTCAAAAGCCTCTTGATGAAAGTGAAAGAGGAGAGTGAAAAAGTTGGCTTAAAGCTCAACATTCAGAAAACGAAGATCATGGCATCTGGTCCCATCACTTCATGGGAAATAGACGGGGAAACAGTGGAAACAGTGTCAGACTTTATTTTTTTGGTCTCCAAAATCACTGCAGATGGTGATTGCAGCCATGAAATTAATAGACGCTTACTCCTTAGAAGGAAAGTTATGACCAACCTAGATAGCATATTGAAAAGCAGAGACATTACTTTGCCAACAAAGGTCCGTCTAGTCAAGCCTATCGTTTTTCCAGTAGTCATGTATGGATGTGAGATTTGGACTGTGAAGAAAGCTGAGCACTGAAGAATTGATGCTTTTGAACTGTGGTGTTGGAGAAGACTCTTGCAAATCCCTTGGACTGCAAGGAGATCCAACCAGTCCATCCGAAAGGAGATCAGTCCTGGGTGTTCATTGGAAGGACTGATGCTGAGGCTGAAACTCCAATACTTTGGCCATCTCATGTGAAGAACTGACTCATTGGAAAAGACCCTGATGCTGGGAGGGATTGGGGGCAGGAGGAGAAGGGGATGACAGGATGAGATGGCTGGATGGCATCACTGACTCAATGCACATGAGTTTGGGTGAACTCCGGGAGTTGGTGATAGACAGGGAGGCCTGGCATGTTGTGATTCATGGGGTTGTAAAGAGTCGGACATGACTCAGTGACTCAACTGACTAATGTATATATTTCAATGCTACACTCTTAATTCATCCTGCCCTCTTCTTCCCCCACTGTGTCTACAAGTTTTCTATGTCTGTATCTCTATTTCTGACTTGTAAATAGGTTCATCAGTACCATTTTTTTCTAGATTCTATATACATATGCATTAATATAAGATATTTATTTTTCTCTTCCTGACTTACTTCACTCTATATAACAGGTTCATACACCATCAGTTCCTTTTTATGGTTGAGTGCTATTATATTATATATATGTATCACAATTCCTTTATCCATTAATCTGTTGATGGACATCTAGGTTGGTTCCATGTCCTGGCTATTGTAAATAGTGCTTCAATGATCATTGGGATGTATGTATCTTTTTGAATTATGGTTTTCTCGGGGTATATGTCCAGTAGTGGGATTGCTGGGTCATATGGCAGTTTCATTCCTAGTCTTTTAGGAAATCTCTATTCTGTTCTCCATAGTGCCTGTATCAATTTATATCCCACCAACAGTTAAAAGATGCTTACTCCTTGGAAGAAAAGTTATGACCAACCTAGACATCATATTCAAAAGCAGAGACATTACTTTGCCAACAAAGGTCCGTTTAGTCAAGGCTATGGTTTTTCCTGTGGTCATGTATAGATGTGAGAGTTGGGCTGTGAAGAAGTCTGAGCGCCGAAGAATTGATGCTTTTGAACTGTGGTGTTGGAGAAGACTCTTGAGAGTCCCTTGGACTGCAAGGAGATCCAACCAGTCCATTCTAAAGGAAATAAGCCCTGGGATTTCTTTGGAAGGAATGATGCTAAAGCTGAAACTCCAGTACTTTGGCCACCTCATGAGAAGAGTTGACTCATTGGAAAAGACTCTGATGCTGGGAGGGATTGGGGGCAGGAGGAGAAGGGGACGACAGAGGATGAGATGGCTGGATGGCATCACTGACTCGATGGACGTGAGTTTGAGTGAACTCCGTGAGCTGGTGATGGACAGGGAGGCCTGGCGTGCTGTGATTCATGGGGTCACAAAGAGTTGGACATGACTGAGCGACTGAACTGAACTTAACTGAACAGAGCAAGAGGTTTTCCTTTTCTCCACATACTCTCCGGCATTCTTCATTATTTGTAGATTTTTTGATGACAGCCTTTCTGACTGGTTTGAGGTGATGCCTCATTGTAGTTTTGATTTGGATTTCTCTAATAATGAGTGATGTTGAGCATGTTTTCATGTTTTTATTGGCCATCTGTATGTCTTTGGATAAATACCTGTTTAGGTCTTCCCCTTATGTTTTGATAGGGTGGTTTGTTTTTCTGATATTGAGCTGTGTAAGCTGATATATACTTTGGAAATTAATCCTTTGTCTTGGAGAAGGAAATGGCAACCCACTCTAGTGTTCTTGCCTGGAGAATCCCGGGGACGGGGGAACCTGGTGGGCTGCCATCTATGGGGTCACATAGAGTCAGACACGACTGCAGTCACTTAGCAGCAGCAGCAACAATCGTTTGTCAGTTGCTTCTTTTGCAATTATTTTCTCCTATTGTCAGGGTTGTCTTTTCAACTTGTTTATGATTGCTTTTACTGTGCAAAAGTGTTTAAGTTTAATTAGGTCCCATTTGTTTATTTTTGTTTTTATTGTCCGTTACTCTAGAAGGTGGGTCATAAAGGATTTTGCTGCGATTTATGTTAGAGTATTCTACCTGTGGAGAAGGCAATGGCACCCCACTCCAGTACTCTTGCCTGGAAAATCCCATGGACGGAGGAGCCTGGTAGGCTGCAGTCCATGAGGTCGCTAAGAGTCAGACACGACTGAGTGACTTCACTTTGAATTTTAACTTTCATGCATTGGAGAAGGAGATGGCAACCCACTCCAGTGTTCTTGCCTGGAGAATCCCAGGGACGAGGGAGCCTGGTGGGCTGCCGTCTATGTGGTCGCACAGAGTCGGACACAACTGAAGCGACTTAGCATGGTTCCTCTAAGAGTTTTATACTTTCTGATCTAACATTTGTGTCTTTAATCCATTTTGAATTTATTTTTATGTATGGTGTTAGGAAGTGTTCTAATTTCATTCTCTTATGCATAGATCCAGTTTTCCCATCACAACTTATTGAAGAGAATGTCTTTTCTACATTGTATATTGTTTCCTCCTTTGTCAGGATAAGGTTCCATAGGTGTATGTATTGTATGGGTTTATCTCTGGGCTTTCTATCTTTTCTCATTGGTCTATATTTCTGTTTCTGTGTCTTCACAATAGTGTCTTGGTGATTGTAGCTTTGAGTATAGTCTAAAGTCAGAAATGTTGATTCTTCCAGCTCTATCTTTCTTTCTCAAGCTTGCTTTGGCTATTCGGGATCTTTTGTGTTTCCATACAAATTGTGAAATTTTTTGTTCTATTTCTGTGAAAAATGTCATCAGCAATTTGATAGGGATTGTACTGAATCTGTAGATTACTTTGGGTAGTATACTCATTTTCACAATAATGATTCTACCAGTTCAAGAACATGATATGTTTCCAACTGTTTGTGTCATCTTTGATTTATTTCATGAGTGTCTTATAATTTTCTGTATACAGGTCTTTTTATCCTTAGGTAGGTTTATTCCCAGGTATTTTATTATTTTTGTTGAAATGGTGAATAGGATTGATTACTTAACTTCTTTTTCTGATTTTTCATTGTTAGTGTATAGGAATGCAAGGGATTACTGTGCATTGATTTTGCATCCTATGACTTTTCTTCTAAATTCACTGATTAGCTCTAGTAATTTTCTGATAGTAGGAACAAGATCTTTTTTGACCCATCTCCTAGAGTAATGAAAATTAAAACAAAAGCAAGCAAATGGGACCTAGTAAAATTTAAAAGCTTTTGCATAGCAAAGGAAACCATAAAATAGACAAAAAGACAATGCTCAGATTGGGAGAAAATATATTCAAAGAAGCAATTAACAAAGGATTAATCTCCAATATATACAAACAGTTCATGTAACTCAATAACAGAAAACATACAACCCAATCAAAAACAGAGCAGAAGACCTAAACAGACATTTCTCCAAAGAAGACATACAGGCACAGGCACATGAAAAGATGCTGAACATCAATCATTGTTAAAGAAATGCAAACCAAAACTATAATAAAGTTTCACCTGACACCGCTCAGAATAGCCATCATCAAAAAATATACAACAATAAATGCTGGAGAGGGTGTGGAGAAAAGAGAACCTTCTTACACTGTTGGTGGGAATGTAAATTGATAAATCTCCTATGGAGAACAGTACAGAGATTTTCCTTAAAAAACTAAAAACAGAACTACCATTTGACCCAACAATCCCACCCTGGGCACATACCAGAAGAAAACCATAATTCAAAAAGATATACACATGCCAATGTTCATTGCAACACTACTTACAATAGGCAGAACATGGAAGCAACCTAAATGCCCAACAACAGAGGAATGGATAAAGAAATTGTGGTACATATATAGAATAGAATATTACTCAGCCATAAAGTGTAACAAAATTGGGTCATTTGTAGAGACATGGATGGACCTAGAGACTGTCATACAGAGTGAAGTAAGTCAGAAAGAGAAAAATGAAAATTGTATATTAATGCACATATGTGGAATCTAGAAAAATAGCAAAAATGAACTTATTTCCAAAGTAGCAATAGACACACAGATGTAGAGAACATACATATGGATACCAAGCTGGGGAGAGGGACTGGGATGGATTGGGAGACTGGTAATCACACACACACACACACACACACACACACACACACACACACAATGTATAAAATAGACAACTAAAGAGAACCTACTGCTGTGTAGCACAGGGAACTCTACTGAATGCTCTGTGGTGACTTAAATGGGAAGGAAATCCAAGGAAGAGGATATTTATGTGTACATGTGGCTGATTAATTTTGCCATATAGCAGAAACTATACAGTCCATGAAATTCTCCAGGCCAGAATATTGGAGTGGGTTAGCCTTTCCCTTCCAGGGAATCTTCCCAATCCAGGGCTCGAACCCAGGTCTTCCACATTGCAGACAGATTCTTTACCAGCTGAGCCACAAAGGAAGCCCAAGAATACTGGAGTGGGTAGCCTATCCCTTCTCCAGCAGATCAGCCCAAACCAGGAATCAAACCAGGGTCTCCTGCATTGCAGGTGGATTCTTTACCAACTGAGCTATGAAGGAAACCGACTATGTATAAAATAGACAACTGAAGAGAACCTACTGCTGCATAGCACAGGGAACTCTACTCAATGCTCTGTGATGACCTAAATGGGAATGAAATCCAAGGAAGAGGGCATATATGTGTACATGTGGCTGATTCACTTTGCTATATAGCAGAAATTTATACAACATTGTAAAGCAACTGTACTCCAATAAAAAAAATTATAAAATAAAAAAGTGAGAGATATGCAACTCATCATTTCATTGAAGATTTGGCAGCCACTGCAGGGTTATTAGCTGGTGTAATTTCAATATCTCTGTGTCTCATGGAACAGGGAGGTCTGAGCATGAGGAGATAGTTGGGGGACCCAATATCAGTGGAGCAGTCAGAACACACATATTATTAAGCTCACCATCTTATATGCGTGCAGCTCATGGTGCCCCCAAACAATTACAATAGTAACTTCAATGACAACTGATCATCAAAATAAATATAATAATGAAAAAAATTAAATATTATGAGAATTGCTAAAATGTGACACAGAAACATAAAATAAACAAATATTGTTGGTCAACTGGTGATGACCTACTCTCTCAACTTAGTGTTGCCAAAAAATTCAGTTTTTTTTTTTTTTTTAAATGCATTATCTGTGATGCACAATAGGGTAAAGCACAATAAAATAAGGTATGGCTGTATTAGAATTTAGGAAAAAGAAACATTTAGTCCACTTTTGTTGTTTGCTGATTAAGTAGAACCCTTCTACTCTCTAGTGCTAATTTCTGTTCAAATACAAGAACTCCAGGACTGAATCCATATACTTTGTCTATACCTCTTTGTTACTTTGTATATAGATTAGAGAATGCATGGTGAAAAAAACTAGCAGAACCTTGTAAGATTTCTCTCTCTGTAAATTTAACCAAACTATGTCAGTGAGAGGTATACACAACCATGACTCTCTGCTTCAATCTCCAGGCCTATCCTTGACTTTCCTGAATTTTCCAAGTTGTAACTGATTTGCAAACATCATTACCACTGGAAATATTTTTCATCATTCTAGGTGCCCTTCCAGCACTGTTATGCAGAATAAAGAGGCACTTCGTCTACTTTCCATGTCATTTCCTGATGATTTCACCCAACTGGAGAAAGTCTCAAACCTGCTTCTATTCAGAGTCCTTGTCTCATTCTATCATACCATTTTTTTTTTGTCATGTTAATTCTCTGCATTGGATGGGATATGAAATATGACTGTAATTATGAAATATATAGGCAAACTCTTTCCATTTCTTAGGACTTTATGCAAATTTCTGCGAAGTTCCAGAGAATTGTCTTGACCAATGAGACCAGTGAGCTTTCTCTGTTTTAAGTTTTCAGGTTCCCATCAATTATTAAAAGGAGTTGTAATGTAAGTGCAGAAGTTATGGCAATTCAACTGAATGAAAAAAAATGTATTCACTCAAGTACATTTGATTTTAAAACATATCCTAAAAGAAGGAAAAAAATCACAATAATAAAATGGGAATGCAGTATACTACAAAGAAAAGAAACAGGATTTAGAAGCTGTACTGATGAAGAACTGAAATCAGTCTCTGCCAGTGCTATAATCTGAAGCTTTGGGCAATTTAACCCAATAATTTCCCCAAAACCTTGACTTACCTCATTTGTGAAAAAGAAATAGTGACTCATGTTAAATAATAGCATCATTTATATGTTTTCAAAAATATTAAGTTTAGTAAAAACTTCTCTACAATTGTTTAGTTACATCTAGTTTCCTGTGACAGTGGTTAAATATTCCAACAAGAGAATATTTATGTCACAGAAGTATGAAAATTAGTATACTGACATTCCTGTATATAAGGAACTCATCTTAAAAACTAGGATCATAAACAAGATCCTGAACTCTTGGATCTTATAGCTCATGGATTTTATGTTAACATTGGAAAGAAATCTATTATACTCTTTATTATATCAGCTTTAATTTAAGCTACTAGCTTAAAGTTCAGGAATCTTTTTACTGTCATTAAAGTCAGAATAAAATGGAGAAACAGAGTCAACTGAATAGCTGACTTTCCTCTTTGCAGTTCTATCACTGTTTAACTTAATAATTTCTATACATATTTGTATGCATGTCAGGAAGCAACAGTTAGAACTGGACATGGAACAACAGACTGATTCCAAATAGGAAAAGGAGTACATCAAGGCTGTATATTGTCACCCTGTTTATTTAACTTATATGCGGAGTACATCATGAGAAACGCTGGGCTGGAAGAAACACAAGCTGGAATCAAGATTGCTGGGAGAAATATCAATAACCTCAGATATGCAGATAACACCACCCTTATGGCAGAAAGTGAAGAGGAACTCAAAAGCCTCTTGATGAAAGTGAAAGTGGAGAGTGAAAAAGCTGGCTTAAAGCTCAACATTCAGAAAACGAAGATCATGGCATCTGGTCCCATCACTTCATGGGAAATAGATGGGGAAACAGTGGAAACAGTGTCAGACTTTATTTTTCTGGGCTCCAAAATCACTACAGATGGTGACTGCAGCCATGAAATTAAAAGATGCTTACTCCTTGGAAGGAAAGTTATGACCAACCTAGAGAGCATATTCAAAAGCAGAGACATTACTTTGCCAACAAAGTTTCGTCTAGTCAAGGCTATGGTTTTTCCTGTGGTCATGTATGGATGTGAGAGTTGGACTGTGAAGAAAGCTGAGCGCCGAAGAATTGATGCTTTTGAACTGTGGTGTTGGAGAACACTCTTGCAAATCCCTTGGACTGCAAGGAGATCCAACCAGTCCATTCTGAAGGAGATCAGCCCTGGGATTTCTTTGGAAGGAATGATGCTAAAGCTGAAATTCCAGTACTTTGGCCACCTCATGCGAAGGGTTGACTCATTGGAAAAGACTCTGATGCTGGGAGGGATTGGGGGCAAGAGGAGAAGGGGACAACAGAGGATGACATGGCTGGATGGCATCACTGACTCGATGGACGTGAGTCTGAGTGAACTCCAGGAGTTGGTGATGGACAAGGAGGCCTGGCGTGCTGCGATTCATGGGGTCGCAAAGAGTCGGACACGACTGAGCGACTGATCTGATTTGATCTGAACTGATACATATTTAATCTCTTTGAACATTAAGACAATGTTTGTGAGATGAGCTCTTCTGAAAAAGCAGAATATAAATGCAAAAAATTAAACTTATTGATTCTCAAATGTTGTATAAGGTATTCTACAAGATCTGTGCTATTAACAAAAAACAAAGCTTTACAAGAAGAAACCCCAGAAGAACAACTAAGTGAAGAAGAGATAGGTAATATATCCAAAAATAATTCAGCATAATGATAGTAAAGATGGGCCAAGATCCTGGTAAAAGAATGAAAGCACAGTATGGGAAGAAACAAGATATGTTTACCAAAGACCTGGAAGATGTAAATAACAAATAAACAGAGATGAAAAATAAAATAACTGAAATGAAAAAATACATGGGAAAGAATCAATAGCAAGATAACCAAGGCAGAAGAAAAGATTAAGTGAGTTGTATGTCAGAACGGTAAAAATCACAGCCATGGAACAAAATTAAAACCAAAAAATAAATTAAGACAGATTAAGTGAGCACTGTTCAGTTCTTCTGTGTATTCTTGCCACCTCTTCTTAATATCTTCTGTTTCTGTTAGGTCCATACAATTTCTGTCATTTATTGAGCCCATCTTTGCATGAAATGTTCCCTTGGTCTCTCTAGTTTTCTTGAAGAATTCTCTAGTCTTTCTCATTCTATTGTTTTCCTCTATTTCTTTGCACTGATCACTGAGGAAGGCTTTCTTATCTCTCCTTATATCTCTCGGTATATCTTTCCTTTTCTCCTTTGCTTTTGGCTTCTCTTTTCACAGCTATTTGTAAGGCCTCCTCAGACAGCCATTTTGCTTTTTTGCATTTCTTTCTCTTGGGGATGGTCTTGATCCCTGTCTCTTGCACAATGTCACGAACCTTGGTCCATAGTTCATCAGAAACTCTGCCTATCAGATATAATCACTTGAATCTATTTGTCACTTCCACTCTATAATCCTAAGGGATTTGATTTAGGTAATACCTGAATGGTCTAGTGGTTTTCCTTACTTTCTTCAATTTAATTCTGAATTTGGCAATAAGGAGTTCATGATCTGAGCCACAGACAGCTCCCAGCCTTGTTTTTGCTGACTGTATAGAGCTTCTCCATCTTTGGCTGCAAAAATATAATCAATCTGATTTCAGTGTTGACCATTTTGTGAGGTACACGTGTAGAGTCTTCTCTTGTGTTGTTGGAAGATGGTGTTTGCTATGACCAGTGCATTCTTTTGGCAGAACTCTATTAGCCTTTGTCTTGCTTCATTCTGTACTCCAAGACCAAATTTGCCTGTTACTCCAGGTGTTTCTTGACTTCTTATTTTTGCATTCCAGTCCCCTATCACAAAAAGGACATCCTTTTTGGTGTTAATTCTAGAAGGTCTTGTAGGTCTTCATAGAACCATTCAACTTCAGCTTCTTCAGCATTACTGGTCAGGGCATAGACTTGGATTACTGTGATATTGAATGGTTTGCCTTAGAGACGAACAGAGATCATTCTGTCATTTTGAGACTGCATCAAAATACTGCATTTCAGACTCTTTTGTTGACTATGATGGCTACTCCATTTTTTCTAAGGTATTCTTGCCCACAATAGTAGATATAATGGTCATCTGAGTTAAATTCACCCATTCCAGTCCATCTTAGTTTATTGATTCCTAAAATGTCAACACTCACTCTTGCCATCTCCTGTTTGATTAGTTCCAATTTGCCTTGATTCATGGACCTAACATTCCAGGTTCCTATGCAATATTGCTCTTTAAAGCACCAGACCTTGCTTCTATCACCAGTCACATCCACAACTGGGTGTTGTTTTTGCTTTGGCTCTATCTCTTCATTCTTTTTGGAGTTAGTTTTCTACTGATCTCCAGTAGCATATTGGGTACCTACTGACCTGGGGATTTCATCTTTCAGTGTCCTATCTTTTTGCCTTTTCATACTGTTCATGGGGTTCTCATGGCAGGAATACTGAAGTAGTTTGCCATTCCCTTCTCCAGTGGACCACATTTTGCCAGAACTCTCCACCATGACCCATCTATCTTGGGTGGCCCTACATGGCATGGCTCATAGTTTCTTTGAGTTAGACAAGGCTGTGGTACATGTGACTAGATTGGTTAGTTTTCTGTGATGGTGTTTTTCAGTCTGTCTCCCCTCTGATGTAGAAGGATAAGAGGCTTATGAAAGCTTCCTGATGGGATAGACTGATTGAGGGGGATACTGGGTCTTATTCTGATGGGTGGGGCCATGCTCAGTAAATCATGCTCAGTCAAGAGACCACTGGGACAATATTAAATGCAGTGGCATTCTTATGATAGGTGTCCTAGAAGGAGAAGAGAGAGAAAAAGGACCTGAGAAAATATTTGAAGAAATAATGGCTGAAAACTTCTCTAACATGGGAAAAGAAAGAGTAACCCAAGTCCAGGAAGCACAGGGAGTCCCAGGCAGGGTAAACTCAAAGAAGATCATGTCAAAGCACATAGTAATCAAATTGACAAAAATTAAAGACAAAGAAAACATATTGAAAACAATAAAGGGAAAGCAACAAAAAAATATATGGAAACTTGCATAAAGTTATATGCTGATTTCTCAACAAACTCTTCAGGACAGGAAGGAGTGACAGAATGTTTTTAAAGTGATGAAAGAGAAGAAACTATAACCAGGAATACTCTACCCAGCAAATCTCTCATTCAGACTCAATAGAGAACTTAAAAGCTCATAGACAAGCAAAAGCTTAAAGAATTCAGCAATACCAGACCAACTTTGCAACAAATGCTAAAGTGAGGTTAGTAGGCACATATGAGAAGTTCACACCTAGAAACAAGAAAATTATGAATGGAAAAGCTCCCCAGTAAGCAAGCATACAGCACAGGTAGAAAATCATCTGCACACAAATATATCCAACCAGAAATAATGAGAAGAGTACAAATGAAAGATATTGGAAATACATTTGAATTTAACAGACCAGCAATTTAAAATCAATCTTGTTTTTATATAGACTGCTATGTAAAAACCTCATGGTAACCACAAACCAAAAATCTACAATAGGTACACATACAAAAAAGGAAAAGGAATCCAAACACAATTAAAGTTAGTCATTAAATTACAACAGAAGAGAATAAAAGAGGAAGGGTAGAAAAAAATACCTGCAAAAACAAGTCCAAAACAATTAAGAAAATGGCAGTGAGAACAAACATATTGATAATTACCTTAAACATAAACAATTTCATTGCTCCAGTCAAAAGACTTTGAATGAATGAATACAAAAACAAGACTCATATATATATGCCATCTACAAGAGACTCACTTCAGACTGAAAGTGAGGGGATGGAAAAAGTTATCCCATGCAAATGGAAATCAAAAGAAAATTGGAGTGGCAATACACATATTAGACAAAGTAAACTTTAAAGCAAAGGTGTTACAAGAGACAAAGAAGGACATTACATATTGATCAAGGGAATGATCTAAGAAGATAAGTTGCAAATATGTAAGTGCCCATCATAGGAGCACCTCAGTACATAATTCAGATACTAATGACAGTCATAAAAGGAGAAATAGACAGTAGCACAATAATAGTGGGGGACTTTAACACCCTATGTTTATCCATAGATTATCCAGAGAAAAAATCAAAGAGGAAACACAGACCTAAATGACACTTTAGCCTAGATTGACTTAGTTGATATTTATGGAGGATTCCAAAAGCAATCAAGAGCAGCAGAATACACATTCTTCTCAAGTGCACACAGGTTGAGCCACAAAGTGGGCCTCAGTAAATTTAAGAAAATTAAAATCATACCAAGCATCCTTCCCAAGCACAAAGCTATGAAATTAGAAATCAACTACAAGAAAAAGACTTGTAAAACACACAAATGCACTACTAAATAACCAGCAGATCATTGAAGAAATCAAAGAGGAAATCAAGAAATGCATAGTAACTAAAGAAAATAGAGCTAATGATCCAAAATTTATGGAACACAGCAAAAGCAGTTCTAAGAGGGAAGTTCACAGCAACACAGTCTTGCCTTAGGAAACAAGAAAAATCTCAGAACAACCTAACCTTATACCTAAAGTAACCAGAGAAAGAACAAACAAAACTCAAAGCAGAAGGAAAGAAATCATAAAGATCAGAGCAGAAATAAATGGCATAGAGACCAAGAAAATAGAAAAGATTCATGAAACTAAAAGCTGATTCTTTGAAAAGGTAAACAAAATTTATAAACTTTTAGTGAGATTCATCCAAAAATAAGAAAAGAAAAGAGAGAGAGGGTCCAAGTCAATAAAAGTAGTAATGAAAAAGAAGTCACCATGAACCCCATAAAAGTACAAAGACTGACAGGAGACTATACTGCAAGCAACTATGCCAATAAAATGGATGATATAGAAGAAATGGACAAATTCTTACGTATAATCTCCCAAAACTGAAGCAGGAATAGAAACTATGAATAGAACAATCACAAGTACTGAAATTGAAACTATGATTAAAACTTTCAGCAAATAAATGTCCAGGGCCAGATAACATCACAGGCAAATGCAGTATTTAGAGAGATACATGCATGCATGCATATTAAGTCGCTTCAATCGTGTCCGACTTTGTGCGATCCCATAGACGGCAGCTCACCAGGCTCCCCTGTCCCTGGGATTCTCCAGGCAAGAGTCCTGGAGTGGGTTGCCATTTCCTTCTCCAATGCATGAAAGTGAAAAGTGAAAGTGAAGTCACTCAGTTGTGTCTGACTCTTAGCAACCTCATGGACTGTAGCCTACCAGGCTTCTCCGTCCATGGGATTTTCCAGGCAAGAGTACTGGAGTAGGGTGCCATTGCCTTCTCCCATTTAGAGAGATAACATGCTTCTAAAACTATTCCAAAAAAAATTGCAGAGGGAGGAACATCTCCAAATTCATTCTATGAAGCTATCATCACCCTGATGTCAAAACTAAACAAAGACATCATAAAAACAGAAAATTATAGGTCAATATCATTGATGAACATAGATACAAAACCATCAACAAAATAGTAGCAATCTGCATCCAACAATACATTAAAAGGTTCACACCATGATCAAGTGGGATTTACCCCAGGGAAGCAAGGATTTTTCAATATTCGCAAATCAGCATCATACATCACATCAACAAACTAAAGAATGAAAACCATATGATCATCTTAATAGATGAAAGAAAAGCTTTAGACAAATTCAACATCCATTTATGGTAAAAAAAAAAAAAAAAACAACACTCCAGAAAATAGACATAGAGGGAACATAAATAAACATAGTAAAGGCCATATATGACAAACCTACAGCTAACATCATGCTCAATGGTGAAAAGCTGAAAGCATTTCTTTGAAGGTAAAGAATAGGACAAGAATGTCCACTCTTGCCACTTTTATTCAAAACAGTTTTGAAAGTCCTAGCCTCAGTGATGAGAAAGAAATAAAAGGAATTCAAATTATAGAAGAAGTAAAACTGTCACTGTCTGCAGATGACATAATACTATACATGTGAAGTCGCTCAGTCGTGTCCGACTCTTTGCGACCCCATGTACTGTAGTCTACCAGGCTGTCCGTCCATGGGATTTTCCAGGCAAGAATACTGGAGTGGGTTGCCATTTCCTTCTCCAAATACTATACATAGAAAGTCCTAAAGATGTTACCAGAAGACAACCAGAGCTCATCAATTAATTCAGTGAAGTTTCAGGGTACAGAATTAATACACAGAAATCTGTTTCATTTATATATACTAACAACAAAAGAGCAGAAAGACAAATGAAAGAAACAATCTCATTTATCATCACATAAAAAATAATTATCTAAGGAGACAAAAGACCTGTATTCTAAAAAATGTAAGATGCTGATGAAAGACATCAAAGATGACACAAGCAGATGTAAAGATGTACAGTGTTCTTGGATTGGAAGAGTCAATATTGTTATTATGACTACACTGCATAAGGCATCTAGAGAGTCAATTTATTCTTGATATAAGCAGTACCCAAAGATGTATCAATTATCACTCATTTTCCAATTTATTCTCTTTACAATGACTTAACCATGTTTGTAGAGATTGAGTCATTTCTATTCTTTATTTCCTAGTTACAAACATTTCACAGGTATAACCATTTTAGCAATGGTTCTAAACTCAGACATGTAAATTGATAAGCCTATAAAGGTTAACCATTTAACTGAAAGAGTTCTCCTGGAAGACAGAGAATGGTGAGATCTTCAGAAAATCCGAAAAGGCATGCTCCTAGGAAAGCCAGTCAGCAGCAGTCTGTTATTTAATGTAACTGTTCTCATGCAAATACGGTGGATTGGTGTTGCCTGAGCTTCAACTTTTCAAAAGAAGCTGAAATACAGAATTTTATTGTGAAAGTGAAGTCAGTCAGTCGTGTCCGACTCTTTGCAATCCTATGGGCTGTAGCCTGACAGGCTCCTCAGTCCATGGGATTTTATTATAAACTTCCATAATTAATATGTTGGCAACTTATTAAACAATTCACACATGTGCACGCACACACACACACACACTGCTGATCAAACTCTATAACCATATGAGAAGACATCATTGTACCATAGTTTTTCTTCGAGGGAGAATTCAATTTGAAGGAAAATATGTACTTTTAATACAGATGATAACCTGAAAGTAATAGTTTGTGAGAAGAAAAAGATGGATATTTATTACTTTGCAGTAGAAGAGAGGAATTTGGAGGATAGCAGGAATTTGGAGGAAGCAGGAAAATGGACATAATATAATCTATGTATAGCTTATAAAGAGACATAGTCACTGGTGTTGGGGTGAGATCAAAAGACTTCTAAGAATATCTTATTTTTTTGCTCTCTTTGTCATTTAATTCTCTATCATCTTCCCAAACCTTTAATAAAGACCCCTACTCCCACCCCACCCCCCATACAAATAATCTCTGTAAACTGTACAAAGGGAAATAAAACAAAAGAAGTTGCAGTCCATGTCTTGATTTCAGCATCTAGTAGAGAGTAGAAATTAGCATGGGAATTGACATACATAGAAACAAAAGTTTACAGTTTCAACAACTGGAATCAATCCAAAAGGGATCATGAGAACCAAAGGCCCTGGGAGTTTGTAGAACTTGGGGGAGATTGAACTCCTCACAATTTGGCATAAGACACCAATGCTAAGTCATCCTCCAATGCTCAATCACCCTAGGTGTTCTATGGGCTACAATAATACATTTCACATGACATTGTTCTTGCCTCTCTAAACAGCTTATAAAACTTATTCCAGACACAGTATGGTTATCCTTATCCTCTTCTCTTTAAAATCCACTACCAAGAACCAAATGTGAACAATATTAAATTTGATGGATATTGTTTAAAGGGTGAAGGCCATCCCTTTACCATAAAATGTTCTAAAACAGCAAAAACAACAGAGGGGACAGAGTATAACAGAAGACTTTTATTGTGACAACTCAAACCAGGTCTTTAAGCTATAATCTTAAACTAATAATCACGTTCTGGGAAAAGTAATGGGAGATAGTGATCCTACTATGAAGTGGCAGATTAAGAAAGATGCAACAATTTTTATTTTGTTCTTTATAATGGAATATTTTTAATAGAGATTGAATCAGAAAAAAAATGGATGATTGAATAAGAAAAAAGTGGATGTCCAACCACTTAAAATAGCAAAAACTACTGAAATAAGAAAATGAAATGTGAAAGACAGGAAGAAGCACCACAATTGAGTTGAAGTCCAAGGACATGAATATTTGACTTTACTATTTGCAATTTGTCACCTTGGTGGAAATTATTTGTTTGTAGACTTCCCTATAAATCGGTTGTAATTGTTCCTATTCTCTTTGATGGTTATGAAGAGAGATCGAAACAATTTCTTTAAATTTTGATAACTATTAGTTAACAGTTGAATGAATAAATAAGGACCAATTTGATGACTCTAACTTAAAAGGAATATAAAGAAATGTTGTTGCAACTTGCTTCATCATGAAAGAAATTACCCCAACTCCTGATACTATCTTTTAGCTTTAGAGTTTAAGCATTGTTCCTTTATAAAATATAGGCCAAAGATATGCATCTCTTTATCACTCTTCCTTTTTTTAGTTCAGCAATTAATATACACTCTATTATTATGATATACTTGAAATCACTACATAATTCATTTTTATAGGAACATATTGACACTATTGTGTTTACATGATGAAGTGGAGCAATTTTCTCTTTTTTTCCCCTATGAAACTTTACCCCTTAACCTATAATCTCTATAATATATCCAAAAAGAATCAAAGATTACATCCCTATCCTTAGTAATCTCTCATTAGAACAGCACAACCACTTGCTAATGATCTGAATAATCTAGACCACTCATTACATGCTTCTGGTATATTATTATTTGAAAATTTATGTGTGAGTGGAATATAAGTATGCTGCTTCAAAATCTGACATATCTGACATATTTGGACTCTGCCTCTGATGTGGAAAATGTCTTCAAATTAAGTTGCCTACTGTTTTGGGTTTAGACAGAGGAAGAATTTCAACTATGGACTTTTCTGAGCAATTAAACCTGGTTTCAGAGATATTTTAAAGGGATTTTCACTTCTGTTATTGATTTCAGAGGGTGATTGGTAAGTATTTTCCCAAACAAACCAGCTCCCTTTGCTTTGGACTTCCCAAATATTATACTTTAAGCTAAACTTAGGATGAAATCCATGTACAATGTCAACTGAAGATCTAGGCAATAGATAACATCTTTCAAAATTTATAAATTATACCAATTAATGAAAGTAACTGTAAGTTATTTCTTATGACTAATACAAATTCTTCATGCAGTTTCAGGATGAGCTCAGTTATATATCTAATGAAATATCAGGTTACCTCAGTATTTTTCTCAATGAATAAAAAAGTAAATTAAGAGAATTTTTCAAGGACAAACCACCGCAAATCATATAGAATTGCCAGTTTAGTAGGACAAAAATGATTGCCTCAGTAATCACATATGGTTCAACCTAATAAACTCAAATATCAAAATACTTTTCTTTATTCTTTTGCCTCCTAAGAGCCTCAACAGGCATCTTAATTTCAACCTCTTTTTCCAGAAGCTTTATCTAATTAAATTGATAGAGTACCTCATGGAGCTAGAATGACTTCTAAAAATTAGACAGACTATCTATGTTAAGTAATGAAAAATTCCAAACATTTCCCCATTCTGACTTCCAATTTACTGTAAAGCTTTTTCTTCCCCCACTACTTGTTTACATTTTTTTTTCCTTTCAAATATTTATTTTTTTAAATTTTATTTTATTTTTAAACTTTACATAATTGTATTAGTTTTGCCAAATATCAAGTGATGCTGATGTATGGAACAGTCTTGTTTACATTTTTGATGTCACAGTTTTCCAAGTTTACAGTTGATCCTAGAACAATGCAGGGGCTAGGGGCTACAATGCTGTTCCAAGTAAAAAAATTTGCATATAATTTTTAGTCAGCCCTCCTTAATGGATTCCTCTGTATCTCAGATTCCCCAGTGTCTATAGTTTTGCATTGATGGACTAAACCAATTGCAAATTGGATAATAATAATTTAGTATTTCAGTGGTAAAAAATCCACCTGCCAATGCAGGAAAACAGGCGATGTAAGTTCAATCCCTGGGTGGGGAAGATCCCCTGGAGGAGGAAATGGCAACTCACTTCAGTATTCTTGCTGGGAAAAGCCTATGGACAGAGGAGCTTTGTGGGCTGCAGTCTGTAGGGTCTCAAAGAGTCAGACACAACTCAGTGACTGAGCACACAAGCACTGTCCATGAAATTCTCCAGGAAAGAATACTGGAGTGGGTAGCCATACTCTTCTCCAGGGGATCTTCCCAACCCAGGGATCAAACCAAGGTCTCCTGCATTGCAGGTGGATTCTTTACTGTCTGAGCTATCAGGGAAGCCCACTGTAGTATTTATTGTAGGAAAAAAAAAAAAAAGGTCTGTATAAGTGAATCTGCACAGTTCAAACCTATATTGTTCAAGGGTCAACTGTACATCTTTTTAAAAATATTGTATTTTCATTAACAAGTTATTTTATTTATTTTTGAAGGGATTTTATTTTTTACATATCTGTATTATATTGCAGTATAGTTGATTAACAATATTGTGTTAACTTCAGGTGTACAGCAAAGTGGTTCACTTATACATATACATGTATCTATTCTTTTCCATGATAACATGGCTTCAGTGGCCTGAAGCAGCGGTGGCACAGGAAGCAGATTCACAGAGATCATGGAGGAGGTGGTCACAGGGTAGTGATCAGTGTCCCGAGTAACTGGCACAGTGGGGCAGGAGACTGCAAAGCACTGCTGGCCCCTCTCTGAGCAACCAGACTTGTTGGGGCTGGACAGTAAACACCAAGGAGCCAGAGGTGGGGAAAGGCAGGGGCCAGAGCTTGACCAGGTGGCAAGCCATATAGGTGGCAAATTGGCCCCAGGGCAGCCAGAGGGTCCACGCTCTTAGGTGTCCTCCAACCTTGGCTCCAGCCTTCCCCAGATCTCTTTCCTGGTGACTCCAGCAAGGACTCTGCCCTGCCCCTGGATGGCACCTTGACCAACACGCTGTGGCAGCTGAAGGTAACTGGGGTGCCCAGCATGTCATCCAGCCATGTGGAGAAAGCTGAAGGGTGTGTCCCTGCTAGTCAGGGCTGAGAGTGATGTTCACAGGTAGGGAGAAGTTGCCAAACACCTTTAGAATCCTTTGAATCTGCCCCAGTGGTGAATAAGCTACACAGATCTTGAAACAGCCCTCAAGGTTCAAAGAACAAATTGTTTGAAGGTATGCTTTTCACATTTTCAAAGACTCATTCTCTAAGAATTGCCACTTTCCCATTGTAATACAGGGAACTTCTCTTAAAGAAAAAGTTTATATCAGTTATTCCAAACTGGAGAACAATAATACCAAAGAAGGTCTTGCTCTGTTGCAAATGTTCTAGGCCCCACATCAGATTTCCCAACCTGGCAATCTGGCAAAGAGACTAGAAATTCTCAGGGATTCTGACTTTGAATGTTAGTGGGATTTGATTACAGAACTTCCACAGGACTGAGGGAAAGAGAGACTCTTGGTAGGCACAAACAAAATCTTATGTGCAAAAGGACCCAGAGCAAAAGAGCAAGGACCCTGCAAGAAATCTGAGCCAGACTTGCCTGTGAGAGTTTGAGGATCTTCTGTGGAGGCTTGGATCAGCAGTGGCCTACTGTGGGGACAGGGGGCCTGGCAGCAGCAGTCCTGGAAGGCACGTCCTGGCATAAGTATGTTTTGGAGGTCACAGATAGCCCTACTATAGAGTCTGCAGGTTCCAGGATTGAGTTGCCTCAGGTCAGTCAATTAACAGGGAGGCAGCATAGCCCCACCTATCAGCAGACAATTGGATTACAGATTTAAAGAGCATGACTGTGCCCACCAGAGCAAGACCCAATTTTCCCCACAGCCAGTCCCTCCCATCAGGAAGCAAGAACTATAATCCCACAGCCTCCAGAATGAAAACCACAATTACAGGAAGCTAACCAAAATGATCACATGGATCACAGCCTGGCATGACTCAGGGAATCTATGAGCCGTACCATAAAGGGCCACCCAAGATGAAGGGCCATGGGGGAGAGCAGGAGATGGCAAGAGTGAATACGGACATTTTAGGAATGAGTGAACTAAAATGGGTGGGAATGCTTAAATTTAATGCAGATGACCATTATATCTACTACTGTAGGCAAGAATCCCTTAGAAGAAATGAAGTAGCCCTCATAGTCAATAAGAGTCCAAAATGCAGTACATGGGTGCAGTCTCAAAAATGGCAGAATGATCTCTGTTTGTTTCTAAGGCACTCCATTCAATATCACAGAAATACAAGTCTATGCCCAACCACTAATGCCAGTGAAGCTGAAGTCAGCGAGTTCTGTGAAGACTTATAAGACCTTCTAGAACTAAAACTGAAAAAGGAAAAAAAAAAAAATGTCATTTTCATCATAAGGGACTGAATGCAAAAATAGGAAGTCAAGAGATACTTTGAGTAACAGGCACATTTGGCCTTGGAGTATAAAATGAAACAGGGCAAAGGCTAACAGAGTTTGCCAAGAGAATGCACCGGTCACATCAAACACCCTCTTGCAACAACACGAGACAACTTTACACATGAACATCACCAGATGGTCAATACCAAAATCAGATTGATTATATTCTTTGCAATCAAAGCTGGAGAAGCTCTATACAGTCAGCAAAAACAAGACCAGGGGCTGACTGTCACTCAGATAAGGAGGTTCTTATTGTAAAATCCAGGTTTAAATTGAAGTGTAGGGAAAAACACTGGTCCATTCAGTTATGACTTAAATTAAATCCCTTAGGTTTATACAATAGAAGTGACAAATAGATTTAAGGGATTAGATATGATAGAGTGCCTGAAGAATTATGGACAGAGGTTCATAACGGAGGTGGTGACCAAAGGCATCCCTAAGAGAAAGAAATGAAACAAGGCAAAATGGTTATCTGAGGAGGCCTTACAAATAGCTGAGAAAAGAAGAGAGGCGAAAGGTAAAGAAGAAAAGGAAAGATACACCTATCTGAATGCAGGGTCCCAAAGAATAACAAGGAGACATAATAAAGTCTTCTTAAGTGATCAATGCAAAGAAATAGAGGAAAACAATTGAATCATTCTGTATTGTTAGTTTTTGCAATGATCTCTGAAAACAGATTATTCTGTCATTTTTGAGACTGCACCCATGTACTGCATTTTGGATTATTATTGACTGTGAGAAAGTCATAGAAAAAGATTAGAGATCTCTTCAAGAAAATTAGAGATACCAAGGGAACATTTCATGCAAAGATGGCCACAATAAAGGACAGAAATGGTACAGACCTAACAGAAGCAGAAGATACTAAGAAGTGGCAAGAATACACAGAACTGTACAAAAAAGTCTTAATGACCCAGATAACCATGCTGGTGTGTTCACTCACCTAGAGGCAGACATCCTTGAGTGTGAAGTCAAATGGGCCTTAAGAAGTATTACTAGGAACAAAGCTAATGGAGGTGATGGAATTCCAGTTGAGCTATCTAAATCCTGAAAGATGATGCTATGAAAGTGATGCACTCTATATGCTAGTGAATTTGGAAAGCTCAGTGATGGCCACAGGACTGGAAAAGGTCAATTTTCATTCCAATCCCAAAGAAGGAAACTAACAAAGAATGTTTAAACTACCATATAAATGTGCTCATTTCGCCGGCTAGCAAGGTAATGCCCAAAATCCTTCAAGCTAGGCTTCAACAATAAGTAAACTGAGAACTTCCAAATGTACAAACTGGATTTAGAAAAGGCAGAGGAACCAAACATCAAATTGCAAACATAGGTTGAATCATAGAAAAAGCAAGAGAATTCCAGAAAAACATATACTTCTGCTTCATTGAATATGTGAAAACCTTTGACTATGTGGATCACAACAAACTGTGGAAAACTCTTAAAGAGATGGGAATATCAGACCACCTTACCTGCCTCCAGAGAAACCTGTATGCAGGGAAGAAACAACAGTTAGAACTGGATATGGAACAATGGATTGATTCAAAACAGGGAAAGGAGTATACCAAGGTTGTATTGTCACCCTGCTTATTTAACTTATATGCAGAGTATACCTCATGTGAAATGCAGGGCTGGATGACTCACAATTTGGAATCAAGATTGCTGGGAGAAATATCAACAACCTCAGATATGCAGATGCTACCACTCTAATAGCTGAAACTGAAGAGGAACTAGAGAGCCTCTTGATGATGAAAGAGGAGAGTGAAAAAGCTGGCTTAAAACTTAACATTCAAATAATTAAGATCTTGATCTATGGTTCCATCACTTCAAGGAAAATAGATGGGAAAAAAATGGAAACAGTAACAGACTTTATTTCTTGGGCTCCAAAATCACTGCAGATAGTGACTGAAGCCATGAAATAAAAGATATTTGCTCTTTGGAAGAAAAGCTATGACAAACCTAGATAGCATATTAAAAAGTGGAGACATCACTTTGCTGACAGGGGTCTTTATAATCAAAGCTATCATTTCCCAGTAGTCATGTATGGATGTTGAGAGTTGGACCACAGAGAAGGCTGAGCACTGAAGAATTGATGCTTGCAGACTGTGGTGCTAGAGAAGACTCATGAGAGTCCCTTGGACAGCAAGGAAATCAAGCCAGTCAATCCTAAAGGAAATCAATCCTGAGTATTCATTGAAAGGACTGATGTTAAAGCTGAAGTTCCAATACTTTGCCCACTTGATGCAAAGAGTTGACTCATTGGTCAAGACTTTGATGCTGGGAAAGACTGTGGGCATGAGGAGATGGGGACGACAGAGGATGAAATGGTTGGATGGCATCACCAAATCTATGGATATGAATTTGAGTAAACCCTGGAAGATAGTGAAGGACAGGGAAACCTGGTATGCTGCAAACCATGGGGTCACAAAGAGTAAGACACAACTGAGCTATTGAACAACAACAAATATTTATTGAATCTATTAATAAATTTAGAACACATTTAGTCTACTGCGGTTTCAGAATTAGTGTTCCTAAAATGTCTTCCAAGTAAATCAGTTATATAGCCAGTGAGTATGCACCATTGGTTTATATCACCTAATGTATCAAAGAGTTTTTCTGTACCTGTAAATATTAACTAAATTATCTCTGCCAAGAACACAGAGTCTTCTCAAGAAGTTTCCATAGCCAACTGCCCTAATGAAAAACGATTTTTCCATATGAGCCATGGGGAACTGAACAACAGAATGGCAGAAATTTTACATTGTGGTTTGTCTCAATAAACTCAACCAATTAGATTCCAGACCACACTGCTATCTGAATAGCAAATGTGCAAAGAAGGATGGGGATATCCATTTTACTAAAAGTTAAAGTGTCATAATAGCAACACTGATATGGACTCTGATTGGGTCACAGGCAGTCAGAATTTATGAGATAGCAGAAACTACGGCTAAGTTCAAAGAACCATGAAGTAGAACAGAAACACACACACACACACTAAACACTGGGTAAGAAGATAACTAAAATAAGTTCTAATGAGATGGATGAAACTGGAGCCTATTATACAGAGTGAAGTAAGCCAGAAAGAAAAACACCAATACAGTATACTAATGCATATATATGGGATTTAGAAAGATGGTAACAATAACCCTGTGTACGAGACAGCAAAAGAGACACCAATGTATAGATCAGTCTTATGGACTCTGTGGGAGAGGGAGAGGGTGGGTTGAAACATGTATAATATCATGTATGAAACGAGTCGCCAGTCCAGGTTCGATGCATGGTATTGGATGCTTGGGGCTGGTGCAATGGGACGACCCAGAGGGAGGGTAGGGGAGGGAGGAGGGAGGAGGGTTCAGGATGGGGAACGCGGGTATACCTGTGGTGGATTCATTTTGATATTTGGCAAAACTAATACAATATTGTAAAGTTTAAAAATAAAATTAAAAAAAAAAAAAGAGTGAATGGGGCAGCAGACACACAAACACACAAATAGTAACTAAGGAACTGGGAATAACTGGGAGCCTAGAGAGAAGATCTAGGAACTCCAATGGCTGAAGCCTCATAATCCAGACCCACACTCGTATTTCTTATATGTTTAACTCCTCCTGCTATCCTATACATGTGTATTCTTGGACTAAATTATATTATTTGACATAATTTAAATGTATCCTTGTTCTTTATAATCAATTATCAGTAATGTGTATCCTTTTATACACAAAAATAAAGGAAATGGAAATTTTTAGATAACTGCCCTAGACCCTCAGCAATGTTATTAATTCCTAATAGATATACCACCCCATATCTGAGAATACTTTCCAGGTGATGTGCAAAAACTAACAATACATTTGTTTTTTGCCTCTGTATTTATGAAATTTGAGTGCTTTTTAAGTCATTACACTAAGCATTTATAATAATAGTGGCACTTTCTTCCAGAGTACCATCCTGAGCTAACGAATGAAATGGCTTAAGCAATGCCCTGAGAACTCAGGAAGGGAGGGGGAAGATTTGAAAGTGGACTGAGACCCAGGGATAACTCAGTTTCAAGGATGGGGTGAAAGGAGCCATGGGGTTAGTCTCCCTGCCGGGTGCACTACTTGCAAAGAAAACATTTGGAAACATTCTAACAGCCACTTTCAACAAGTTTAATCAAAATGGCTGTATTATAACATCATATACTCAGAGGACTTAGAGAGTTGACATCAAAGTGACATTCACCTGGAGGAGAGAAAGGTCCTCTTCCTCTAGTCACAATACAACACATCTTTACTGTACAGGAAAATGTAACAAGTAGAAAGAAAGCTCAGTATTAATCCATTCCTACTTGCACCTCTTGGCCTCTGTCATCCCTTCCAACTTAGTCTCTGCCCTTTTTATTACATGAAACAGCAATGTCAATATCATATAATTCAGTGCATATATTTTAAGTACCTTTCTTCCTTGAGAACCCTGTTTCTGAGAACACCTTAATTTGACTTCATGATTCAACTGCTCTCCAAGAGATTCACTCAGGATGCTGTTTTTCCAGCTCTCCTTACCTCTCTAAGCATGAAATTGAGGAATTATTCCTATTTTAGTACAAGGTATTCTTATCCATTCATTTTTATTTTATCCCTTAGAAATTTAATCTCTGCCATGGGCTCATGACTATATATACTGATACTTCTCAGTCTCTATCTCCACCAGACATCTTCTATGAGAGGTCTAATCAGCTGCCGGCTCAAAATGTATAAGTATTTCAAATTCAACATATCTAATTGCTAACTTATGAGTATTTCTCTACCTATTCCTTTACCACACATTTCTTCCAAAGCTGGCAAACTTCAGAATATCTCAGTGAGCGTTACCTCCCTCAGTTTAGATGCTCATCTATAAATCTCTGAATCCCCTACAATCCCAATCTCTCTTGTATTTTTATATGCAAATCATCATGAAGTCATTTTTCTCCTAAATATTTCTCCATTTCCTTTACCAAAACGCAGGGCCCAAGTCAAAACTAATACCATTGCTTGACTGAGAGTACAATTACCAACTAATTTGTCCACCACAACCATTCTGATTCTATACCAATCCTGTCTCAAATAGCAGGCAGAATAATCTGTTCAAAATGCTAAAGTGATTATATGATTCAAAGTCATTGCTTATAATTCCTTCTTCTGTATTCCATTATTCTTAGATAAATCCAAATTCTTAAGTGCCTTTCAATGTGCTATCTAAACCTGGATATCTTTCTAACAACATCTTTCTCATCTCTTGCTTATGATTTTGCTCCAGCCCTATTTGTCTGACCTTAGTTCCTGCATCATTGGGGTTTCTTTATAACTTAAGGAGTTGTATCTGTGCTTTGTTTCCTTTTTTCCTAAAATCTTTCTAAGCTCCTCTCCCTCTGCCTACATCTGATCTACTGTTCAGATATCAGGTGAATTATTTCCCCACAGAAGCTTTTCTTGATCCTGAGCTACTACCAGTTTTCTTTGTACAAACACAGAAAGATGATATTTTACTTTGTTGTCCTTATCTCCATTCATTATTACAAAATTATTAAATAGAATTAATATACAGTACTCTCCTCGCTAAATCCCCAATTCAGGAGATAGGAACTATATTTTTGTTCAACATTATTACCCTAGGTTTAGATTAGTGTTTCTGTTTGTAGCAGGGAATCAAGGCCTTACACTGTGAGTCCTTCACAAACTTGCTCAGTCACCAAGGTTGGTGGGAATTTAACACAAGGATACAACAGCATCCTTTTCACTCCAAATCAGGAAGCATATCTGGACTTCAGTGAGGACTGAAACCAGGGGTTGTAAAATTAGGAATTAAGATTTATTCTCTATTCTTTTGGGACTGCATAATTTCACACTTTTCTCCATTTCTGTTTTGCTACAATTTCCTCAATAATTTTTTCCATAGTGCATGTATGCATGCTCAGTTGCATCAGACTCTTTTTGACCCCATGGATTGTAGGTCGCCAGGCTCCTCTCTCCATGGAATTTTCTCAGCAAGAAAACTGGAGTGGGTTGCCATCTCGTTTATTTTTGCTTTTGCTATCTTTTCCCAAAGCAACAGATCCAAAAGAATATTTCCAAGATTAATGTCAAAGAATGTGTTTCCTATGTTTTCTTCTAGAAGTTTTATGATTTTGAGTCTTATATTTAAGTCTTCAATACATTTTGAGCTTATTTTTTGTATATGGTGTTAGAAAATGGTCCATTTTCATTCTTTTACATGTATCCATCCAGGTTTCCTTACACTGCTTATGAAAAAAGCTTTTCTTTTTCTCATTTATATCCTTTCCTCCTTTGCTGTAGTTTAATTGGCCATATAAGTAAGCATCAATTCTGGATTTTCTATTCTATTCTTCTATATGTCTACTTATATTAGTTCCATATTGTTTAAAATATTATAGCTTCATAATATAGTTTGAAATCAGGAGCATGATAACTCCAGATTTGTTTTTCTTTCTCATAAATTCTTTACTTGTTCAAAATCATTTGTGTTCCCACACAAGTTTTAGGATTATTTTATTTCTGTGAAAAATTTCACATGTATTTTGACAGGGATTGCACTGACTCTACAGATTTCTTTATGTAGTGTTGACATTTTCATAATATTCTTTCAATCAATGAATATGCTATATATTTCCATTTATTTATATCATCTCTAATTCCTGTCACTAATGTCTTTTTTTCAGAGGATAGGTTATTTACTTCCTTGGCTAAATTTATTCCTATTTTATTCTTGTTGATGTAATTATAAAGTTACTGTTTTTATTAATCTTCATATCTGACAATTTATTGTTAGTGTATAGAAATGCAACAGATTTATATATAAAGTTTGTATCCTCCAAGTTATTCATTTATTAGCACTAATTTTTTTTTAAAATTAAATCACCTACCCAATTTATTTGACAATAATATTCCGTTCCCCTTTGAAACATATGTTAAAATCTCGCTAAGCAGTAGTATTCAGCGAAGAACAATATAGAAAATTTTAGAGGAAATCTTTACTAGCCACCTAAGAAGTCAAAAGGTATAACACCAATATAGAATTCTGAAAAGAATTGCCTAAGAGTTAAATTTAACCAAGGAAGAAATAAATCATAATAATGAATCAAAGGGAGAAGGGAAAATATTTTGCAGAAACAGAGTGAACTCTGAACTTACATTTAAGTCTCAGTAATAAAATTATATAGATTTAGGGTTAAATGCATTTAATTACTGATTAAACTTTTGAAGTTTAGTGATATCTAAGGATTTTGAAATAGAATACAGAAATAAAATTGATATTACATAAGTGAGAGTTTAGAAAATGATGAAAATTACAAATAGTGGATAGATTCATTAAATTTTGGGGCAAATGACCCTGCATTTGGCATAGAGAAATGCCCACTGTGCATACAAAAATGAATTGCTGATTAATTATGGATTAAAATGAACATCAAAAAATCATGGTAAGTAAACAAAAAAGAGACTGTTTCAGTAATTTTGGGCTAAAGACTTTGGATATACATATAATGCCACTTCCTTCTGTCTGTAAGATTTCTGCTAAAAAGTCAGCTGATATCATTATGGGGATTCCCTTGTATGTGACCAGTTGTTTTTCTTTTTCAACCTTTAAAATTCTCTTTGCCTTTAAATTTCGTTATTTTAATTATGGTATATCTTGCTGTTGATCTCTTTGAATTTATCTTGTTTGGAATTCTCTGAGTTTCCTAGACTGGATATCTGTCTCCCTTCTCAGGTTAGTAAAATATTCAGCCATTTTTTAAAAATTGAAATATAGTTGATTTACAATGTTATGTTAATTTCAGGTGTATGGCAAAATGATTCAGTTGATTATATTTATATGTGTGGGTGTATGTGTATATATAATCTTTTTGTCTTTTTCACCATTGCTTATTACAGTATCTTATCTATAACAACACATATGTTTTAATCTCAAACTCCTAATTTATCCCTTCCCTTTCCCCTTTGGTAACTATAAGTTTATTTTCTATGAGTATGAGTCTGTCTCTCTCTTGTAAATAAGTTTATTTGTATGATTTATTTTTATATTCCATATAACTTACTTCACATAGTATGATAATCTTTAGATCCCTCATGTTGCTGCAAGTGCTGTTATTTCATTCTTTTTGTGGTTGACTGAATAATGTTCCATTGTGTGTATATATATATCACATCTTTATCCACTCATTTATCGATGGGCATTTAGGCTGTTTCCATGTCTTGGCTATTGTAAATAGTGATGCTATAAACATTGGAGAAGGAATGTCTTTTCAATTATAGCTTTCTCCAGATATATTCCTAGGAGTGGGATTGCTAAATCATATGGTAACAAATTTTAATGTTTTAAGGAAACTCCATAGTATACTCCATTGTGACTATCCCGATTTACAATCCCACTAACAATGTAGGAGGGTTCCCTTTTTCCACACCCTCTCCAGCATTTATTTATTGATTGCAGATTTTTTTGATGGGCATTGTGATCAATGTGAGGTAATACCTCATTGTGATTCTGATTTGGATTTCTCTAATAATTAGTACTGATTTGCATCTTTTTATGAGCCTGTTGATCATCTTTATGCCTTCTTTAGAGAAATGTCTCTTTCAGGTCAGTTCAGTTGCTCAGTCATGTACAACTCTTTGCGACCCCATGAATCGCAGCATGCCAGGCCTCCCTGTCCATCACCAACTACTGGAGTTCACTCAGACTCATGTTCATCGAGTCCGTGATGCCATCTAGCCATCTCATCCTCTGTCATCTCCTTCTCCTCCTGCCGCCAATCCCTCCCAGCATCAGAGTCCTTTCCAATGAGTCAGCTCTTCTTCGCATGAGGTGGCCAAAGTACTGGAGTTTCAGCTTTAGCATCATTCCTTCCAAAGAACACCCAGGGCTGATCTCCTTCAGAATGGACTGGTTGCATCTCCTTGCAGTCCAAGGGACTCTCAAGAGTCTTCTCCAACACCACAGTTCAAAGCATCAATTCTGTGCTCAGCTTTCTTTACAATCTAATTCTCACATCCATACATGAGCACAGGAAAAACCATAGCCTTGACTAGACGGACCTTTGTCGGCAAAGTAACGTCTCTGCTTTTGAATATGTTACCTAGGTTGGTCATAACTTTCCTTCCAAGGAGTAAGCGTCTTTTAATTTCATGGCTGCAGTCACCATCTGCAGTGATTTTGGAGCACCCAAAAATAAAGTCTGACACTGTTTCCACTGTTACCCCATCTATTTCCCATGAAGTGATGAGATCAGATGCCATAATCTTCGTTTTCTGAATGTTGAGCTTTAAGCCAACTTTTTCACTCTCCACTTTCACTTTCATCAAGAGGCTTTTGAGTTCCTCTTCACTTTCTGCCATAAGGGTGGTGTCATCTGCATATCTGAGGTTATTGATATTTCTCCCAGCAATCTTGATTCCAGCTTGTGCTTCTTCCAGCCCAGCGTTTCTCATGATGTACTCTGCATATAAGTTAAATAAGCAGGGTGACAATATACAGCCTTGATGTACTCCTTTTCCTATTTGGAATCAGTCTGTTGTTCCATGTCCAGTTCTAACTGTTGCTTCCTGACCTACATATAGATTTCTCAAGAGGCAGGTCAGGTGGGCTGGTATTCCTATCTCTTTCAGAATGCAGAGTTCCAAAGAATAACAAGAAGAGATAAGAAAGCCTTCCTCAGAGATCAATGCAAAGAAATAGAGGAAAATAAAAGAATAGAAAAGACTAGAGATCTCTTCAACAAAATTAGAGATACCAAGGGAACATTTCATGCAAAGATGGGCTTGATAAAGGACAGAAATTGTATGGACCTAACAGAAGCAGAAGATATTAAGAAGAGGTGGCAAGAATACACAGAAGAACTGTACAAAAAAGATCTTCATGACCAAGATAATCATGATGGTATGATCACTCATCTAGAGCCAGATATCCTGGAACGCGAAGTCAAGTGGGCCTTAGAAAGCATCACTATGAACAAAGCTAGTGGAGGTGATGGAATTCCAGCTGAGCTACTTCAAATCCTGAAAGATGATGCTGTGAAAGTGCTGCACTCAATATGCCAGCAAATTTGGAAAACTCAGCCCTGGCCACAGGACTGGAAAAGGTCTGTTTTCATTCCAATCCCAAAGAAAGGCAATGCCAAAGAATGCTCAAACTACTGCACAATTGCACTCATCTCACATGCTAGTAAAGTAATGCTCAAAATTCTCCAAGCCAGGCTTCAGCAGTACGTGAACCGTGAACTTCTAGATGTTCAAGCTGGTTTTGGACAAGGCAGAGGAACCAGAGATCAAATTGCCAACATCTGCTGGATAATCAAAAAAGCAAGAAAGCTCCAGAAAAGCATCTATTTCTGCTTTATTGACTATGCCAAAGCCTTTGACTGTGTGTATCACAATAAACTGTGGAAAAATGTCTCTTTAGAGTTGCTAATTTTTGTATTCAATTTTTTATTGTGCTTTATGTATAATTTTAAAAGTAACCCCTTTTGGGATCATTTGCAATTTACTTGAATACATTTCTGCCCTTTCCTCTCCTCTCCTTCTAGGAGCCCTTTAGTTCAAATGTTGGTTTCCCTGACATTATCCTAAGTGAAAGTCAGTCGTGTCTGACTCTTTGTGACCCCATGGACTATACAGTCCATGAAATCTCTAGGCCGTGAAATTCTCTATACTAGAGTGGGTAGCCTTTCTCTTCTCCAGGGGAGCTTCCCAACCCAGGGATCAAATGCAGATAGAATCCAGGTCTCCCACATTGCAGGTGGATTCCTTACCAGCTGAGCCACCAGAGAAACCCAAAAGGTTCCTTAAAAAGTCCTCAGATTTGCAGTGTTTTCTTTTTCTTCTAGCAAAGAAAAATATTTTTGACTCGGTGATTTTCACTACTCTGTCTTCCAGATTACTTATGTACTCTTTTGTATCATCTAATCTACCTTCTCTCCCTCTAGTGTATTTTTCACTTGAATTATTATATTCTATATCTTTGATAAGCTATTTTTTTAAACTCTTTTGTTGAAGTTCTGTGTACCTCCATTTTTCCCCAAGTTTGGTTAGCATTTGTATGATTATTACTTTGAATCTTTATCTGGTAAATTATTTATCTCTGCTCATTAGACTTAACAGAGGTTAAAACTGCCCCCCACCCTCCTGGAATTTTTATCTCCTTTCTATATTTGAAACTGCTCTTCGGTCTCATTTCATTTGACTTCCTGTTTGTTTTTATGACTTAGGGTACACAGTTACCTTCCTGGTCTTGAAGATTTGGCCTTCTTAGGAATACCCACTATGTTGGTGTGGGTGCTAAGTGGAGTAGGCTTTCTGTGGCTAGAGTAGGCATGTACTAGGGGTGTCCCAGTGTGCACAAGGCCAAGGCTACTTTGGCAGGACTTCTGGAGCTGGAGCAGGAGGGTCTAAGGTTTTTCCTAGGATGTTCTGGGCCACACTGGAGTTGCCCCACCAGGATTTCTGGAGCTAGACTATACATGAGCCAAGGACATGCTGGGGTGACCTTGGGAGACCAGCTAGAGTGCCAGGTGCTTTATAAACTGCTGCCTCTGCACTGAGAACAAATGAGTTTGTGTATCAGCCCTTTAAGTGTGGAGTTATGGGTTTTCTACAGTCCTCTGACTCTCCTGGATGTAAGCCCTGCTGTTTTTCAACACTAGATATTATGGTGGCTTGTCTTCCTTGTGCAAGTCCAATGGGTGCCTGAAGTAAGGCTGGAACCCTCATTTTTAAGGGAAGACCTCCATGTTTATATCTATGCTTTTGTTCCATTCTCATTTTTAGCAAGGCTGGATTTCCCTACTTTGAGTTCCTATTGAACACTTGGAAAAATGTAAAATCTTGTTTCCATGAACCACAGTGGTTGAGAAAACTTCTATATCTGTTACTTTACATTCTCAAGGAGAGATTATGGATTATACAGTTTAATTAGCCAAAACATGACCCAATAAGCTATAGTCAGAGGGATAAAATTGCAACATGGCTGCCTATCTTTGCTTCTTTTTAGGTAGATTATGGCATGTGTACATGGTGAGTTGCTCAGTCATGTCGAACTTTTTGAAAACCCATGAAATGCAGCTTGCCAAGCTCCTCTGTCCATGGAATTTTCCAGGCAAGAATACTGGAGTGGGTTGCCACTTCCTCCTCCAGTGGATCTTCCCAACCCAAGGACTACACCCACATCTCCTGCATTGGTAGGCCGATTATTTACCACCTTGTCACCTGTAAAGCCTGCCTGTATTCTCAAAAATAGAGTTGGGTTGTACACTAGGAATCTGTTACACTATATTTGTCAATGCACTGTATATAGCATATACGATAGAGTTAGTAGGGGTAAGATGTCAAATCTAATATTTCCAAGTTGAGGAGTTAGAAAAATTATAGTACTGATGTCAGAACTAGGCAATTAAAAGAAAGAAAAAAATAGTTTGGAGAAGAAGGTTGGTAATAGGAGATTATGGAACTGTAAGAGAGACACCGTGGATTCAGTTTGGAGAAAACTGAGCTATTTATCATTGGATCATAATAGTTTTTCCCTTGATATGTGAGAAACTGACCCTGACAAAGATTTGTCTGAATAAAAGAGCTTTCATATCTTGATTCTTCAATCTATACCAACTCCTTTCCTTTAGCCTGGCAGGTCCTCTGTCCATGAAATTCTCCAGGCAAGAATACTGGAGTGGGTTGTCATTTCCTTCTCCAGGGGATCTTCCTGACCCAGGCAATCAAACCCAGGTTTCCCACATTGCAGGCAGATTCTTTACTCTCTAAGCCTTCAGAGGAAGCTGCCCACTCCAGTATTCTTGCCTGGACAGAGGAGCCTGGCAGGCTACAGTCCATGGAGTTGCAAAGAGTTGGACATAACTGAGCAACTAACATTTTCACTTGCACATAGTACAAATCATGCATATTTTTCTTGAAGTTTTGTTTTTTCAATTTTATTGATAATAGTTACCAGAAATGTTTGATTTGGCACTTAATCTGTATATATTGTGGAGAGCTGGGTTATATGGCTTCTACCTTACAGTTATATGGAATTTAAAGGATATGATTCATAAATATAATTATAATCAACTTTGTTAGAAATTCAAACAATATATGATAGAGAAGTACCAAATATTATTGTTACAATTTTCACCTTTATGTATCTTTTTAATAAGATATTTATATTCAAAGTGAAAATGCTCTGGTTATGTCCATTTTCTAGAACTAAAAACACACACAAAAAAGCCATTGCAGAATTAAACAACATGACAGTGTTTATCAGAAATTGAGATGTGAGAATTTACACATGATAACATGTCTTGTGTGTAATAATAGCCCATCAAAATCTAATTTAATCAAATATTTAAAGAGGTAATAATTAATTTTTAAAGAATGAAATAAAACATAACTAGAAAAAATATGTTATTGTTTACTTTTAATGCCAGAACAGAATTCCTGATGCCATTTTAATATTTCATTAAGGCATTAACTTTCATATTATGAGTTTTATCCAAGGTTTTTATGTTTGATGATGTATTTTTTTTTCTTCCTAAGAAATGTTAGAATTTTATGACATAGCAGTGGTAGATGACGACAGTGCTCTTTTCCCATCCATTTGAGTATGCTCTATTATCACTAAATTACTAGGACTTAAACAAATTAAGAAAAATGCTTTCCTTATTGGCCTTTGTTAGAAATATAACTTTATGTACAGTGCTCCTTATTTTATGGGAATTATGCAAAAACATTTTGCTAGATGCTTTTCTTCAAAATCTTTCTTACTCTAGATCACTCTTAAATGTTCAAGTTATAATGAGAATGCTCCTTTAAATCTGTCTTGTCTTTTTTCATTAGTTTCAGGATACAGTATGTTTCTCACACTGAGCATTTGCCTTTGAATTTTGGAAAACTTGTTCCCTCTTTCTTGTTTCAGCCATAGTTAAAACCATAAATTACTAAAACTGAAAGGGTATACACACATTAACATGGCTGTGGAAATAGTATTTGGAATAAGAATGCATGCTAGATGAATATTTGAAAAAAAAATTAAGATTAAAAGGAGAAAAAAAGCAAAGAAAATGACTCCTAAATCTGACAGATGAAGACACCATATACTTGCAGTTTTCATTTGTGAGATGCAAAAGGCCATGCATAGAGAATTGTACTCATTTTAAGACTTTAGTTTTGTTTTTTTTTTTTTTTTGCACACTTTACCCTGATTCTGATTTGTGACTTTTTTGTTTTATCACTGATATATTTATATTCTGACAGACTTGAAAACTTAGTCATCTGTGACTCCACTGGCTGCTTTCAGCTCTGTAACCAATAAGTCATGAAATGTTTTATTTTATTCAAAGAGAGGCTATAGTTTCACAGTGTGTAGATAGATTTCTGAGAACAATCTTTGCTCAGACGTGGGAAATAATTAGTCTTCTACTGGGCACTACTTTGGTCCTGCTTAATAAGCCTTCAAAGTAAGAACCAAAAGTATAAAATTGTCTCTAAAACATTTGACTGTTTCAGAATATAGCTTGAAAGTATTTATGAGAATATAAAAAATATCTAGTATTCAGAAATTAAGATTCACAATGTAAAGTATCTGATAAAAAATGACCAGGTATGCAAAAAAAAAAAAAACAGGAATAAACAACTTATAAGATGATAAACCAATCAGCTGAAACTGCCCCAAAACTGACACAGATGGTAAATTAACAGACAGGGACATTAAACTGTTGTTATAACAACTATTCCAAATGTTTAAAAGAATGATAAGAGAATAACAAATGTAGAGAAGACCCAAACTGGGCCTCTAGAGAAAAAGTAGAATGTGTGAGGTATAAAATACAATGGATGGGATTAACAATGTTAGAAATTGCAAAACTAAATTAAGAAGTTGTATACATGGAGATATAACTAAAGAAACAATAAAAAATAAATCACAAAGAGAATAATTTTTTAACATGCACAGATTATCAAGTATCTGTGGTTATCAAGATAGCTAATGCATATTAGAGTTTTTCAAAGAGGATTTGGATGAAAACATATTTGAACAAAAATAGGCCAAATTTTTCCAAATATAATAAGATAGTAATGAAGATCATGGCATCTGGTCCCATCACTTCATGGGAAATAGATGGGGAAACAGTGGAAACAGTGGCAGACTTTATTTTTGGGGGGCTCCAAAATCACTGCAGATGTTGACTGCAGCCATGAAATTAAAAGACACTTACTCCTTGGAAGGAAAGTTATGACCAACCTAGATAGCATATTCAAAAGCAGAGACATTACTTTGCCAAACAAAGGTTCATCTAGTCAAGGCTATGGTTTTTCCAGTGGTCATGTATGGATGTGAGAGTTGGACTGTGAAGGAAGCTGAGCACTGAAGAATCGATGCTTTGAACTGTGGTGTTGGAGAAGACTCTTGAGAGTCCCTTGGACTGCAAGGAGATGCAACCAGTCCATTCTGAAGGAGATCAGCCCTGGGTGTTCTTTGGAAGGAATGATGCTAAAGCTGAAACTCCAGTACTTTGGCCACCTCATGCGAAGAGTTGACTCACTGGAAAAGACTCTGATGCTGGGAGGGATTGGGGGCAGGAGGAAAAGGGGACGACAGAGGATGAGATGGCTGGATGGTATCACCAACTCGATGGATTTGAGTTTGAGTGAACTCCGGGAGATGGTGATGGATAGGGAGGCCTGGCGTGCTGTGATTCATGGGGTCGCAAAAAGTCGGACATGACTGAGCAGCTGAACTGAACTTAACTGAACCTGTAGCACCAAGAAGCTCAATGGACACCAATTGATACCTACATAAATACATACAGTAAGAAAGAAAATAAAACTGTAAGAGGCACATCACAACAGAAATGCTGATAAATAAAAAAACAAAAAAACAACAACAAAAAAAGTTAATGGAAGCAATTTTCTTATCACAAACAGGGCAAATGGAAGTACAGTGGAGTGACATATTTATAGTATTTAAAGAAAAAAACTGTCAACCTAGTATTCTATATCTAGCAATAACATATATAAAAACAAAGGCAAATAAAGATATTTTAAGACAGTAAAAAAATCAACATACTTACACTTTAAAAAAATATTAAAGCACGTTTATTTGAAGGAAAATGCAGATAGCAAGATGAAATCTGAATCTATAAAAAGAATTAAAGAGCACCAAAAAGGGTATCTTTGAGAAGATATATATTATAAACCCTAAACAAACATTAAAACAGTTACAGCTAATAATTCAACTATGGAGTTAAAAATGGAATCATAAAAAATATTCTATTTTAAAAAGCAATTTTTTTGTAAACCAACCTATATATTTAATAATATATATTATACATAACATATATATATTTTTAAAAATAGATAAAAGTAAAATGATAAAAGATTAGTTATGCTAACATTAGTAATAAGACAGATGGAGTAGCTCTTAAATGTCAAAGTAGATTTTAAAACTGAGATAATGTATCATTTAGTAATAAATGGTTCAGTTCATTAAAATTATACAAACTGAGTCATTTATGCATCTAATAACAAAACTTCAAAATACATGAAGCAAAAACTGATAAAACTACAGATAAGTAGATAAATCTGTAATTATAGTCAGATTTTTTTAATAGCCCTCACTCAGTAAATCAATAGATCATATAGACAAAAAGACTCATATGAATATGAGAAGATTTATGAATAGAAGAAGACTTATGAATACAGAAGATTTGAGCAACAGTATAAACCAGCCTGACCTGATTGCCATTTAGAGAACTCCACCCAACAACAGCAAAATTTGCATTTTTTTCCAAGTATGCAAAACACATTTACAAAATATACAAAGTATATTTCTATATACTAGTATTGAACAACTAGAAAGTAGGAAAATAAACCTGTATAGTAGCATTGAGATATGAAAATACTTAGGGATAAATCTGACAAATAATGTGAAAGACAAATAATTCTCTAAGATACTGCTTAATAAAAGGAGAGATTCATCATGGATAAGCAAAGGTCCCAATATTGAGATGCCAATTCTCTTAAAATTGATGTGTAGTTTGGCTCAGATGGTAAAGCATCTGCCTGCAATTTGGGAAACCTGAGTTCAATCCCTGGGTCAGGAAGATCCTCTGGAGAAGGAAATGGCAACCCACTCCAGTACTCTTGCCTGGAGAATTCCATGGATGGAGGAGCCTGGTAGGTTACAGTCCATGGGGTCGTAAAGAGTTGGACATGACTGAACGACTTCACTTTCACTTTTCACTTTCACCTTTAGTGAAGTTGAAAACAATCTGGTAGGATATGTAGGATTTTTTTGTTGACAAAACTTGATAAATTGATTCTAAATTTATATAAATAATCAAAATAACTTTTAAAAGGTAGAATAAATTTGGAGGACTAAGATTTCAAGTCCAGATTTCAAGACATTATAAAACTTCCCTGAGAGAGTTGTGGTACTGGTATAGCTTAGAAGAGTGGATCTATGGAACAAAATAGAGACTTCAGAAATAGACACACATAAAATTTTTGAAAAAGGTAACATAGTGGAGAAAATATTTTATGAAAAATGGTACCTAAAATGTTGCATATTCATATGGTGAAATTGCTATTCAATATATATCTTTCCATACATGGAATGTAAAAAATTAACTCAGAGTAAAGCAGAGATCTTAATGTAAAATTAAAATTATACAGCCATTTTGGAAAATAGTTTGGCTGTTTCTTAAAGAGTTAGGCACACATCTACCATATAATCTAGCCATTCCACCCAGTATTTACCCGAGAGAAAGAAAGCATATGTTCACATACAAATTTTTATAGGAATGTTCATATGTGCTTTACTTCTAATAACCCAAACCTGAAAATAACCCAAAAATCCATCAACAGGTAAGTGGATAAGCAATAGAAAACTATTCAGAAACAAAAAAGTAAACTGCTGAAATATGCTATAACATGGATAAATCTCAAAATAATTTTGGGGAGTAAAAGAATCCAGACCATAAAAAAGAGCCCCTAACTTATGATACCACATATTAAAAAGTTTAAGAAATGCATTGCTATGTATACTAACTAGAAGTAGACCAGTTTTTATCAGATTTGATGGGGGATGAGAGGATTGAGGGATAAGAGGGAGGGCTTGCTAAGTCACTTCAGTCGTGTCTGACTCTGTGTGACCCCATAGACGGCAGCCCACCAGGCTCCCCCGTCCCTGGGATTCTCCAGGTAAGAATACCGGAGTGGGTTGCCATCTCCTTCTCCAATGCATGAAAGTGAAAAGTGAAAGGGAAGTCGCTCAGTTGTGTCTGACCCTCAGCGACCCCTGGACTGCAGCCTTCCAGGCTCCTCCATCCATGGGAGTTTCCAGGCAAGAATACTGGAATGGGGTGCCATTGCCTTCTCCAAAGAGGGGGGGATTAGGAAGAGTTAAAATAAAAATATTGTGATTTACTGTAGTGATGGTTTCATGGGGATGTATACATATTTAGGTGTATGTGCAGTTTATTATATATTATATCTCAATATTTGTTTAAAAATATATAACTAATCAGGACCATGAAATAATAGAAAGCAGAATACTTATTTGAAGCAGATGTACTTGGAAGTCTCTAGACTAGAGAATGGTTCTTTCTCTTGGTCTCTAGACCAAAATCACTAGAATGAATGAACTCCAACCATTCCTACCCCATCTTTGTCTCTTTTTCCAGACTCAAATCCTGAGACACAGAGAGAAACATATGGACACAGAGACAGAAGGACAAACATTCATTTTCCTGACTTGAGTTACGGATATACCATTTGCTTAGGAGAAGACAGATTATTTTGGTTTGAAGTCTGCATGCCTATTTTAGAATTTGAAAGCCCCAAAAGAAGGCTGGAATATTATGAAAAAGAGGAACAAATGGCTAACTTAACATCTTCACCTAAGTAAGCATATTTATTCCAATTCACTCAAGATTCAACAAATTGTATTGATTGTCCACTCCATCCATGAAAAGCAGCATAAACTGATGAAAGACAGAGAGCCATCCTCCTTGGGAAGTGGTACAGTGGGGGAAATGTATTGATCATTTTTATGGTGGCACAGACAGTAAAGAATCTCATGCAATGTGGGACACCTGGGTTTGATCCCTGGGTTGGGAAGATCCCCTGGAGGAGGGCATGGCTAACCACTCCAGTGTGTATATATGTGTGTGTGTGTATATATACACACACATACTTAGCACGCATATATGTGAGTGCTAAGTCACTTCAGTGGTGTTCAGTCGTGTGAGACCCCAAGGACAGTAGCCTGCCAGGTGCCTCTGTCTATGGGATTCTCCAGGCAAGTATACTGGAGTGGGTATCCCTCCTTCAGGGGATCTTCCTGACCCAGGGATTGAACCTGCATCTCTTGCATTGGCAGGCAGATTCTTTACCACTAGAGCACCACCTGGGGATATACATACACACACACACACACACACACAGATATATGAAGAGGGAATTTGAAAACTCATTTGGGTTCTCCTCTAAGTTTTATGTTCTGCCCAAATCCATGAAAATACCTCACAGCTTGAGCCAGCACAGATGCAAGAAGTGAAGGGAAAGTTGCAGGCCCATAAAAATAAAAAGAGGAAGCATTGTATAGGTAATAAATACCTGGAATACTTGGCAATAGGCATTTAGTAAAGAGAGTCAGAGTGAAACAAGCTCCTTTAAATATAGCTAAACACTGAAGAGTGCTCAACTGCAAACCAAAAGTTTAAGCACTTTCTGGAAATAAGAAAACAAAACCTTCCTGCAAGTAAAGCAGAATAGCATGAGCCAAAGTCAATTCAGGATCAGAATTTATGGAGGAGAAAAGTAGTGTCTAAAACAGACCAGAATGGACTTCTGAAGACCTTACAGTTCACTAGACAGGGAGAATTATGTAAGAGGTCAGTGCATAATACTTATAGGTGCGAAAACCTATGCTGAAAAATCTGTCACTTATGAATGACAGAAATGAAGTTCTCCCTTCATGTTTTGAACTATTCAATGTTGATAATATTAGTAATTTCCTTACATGTGTATTGAGAGGTAGTTACTAATATTATACAAGGAAGAACTGTACAAAGAAGGTCTCAATGATCCATATAACCATGATGGTGTGAATACTCACATGGAGACAGACATCCTGGAACGTGAAGTCAAGTGGGCGTTAGGAAGCATCACTATAAACAAAGCTAGTGGAGGTGATGTAATTCCAGCTGAATCATTTAAAATCCTAAAAGATGATGCTTTTAAAGTGCTGTACTTCCTATGCCAGCAAATTTGTAAAACTCAGCAAGGCCAAGGGCTGGTAAAAGTCAGTTTTCATTCCAATACAAAGAAGGGCAATGCCAAAGAATGTTCACATTACTGTACAATTGCACTCATTTCACATGTTAGCAAGATTATGATCAAAATCCTTCAAGCTATGCCCTTAGCAGTACATGAACCAAGAACTTCAGATCTACAAGCTGGATATAGAAAAGGCAGAGGAAACAGAGATCAAATTGCCAACATCCATTGGATCATAGAAAAAGCAAGGGAATTCCAGAAAAATATCTACTTCTGCTTCATTTACTATGCTAAAGCCTTTGACTGTGTGGATCACAACAAACCGGAAAATTCTTAAAGAAACAGGAATACCACACCACCACACCTACCTCCTGAGAAACCTATATGCAGGTCAAGAAGCAACAGTTATAACCAGATATGGAACAACAGACTGGTTTCAAATTGGGAAAGGAGTACATCAAGGCTATATATTGTCACACTGCCCATTATTTAACTTATATGCAGAGTTCATCATGTGTAATACTGGGCTGGATAACTCCCAAGCTGGAATCAAGATTGCTGGGAGAAATATCAACAACTTCAGATATGTAGATGAAACCACCCTGAAGGCAGAAAGTGAAGAATAACTAAAGAGCTGCTTGATGAAAGTGAAAAAATGATATGAAAAAGCTGGCTCAACATTCAATAAACTAAGATAATGGCATCCAGTATCAACACTTGATGGCAAATAGATGGGGAAACAATGGAAACAGCAAGACACTATTTTTTGCGGCTCCAAAATCACTGCAGATGGTGACTGCAGCCATGAAATTAAAAGACACTCACTCCTTGGAAGAAAAGCTATGACCAACCTAAACAGCATATTAAAAAGCAGAGACATTACCTTGATGACAAAGGTCCATCTAGTCAAAGCTATGGTTTTCCAGTAGCCATGTATGGATGTAAGAGTTGAACCAAAAAGAAGGCTGAGAACACTGAAGAAATGATACTACTTTTGAACTGTGGTGTTGGAGAAGACTATTGAGAGTCCCTTGGAACCTTACTCTGTTACCTACAGTTTATTAATTCTCACTTACATTAGCTATATAGTAATGGTGTTTCCTGTGGTCATGTATGGATGTGAGAGTTGGACTGTGAAGAAATCTAAGCACTGAAGAATTGATGCTTTTGAACTGTGGTGGTGGAGAAGACTCGAGAGAGTCCCTTGGACTGCAAGGAGATCCAACCAGTCCATTCTGAAGGAGATCAGCCCTGGGATTTCTTTGGAGGGAATGATGCTGAATTTGAAACTCCAGTACTTTGGCCACCTCATGTGAAGAGTTGACTCATTGGAAAAGACTCTGATGCTGGGAGGGATTGGGGGCAGGAGGAGAAGGGAATGACAGAGGATGAGATGGCTGGATGGCATCACTGACTCGATGGACGTGAGTCTGAGTGAACTCCGGGAGTTGGTGATGGACAGGGAGGCCTGGCATGCTGCGATTTCATGGGGTGGCAAAGAGTCGGACACGACTGAGGGACTGAACTGAACTGACTGAACTGAAACATCTTAGTATATTCATGAAGTCTCTACTAATGAAACTCTTCAGTTATGATCATCACTAAATATCTATGCTAGAAGAAGCATGAGATGGACACAATACCTCACTTATTAGTCTTCACTTTCTCCACATTGCCCAAGCCATGTGTGAGGCACATATTTGTTGAATAATAAAAATCATTTGAATGAATTCCATCTAAATTCAGTAATCAGGATTCAGGTAGTCAGTCAGCTTTTAAGGCAGTGGGGAGATATTACCTAGTTACATGAGCAACTTATTCCTAATTAAATTTAGCAAAGAGATAGACCTCTTGAATCTCTAATATGTAGAGTTCTATAAGCTTGAAGCTGTTCTTCCTGGCCTTCAATGTGAAGTTGTCCCGTGTATTTTTGAAGAATAATTCTTACTATACCTTGTAATTATAGATAGAATTATGTCATTGCATGTGTATGTTTATAAACATATTCATTCAAGATAGAAGTGTATCATTGTATGTGTATATATATTTGTATACACATACAATGATATCATAGCTATGGTTTTCCAATAGTCGTGTATAGATGTGAGAGTTGGACCATAAAAAGCTGAGTGCCAAAGAACTGATGCTTTTGAATTGTGGTGTTGCAGATGACTCTTGAGAGTCCCTTGGACTACAAGGAGTCAATCTTAAAAGAAATTAGTCCTGAATATTCATTGGAAGGACTGATGCTGAAGCTGAAGCTCTAATACTTTGACCACCTGATGCAAAGAACTGACTCATTGGAAAAGTCCTTGATGCTGGGAAAGATTGAAGGCAGGAGAACAGGGGGATGACAGAAGATGAGATGGGTGGATGGGATCACTGACTCGATGGACATGAGTTTGAGCAAGCTCCAGGAGTGGGCGATGGACAGGGAAACGTGGCACACTGCAGTCTGTGAGGTCGTAAAGAGTTGGACACGACTGAACTGAAATACATATTTATTATTTTCATGTTTAACTTATAAAGGGTCAGTAAAACAAGCCAACGAGTCACAATTTTGCTTTTAGTAAACCCTGGGAGTTTTTTCTTCTGATACATGCAATAAATAACGTGTCTTTGCATGAACAAATGCACATGCAGTATAGGATATGCTCATTCAGAATGAGGTACAACCTTTTGTTTATTCAACATTTCTTCAATTCTATATTCTTGGAAAGATTATTGATCTTTTCGTAGTGTGCATATACCAAGTTAATATAGCCTAATTATCACACATTATTTAAAGTTTAAAATAATGCAAACAATGAAGCAAAGTCCTTGCTGGCTAACTTTTCCCCTCATAGTTCTTATGGAGGCCTCTCTAATCAGGAATTTGAGCCCTTCAATTGCTGAACTAGCAAACTGTTTGTAAGTTACATATGGTACTGGCCGAAACTGCAGACTTTGCAAGACTTTCCAAGAATTTCAGAAATTGCACAAAAGGAAATATTAAGTGTATCCAGTAGTAAAGGTATGATGAGGAGGACACATTCAATGGCAGAGTAAATTCGTTCAGAAAAAGAGCAGCACAGGCAATCAAGATAACCAGTGTTACTATATAACGGCGAAAGGTATTGAAAAATCCTGGCCTCCATCTTTACTAGAGATAAATTCATCACTTCACAGCTCAAGCCATCCAAAATAGAAAATGCTTGATTCTTACTCTCTCACAAATGGGTGGAATAACAAACCAAGTAAAGGAAACATTTTTCAATGGTCAGAAAAGCCACCTTCCACAGTCCCCTCACCCCTTCTTCTCAGAAATCCTTCAAACCAATCATGATCTCCATAATAGCTTTGGACCAGCAACTTAGCAAACTAATAATCGCAACTTCTGACTCAGAGGCATTTCTTTCCATTTGGAAATACTGCAGGCAAGGACTTCTTTTTGAAAAAAAAATATAGAAGCTAATAATGTCATAAGTAAGCGATGCGAATTGTGAATACAATAGCATCCTGATGACGAAGAGGAAAAATGCATGCCTGGCTTTGCCAGGCCCTATGCAGCAACGGCCTTTATAGAAGTTGGGAATGATTGGGTTGGCCAGAGTCCGTTTTGTTGTGCATGGAGCTTCCTGTTGGCTGGCCTGACATAGGATGTTATTAAGCAATTCGGGCTGGAACATTATTATTCTCCATGAAGAATTTAAAGAAGATCTTGACTTGAGCCTATTGCAAGAGGAGTCATGCTGTGCCATGCAGTATAAAAATATCATCAGTCTTATGCCACTGGCACATTCAAGCACCTAGTGGGATAAGCCAGGCACCAATGTTCAAGGTTTTATATAAGGTAACAGCTGCTTTGGTCAGACAGTTAATTAAATATGTTAATTTCCCATACAACCAACAGTAGCGACAACAGATCAAAGAGGGATTTTATGACATTTCTGGGTTCCCTCCTATACCCAAGAGGATGGCTTGTGCCCACATCATCTCCTGGTCTCCTTTGTGCAGTAATGCTGCTTTTCCCCTTTAGAAACAGCCCTGTTCTATGACACTGCAAATATTGTACATGCTTTGGTACCATACTAACTATTGCCAATTGTCACCACTCCAGTCCTGAAAGGCTATTTGGGTCTGATCCCAAGCTAGTGTTTGGTTAGTCAGTAAATATCACAAATCATGCTGAAGGCAGGGAATGGGCTTTTTCTCCATTTGTGTCATTCTGGCTTGGCATTTATGTTTTATCTTTGTGGAACTGATAGAGCACAGATTGTAAATCCACGTAAGAGCAATGACTAGATTCCATCCTAGGCATGAAGTTGCACCAAAAGATTGTTCTAGATAGTGTTATGAGCTGATCATATGGAGTGCACACATCTGAGAATACATTATTTAAACATAATAATAAGCAAAAGTGCTTTCTGGCAATATGTGATACTGTGAAAGGAAGAAAATGTTCTCAATTCATGAAGTAATCGCAATATCCAGGTGTTATAAATACAACAGTGACATGGAACCATTTATAATATTTTTGTATCATAAAGGAATCTTTGAAGATTGTAATAGAGATGGAAATCTGATAATGCAATTGCTTTTATGCACCTCAACAAAAGTTTCAGAGAACCTACGCTCTGGAAGAAGAGTTGGATCAGGTTAAGTGTTAGTGATTGCAATTTTGGTGGAAATATTTATCAGCCTACAAGTTTGTCAAGGAATTTAAAAAAGCCCATGCTTGTTGATTAGATAATCATCAGTAAAATACCTCTATTTTTGTGTCTAATGCCACTTTTTTAGGAGATAGGGTTTTTGTATAGCACATGTATTTTCATATTGGTTAAAAATATCTACAATCTGTATCATTAAATCTAAATGCAGAGTGAGATGGTAGGAAAGGCTAATGAAGCAGAATTTGTTATAGTTGCTAGCTTGTATCTAATGTCTCATTTGTAAAACGAGGAGTCTTTGGAAACAAACTTTAAGATAATATCCTGGTCTGATTTTCTACCTGAGGAAGTATGAAAAAATCAAAATCTCCTGAACTATCACAAATCAGCTGGTGATTTTGAATAACTACTCTGAGTCTCAAAATTCTATGTCTAAAGACATAATATATGTGAATATAGTTAGTGAATTACAAAATGCTCTCAAATGTTATTAATGAAAGTCTTTACATTTTTAAGATTCATAGCTCATTCCTTCAGTGAAGATGCACATTTGTTTAATTAAAAATCACAGAATAAAAAAAAAAATCACAGAATAGTGTTATTGGTATAGTTCACTCTAAGTCCAAAGGTTGGAGGTTCTCATGTCCAAGGTTAGAAAAAGATTAAGAAGTCAGAATTTACTCTTCATCTTCATGTTTGTTTCAGCCCCAGCACACTGGATGATGCCTGCCCACATGGATAGGGCAGATTGGTTTACTCAGTTTACTGAATCAAATGCTAATCTTTTCAGAAGTACCCAAACACACCCATGAATGGGATTTTACTATCTAGGCATCTTTTGTTAACACAAAATTAACCATTACACTTAACTATTAACTTATCTTCCTTCTAATGTCATCAAGGGGATCAGTGAGAAATCCAGTAGAGGAGATCAGAGTCAACATCACAGAGTTGAGGGGGATTTTCAGGGCCAGTGAGAAGAAAAATCTAACATCCAGTTGTTTGATTTTGAAATTTTATGTCCATTGTAGTTTCCTCCTGAAGGAACAAGTATAGATTCAAAATGTGACTACAGAATACATAAAATATCTTACTGGTTGGGGGAAGAAAAGGGGCTAATTCTGAAAACTGTAGAATTATAATTTTCAAATCAACTGTCAGTGACATTAAACATATGGTTTATAGGCCATTAGGAAAATAATAGTGACAGTTGATATGAAACTGTCTACTCTTTGCTGAACATGCAGCTAGAGAATGAGAGGTACACATAGACAGCAATTTCCCAGGGTCAGTGTTAGTGTATTGTATATTAGGGCTCTCCAGAGAAGTAGAGAGTCCCTTGGACTGCAAGGAGATCCAACCAGTCCATCCTAAGGAGATCAGTCCTGAGTGTTCATTGGAAGGAATGATGCTAAAGCTGAAACTCCAGTACTTTGGCCGCCAGATGCGAAGAGCTGATTCATTTGAAAAGACCCTGATGCTGGGAAAGACTGAGGGCAGACGGAGAAGGGGACGACAGAGGATGAGATGGTTGGATAGCATCACTGACTCAATGGACATGGGTTTGGGTGGACTCCGGGAGTTGGTGATGGACAGGGAGGCCTGGCATGCTGCGGTTCATGGGGTCACAAAGAGTCGGACATGACTGAGTGACTGAACTGAACTAAGAGAAGTAGAAACAACAAAAGAGATATAGATATCCTATATATCTATATTAAGAGATTCTACAATGTTGGAAGATTTTGGGATACTCAGCTTCCATAATTATGTTAGCCAACCACAAGCTGCTGACCAGGAAATGTGATGGTATGGTTCAAAGGCCTAAAAGCCAGAGAATCAATGGAATAGATTCCATTCCAGGTCTGAAGACCTGAGACCAGGAACATTAAGAGCAGAAGATTGATGTCCCAACTCATGCAGACAGGGGCAATTCAAGCATTTTCCACTGTTTTGTTCTTGCAGGCTCTTAACAGATTGGATGATGCCCACCTGTACTGGGTAGGGCCATCTGTTATACTCAGTCACCAATTCAAATGCTAATCTTTTCTAGAAACACTCTCAGAGACACAGGAATATTTAACCAATATCTAGGCATCCCTTGTCCAATCAAGTTGACACATAAAATTAACCATCATACCTGAGCATGTAGATCCAAGGTCTGATGACAAAATGATGCTATGTTTGGGATTTCCTTGACAGTACCAAGGTAAACAAGGTTGAGCTGATTTTCCAAAGGAACTGAAGATTAAAACTGTAAAGATTCCACAGCTGCCAAACCATGTGATTTCAGTTGTTGAGTAAGAATTTACGCAAACTTGAAATGTTTCCTAGGCACTTTAGTGCCTAGTGACTGCTATCTCAGGTGTAGGTGTCTAGGTCTCGAAGAACGGATTTGTTCTTGCAAATTCACTAACAAAGCTTCATGATCCATTCACTTAATTTACATTTGAGATATTGTTACGAAAATGCCACACAAATCTTTCCTTGACTTCAGTCTGACACTGCACACTATCTGACAGATTTGAAATTAACATAACCCTTACGTGGAAAAAGTTTGGAGTAAATAAGGTAGTAATTAAATTTCAGTCATTTTCCTATCCTTCTTTCATCTACTTTCACCTTAATTATTTTTTTTTAATATGTAAGGAAAATGTGTGTGTGTGTGTATAGGTGGTAGTGGTATAGTTGCTAAATCATGTCCAACACTTGCAATCCCATGGACTGCAGCCCACCAGCCTCCTCTGTCCATTGGAATTCCTAAGCAAGAATACAGGAGTGGATTGCCATTTCCTTCTCTTATATATATATATATGTGTGTGCATAAGTATAATATATATGTGTATATATTAAGTATATATATATGTGCATAAGTATAATATATATGTGTATATATTAAGTATATATATATGTGCATATATATCAGATCAGATCAGATCAGTTCAGTTGCTCAGTCGTGTCCTACTCTTTGCGACCCTATGAATCGAAGCACTCCAGGCCTCCCTGTTCATCACCAACTCCTGGAGTTCACTGAGACTCACGTCCATCAAGTCAGTAATGCCATCCAGCCATCTCATCCTCTGTCGTCCCCTTCTCCTCCTGCCCCCAATCCCTCCCACCATCAGAGTCTTTTCCAATGAGTCAACTCTTGGCATGAGATGGCCAAAGTACTGGAGTTTCAGCTTTAGCATCATTCCTTCCAAAGAAATCCCAGGGCTGATCTCCTTCAGAATGGACTGGTTGGATCTCCGACAAAATTTACATCAGTTTTATAAGGAAAGTTACTTTCCTTACAGGGAAAGAACATTTTAACAGATCAACCCTAGACTTTAAGCTATAAAGTGACTTTTCTAAAATCACCCAGCCAGAGGATGACTGAGGATTCCAACTCAAGATTATTTGATTTCTCAAGTTGAGTTCTTATTCCACCTCTCAATTTTCAAAAGCTGAAGGTGGAAAGCTCAGCAAAGGGCACTTGGCAGGAAGTGGGTCAAATAAAATTATGGCTATATCAGAATGGAGTCTTAGACATAATTAACCCAATAGCCTTGTACTACTCTGTGGAATCAGGGAAGTATATATCAGTTTGTTCTCTTGGGAGAACAAACAAAGAAAAGAGAAAAGGGTAAGGAACTTGGAGATATGTCTCCAGTGAGGTGCTCAAGAACTGTCTTTCATCCTAATTTGTTCATTAAAAAAATTGATTAGTAGTAGATCCCCATTATATTTGAATAGTGTTTATTAGTTTATACAGAATTTTAAAATAGACTTCCTTATTTGATTTGATACTTATAGAAACTCTATTATAGTGAGGAGGATGTTATAATCTCAATATTATAGATGAAAACAATCTAAGATTTTAATTACAAAACTATCTTGAAGTGGTATAAGTAGTACATCTATATCTAAACAGAAGTGCTTTGTTTTTTGGTTTGTTTTTAAGTGCAAAGGTAGTGTTCTTTCTAACCACATCTTTTTTGAGATAACACATGGTTACTGAATGCATATGTAATAAATGCTAAAAAAAATTTTTGATAAATTTAGAACTATCTTAGAAGCGTTGAACTCAAATCAGAAACAAAAGGAAATGAAATGCAATGCAATACAAGTAAATACAGTATTTATATTTAAAAACATTTTTCCTGAATTGAGGAAATTTCCTTGTTACAAGCTTGTATCAACAGTATAATAGAATTGTTCACAAACTGTTAATGAAAGCCAAGGTAGGATTAAGAAAAATATTGCTCTGAGGAATGAGAACAGCAACTTTTGTGTTCTAACCAATTCAGAGATGATAAAGACTTGAGCTCAGTAATTAGTAGGACATTCAAGAGGGATACTGGCAAGCAGAAGTTCAGAGGAGGTGACAAAGTAGTGAGTCGGAGTCAGGAAATACATCTGTCTCCTAGGTGAGGCAACTAAGGGCAATGTCCAACACCATAATCAGAATTCTAAGCATCTGAAAACTAGTACTTCTATCCTCACAATGACCTTAAAACACTAGGAAGTAGTATTATTCCCATTTCAGAGATGAGGAAAATAAAAAGTGGTCACTCCAATGCTCAAAGTAATAAGCTAGAAAGCAGTTTATTTGCCCTGAAAGAATTAAAGGATGCACTTGTAAAGGTAAGTAATTATGCTAGAGAAATTCTAACATCATATTAAGTTCGTAGAGTTATTTGTTTTCTATGCTATTACTCTCTATACATCCTGGGCCTCAAAATTCAATTGAAATTGAAGTTTATTTACCTTAGTGTAAATATGAATAATAATAGATAAACATACAATATATAGTATATAATATGTGTGTGTGTAAGTGCTAAGTCACGTTCTACTCTGTGCAACTGGTATGGACTGCAGTCTACCAGGCTCCTCTGTCCATGAAATTTCCCAGGCAAAAATACTGGAGTGGGTTGCCATTTCTTTTTCTGGAAGATCTTCCTGACCCAGGGACTGAACCTTCATGTACTGTGTCTTCTGCACTGCAGGTGAATTCTTTACCACTGAGTCACCAAGGAATCCCAGTATACAGAATGCTGCTGCTGCTGCTAAGTCGCTTCAGTAGTGTCAACTCTGTGTGACCCAAAGATGGCACCCCACCAGGCTCCCTCCTCCCTGGGATTCTCCAGGCAAGAACACTGGAGTGGGTTGCCATTTCCTTCTTCAATGCATGAAAGTGAAAATCGAAAGTGAAGTCGTTCAGTCATGTCCGACTCCTAGTGACCCCATGGACTGCAGCCCACCAGGCTCCTCCATACATGGGACTGGGACTCTCCAGGCAAGAGTACTGGAGTGGGTTGCCATTGTATCAGATCAGATCAGTCGCTCAGTCGTGTCCAACTCTTTGCGACCCCATGAATCGCAGCACGCCAGGCCTCCCTGTCCATCACCAACTTCTGGAGTTCACTCAGACTCACATCCATCGAGTCAGTGATGCCATCCAGCCATCTCATCCTCTGTCGTCCCCTTCTCCTCCTGCCCCCAATCCCTCCCACCATCAGAGTCTTTTCCAATGAGTCAACTCTTCGCATGAGGTGGCCAAAGTACTGGAGTTTCAGCTTTAGCATCGTTCCTTCCAAAGAAATCCCAGGGCTGATCTCCTTCAGACTGGACTGGTTGGATCTCCTTGCAGTCCAAGGGACTCTCAAGAGTCTTCTCCAACACCACAGTTCAAAAGCATCAATTCTTCAGGGCTCAGCCTTCTTCACAGTCCAACTCTCACATCCATACATGACCACAGGAAAAACCATAGCCTTGACTAGACGAACCTTTGTTGGCAAAGTAATGTCCCTGCTTTTGAATATGCTCTCTAGGTTGGTCATAACTTTCCTTCCAAGGAGTAAGCGTCTTTTAATTTCATGGCTGCAGTCACCATCTGTAGTGATTTTGGAGCCCAGAAAAATAAAGACTGACACTGTTTCCATTGTTTCCCCATCTATTTCCCATGAAATGATGGGACCAGATGCCGTGATCTTCGTTTTCTGAATGTTGAGCGTTAAGCCAACTTTTTCACTCTCCTCTTTCCCTTTCATCAACAGGCTTTTTAGCTCCTCTTCACTTAAAATATAGATAAATTTAATTGGCTCTCAAACATATTACATACATCACAATATTTTTTAAAAACCTTTATTTCAGCTACTTTAGTGTCTTTTTCTATTACTTGAAACAACTGAACACCTTCTTAGCCATTACTGTTTTGCTATTTTCTCCCAATTTGATTAAGTTTAAAGCTTGAACTATTAGGTAAATAAAAATAAGAAACTAATAATAGAGAAAATGCTCCATCTATTGCTGCTCTGAAACCAATTCTCTGACACTAACAAGGTGTCATTCAGGTTAATTCAGTTCTCATACTACTTGAGTCTGATTCCACAAGTTAAAGACAGTTCTCCACAAGACTACCTTTGGTTCAGATGCCAGCTACAAGTTTTTGGGGTCACCTGTACTTCTGACTCACCAGCTATAATTGTGATGTTACTACAATCTCCTCAATGTTTAATACTTTGCTAGAATAACTCAGAACTCACTGAAATCACTACACCTATGACTATAGTTTTATTATAAAGGGCACAGATCAGGAACAACTAAATGCAGAAACACATAGAGCAAGTCTAGGTGGACGAGCTCTTGATGCGTTCCTTTGTCCTTTCCTTGTGGAATCCAGACACATCACCCCTTCCCCTGCCGCAGCCCATCAGTGTGTATACCAACCAAGAAGCTGCACTGAGTTCTTGGTTCAGAATTTTTATTGGGGTTTTACTACCTAGGCTTGATTAAATCATCAGTAAGTGATTAAAACTCATTTTCCTTTCCCTCTTCATCTGGAAGCTGGGCTTATCTCAATTTTAACCCTCTATTACCAAGGTTGGTTGTTTTGGTACTGTGTTCCCATCCTGAAACTATCTTAAGGGCCCCCCATGAGTCATCACTTTAGCACAGCAAAAAGTTTTATCACTCAGGCAATTTCAAGGATTTTTAAATCTGTGTTAGGAACTAGGGACAAAGAACATATATATTCTATTTGGTATTATTTATCTATCCATCAATCTGTTCATCCAGTTTTCTGTAATTTAAGCAGCTTACTGTGGTTTACTATAAAAAAGGCAGATCCTTTTCATACAGTCACATTCAAACTTTGAGAAAAATATTTAGTAGATTTAGATTAGTTATGGTTAAATAAAGGAAAATTCAACATAAAACTATTTTCTCCTTCGGAGATGATTGATGAGAGAACTAAGAGCTTTTATTGATTAGGCATGCCCGCATGATTCTGATGACTCATGATGTCTGTGCCCCTTAGAATTAGCTATGAAACCATGCAAGACACTGTGGGGCTCCTGGGCGTGAAGTCTTTTCATATTTCCCTTTTCTTATTTGTGGGAACTAGACTCCAGCCTCCAAGACCTTTCCTGAGTTTGAAAAGGCAGACTTGAACATTTGCTAGTCAGGGAAGGGAGGGGATGCAGAGACAGGGGAGGAGCAGCCAGGAAACAATAGTGCAGCCTTGGGGCAGAAGTCCTGGTTCAGCCTCAAGTGATACACATAACAATGTCTCTGAGTTCTTTGCAGAACCAAAATCCCCAACAATGGAAGATGATAGCATTCTTCTTTCCAAAGAGGACCACCAGAGGTCAGATTAAAGGAATCAGAGATGTTAATTAAGAGACTACCTGAGATCAGATTAGAGGACTACAGCCCCTGAACACACTCTAATCCTTATCAGCAACCCTACTCTTGAACCATTGCTATTAAACTCCTCACCAAATCACAACAAACTGTGGAAAATTCTGAAAGAGATGGGAATACCAGACCACCTAATCTGCCTCTTGAGAAATTTGTATGCAGGTCAGGAAGCAACAGTTAGAACTGGACATGAAACAACAGACTGGTTCCAAATAGGAAAAGGAGTACGTCAAGGCTGTATATTGTCACCCTGTTTATTTAACTTATATGCAGATTACATCATGAGAAACACTGGACTGGAAGAAACACAAGCTGGAATCAAGATTGCCGGGAGAAATATCAATAACCTCAGATATGCAGATGACACCACCCTTATGGCAGAAAGTGAAGAGGAACTCAAAAGCCTCTTGATGAAAGTGAGAGTGGAGAGTGAAAAATTTGGCTTAAAGCTCAACATTCAGAAAACGAAGATCATGGCATCTGGTCCCATCACTTCATGGGAAATAGATGGGGAAACAGTGGAAACAGACAGTTTTTATTTTTCTGGGCTCCAAAATCACTACAGATGGTGACTGCAGCCATGAAATTAAAAGACGCTTACTCCTTGGAAGGAAAGTTATGACCAACCTAGAGAGCATATTCAAAAGCAGGGACATTACTTTGCCAACAAAGGTTCGTCTAGTCAAGGCTATGGTTTTTCCTGTGGTCATGTATGGATGTGAGAGTTGGACTGTGAAGAAGGCTGAGCCCTGAAGAATTGATGCTTTTGAACTGTGGTGTTGGAGAAGACTCTTGAGAGTCCCTTGGACTGCAAGGAGATCCAACCAGTCCAGTCTGAAGGAGATCAGCCCTGGGATTTCTTTGGAAGGAACGATGCTAAAGCTGAAACTCCAGTACTTTGGCCACCTCATGTGAAGGGTTGACTCATTGGAAAAGACCCTGAATCTGGGAGGGATTGGGAGGGATTGGGGGCAAGAGGAGAAGGGGACGACAGAGGATGAGATGGCTGGATGGCATCACTGACTCGATGGATGTGAGTCTAAGTGAACTCCAGAAGTTGGTGATGGACAGGGAGGCCTGGCGTGCTGCGATTCATGGGGTCGCAAAGAGTCGGACACGACTGAGCGACTGATCTGATCTGAAATCCTCCCTAGTTGGAACACAAAGTTTCTGAGGCATGAGCCTGATATTTTCCTTTTTGTCTAGGAAAGTAAAGAAGTTATTCTTTCCTACCTCACCCAAATCTTTGTCTCTGAGTTTGGCTTCCCCAGTGGCTCAGAGGTAAAGAATCTGTCTGCAGTCCAGGAGCTGCAGGAGATGTGCCTTCAGTCCCTGGGTGGGGAAGATCCCCTGGAGGAGGGCATAGCAACCTACTCTAGTATTCCTGCCTGGAGAATCCCCATGGACAAAGGAGCCTGGTGGACCACAGTCCATGGGTTCGCAAGGAGCTGGACATGACTGACTCAACTTGGCATGAGATTGGATTTGGCACCAGTGCACAGAGGCCAAGTTTTCACTATCAGTTACATTAAGGCTAACTGGTCACATTGTAGTGAATCTATTTAAAAAGTTGCAGGGCTGGAAGGGGTTTGCAATCTCTTTCCCTCATCTTTTGCAAGTGAAGCACTGCCTTTAAGCTTTCACATCACCAGAAAACATTTCACTGTGATATTTTAATTAAGAAGCTCTGTTTAGCCAACAACTCAATCTGAGGCTTTTCGGGGGTTGGGGGGCGGGGGGTGGTATTTATTTTTTGTCTAAACATATCTAGGAGCAAAGGTATATTATCATTTATGTCAGGAAATGACATGATCTTCGTACTTGTTAATCCATAAAGATATGTCTATCACAGGCGGAGAAAATGAAGGGGTGGGGAAAGAGACAAAGCATAGCAGCAGGGTTTCTGTGTGTGCCTAGCAGAGCATGAGAAAATGAGGATGATGCTGGTTTAGTTTTCATTCTATTCATTACTGATATTGTGGAGATAATAATTGGATGTTGTCATTTCTTTCAGTCAGTATAATGCACATGAACTTCTTAATGTTTATAGTTTTCCTTAGATTTTGTGACAACATTTATAGACACTTTAGAACAATTCTGAAGTCTAAAGGGAATGAAGTCCCTGAAAATTGGAGAGCTCTGTTGGAATATATCCTGCTTGTGCACACCCGAGTTTCAAAGTTTTGATGCAAATGCTGAAATGACAGGTAGAGACAGGAGTTATTGTGTCTGCTCATAGTCCTTGAAATGATATCCCTTGGATAAATCTCCCTTCCAGTGAAGAAACAGACTATCTGGTATTTTGACAAGGAAGAGTTTATAAACACTAGAGAAAACTTGGACCTTCGACAAAGAAGAGCTTACAAGAGGGGGCAGGGACAAGTCAGACTAAGAATGTCTGGAGGAAAAGAAGCCAATACTGAACAACACTGCTGAAAAATCTAATGATGTGAGTTTTAGTTGCAGAGAAGGCTGAGTAGCAGTTTGAGGGCATCTTTTACTTATTTTTCTTATCATGTCATTAAAAAAAAATGGAGTTTCTAACAAAAAATCATTCTGAATAATTTCCAATTAAGTTGAAACAGAGAAAGAAAATGATATGAAAATCCACTTTTAAAGTCACTCAGTAATAAAAGATGTTCATACCCACAAAATGGACCTGAGTGATTTAAGCTAGCCACCTAGCTGTAGAATTTCTATAACTGTTGCTTATTAGTTAAGGAAGGAAGAAGAGGGTAGAGGTCTGACTGGGGATCCTACCTGAGCCTCAGGACTGCAAAAAAATAAAACCCAAAAAACAGGGAGGCACTCGCAATATCTTATATTGACAAGTTCTCATTGAATTTGTTGTATCTTCTTCTGTGTGGCCTTGCTACTGTAAAGGATCCATTATTCATTAAGTAAGTGATGAATACACTCAAAAATTGCAGCCACATGAGCTGCACAAATGCATTTTCATATTATTAACATGTTGCCAACTTGCAACTCTTCGAAGAATAAGTAAATGTTTTGACAAGAGGAGACAGCAAGGACAAATAAGAAGTAGCGGTCTTGAAGAAATTCAGCCCCACTTCTAACAGCTTTAAAGTCTTAAGAGTGTTTTCACTGGGGCAGTACCAGATAAATTGCTCTTATATGTGCATGCAAGAGGCTAAAATTCCTTTGAAAGTTTATAATTTCTCATGGGAAAACACAACATAAAAGTTACTTTTACTCATAGAAAAACAAAACCATATTTTCCTGTCAACCTTTGCTGTTGGGAATTTCAAACTTTTTGCATTTTTTTCCTGTGATTCTTAGCTGGCCCAAGGGACAGGCGTTTACAACATAATTTACTTTCAACGTGTCTCTGTAAATCATTGTAATACTCTCTATTGCTTGTGGAGAGGGGAAAAAAGTTCCCATTGGGGCTTCTTGTCCCACTTTCCCAAGGCTCCACCAGCCCAAACACGCACAGAAACTTTCCCTTTTAATGTCCAAGCTCAAAGACAAAAGGCACACAAAGGAAACATCGAGCAGTGAATACAGGTTAAGTGAGAACGCTGTGCAGGCTTCCAGGGAAGGACTGTATTTTCAGAGTAGTTGGGAGAGGAGAGAATTGCCCTAGCTGATGGGGAAATTTTAGAAATGCTCAAGTATTCTAGAATAGGTGGGCTTCCCTCAGTCAACTGACTTGAAATTTTTTTCATAAAAATCCTAAGGATCTGTAGCATACTTTTGCCAAGCTATAATACGAAGGATCAGTCAGTTTTACATGAGAATTTGATGACTTATACACTGATTGAACCTTCACCTTTTAGAACCTTAATGGGAATTTATTAGCTATTTCACAGTGTGTAAATTTGAATCTAGGTCAGATGAGGAAGAAAAATAGGGCATATCCAGGCCCAAAGAATAACCTGAAAAATAATATATCAGAGCAAAGAAAGATAAGGTGTGAAATTAAACATGATTAAAACTGTCTTAAGCAATCTGGGATTTGAAGACAGAACCTGATAAATTAGCACTACTCTATATCCACCATTTGAGCTCAAATTCAGGCTACTAGTGAGCCTAGTTCCTCCACAAGCTGCAGATTAAGGAGTTAACGCATTAACCTGCTTCTGCTAACTGTCCATAACAGGAAATGTAACCCAGGTGGGTTTGATATTCACAAGATTAAAGCGCATGTGTACCATCAAATGGTCACCACATTAAAGCTGTTTTAATGAGGACTTGGGAGATAATGAATGAATATCGCTAATTCACTACAGAGAAGACAGCCTGACCTCCTCCTGACCTCTTTGCCGCCAGGTATCTTAAACAACATATTAGTTCTGCTTAAAGCCAAAATGGGACGGTCTGTAAAGATAAGAACAAGCCAAATGCTTAGGAGAATGACTTTTGCTAGAGTTGAAGCCAGAAAAAAAAAACAACAAAATTCTTCTCCCTAGAGTCCTTATAAAAAGAACACTGTGTAACAGGATGAAAATCATCCTCACTGATACCTTTATCTCCGACACAGCCCTCAGCTACATCAGGCTGTTTCCTATAGTGCCCCTCAAATACCGTCCAGTGACATCATGCCAGGAAAACACCACCAGGTAAAGGCAGGAGTGGAGGACTATTATTTAAGGATATAACTCTCTGCTGGTTTACCTTAATCTTGAGTAAAATTTAGAGGATTTAGAGGGACTGCTTATCTTTCAGGTAAGCCTTCATAAATATCAAGCTTTTGATAGATTTAAGACAGCAGTGTATTAGAGATTGTACTTGCTTGAAAACACCCAGGGCATAGCCAATTTATTGTGAGCCCACTTGTTTTTCCAGGGAACATGAAAAGGGTAGGTTTTTGTAGGAACTGAGGACTCAGTGATGTTTTCCCCCCCTAAAAAAAGACCATTTGTGTTTTAAGACAAGAGGTGAACCAAAGGAATAGCTATGATTAGGGAAGGGACAGACAGCGCCTATTCTAGTTACTGAGTACAAATATTGTCAAATAAAGTAAAATTAATACAAGTAAGAATTCATTTTAAGGCCTTTACCAACATAGATACAGTGAGCAAGTACATTCAGCCACAATGGTTTCAGATTCTTTTTTTTCTGGAAGAGAAAAAACATGTTGGATGGAATGGATGGGATTTATATGAGCCTTGTATTAGAATATTTTCTCCGAAATAAGTTCATCAAGAAAGTTCCCAAACGCGATAAGTGGTTTGTCTATATGTGCAAAGTCTCAGCTTTTAAAGGCTATCTTTAGCTTAAAATACTGAAAAAAATTTGAGAGGGGAAAGTCCTCAAAATTATTTTGCAGGCCAGATTTATTTTGGCAGTCACATTCAGGAAACTACACAGTGTACCAAGTTTTGAGAATTGTATTTGGACACTAATCCATAACTGTAGTCATCAGTTTACTGACAACCATCTGCTTGGACACTACTCCCATGTTCTAATAAGTAATGTAAAATGAAAATGGCAACAATTTCAGCAGCGGAAGTAAAAAATGGTAATTGCACCCTTGAATCTATACAGAGAGTTAGGAATGAAACAGTGATCCTGTTTCATCATCATTCAAACACTTAGGTAAAGCGTGCTCATTCTTCCCATTACAACCAAGATTTGTGAAAGAATAATCTATGTTCATCTTTGCTTCTTTATCTGTTTCAATTCACCACGAACAGCTGCTTTGCTTTGTCAGTGCTCTGCATTCCATTGATGAGGCCTAGTTTTCAAGTTGAGCCTGGTGGGCTGCAGTCCATGGGGTCGCGAAGAGTCAGACACAACTGAGCGAATTTACTTTCACTTTTCACTTTCATGCATTGGAGAATGAAATGGCAACCCACTCCAGTGTTCTTGCCTGGAGAATCCCAGGGACGGGGGAGCCTGGTGGGCTGCCGTCTATGGGGTTGCACAGAGTCGGACACGACTGAAGCGACTTAGCAGCAGCAGCAGTTTTCAAGTTGAGATTTTCTGTCGTTATCTTACTTTAACCTGAGCCACTTGATGTTATGGATGCAAAATAAAAATGGCTTAATAAATGTTGGGGACCTTTTACACTCTTGGGTGTTTTCTTACACCAGCTTCCATCTATATCTCTATGAGTCCCAATCCCCACATCTAGACTTTTAGGAGATATAGACCTGCATAATCAGTGACCTACAAGATATTTTCTTTTAAATGTTTCTTAGACAGCTAAAGAAAAACATGCAAAACCATACTTTTCCTCATATCATCCAGCTCTATTCAACATTTATCAAACCTGTTCTCCTGTTTATCAAAATCTCAGAGAAAAACACCATCTACCCAGTTGCCCATTTCAACCGTTTATAGATTCATTGCTGATTCTCCTCCCTTGTTTTTCATAAACCAATTAGCCACAATGTCCTGCATATTAGGTTAAAGTGAATGAAAACACAATAAAAATTTCCTTAAGAAAAAAAATAAAAAGGGAAAAAACATTGGTTCATTTACCTGAAAATGTCCACTCTGTGGTTTAAAATCTGTTTTGGGGCCTTCTCAGGAGTCTTTCCATCTCTTAGCTCTGCTTCTCTCTGCGTTGTTTCTGCTTACGGTAGGTTCTCCAGTTAGGCGGACAGAAGGCAGCTGACAGCGCTAGACTCATCTTCCATCCTCTCAGCAATTGCACCTGAAAAAACGTACCCCTTCCTCAAAAGTTTTAAGCAAAGAATCTGAGATTCTAACTTTACTGTCTCCTTGTCTCTGTTTGATCTGAAGTAAGTCAAGTGGTAACCCCTGATCCAAGTGGCATGGATGGGCGGAGGCAGTGATCTGATTGGCCAGTCTGAATTACTATCCACACCTGGAACGGGTTGCACTCAATCCCATTAAAGGCACGAGGAGAACTGTGAAATGTTGACAGTGCAAAAATTGGGGTGCTTTACCAACAAAGGTGATGTCAGCAGGATATTCCAAGAATGTGCATTTTTACAATTTTTTCCTAAACATGAGCAAAATATATATAAAAAAATAAAAGGGTGAGTATATTAAACTATAATCTTTATGTAATGGTAATGATACAGTGGGGATTGATGAAAAGTAGGCACGTTTTGGAAGTTATCTGAGTTCCCATGGAGAGATTCTGTCTATGCTTATCTCTTGAGTATGTAGCAGTTTTTAAGTATAGCAAGACTAGATGGTTTTATTCTTTCAAAATCTGAAGTTTAAAAGTAATTAATTTAGATTTGCCTAACAAGTACTAGGATGATAGTTCAAGAGAGAGTTTGAAAGTAAGAGAAGAAAGTGTTTTTTACTTTGAGGAAGAAGTCAGGAAGGACTTAAATCATGGACCTTAAGTATATAGACATTTTTCATACTAATTTTACCCACCAGCTGTTCTTTTCCACTGCAAATTAAACAAAGAGAAAAGCTTAATTTGCAGAAAGAGGATTTAGATTAGGTGTAAGGAGTCTGATGGATCCGTGCATATTGATTGCACCTGTGAGAGCAGACCCTCAGGTAGTTGTGCACTGGAATCCTGCTGGGCTTCCTGCAATAGACTAGTGGTGGTTTCTCACTTCATGCTCCTCTCTGATCCTTCCTGAGTTGGGGGTGCTAAAATGCATTCACCATGGGAAAGAAGTTATGCCTTTTTCTTCTGCTTCATTTCTTTTAAGTTGGGAAAAATGCTATCTGCCCCGAATGACTTATACCAGAGTTTATAAAAATTCAGGAATGGGAAACACCCAGAGACCTCATCAAAAACCAAGTGGCTGGGCCCCACCCACACAAATTCTGATTCAGTAGGTTTAGAGTGGGCTTGGTAATTTTCATCTCTAAAAAATTCCCAGGTGACACAGAAGTTGCAGCGTCAGTAAGAGAGTCACTAACTTTGCCTATTATTACCCTATTGTGGCAAAAAACATTTGAAGTTTCTTTTAGAATTAGATGAGTCAGAAATACAACTGCCCAGATAGTCTCATATATTAAGGAATTATTGTAAGCATCTATAAGCAGCATTTTCTTAGAATTTTTTGATCAAACTGGTCTCATGTAGGTAAGTTTCTGCACTTTATCATAAAGTTTTAGGGGACTGGAAATCCTACTTTTAGAGACACTGGCTTCTGACCTTTTCCCCAGTGGTCATTTTCCTACTGACGAAATTTCACTCTCCTGTCCTTTCTCCAGCCAACATATATCCCATCTTCAACTGAAAAAGTAGGCTTAATCAGAATTTCAGAGAATAAGGCCTGCTGCTGCTGCTAAGTCACTTCAGTCATGTCCGACTCTGTGCGATCCCATAGAAGGCAGCCCACCAGGCTCCCCTGCCACTGGGATTCTCCAGGCAAGAACACTGGAGTGGGTTGCCATTTCCTTCTCCAATGCATGAAAGTGAAAAGTGAAAGGGAAGTCACTCAGTTGTGTCCGACTCTTGACTCTTAGCGACCCCATGGACTGCAGCCTACCAGACTCCTCCATCCACGGGATTCTCCAGGCAAGAGTACTGGAGTGGGGTGCCATTGCCTTTTATTCTTATTTGACCTCATACTCTGGAAAGTAAAGTGCCCAAATGGTTGAATGTTTTTCCAGTGGGTCCTTGTGGTTAGTGTAACACATCCAGCGACAGTATTCAGAACAGATCAGATCAGATCAGATCAGGTCACTCAGTCGTGTCCAACCCTTTGCGACCCCATGAATTGCAGCATGCCAGGCCTCCCTGTCCATCACCAACTCCCGAAGTTCACTCAGACTCACGTCCATCGAGTCAGTGATGCTATCCAACCATCTCATCCTCTGTCGTCCCCTTCTCCTCCTGCTCCCAATCTCTCCCACCATCAGAGTCTTTTCCAATGAGTCAACTCTTCACATGAGGTGGCCAAAGTACTGGAGTTTCAGCCTTAACATCATTCCTTCCAAAGAAATCCCAGGGCTGATCTCCTTCAGAATGGACTGGTTGGATCTCCTTGCAGTCCAAGGAACTCACAAGAGTCTTCTCCAACACCACAGTTCAAAAGCATCAATTCTTCAGGGCTCAGCCTTCTTCATAGTCCAACTCTCACATCCATACATGACCACAGGAAAAACCATAGGCTTGACTAGATGGACCTTTGTTGGCAAAGTAATGTCTCTGCTTTTGAATATGCTCTCTAGGTCAGTCATAACTTTCCTTCCAAGGAGTAAGCATCTTTTAATTTCATGGCTGCAATCACCATCTGCAGTGATTTTGGAACCCAGAAAAATAAAGTCTGACACTGTTTCCATTGTTTCCCCATCTATTTCTCATGAAGTGGTGGGACCGGATGCCATGATCTTCGTTTTCTGAATGTTGAGCTTTAAGCCAACTTTTTCACTCTCCACTTTCACTTTCATCAAGAGGCTTTTGAGTTCCTCTTCACTTTCTGCCATAAGGGTGGTGTCATCTGCATATCTGAGGTTATTGATATTTCTCCCGGCAATCTTGATTCCAGTTTGTGCTTCCTCCAGCCTAGTGTTCCTCATGATGTACTCTGCATATAAGTTAAATAAGCAGGGTGACAATATATAACCTTGACCGACTCCTTTTCCTATTTGGAACCAGTCTGTTGTTCCATGTCCAGTTCTAACTGTTGCTTCCTAACCTGCATACAAATTTCTCAAGAGGCAAATCAGGTGGTCTGGTATTCCCATCTCTTTCAGAATTTTCCACAGTTTATTGTGATCCACATTACACAGATTCAAAACTGCTGTGTCTTAAGCAACTCAGAAGGACATGGAGATGGGCTGCTTTGGAAAACTAAGTTTTTCTGAAAGTGGTTCTAGTTGTAAAGAAGATACTGCAATAAAAGAATCACACAGGGAATCTGAAAGCAATTGTTCTGTGACTTGTGAGCCTGAGATCAAAGCAATGTTTCTAAATGGATATTTTATAGAAAAGATGATTAGTGTACATGAATAATAAAATGATAAGTAAATTAGATATATCCATGAAGAAAACAAATTCTCTAAGTGAACTCTCTTTTTCTCTTGAATGAACTGGCTCCTTGGCTACCTTGAGCTGTTTATGCCCCAAATTCCAAGGCAGGCAACTGTAGTATGAATTCGAGTTGGGTTTGAGAAAAGGTGGGCACCTTTCTGTTTTAAGTTGATAAAATTCTCCCTTTACACCTTGTCTGATATGCAGTGGTTAGACTTTTCTCAACGGGACAGAGGACAGGAGAGCCTTGAGTTATTTATCCCACTGTTTTCTTATTCTCATACCCCCCAACCTTAGAGGTTTTAGGGTCTTAGTTTGTGGATAACACTTTATTGATGGCAGAAAAGTCTCCTGTCAGTGTGGATCTTGCTTGCTTATATTGGCAAAAGAGATATCACTCTGTCCATTTTATGTATGAGGAAATTAAGGTTCTGAAAAAAAATCATTGAGATAATGCATGTAAAGCACTCATTTTAGGACCCATGACATAATAAGCTGCTATTGTACATAAAGTAGAGGACCTCTCTTCAAGAATTTATACAGATTGGTTGCGTAAATAATCCATGGTGGTATGTTCTGTAAGACAGCTACCAACTGGGACAGAGAGAAGAGACCAACCAACTCAGTGTGGAGAGGCCACAGAGGGATCCTCAAAAGAGGACTCCTGAAGCCAATGGAGGTTCAGGACATGGTATAAACTCCATATTAAGTGGATGCATAAGAACATAGATTATTTCACCTTGAAATTTAGATCAAATGATATGCTATTCTGATGCAATATAAATAGATTTGATCAGAACTACTTTTTTGGTTGAATTATAATTTTTATTTAATGATTTCCAAAGGTGGTGATTCATCAGAAAAATAAGGAGATGCTAATAAAAACAAATCAAGATACTCTGAGAATTCCAATTCAATTTCATAGATAAGAACAAAGGTGAGCATGGAGCAGCACAAGAAGCCATAATTTTACAAAGTTCTTAGGTGTTTTTGGTTATCAGCAAGGTCTAGAAACCATTGGTTTAATATACCTGTTCTCCCTGACTGAACACTGGAATTAGCTGAGACCCTTTAAAAGCTACCCAGACCTAAGACCCATTCAAAAAGTAGTCATGGCATCCAGTCCGAATACTTCATGGGAAATAGATGAGGAAAAAATGGAAACAGTGACATACTTTATTTTCTTTGTCTCTAAAATCACTGCAGATGGTGACTGCAGCCATGAAATTAAAAGATGCTTGTTCCTTGAAAAAAAAAAAAAGCTATAACAAAACTAGACAGCATATTAAAAATTAGAGACATCACTTTGCTGACTATATAGTCCATATAGTCAAAGATAACAGTTTTTCCAGTAGTCATGTACTGATGTAAGAGTTGTACCATAAAGAAGGCTGAGTGCTGAAGAATTAATGCTTTTGAACTGTGGTACTGGAGGAGACTTGAGAGTCCCTTGGACAGCAAAGAGATCAAACCAGTCAATCCTAAAGGAAATCAGTCCTGAATATACATTAGAAGGACTGATGCTGAAGCTGAAGCTCCAATACTTTGGCCACCTAATGCAAAGATCCTACTCATTGGAAGTGTCCCTGATGCTGGGAAAGATTGAAGGCAGGTGGAGAAGGGGATGACAGAGGATGAGATGGGTAGGTGGCATCAGTGATTCGATGGGCATGAGTTTGAGCAAGCTCTGGGAGTTGGTGATGGACAGGGAAGCCTGGCATGTTGCAGTCCATGGGACTGCAAAGAGTTGGACATGGCTTAGAAACTCAACAACAACTATTAACAGACTTAAGCCCCACCTTACTTATCATTAGTTTATTAATTCTAAAGGTAATTGTAATATGTAGGTAAGGTTGAGAGCCACTAGTTGAAGCCTGAGTATACAGCACTTAGCAAAAGGAGGGAAAAAAGGGAATAAAGTAATTGTTGGAAATAAGATACTCTTGCTGCTGCTGCTGCTGCTAAGTTGCTTCAGTCGTGTCCGACTCTGTGGCACCCCATAGATGGCAGCCCACCAGGCTCCCCTGTCCCTGGGATTCTTCAGGCAAGAACACTGGAGTGGGCTGCCATTTCCTTCTCCAATGCATGAAAGTGAAAAGTGAAGTCGCTCAGTTGTGTCCGACTCAGTGATCCCATGGACTGCAGCCTACCAGGCTCCTCCATCCATAGGATTTTCCAGGCAAGAGTACTGGAGTGGGGTGCCATTGCCTTCTCCGAAGATACTCTTATGGAGGCTTTATTATAAATTATTAGTACTTTGAATCTACTTTTGCTACTACTGTTTTACCCCTCTCCCAATCTCAAATCTCATAAGGACAGAGATGAAGGCAGATACTTGGTTCGAAGCTATTTTCCACTAAGCCATCCAAACACATTTTTTTTTCCCCCAGTGAGTGCTTGTAGTGAGGAAAAATGAAGATGCATTCTCCATATCCTCCCAGTCTAAGATAAAGCACAGTCTCTGTCCTTTTGATAAAAAGTGGTAGAGTTTACCAAACATTTTACACTACAAATTACAGTGTATGGGCAGTTGTCCAGTGTGTGGACAATCCTAATTTTCACTGATGTCAAATGTATGTTTTGGGGAAAATATCTTAAATTTCAGGATTTCTTTTTAAGTATACCTTGTCAAATTCATTTTTTTTTTTAAAAGAAAGTCAAGGTGAGAGATAAATGAACTAATCATCATTCTTTCAGATTGCAAGTTTTGAAACTCAAGTGGATGACATCAGAAGTTTTCTTAATTCACTTATGGAAGACATTTCTATTTTAATTATGTATAAATAACAATTGAGGACAGATCTTTAGGTGAGGTGGGTCCTTGATGAGTCCTCCTTTGGGTTGATCTCATGTAGGATGAATGAACTAATGCTTTCCTTCAGTTTGAATGTCCATGGTCCTATTTCTGTTTTTTGGCACATAGAGACATGTAAAGAGTTTGCATAAGGAAAATAAAATAGGTATTCTACTTATGGTTGTTAAGATCAATTGAATTAAGTTGGTTCAAATGTTACCATGAAACAAAAAAGCAAAAAGTTGTTTTCATAAAGGTTTATCTTCTGTAATTCTAGAGAGCTGGAAAAATAAACTCATAAGTAGATGTTAAGTGATAGAATGACAAAGCTTTAATATTTATGGTGTATTGATATTGCTGACAGTATTCCCAAAGTGAATAATATATTTAAGATTAAAGTTAAACAATATTCCATTAATCTTTTATCATTTGTATAATTCTTTTTTTCCTTTTTTTTTGAGCAAATTTGCCACCAGTTTATCCTGGGAGTTAACTGAGAGAGCTTCAAAGTTAGAGAATCACTGAATGTGTGTGTGTGTATGGGGGGTGTATGAATTAACTATATATGTATTTATGCAAGGTATTTTTGTCATTCTTGCAAGCATTCTCTTCTCCCTTTCTCTGTTTTAGAGAACTCCAGTGTCTATCTTTATAGGTACAGCTGCACTATTTTAATCCAAGTAAAATCTGAGGTAGAATGACATTCTTCTGGCTTTTGTCTGAACTTTATTTTGATGTTTCTGCTTTAATGAGCATACACTTAAGTTTTAAAGCAAGGGAATACTCTTGTGTGTGTTTTGCATTAAATGCCAGAAATCTTTTACATAGGCCATAGACTAAGTCTGAATGTAAGCCATTAGTTATTAAGGAATCATATTTATATCATGTATCATTTATTTATAATATATGAATGTTTTATGTTGTATGGAGGTACTATAGCGGCTTCCTGGTTTATCTCTTTGATTAAATTTCCTGCATGATCTTGTAGAGGATGGAATGTAGCACACTCAATTGAGTGGAAACATTTATCTAAGTCATGAATCCTATCCCACCTCAAACCACTTATTATAATACTTCTCTTCAAGGAGCTTCTTATATCCCCTTATATAATTAAAGAGAGGGGTTGATTTATTTTGCTTTACTTTATCTATAATGACCTTAAAGGAGGAAGGCAAGAAGGGAAACAGAATGTTGATCCTGTTAATAACTATATGTAGGCCTTTACCATGGTTTAATGGAGTAAGATGGAGAAGGCAATGGCACCCCACTCCTGTACTCTTGCCTGGAAAAGCCCATGGATGGAGGAGCCTGGTAGGCTGCAGTCCATGGGGTCGCTAAGAGTCGGATACGACTGAACGACTTCACTTTCACTTTTCACTTTCATGCATTGGAGAAGGAAATGGCAGCCCACTCCAGTGTTCTTGCCTGGAGAATCCCAGGGACGGGGGATCCTGGTGGGTTGCCGTCTCTGGGGTCACACAGAGTCGGACACGACTGAAGTGACTTAGCAGCAGCAGCAGTGGAGTAAGAAGAGGAAGAACTCAATTTTATTCTTCCTTAGAAGGCTGCTTGGGGTCAGGAGAACACTCTAGATTTGTCCTCAACAACATCTTTTTATTCTCAGCCAGTGTCAGACTATTCAGACATATTGCCTGTGTCCATATAGATGGATACCTAATTATGTGTGTGCATGTGAGTGTATCATATATAAACAAATTACCTTATAAAGAAATCAAAGACAGGTAAGACTTGGAAGGAAAATCAGTTATTACTACTCATCTGGTGTGATCAATAGTCTTCCTTCCAGAGAACACATGCATTTTAAAAATCCTGCTGCTGCTGCTGCTAAGTCGCTTCAGTCGTGTCCGACTCTGTGCGACCCCATAGATGGCAGCCCACCAGGCTCCCCAGTCCCTGGGATTCTCCAGGCAAGAATATTAGAAAACTACTTGGATCCAAAGGTTGTGAAATTCTCCTATATCTTTCTTGTTTTTCTTACTCAGAAATTTACCACAATCACGTTTGGAGAAAGTGTTATTTTTACTTTGATTTGCCTTTGGGTAAAATGATTTCTTACCCATTCATGACAAATGATACCTAAAGTTTTACCTCCTTGCTGAAGCTTTGATGGATATTGTTTGTTCATTCACTCATTCATTTAACAAGTGTTTATTAAATTCTCAAGCATGAGTTCTGTCCTTCCCAGGTGAAAAACTTGGATTTCTACTTCTGATTTGTGTAGTTACTCTTGCTCCTTGTATCAACAAAAGCCCTAAGAAAAGTAAACAAACAGATAAACAAGCAAATGATATTCCCAACATTTCACTTACTGATCTTTGTCCTATCATCATAGGGGCTTCCCCGCTGCTGCTGCTGCTAAGGTGCTTCAGTCGTGTCCGACTCTGTGCGACCCCATAGACGGCAGCCCACCAGGCTCCCCCGTCCCTGGGATTCTCCAGGCAAGAACACTGGAGTGGGTTGCCATTTCCTTCTCCAATGCATGAAAGTGAAAAGTGAAAGTGAAGTCGTTCAGTCGTGTCCGACTCTTAGCGACCCCATGGACTGCAGCCTACCAGACTCCTCCGTCCATGGGATTTTCCAGGTAAGAGTACTGGAATGGGGTGCCATTGCCTTCTCCGGGGGCTTCCCCTAGCTCAAGTTAATTTTCTTTAATTGCTCCTTTGGATGTTTACCACATTGTTTACACTCACCTCTCATACACTGATGGGGTAGAAGACCCTTTGTGAAGCCCCAGTTTGCCATTATGCTCTATTATTATATTTATGTGTCTTTGGAAAGTGGACCCAGAAACCCATAATGATGGAACCTCCTGTATTAGTTTCCTACAGCCACTGTGACAAAGGACCACACACTGGGTGGCTTAAACATCAGAAATGTATTGCATCACAGTCTTGGGCCCTAGAAGTCTGAAATCAAGGAGTTTCCGGATTGGTTCATTTCAGGGCTGTGAGGGAGAATCTGTTCTATGCCCCTCCTCTGGTGGCTTGATAGAAATTTTTGACATTCCTTGGCTTGTAGACATATCATCCCTATCTCTGCCTTAATGTTCACATGATATTCTGTGTGTACATGTGTGTATGTATGTGCCCTAATTTCCCTATTTATAAGGACATTCTTTATATTGGATTAGGGACACACCCAACTCCAGTATGACCTAATCATAAGTAAAGACATCTACAATGATCCTATTTCCAATCCAGGTCACATTCCAAGCCCCAAACACCTTTCTATCAATTTTGAATCACAGAAAAATGGTGGAGGTAGAGATCTCTGTGTGTTCTTTATCACCTCTTCCTGCTGCTGCTGCTGCTAAGTCGTTTCACTCGTGTCCGACTCTGTGCAATCCTATAGATGGTAGCCCACCAGGCTCCCCCATCCCTGGGATTCTCCAGGCAAGAACACTGGAGTGGGTTGCCATTTCTTTCTCCAGTTCATGAAAGTGAAAATTGAAAGTGAAGTCGCTCAATCGTGTCTGACTCTTAGCGACCTTATGGACTGCAGCCTACCAGGCTCCTCTGTCTATGAGATTTTCCAGGCAAGAGTACTGGAGTGGGTTGCTATTGCCTTCTCCGCACCTCTTCCCAATCATCTTTTATAACAAACTGTGTCTTATCTAAATTTCTTCACAGTTTTGGAGATACACAAGAATACACTTCATTGGGAAGGAAGGTATAGAGTACAACTTAGGACATATTGTCACATCTGTATGGGTGTGTCACTGTTAATCTTATAATTATGTTTTGATCACAAAATTTCTATTGAATAATTTTTATTATATTTTACATAATAAAAATATATGTCCATGGTAACATATACAAGCTTCCAAAAATGTGGTAGCAGTAGGTATGTATCATGCTTAGCATGTGATTATTTTTGTCTAATTCTCATGATCCTAGAAGCTGCAGAGCGGGGAGGAGAATTAGGATCACATGTCTGCTTTGCTAACTTCATAGCTATTTGGACTTACTTTAGTGAGACATCAAAAACAATTCTAAACAATTTCTCTTTGTTTTTCTGAACTTGATGTGAAAACTGGGTTATTCTGGATGTTGGCATCAAATTAGGCTTTAAATATTTGATTTAATTGACTTCCTTCTGTATTCTATACCTTAAAATAAAAAATAATTCAATAAAAATTTACCTTTATTTTAACCATGTAGACACTTGTCTCTGTTGCTTCCAGTAGCAGCTGAGAATTTTACTATTGCAGATTATTAAAAGATATCCTCCAGAAAAAAATTTATATGACTTTTCTGTTTTGGACTTCATGGATTACTGTTGACTATGTGTGTATGTGAAAGAGAGACAGAAAGTGAGAGATAAAGAAACAGAATGAGAGAATCAGTAATTTCATATGACTGCTTTTGAGAATTACTAAAACCACAGAAGAGGATGTTTCTCTATAGATTCTTTTGCTTGTGTTTGCACATATCTAAGTTTGTTACACGTGGGGATCTTTCACTGTTCTGTTTTTACCCAGAACTATAAACAGTCTTTACCCTGGTCATACCCTTCCCATAAAAAGGAAAAAACAAAAATAAATAAAAGAAGTGTACTGTGTTCACATGAATATAGTTACAGTATAGGAGACTTGTCTGGCTTTGCTGTAAACCAATGGTTAAAATCTAACTGGAAACATTTTAATGCAAAATAAGGCTGCAAGTTTTAGGAAACAAATCCACAGTACCTGCTGCTTGGTGTGTAACATAATGACTGTGCTGGTGAGGATGTTAGAAGACATGTGTGTGTGAGCAGGCAGTTGGACAGTTCTTTCCAATTTGTTCACAGATTGGCTTCACTACAGTTTGAATAATTTTTTTTCAAGATAGGAGACCACTGCAGACTAATGTATTTTTTTATTTTTGGATTTTTTGGCAGTCAGCAATGCATCTCTTCTCAATAGCTTTGGAGTCTTTCTTATTGTTGTCGTTTTTGTAAGTTACAATGCAAAAATTAAGATAGAACTAAGAAATACATTTTGCAGTGTTTCATGAGGTCTTCTGGAAGCCTTAGAAAGCTGAGAAAATACTCTTGGTAAAACTTGTCCCCAGACCCAAAACTTTCTATCCCCATCTCAGCAAATCAAACCATAGATTCTGAACTAAGCCTGAGGTTTCTCATTTTACTTTCAGCTTTTCAGATTTGCATAGTAAAATATCTGATTCAAACAATGAAAGAATAGGATGCAAGCTTCTTTAAGGAAAATGTGTTCTGGGTTTATTTCTTTGTTTGTTTACTAGATTTATATAGCACCTTTGACCCAAGGTCTAGGGCACTTTCTTAAGGTCAGCTCTATCCCCACCTTTTTAAAATTGATCACTTGAGATGTAATCTGTGAGTCGCCTCCATGACTCCCCACATGCTCACGCTGGCATCACGCACTTGCCGCTGGTGTCAGAACTACAGAAAACTACAGCATGTCAGCTTTATACAACATTGGCTCTCTGTGGAGAAAGACATTCTTCATTGTCTTATTGCAACTGATGCCCTCCATGGGAATATTTTTGTTGTAGAATTGTGGTCATGAGACTAAAAAAAAAAAATCTCCACATACAAAGAGGGGCAATAGGTTGTTATTTCACCCTTTTCTATTTCCATCAGAGAATAAATATCTTTGCAGAAAATGTACATTGTATTACATCTCTAAAGCTAGTGCTAAAAAGCACACACATCTTCAAGGAGACAACTGATCCAGTTGAAACCAAGTGAGAAAAAGCAAATCATGAATTTGGGAAGAGAAGAGTGGTGGGCAAAGCTGGTTCGGGTTTACTTCTCAGGGCAAAACTACTTTTCTGATGAGTAAGCTTTTTCTCCAAAACCCCTCTGCTTAAAAAAGGGAAGGATGATGGAAACTGCCTTGTTTAATTGTCAGCTCACACCTTTATTTAATGAGTTTCCTAGAAGTTTATGGTTAAGTTACCCTGGTGACTCAGGTAGGGTTTCTGTCAACTCCAGCTGAGGCTGTCAGAATAGGAAAATGGGGGTCCGTTTTCTGATTAATGAAAATAATAATTATGTACAGATGAAAGCAAAGAGAGAAAGCAAAGAGCTTCCATGTTACTTTAAACAAAGAAGAGTTAAGGCCTTATCTTAACTATGCATTGGCACTGCAATGCGAAATGGTCATGCAAAATTAATTTTTAATGTGTTCAATTTATATTAAAAATTTCTGCAAGTGTGTGAATTTTTTTTCCAAGGCTGGAGTGCTACTTCATTTACAATATTCCCTGAAGGTGTTTTTTTTTAAAGAGACTCTTAAACTGAAGCCATTTTAAGGGTTTTATGAGACATTATGTGAGCTTTCATATGCAAGTTAGTCGTTAAGTACCAGATATTATATTCTGTAATATGCTTAAGTGATATTAGAGGCTGTATATAGCCTGCAGTAATGGCTATTGCTGCTTTTTTAATTTATCAAGAAAATGTTGCTTAAATAAGGAGCAAATCAATGCTGGGTTGTACAAAGTATAAATGTAAGGAAGTAACAGTATTTTTTATATACTTGCTTCTTCCAGCTTGACTAAAAGGGGAAAAAACATACAACCTACTTTCAGGGCTTATATTGATAGAAATTGTCAAAAATAAAATAGCATATTTAGAATTAGAGAGCTGCTAAGAATATACAGAATGACATTGAACCCATTGCTACTCAGTGCCTCATGATGGATATAAAGACGAATTTTAGACCCTTGATAATTGTTTTTTGTATGCTTTCTGGCATTCAGACAGAGTAAAATCTCTTACTTGGATTTAAACCAGTTAAGACTTTGACTATTCTTCCTACAAAGGGAAATATTTGTATTAAGCTGGATTCATTGGTCAAGCTTTGAACAGCATGGATAAAGCCCGTACCTGATGAGTGACATTGACTTAAAAAAAATTAAAGAGAGATTCTTGTACAAGGCTCCTCCAGCTCTGCAACCTTGTCACTACCACTGCCACTACCTATTTCTAAACGTTGATAATTCTGTGAATGTCTAAAGAGTTTTTAAATATTGTCTTTAATTAAATTTTTCATTTGACAAGAAATAAGACATGACCAGTTATTGACAAGCTATGTTCTATATCCAGGGGATTATCATTATGGAAGTAGGACTAAGAAATAAAATTTCTTATTTAAAAAAAAAAAATCTCAAAATAGTGAAAAGCCCTAAGCAAAATGAAGATTCCCTCAATTTGTCATTATGAAATTTATTTTATACTTACATTTTCATATCAAAATAAAATGATTCCTTAGCTGTGATTATTCTCTTGAACATTTTCTCCCATTATGGGCATTTATCACCATACACTTACATATATATTTTGGATTTCTTAAATACTATCTTAAATACCATCAACGTGCCAAGGAAGATTCACACTTTGAATTCACATTACTCAGAATACAAAAAATTTAGTTGTGTTTCCTTGACACTATATTTTGTAAGACAAATAACAAAATATGAAATCAATAAACAAAATAACTTTCAGAGATTACAACAGGCTTGATTTAGCCCTTCCACATCTCAAATATGGGTAAATGATTGGTTATTAATTAATTTTTATTTTTATTCCACAAATATTAACCAAGCTCTAACTATACTCCTGACATAATTCTCTGAGGTTCTGAGAGCACCTAAATTGCCTTCAAAATCACTAACCAAAAAAGTGCATTCTATTCACTTTAATTTCAATGGTCAGTGTATTTTTGGTTTCCTAATTCTTAAAGAATGAAAATACAAATCTTTTATACATGAGATAACCATCTGATAGTCAGAATGTTTGTTTTTCTTTGAGCACCCTATGGCCAGCCAATACTTTCCTGTGTTTTCTGCTGCTTTTTCAATCTTGGGAGGAACCTTAGTTACTAACTATCCTTATTGTCATTTTAAAAAAATGTCAACATGGGCAGGCAGAGTTTTCTATTTACAACCCCTTGAAGCTGTAGAATCTCTGTGTATTCACAAGTTTCCTGGTCCCCCTGGGTCCCAGTAAACCCAAAGCTGCATGTTTAAAAGGAAAACAGTATTCCAGCTTAGCCCTCCGCCTTCATTGGCCCAGCTGCACATATCTCTCCTTCGTGCTCTACTTTACATTATGATTAAATACATTTAAAATCAAAATCATCTTTTCCACTCACTTTTCCTCTCCCAGCTGCTGATTCCCACCCAATCTTCTTTTGGAGTCAGAATTAATACGAATATTTAAAATCCTTGCCCTAGCCCAGCAGCTGCAGACTCCTACTCCCTGTACTATTCTGTGTCTGCAGCTCACCAAAATGTTGCTCAGAAAAATAATCTGAAGATGGTTTTTCCTTCCCAAACTGCTAGTGCTTTCATGGCCCTCATTTTAACCTGATTCTCATGTAAGAACCATGAACATGATCTTGTCAGAAGTTAAGTGTGTCAGATTGTAGCTGTGTGTCAGGGGTAAACTTGCTTTACATGAATTAACATTAGATATCGACATGTGGGGCTATCTGTGCCATTCATTCTTACAGAACATATTCAAACACATATGTACATGCTGTGTATTTTAGACCAATACAGAAAAATAAAACTGAATAGAGCTTAGCTCTACCAGATCTTAAAATAAATATTCAGAAGAAGTAAGGAGAAATAAGCAAATAAAGTTTTTTGGCAGAGAGTTTATTTATTTAGCAACAGCAATGCAGTTGCTTACACTTTCTACAAATGTTTTATCTCTTTTTCCGTAGCACCTGTCCCTGAGTGAATAGAACCACATCTGTCTCATCTTGGCATAACAAGTACACATCTACATCTGTGAATGATGATTCCATTTTTGAAGGAAACAGTGTATACTTTTGCACTCCTGCAGTCTGGTTAAAAAACAAAAATGCACAATGGATATTGTGTCTTGCAGGAAGTCTTCTAAAGTGAATAAAAAGTTTGGAACTGGTACAAATATATTGAATTTGCAATTCTGGAAAGCAATGAATGTTACCTGTATCTGTATGTCCATATTGTACATGTGAATGTACATATTATTTAACGCAAAACAGCAGATAAAGCAATCACTTAGTAAAAGCCATAATTTAAAAAGAAAATGCTTTAATAAACACTGCAATATTTTACAAGCTTATAATATTGCAATGGCTTGTGTACTGCTTCAGAAATACTTTCTGAAAGACAAAGATCAATTTTGAGGAAAGAAGAATCCGGGATCTTAACTGATACCAATTACAGTTACTGGTTAAGATAATTTAGAGCATTTTGTGTTTTGCACACTTCGACTTTAGTATAAATAACAAATCTCTTTGCAGAATCCTCTAAAAATTAACAAAAGTGTTAAAGGGAGGTAAAAGATCGTGGTAGCCATAACTTCAGACAGGTGCAAAGCAGAAACTACAGTTCAGAAGATACACAATTATTCTTTTCCCCAAACTTACACTAATTCTGTGGTCTTTATCTGAAACCACATGTAGCCATTGCCCTTTCTGTATTTCTCTCTCTTTTCCTTACATCCACTCCAGTTGTAGGCCCAGTTCGTTTTACTCCATTCTTCTACTATGATGTTGTCATTTACCATCATTTCTTTACTACGTTCTACAAAGTCCTCAGAACTGACCTCTGGACCTCAAGATTATCTTCACTCCAACCTCTATTTCCACTTCACCCAAAAATTGCTTGTTGTCATCATTTAGTTGCTCAGTCACGTCTGACTCTTCGCGACCCCGTGGACTGGAGCATGCCAGGCTTGCCTCTTCTTAACTATCTCCCAGAGCTTGCTCAAACTCATGTCCATTGATTCGGTGATGCCATCGAACCATCTTATCCTTTGTCATCCCTTGCTCTTCCTGTGTTCAGTCTTTCTAAGAATCAGGGTCTTTTCTGGTGAGTCAGTTCTTCGCATCAGGAGGTCAAAGTATTGGAGATTTAGCTTAAGCATCAGTCCTTCCAATGAATATTCAGGGTTGATTTCCTTTAGGATTGACTGGTTTTATCTTGCTGTACAAGGAACTCTCAAGAGTCTTCTCCAACACTGCAGTTAGAAAGCATCAATCCTCCGGCGTTCGGCCTTCTCTATGGTCCAACTCTCACATCCATGGGTGACTACTGGAAAAACCAAAGCTTTGATTATATAGACCTTTGTGAGCAAAGTGATCTCTCTGATTTTTAATATTTTGTCTAAGTTTGCCATAGCTTTTCTTCCATGGAGCAAGCATCTTTTAATTTCATGGCTGCAGTCACCATCTGCAGTGATTTTGGAGCCCAAGAAAATAAAGTCTGTCACTGTTTTCATTGTTTCCCCATCTATTTGCCATGAAGTGATGGGACTGGATGCCATGATCTTCAGTTTTGAATTATTGAGTTTTAAGACAGCTTTTTCATTCTCCTCTTTTACCTTCATCAAGAGGCTCTTTAGTTCCTCTTTGCTTTCTGCCATAAGGGTGGTATCATCTACACATCTGAGGTTATTGATATTTCTCCTGGCAATCTTGATTCCAGCTTGTGATTCATCAAGTCTGGCATTTTGCATGATGTATTCTGCATATAAGTTAAATAACCAAGGTGACAATATACAGCCTTGACATACTCTTTTCCCAATTTTGAACGAGTTTGTTGTTCCATGTTTGGTTCTAACTGTTGCTTCTTGACCTGTATACAGGTTTTGCAGGAGGCAGGTAAGATGGTCTGGTATTCTCATCTCTTTAAGACTTTTCCACAGTTTGTTGGGATCCACACAGTCAAAGGCTTTGATGTAGTCACTAAAGCAGAAATAGATGTTTTTCTGGAATTCACTGGCTTTTTCTGTGATCTAGCAAATATTGGCAGTTGATCTCTGGTTCCTGTGTCTTTTCTAAATCCAGCTTAAATACCTGGGAGTTCTTGGTTCATGTATGCATACTGAGCACAGCACTTTAACAGCATCATCTTTTAGGATTTGAGATAGCTCAGCTGGAATCCCATCACCACCACTAGCTTTGTTTGTGGTGATGCTTCCTAAGGCCCACTTGACTTCACACTCCAAGATGTCTGGCTCTAGGTAAGTGAACACATCATTATGATTATCTGGTCATTGAGAGCTTTTTTGTATAGTTCTTCTGGGTATTCTTGCCACTTTTTCTTAATATCTTCTGCTTCTGTCAGGTCCATACTGTTTCTGTACTTTTTGTGTCCATCTTTGCATGAAATGTTCCCTTGGTATCTCTAATTTTCTTGAAGAGATCTCTAATCTTTCCCTATTTGTTGTTTTCCTCTATTTCTTTGCATTGATCACTGAGGAAGGCTTTCTTATCTCTCCTTGCTATTCTTTGGAACTCTGCATTCAGATGGGTATGTCTTCCTTTTCTCCTTTACCTTTTGCTTCTCTTCTTTTCTCAACTATTTGTAAGGCCTCCTCAGACAACCATTTTACCTTTTTGCATTTCTTCTTCTTGGGGATGTTTTGATAATCACTTCCTGTACAGTGTTACGAACCTCCATCCATAGTTCTTCAGGCGCTCTATCAAATCTAATCCCTGAACCTATTTGTCACTTCCACTGTGTAATTGTAAGGGATGTGATTTAGGTCATACCTGAATGGTCTAGTGGTTTTCCCTACTTTCTTCAATTTAAGTCTGAATTTTGCAATAAGGAGATCACGATCTGAGTCACAGTCAGCTCCTGATCTTGTTTATGCTGATTGTATAGAGCTTCTCCATCTTCTGTTGCAAAGAATAAAAATCAATCTGAATTCAGTACTGACCATCTGGTGATGTCCATGTGTAGAGTCATCTCTTGTCTTGTTGGAAAAGGGTGTTTGCTATGACCAGTGCACTCTCTTGGCAAAACTGTGTTAGTATTTTCCCTGCTTCATTTTGAACTCCAAAGCCAAACTTGCCTGTTACTCCAGGTATCTCTTGACTTCCTTCTTTTGTATTCCAGGCCCCTGTGATGAAATGGGCATCTTTTTTTGGTGTTAGTTTTAGAAGGTTTTTAGACTTCAATGCTCTGCATTGCCCCCAGGAGAAGCTGGAACCCAACTCTTCTCATGATTTAGAGGATCCTCCAGGATAGGCTTGGGAAGTCTCATATTTTTCTTCTTCCTCTTCCCCTTCCTTCTCCCCTGCTTTCAGCCATTGGCAAATTATTTTCACTTCCTGAAACTCTTTCCATTGTCATCTCTTGCTCTCCCTCCCACATTTGAGTTTCTTCTTATGTTACTTCTTGCACCTGCAACACTTTTTGCTTCATCCTTTCTCTCCATGCTACTTTACTGCTTAATATCCAGTGGGGATGGATGGGTAGAGCTATACGCTGCTGCTGCTAAGTCACCTCAGTCATGTCCAACTCTGTGCGACCCCAGAGATGGCAGCCCACCAGGCTCCCCTGTCCCTGGGATTCTCCAGGCAAGAACACTGGAGTGGGTTGCCATTTCCTTCTCCAATGCATGAAAGTGAAAAGTGAAAATGAAGTCACTCAGTCGTGTCCGACTCTTAGCAACCCCATGGTCTGCAGCCTACCAGGCTCCTCTGTCCATGGGATTTTCCAGGCAAGAGTACTGGAGTGGGGTGCCATTGCCTTCTCTGGTAGAGCTATATAACAGGTGCTATATCCGTGAACAGAAGGACCTATGAACTCAAACTTCATGACCTCCACATTGTTGTGTGTGGATGCTGTTTATTGTTTGCAGAACACTGACTTAGGCACTATGAAAGTACTTTTTAAATGCTGTTTGAACTTTTGGTCAATACACTTAGGTAACTTGAACTGATACAAGCAGAGTGCACTCATATACAAGATAGGAATGACACAAACAAGGTGTACAGGAAATAGAAATTATTTTCCTATTTGGGGCAAAGAATGAAGGTAATTCTTTTGGAATATTACTATTCTTGATCTTACATTTCCTCACATTCACTTTTTCCCATGAATGAAATAGCCAGGTTTTGATAATGCTAATATAACAAATGAATGCTTTCAAAAATAGTTCTGTAGTTGATTCCATAATCTCCCTTGTAATCATTTCCCAGAGTTTCACAGGTCTTGCTTTCATGAGTCTCAGCTCTGTTTCCTGGAAGTCTATTTATTTTTTCTTGATCACTCCACAGTGAGAAGCAAGAACAGCTGCTGTCCATGGCTATGTCTGTTCATACCATTGAAGAGTCCTTTATCTCACCTATCCTTCAAATAGCACTAGGTTCTTGAAGGAAACACTGCATCTGCAGACCTAACTGGGTTTTGTTTTGATTTCAAGGACACTGTTTGTCCCAGTGTGGTTGCTGCACTGCTGCATGACCACCTCCTCGTGTCCCCTGAGATATGCCTTGACTGTGTTCCTGGCTTTCTGTATTTTGCATCATATACCATGGGGGGAACTGTCTGAAGTGCTGGCCATTGGCATGAACCTTTCTCAGTACTTTTTTTTTTATCTAAAGGTGAGAAGAGCAAGCTTCATAATTCACCAGCACTTCCTGGGTGGCCACACCTTCTTTTCTCTCCTGTCTGGCCTAACCCAGCTGCCATCTGTTCTCCTAAGCACCCGGGGCCCTCCTGTGCTTGACAATACATTGCACTGTTACATGAAGAAAAATGAACTGTGATGGGAGTCTGAAATTCTTTCTCCTTTTATAGTGTGTCCAGTTTCCTGTGTTTTGTTGACTGCAGCCAGTTTGTATATACATGCTTGTAAGTTACCTTTGCTTAGTTTTATTCCAAAGAAAAAACTTAACATAAATAATGTGTATTATTTATTGATATCACCCTGGATATTAGATAAACATATAGGCAGGGAGTTTTTAGAAAGCATGTATTATACACTCAAGAGAATAAAAGGAGTTGTTTCAGTCTAGTGGGGAAGTTATATATTTAGGGCATTTTTCAAAATATGTTACTCCATCAGTTTCACTGGTCAATTGACTCTGCTTTAAAAGCACATTGAAAAGAATATAGATAAGAAGGATATCTATTTGTTGGGTATATTCTAATTTTCCATCTAATGTTATATATGTCTATCATTTACAAATTCCTTGATTTCTCAGCTGATCACTGCTATTTTATTTGGAGTTCACATTATTATCTAGAAAAAAATCTGCAATAAAATACTCGATAATGAACAATGAGTATTTATTTTAAGAGTTGCAGTAGACTTGGGGTTAATTCTTTAATAGTCAATGTAATTTTAATCCTGATAGAGAAAGATGCTCTTGTGCCAGTAAGCACCACATATACATATACTGTATTAGTAACTTTTAACCACAAATACATTGATTTCTATTGCTTTAATTCAAAATGACTATATGTATTCAAATAAGAAAATTGATTTATCAAATTTTCTTTGAAAAAACCTTATATTTAGTAGATCAAACTTTTAATTTTTTCATTAAAATTTTTAATTTAATAGTTTCATTAGATATTTCTTTTTTTCCACAATTTGGATAATAAGTAAAAAAATTTAGAATGATTGGCACTCAGTTTTGTATTCAGGAATATAATAAATAAATAATCTTAAGTCTACATTTTTTTCCTTTTCAGCAAGGGAAATTTGAATATTTTGAAATTTTGAATATCTATTTATTTCAATTGTCTCTAAAGTAAGGAAGGGAGAGGGTGAGGAAAAAGAAAAATTAAAATCAGAACTATGTTAGGTAAGGCTCAAAGATGTCATATTGTCCTAAAAAGAAAATGACTTTTTATTAGCTTGTGACCATGAAATAGTTTCCATTTTATATTATATATGCTGGTATTATAGGTAGAAATAGAATATATCTATGGGTTTATCCACAAGATATTCCTAAACCAGCTAACACTACAGACATTTCTATTATCGTTAACTATTTAGGGTCTATCAGAAATGCTCTGTATTTATATCATGTTTACATGGGTCTACAGGGTTAACTGTATAAACTAGTTACAGTCTATGCTTACTTGGTATATAACTTTGGCAGATTTACTTAATTTCTCCAAGTCTCAATTTCCTTCTCTGTAAATGGAACTGATACAAGTTTTACTTTGATAAAATCAGGGGTCAGCAAACTATAGCCCACAGGCCAAATCTGATTTGCAGCCTATTTGGGAGCAGACAAGGAGGCCAAAATAGTGTTTATATTTGTGGTGAGTTGTGAAAACAAAACAACAAAAGCAATGAAGACTATAAGAGACCTGCTGCTGCAGCTAATTCGCCTTAAATCGTGTCCAACTCTTTGTGATCCTATGGACTGTAGCCCACAGGGTTCTCTGTCCATGGGATTTTCTGGGTAAGAATACTGGAGTGGGTCTCCACGCCCCCTTCCAGGGGATCTTCCCAACCCAGGGATCAAACCAGACTCCTGCTTGGATTACCTGCATTGGTAGATGGATTCTTTACCACTAGAGCTACCTGGGAAGTGACCCTATGTGACTGTAAAGCCTAAAATGTTCACTATCTGGTCCTTTATAAGTAACTTTTCTAACCCTTAAATTATATCAAATAGTTATTTTAAGATTAAATGAGATTATTCATGTAAAGAATTTGATAGGAGATCAGGCATATGGAAGAGGCTCAATAAATGTCACTTGTTACAGTTTTTGGTAATAATAATTAGCAAATGATATTAATATCCTTCTTAATGGGTCCACCCATTGGTTAAGGCCCATTTTATCTGTATTATCTCACTAGGTCCTATTGTAATAGCATATGTGATAGATTAAACAGAAAGCCATTCTTATTTAGAAGGATGTAAAAGGTTCTGTATCCCTGGTGGCTCAGACGGTAAAGCATCTGCCTACAGTGCAGGAGACCTGGGTTCGATCCCTGGGTCAGGAAGATCCTCTGGAGAAGGAAATGGCAATGCACTCCAGTACTCTTGTCTGGAAAATCCCATGGACAGAGGAACGTAGTAGGCTACAGTCCATGGGGTAGCAGAGTGAGACACGACTGAGCGACTTCACTCACTTCACTAACAATGTATAATTTCCGATTCATTTTTATTCACTAATGAATTAAGTTTATTATACTTAATGCAACTCTGATGTGAGAAGCTGTGTCTTGGGAGAAGGGAAATCTGGAGGTAGGTTCATAAAAACATGTCAAAGATCACTGGAAAGGAAATCACTTAATGTTCTTTCTTTGTGGGTTATTTTTATTTCTCTTGTAAAAGAAAGAATGTTAGTCATTTGATTTCTTCTTTTCTGAAGAGAGGCTTCAATTTGGAAAGAGTGATGTTTTCCCAAAGGGTGAAGGGTCAGGGGTAGCTGGAAGGGAAGATATGAAAGGGAAATAAGTCTATTGTTTTGTTTTGTTTTACCTTCAGAGAATGTAGAGCATTAAATCCCTTGCTTTCTGAATGCCTGGGAATCTTATGTAAGCCCACCACCATAAACTAAGGTTCATACAAGTAAACATCTCTCCCTTCCTTAAGCATTAGATTGAAATGCATTAAATAAATAAATAAACTCTTTTCAGCTGTCCCGATATTAGACCCACTGTCCCAGCCAGTGGGTCTTTGGGAATGCCATCATAATGGGACCCAGCCAGCTGAGGGACAGAGTAGTAGAATCTGCTCAGAGTAGTCTGGTTTGGACTCGAGCTTCAGTACAGTTAAATGTATAGGAAAAAAAAAAATAAGGTTCCCCTCCACAGAAAGAAAGAAATAAATAAAGCAAGAAAACCAGTAGGGGTTCAAGTTAAAAGGGAAGACCTTATAAACAGATGTGTCTTGGTCAGCAGTAGCAAGATTCATGACGCCATGGCTGGGTAGAAATGAAATAGGCCATGAATTCCTCACCAAATTCCTATGAAAAGAGGATTCTGGTGTTCCTACTAGGGATTTCTTTGTTCTTCATCATCATGATAGCCAAATCACAGGATTCTAAAGCCCTTGGTTAAGAGAATTATCATAAACCTATGAATGTTCTGGCCCCACACAATAGTAAAAGGCATCCTTTGAGTTCTCTATTAAAGCTCTAGTGCATGGACACTTTTGTTACAAAGTTTCCCACAGTAAAAAAGTGATGGATCGTCTAAGTTTTTTAATAAGATGAGAAAGAAAACATCCCATATATCCATAATTTGGGACCGGTTCTGAAAATGCAGTACAGCCAGTCTTGTTTAATTCAAAGTGAGGTAGGGGAGAAGCAAGATGGCTTTGAAAGCTCCTGGTAGGTAGAGATGAAGTGAAGCAGACAAAAGGAGAGTGTCTTGGTATGTCATACAGGGTGCCCACTAGTCAGAGGAACTACAGGAAGAAACAGTGCTAAAAGGCCTGCTGGATAAGGTGAGTCCCCATGTGTGAAACTAAACTCTGAAGAGACAAACTCAAACTCTTAAATTGCTGATGAATCTATCCCATTCAGCTGTACTCCAGATCAATGATTCCTAAACTTAAGAACAGATGCACATTTCTGAAGATTCAGGACTTTTCTGCAATGCTCCTCACCAAATCTGACTTGAACTCATAGGATGCTTGTTAAAAACTCTTTTAGTTCAAAACTATCCCTTTTAGAGATATTTTAAGATAGCACTGCTAAGCAACTTGGTAACAATTTTTACTTACTTTGCAAACGATTATATAAGTAGGCAAGCTAAAAGTCATTAAAAAGCAAGATATTATTGATGTCATTTGCATCATGAATCCTTATTTTTACTATCATCTATCCTGGACTCTTGAGAGTCCCTTGGACTGCAAGGAGATCCAACCAGTCCATTCTGAAGGAGATCAGCCCTGGGATTTCTTTGGAAGGAATGATGCTAAGGCTGAAACTCCAGTACTTTGGCCACCTCATGCGAAGAGTTGACTCATTGGAAAAGATTCTGATGCTGGGAGGGATTGGGGGCAGGAGGAGAAGGGGACGACAGAGGATGAGATGGCTGGATGGCATCACTGACTCGATGGACATGAGTTTGTGTGAACTTCGGGAGTTGGTGATGGACAGGGAGGTCTGGCATGCGATTCATGGGGTCGCAGAGTTGGACACGACTGAGCGACTGAACTGAACTGAGCTTAACTGATCCTGGATCTGCCCCATGACCTGGCAATTATTACCCAAGGGTCTCATCCTTTAGGACACACAAGGCTACTTCTCCTGTTACAAACATATCAATGGGGACAGAGTAGGGACAGTGAGGAGAAATAAAATGGCTGATGTGCCCACCTAAGACTAGAAGCACTATCCCTTTGAAGTGGGAACATTTAAGATTTATTTCAGACCTACTTGTAACCTCTGAAGGCATCTGTGTATCCAGAGGATCTTCTCGACCCAAGGATAGGAGACCCATGTCTCTTATGTCTTCTTCCTTGGCAGGCAGGTTCTTTACCACAGCACCACCTGGGGAAGCCCCATCTGTGTATGTTGTCTCTATAAAAGAGAATTCAAGGGCTCATATCTGGACTTATGTCAAACATTGTAGCAAAAACTATTTTCTACTGAGTCGTCCTTGAGATTCTGAAATACACCTCCAGAAATATCTCAGAGGCTTTGTCTATAGGAAAAATCTTCCTCCCAATAAATACCAATAGATTGTTTTAATAAGTAGACAAACGCTAGAATATAACCAAGTTGTAAAATGGGTCATAAGTGTTGGGTTGTTTTGCCTTTAATAATCCATGATTACTGTCGACTCAAAGGAAAAAGAAAAGGTAAGGGCCTGGATACTCCTTCAATACATAGCATCTATGAAATGACTGTATGGGCCAAAAACTCTCCAAAAAAGTGTTGAAGTACAAAGGGCCTGGCAGGAGGTATTGTGTCAAAGGAGTCAATGAGAGCCCAGTGAAAAGCTTTGCTGAGCTGCCTCTGTATTGTGTGTTTCTTCAGTGGATACCAGGCCAAGACTAGAATAGCCTCTTATGAGGAAGTCCTTTAATTTTTTTCTTATATTTTTCTTCTTCTTTTCTTTCTGTGCTTCCAGCTTATCCTCTTCTTCCTCTGTATAATCCTTCCCTTTTTCCATTAAATTTTCTGGGATTTAAAAGACATGGCTAAATGTGGCTTAGATATTTGAAATTTGGAAACGATTGCTTTTGTTGACTTTTATTTTCTCATATATTTGGGTGATCCATGAGCTTAGAAATGAGTGTCAGTGTGGGTGGCAAGAATGAAGAGAGGACAAGCATGTATTACGTGTAGGCCAAGTGCCAGGAAAAGAGCTAGCCATTTTATTATTACACTGAATAATCACACCAACTTCATGAGGTAAATATTATTTATTTTTCCTTATCAAGTGAGAGAAAAGTTTCAAAATTGCAAAGATGCCCAAGATCATGCAGTTTGTAAGTAACCGAGGTAGATATGAAACTATTTCTATCAAACAAAGTGAGATGCTAGACAGTAATTGGGAGCAGAGGGCAACTTACTTACATATAGTGGCCAAGAAAGGCTTCTTCATAGAAGTAACATTTGAGCTACAACCTGAAGGATAAAAAGGAGCTGGCTTTGCCTAGAATGGGAAGCTGAGTGTTCCAGGCAGAGAGAACAGAAGGCCAGGGTGGAAGGAACATCATAAACAAGGGAGAGAGGTGAACACAAAGAGATGGGAGAAATCTCTAGGCATCTGATGATGTTGAAATGTATATTCATATTAATACATTTAATATTTATTCAAAGTGTAGTGGAAAGCCATTTAAGGGTAAGAGACAGAGGAGTGAAATGATATCATCACCCTTTTTATTTAATTTCTATGTAAAGTATATCTCGGAGAAGGCGATGGCACCCCACTCCAGTACTCTTGCCTGGAAAATCCCATGGACGGAGGAGACTGGTAGGCTGCAGTTCATGCTAAGGGTCAGACACGACTGAGCGACTTCACTTTCACTTTTCACCTTCATGCATTGGAGAAGGAAATGGCAACCCACTCCAGTGTTCTTGCCTGGAGAATCCCAGGGATGGGGGAGCCTGGTGGGCTGCTGTCTATGGAGTCACACAGAGTCGGACCCGATTGAAATGACTTAGCAGTAGCAGAGTGTATCTTGTGGAATGCTGGGCTGGATGACTCACAAGCTGGAATCAATATTGCTGGGAGAAATATCAACAACCTCAGCTATGCAGATGATACTGCTCTAATGGCAGAAAGTGAAGAGGAAATAAAGAGCCTCTTGATGAGGGTGAAAGAGGAGAGTGAAAAAGCTGGCTTAAAACTCAACATTCAGAAAAGAAGATCATGGCATCCTTCATGATGCCATGGCAAATAGATGAGGAAGAAATGTGACAGATTTTATTTTCTTGGGCTCCAAAATCACTGCAGATGGGGACTGCAGGCATGGAATTAAAAGACCCTTGCTCCTTGGAAGAAAAGCTATGACAAACCTAGACAACATATTAAAAAGCAGAGACATCACCTTGCCAACAAAGGTCCGTATAGTCAAAGCTATAGTAGTCATGTATAGATGTGAGAGTTGGACAATAAAGACTGATGGCTGAGAATTGATGCTTTCAAACTGTGGTGTTGGAGAAGACTGTTGAGAGTATCTTGGATGGCAAGGAGATCAAACCTGTCAATCCTAATGGAAATCAACCCTGAATATTTATTGGAAGGACTGATGCTAAAGCTGAAGCTCCAATATTTTAGCCACCAGATGCAAAGAGCCAACTCATTGGAAAAGACCCTGATGCTGGGAAAGGTTGAGGGCAAGAGGATAAAGGGGCAACAGAGCATGAGATAGTTGGATGGCATCACTGACTCAATGGACATGAGTTTGAGCAAACTCCAGGGGATGGTAAAGGACAGGGAGGCTTGATGTGCCGCAGCCCATGGTGTCGCAAAGAGTCAGACATGACTTAGGACTGAACAGCAACAAAAACAAAATCTATCTGGTTCTTGAATGCATCTTTTCATTTAGTACTCTAGGAAGTGAAAATGTATTTTATAGCTCCATATTATGACATCTGAGATGATACAACAGGTTATGAGTTTTACTGTCTTTCCTTATTCCAAACCCATTAATTAATTAAAATGCCATTGCTTCTCTCTTATCTGAATGACAGTGGATAAACAACAGTTTGTGACATTTGAGATTATAAGATTTATTTCAGAATGCCATTGTCCCTGTCTTATCTGTGTTAGAGTGGATAAACAAGAGTGGTCACCTTTCTGTTCATCAGGGACTGTGCAGAATCCACGAGTAAGAGCCCCTGGAGTTGTTTAGTGATATGTCAAGCTGATAAAATTTAACATTGGTTTAAACATTATGAGCCCTACTTGGTAAGATAATGATTCTGGAACCACACTTTCTTATTTTGAATCCTCACTTTGCTGCTTACTATCTGGGAATATTTGGGCAATTTGTTTAACTTCTCTGTCTCAGATTTCTCATCCTTCATGTGGGGATAATAACAGTGTCTACCTCATGTGATTACTGTGAGAAAGAAATGAATTAAAATCTATATAGCACTCAGAACAGTGCCTGGAACATAGAAATGAACTAATAAGGGCTAAGTGTATCTAAAACTGTCAGATTAGAGCAGGAATTAAATCTGCTCTTAGAGATAGTCTAACAAAATTTGTTTCATCCATTTTTTTTGCAAGTGTGCAAAAAGGTAAACACTCCTTTTCCAATATGTGTATATTAATGAAGCGTTTGTAGATACTGACTTAAAAAAATGGCATAGTATGGAAGTTGGAAGTTAAGTTTTATTGGGGGCAAGTGAGGACTATAGCTCAGGAGAGTGCATTTCAGATAGTTCTGAAAAACTGTTACAAAGAGGCAGTGAGGAAGGTCAGTACATATGCAATTTTGGTGAAGGGAGAGTACATGTAATCAAGCACATAAATTTTGTGGAAAGTTTCTACTAGCCAAGAGAAGCAGTTGTCCTTCTGAAGGTTTTTATTGCTTTTCTAGATATGAGAAGATATAAGAACTGAGCTCAGAAAATTGACTCTTGAAAATATTTGACTATCCAAAGACCTGTTCTGGCAGTTTTTCCCAGAGCACAGGGTGCCTCGTTTCAGCAGCTGCAGTAGCATGTGGTTTAGTCCTTGTAGAGGTAGATGCAAGTGCCAATGGCAAGTTAACATGGGTAATGAAGTTGTAGATATCGGGAGAGCTACTTAAAAGAAAGAAAAAACAGGACACTTGAGAACATCAATATTTTAAGAAAAGAAAGAGGGGGCACAAAAAATAGACTATCGAAAAGAATGTTCTGAAAAGGTAGAACAGGTGAAAGAGGGCTAGAGTACAAGTGATAGCAGGCCAACAGTGGTAAAGAGATCAGCAGAATGAAGAGTAAAAACGGATCCCCATTGATTGTACCATTAGGACAGTTTTGATCTTTATTCAACTGGTCTTGGGGTAGACTTGGAAAAAGGAAGTTGGTTTATAGCCAGGGGTTAAAACCTAAATATGAAGTGAAGAATTATAAACAACTCTTCTAATAGGAAAAAGGAAGAGAGGAGAAATTATAGCTTTGAAAGGAGGCTGGAATTGTGGGTGTAAAAGTATATGTGTGTATGTACACTCAAAATTATGGAAGAATGAAACCTTGTTTTAAATGTGGGAATATAATGCAATGGAAAAGAGAACATATACATCTGAAATTAAAGACATATTGAATGAGTTTTCTAAAGGAAGATGTGATAGACTCATTAAAAGAGAGGTGATTAAGAGCATCCTGACTGAGTCTGAATTTTATCTCTAGCATTTCCTAGCTGGAGCCATGGGCATGTTGCTAAAAAAATATCTCTGTGCCTCAGTTTCCACATCTGTAAAATTGAGATAATAATAGGATACACCTTGGGTGGCTATGGTAATATATTGTGCCCACATGTGTACTAAGCATATAGCAAGCATATACCAAGTATATAAGCATGTATCAAGCATATTAATTCTATGCAATAGAATTAATAGCTATTTTCGTAAAGGAAGGGAGAGAACATTTTCTTTGAGATTGAGGAGGAAGTCAGGCAAAGGAGTAACTAAACTGTGAAGGATAAGGGAAGGGATTTGAGAAATGTCTGAATGGAAACCCTCTACTGCTGCTGCTAAGTCATGTCAGCCGTGTCTGACTCTTTGCGACCCCATGGACTGTAGCCTACCAGGCTTCTCCGTCCATGGGATTTCCCAGGCAAGAGTACTGTAGTGGGTTGCCATTGCCTTCTCCTGGAAACCCTCTATTTCCTCAATAATTGGAAAGAAAACTTCGGACAAGAAGTTAGGAACAGGGTCTGAAATGTAGATAAAGTGGTAAAATTTGAGCATAGGATCTGGAAAACGGCAAAGAAAGATGAAATAAAATAGATGATCAAGAAGGACTTAGGGCATAGGTGATACAAATACACTTGCCAAAGAATCAATGTGCCTGCACATGAGATTTTCTCCAGCAGGTTTTACCAGCTGGTAGATGCTGTAGTTACCACCCTACATGGACTGTGCAGGTCAGAAGTGAGCAGAGATGGAGAAAGGGATCTGCTATCACAGTCATTCAGTAAGTCATTCCATTAGGAATGCTAATATCTTTTAAAAGCTTTCATTATTGTGTCATTTTAAAACATTTTATTATTTTTAGTATTTCTTTACTTTTTTTCCTTATAGAAAAATATACATAATATAAAATTTAACCATTTCTAAGTGTGCAACTTGGGGCTTCCCAGGTGGCACTGGTAAAATAACCTATTTGCCAATGCAGCTAGGTCTAAGAGACCTGGATTCTATCCTTAGGTTGGGAAGATTCCCTGGGGGAGGAAATGCCAACCCACTCCAGTAGTTTTGCCTGGAGAATTCTATGGACAGAGGAGACTGGCAGGGTAGAGTCCACAGGGTCGCAAACAATCAAAGATGACTGAAGTAACTTAGCACTCACATATGCATGCACACAAGTATACAACTTAATGACATTTAGTACTTTTACACTGTCGTGCAACAATTACTACAGCACATTTCCAGAAACTGTTTTATCACCAAAGTGAAACGCTGCACCATTAGATAATAACTCTTCATTACCCTCTTCTTCTAGTCCCTGGCAATAGCTATTCTGTTCTCTATCTTTATCAGTTTGACTATTCTGCTGCTGCTGCTGCTAAGTCACTTCAGTTGTGTCCGACTCTGTGCGACCCCATAGACGGCAGCCCATCAGGCTCCCCCGTCCCTGAGATTCTCCAGGCAAGAACACTGGAGTGGGTTGCCATTTCCTTCTCCAATGCATGCAAGTGAAAAATGAAAGTGAAGTCACTCAGTCATATCTGATTCTTAGCGACCCCATGGACTGCAGCCAACCACGCTCCTCTGTCCATGGGATTTTCCAGGCAAGAGTACTGGAGTGGGGAGCCATTTCCTTCTCTGTTGACTATTCTAGGTACCTCATGTAAGTGGACTTATACAATCTTTTTCCTTTTGTGTCTGACTTATCTAACTTAGCATAATATTTTCAAGGTTCACCCATGTTGTACCATGTATCAGGATTTCATTCCTTTTTGAGGCTGAATAGTATTCCATTATGTGTATGTAACATTTTGTTCCTGTATCATATCTATCCATGAACATACATGTTGTTTCAACCATTTAGTTATTGTGAATAATACTGCTATAGATCTATATCTATATATCTATCAATACCAAGTGCAAGTGGACTCTATCTCAGAAATGCAAGATTGGTTTCATAAACAAAAATCAATCAAATCATTTCACCATATTAACAGCAAAAACAAACATAAAAACATATGGCCTCTAAATAGAGGCAGAAAGGCTTTTGATCTAATTCTATATTCATTCATGAAAGAAAAATAAAAACATAGAAAACTAGGAATAGAAAGAAACATCTTCAATCTGATAAACAGCATGTACATAAGAATCAACATCATTTTTGTTGGTAAAATATTGAATGTTTTCTACTAAGGTTAGGAAAAAGACAACAATCTTACTCTATTTTTGTCAGTGTTTTATCAGAGATCTTAAGAAGTGTAATAATGTAAGAAAATAATAGAAAGGGTGATGGTTAGAAGGACGAGTAAAACTGTGTTCTTTGTAGGTTATATGTGTGTGTTGTAGAAAATCCTAAGGAGTCTATGAAATTCTACTAAAAAATAATACATGATTTTAGCAAGGATACAGGTTCACTAAAATAAATTTTATTTTTTAACAAATATAATTGAAAGAGTGTAGCAAATAATTGAAAAATAAAATATAATTTGTATTAATAATTATTTAAAACTTTAGAATAAAATTAACCAAAAGCATATAAAATCTCTACATCAAAAGCTCCAAAATGTAGATGAGTTACTTGAAAAGGATCTAAAAAACTGAGAGCTATATTGGGCCACTGGTTTGGAAAACTTATTGCTGTTAAGATGTCACTTTTCCTCCAATGATTTGTAGATTCACTGCAATCCAAATTAAAATCATAGTAGGCTATTTTATCAAAATTAATATGATGATTCTAATTTTGTATGGGGATACAAATGATGTATCTAGATTAGTTGAAACAATCTTGAAAATGAACATAATAGCAATCTTTTTTATATTATCTAATTTTAAGAATTATTTTAAAGTTTTAAAGCCAACCCAGTTAAGGTTGGTCAGGGTTTGCATAACAGACTCACAAACCAATTGAACAGACTGGAGAGTCCAAGAATCAATCTACAGATAAATGTCAATTAATTTTAGATAGAGATACAAAGGCAATTCAATGGTGAAAGGAAATCTCCACCTCCACCCCACCCCCCGCCGCTGCCCCGCAAATGATTGGGCAGCCATCACAGCCATCATTTTAGCCTATTTCTATCATACCCAAAAGTTTGCTGTCAATCCTTGCTCATACCTCTACCATCAGCAATCACTAATCTGATTTTATAAAGGAACTTCTTTTTCAACAAATGGTCAATAATAACTGCATAAACACATTAGAATGAAATTAAACATGTCTATTTCACAATATATACAAACATTAGAAATGGATCATTAAAAAAAGAAATGGATCATAGACCTGAAAGCAAAAATCTAAAGTAATAATCTTTAAAAAAATTTTTAAGAATATCTTTATGACCTTGAGTTATATGAATGTTTCTTGGCAAGGAAACAAAAAGTAACACAGAAAATTAAAATTTTAAATGAATTTTAAAATTTAAAATGAATGAGCTTTTTAAAGTGTCCATCAAAATAAACCATTATGAAAATAAAAAAACAAGTCACAGGCTAGAGAAAATACTCATGGCACATACATCCAACAGAGTATTTACATCCAGAATACTAAAATGCATTTTACAAATCATTAATAAATACTTTGGCCACCTGATGAGAACTGACTCATTGGAAGAGACCCTGATGCTGAGAAAGATTGAAGGCAGGAGGAGGAGAGGATGACAGAGGATGACGTGGTTGGATGGCATCACCGACTCACTAGACATGAATCTAGACAAACTCCAAAAGATAATGAAGGACAGGGAAGCCTCACATGCTGCAGTTCATGGGGTTTCAAAGAGTCATACATGACTTAGTCAATGAACAAAAACAATAAAAAGTTTGATTACTCTAGCCAATATAAACAAGCAAGATTATTGAACAGTCACATATCAAAAGATATGGCAAGCCAAAAGTCCACATTCTCCACTTGAGTTAAATAAAAACCATTTCATGCTCATTTGAAGAATTAAAGACTGATAATATGAAATGTGATGATATGGAGGAACTAGAACTTTAATGTTACTGGTAAGGATACAAAGCAGCATACCCCTTTTGAAAACAATTTGGCTGTTTCTTACAAAGTTAAATGCACTCCATCAACCCATTGCCCAGAAATTCTACCCTTAGGTATTTACTAGAGAAATGAAACATATATCCACAAAAAGCAGTGTACCAAAATGTTTATAGCAAATTATTTGTAGTAGCCACAAACTACAAAACCCCAAATATCCTTAAGAGGAAAAAATATAAACTCTGATATATTCATATGATGGAATCCTACTCAGCATTATAATAGAATAAAACACTATATGGGCTTTCCTGGTGGCTCAGTCAGTAAAGAATCCTCCTGCAATGCAGGAAACCTGAGTTCGATCCCTGGGTTGGGAAGATCCCTTGGAGGAGGGCATGGCAAACTACTCCAGTATTCTTGCCTGGAGAATCCCCATGGACAGAGGAACCTGGTGAGCTACACAACTGAGCCCCTAAGCATAGCACATGCAAGATGCTGTATGATGGATGACACTGAAGGATTAATCAACAACAACAAATAATATCTGGTTGAATGAAAGAATCCAGATGCTAAAAGTACAAGCCATATTATACAAATTACAAACATTTCAAATACAGAAAGAAATAATCTATATTTACTGAAATCAGAACAGTAGCTGCCTGTGAGTCTTGAGAATGATCATAGGGCAGCATGAAGGAACTTTCTGGTGTGACAGAAAAGTTCTCTGCTTTGGGTATGTGACTGTATATATCAGCTAAAAACCATCGGATTATGCATTTAACATGTGGACATTTCATGGTATATAAACTTTGCTTAAAGTTAAAACAAGTCTTACCAAAGTTGGTTAATAAACAAGAAAAACATTAGCAGGAAGAGGAGGCACCTGCTTCATTAGCATTGACTTCTTTGTGACTTCCTGAATGCTATGCCCTTAAATGGTTCCTTACTGTCCTTTCTTCCATAACTGACCCTTCACAAACTCTACCCTTCTCTCCTCTGTTTCCACCTTCCTTACTTGGCAGTCTCTGTTCTTTTTGATAACTCTCTTCAATTCTCCTCTTTCTCAGTCGTAAGACCTATTCTGATACCTCTTATTCTTATCAAGGTGTAAATGAGAAATACTATATTAAACTGTTCACTTTCTGCCAAATATTTATTTTTAATAAGCAAAATGCTATAATTCAGAATCAAAGAAGTAGGTTGAAAAATTTTCACTATCAAGACAATAAAATTAAAACATTATCTTTTATATTTTTAATCAGCTGCTCCACTAATACCAAATTGTCAGAGTTTGATGAACCTGAAGATAAACCGAAGACCTTTAATCTTGGAAGAAGTGGGCCGTTATTAACCAAACATGTACTTAATGAATGTAGATAAACAAAATGACAAATGTTTCTGAAGAAAAGGAACATTTTCTAGGACTCTTTCCTCTTTCACTTATCTTCCATATGTTTTACCTTCTATTCTACCATTGAATATTTGAAAAATCATTCTAGTGAGTCTCTTCAATTCTGTGACCATTCCTATACACCTTGCTCAAGTCCTGTTGTCTCTCACTTTTCCCAAGGTATCCCCTTAGTCATCTCTGTGATTTCAGTTGGGTCTCCCTCCTCTCTTACCAATTTTTGTTCTCCTTTTACTTTTCATACTCTCATGGATTTTCTTCCAACCTCCAGCTACACTAAGTGTGGGTGTTTTGGAAATAGATTATACTCTTTCCTTTCTCTGTACCTTAGCATAGACTATTTCCTTTTCCTGAAAAGTCTGCACCTAGGCACAGACTTCCTGAAGATCCCAATAGTTAGCTAACATTTTATAGGAAGGCTTAACATGCTCTCTCCTGTGCATGCTTCCCTTTGATGATGGTTGTTTATCATTATAAGACCATTTTGTCCTCTTCCCTGCTAGACTGTAAACTCCTTGAGAAAGGGATTATGATAATCTGTGTATTCTAATTTCTGGCCCAGTGTCTGACCCATTGTAAGCATTCAATAAATATATGTTGACAATGTTTTATGAGAAATATTTTAGAAGATTTAACTAAACTTTTCTGTTTGTTTGAAATGTTTGTGTGTGTGTATGTGTGTGTGTATATATATATATATATATATTTTGCTTTTATTTTTGGTCTTATTTCCTTACTTACATACATATACACACATGGAAAACCATTAATAAATGTTACTGGAGGAAGGTGCCAAAAGAAGTAGTAACATATATGGTTACCAGTATATTCTCTGGTGTTTAACATTCTTGCCTTTTCTTTTTTTCATGAGATAGCTTCTGAAACAACAGTCCTTACTGTAAGAAATTAATGAACCAAAGCTGGATTTATTTTAGGAACCCTGTTTGTAAAAGGAAAGTAAAAAGACTAGTTAATATTCTTTTAAGAAGATGATTTTCCTTTATCCTGTTTACTTATGTGCAAATCACTGACCCACTTTTAACATGATGAGGATAATAGGTAGGTTTGGGTTGGTATCAAAATTAAAGTCTAAAGTCTGCGTCTAAATTATGAGTTGTTTGCTTGTGAGAAATTTCCTAACTGGGACAGCTTCCAAAAGCACTTTACTATAGCTTCATGGAATTTTCTCAACTGTTTTATTTGTTCCTTCTCCACACCTCTTTCCTCATGCATGGAGGCACATCTGTCTGTTTTCTGCCTTATCAAGCATGCATCTACATATGCGAGGAAAACTCCGCTTCCTCGGCTAAAAACCTGTATCTGATTGTGGTAATAAAGCTCTACTTCCTCAGTTCAAAACATGCCATCAGACAAGACCAATTACTTCAAATGACTCATAGTAACAGGCAAAGCAAGAGTCGTCTTTTCAAAGCCTTTGAACTTCTCCTGCTTCAAAGGTGTACTAAAATGTGGTTATGAGGCGATTGTCTAAAATTGCCAAATTACCAGTTTCCAAGCTCTGATCTTCATTATTTTGCATACCTAGACAAAGGAAATCAGTGAGATTACCTACCAGAAGGAAAAGAGACCAAAAAAAAAAAAAAAAAAAGGAGACAAAAAAGTAACTATGACATAGGTGAGGCTTGAGGCAGTGATGCTTCTCAGGCAAAGGGCAGGAAAGGGCTTTAATTAACTGTTGATAGAATCAGGTTACTAAGTTAAGCAAGTAAATATTTTTTCATTATCATTCTTCTTCAGAAAAACATAAAAATATTACTCAGAATAATTAGCGGATATCTTTCTTAAAGAATCCATTGTCCAGAAGTTTTGCCTGATACTTTGAATTCTGGTGAAATATTTCCTGATATTCACATTTATATGTCTGAAATGTCAATAGTGGTAAAAGTAGTCAAAACTCATAATTCACTGCCAGCCATCTAGGGATTTGTATGAACTGAATTTGTGTCCATACCTGCTCCTGTTTTTTCTCCAGGTAGGAATTTAGACTGACTTTCTCAAGGGAAATATTTTCTATAGGTTTACAGCTTTCACGACCATCCCTTTCAGTAGTATAAATGACTTTATTTTACTTCTTGTAAACATCTTTAAAAATGTCTACCTTCTTTATAAAACTTCTTCCCAAGCACAGTAGGGGCAGCTGAGCCTAATAGCTATGGGCAAGTTCTGTAGAGCAAGACGCCTCTGTTCAAATCTTTGTTCCATCTGTACATTCAGCTAGATGACTTTAGATGAGTTACTGACTTCCTGACTTAGTTTCTGCATCTGTAACATGGGGATAATGCAATAGTACCTTCCCTAAGGGTTGTAATGAGCATGAAATATTTAAGAAGCATTTCAAACAGTACCTGGCACTTGATAAGCCTTTTTTGTGTTTTGTAAAATATAAAGTATATATGTTTAATTTACTTTTTAAAATTTGTGTAAATTGAGAGCATAATGATTGTGCTTTTTAAAAGTGAGATAATCTGATGAGAAAAAAATGCTGAAGTGCTTAACCACTGCCTGATTAAGGAGAACTAGTTGGTAGTTGGAACTAGTTAGCTTCTCCTGTAATCTGTACCACACCTAGCCACAAATGGTTTCCCCCAGCAGAAAGTCCAAAGACACTACCAAATCCAGTGAACTAAGCCTTGTCTTCAAGTATTTTTGCTTATTTTCTTAGTGTGTCATCCCCATTAAAATAAGGAGGAAAAAATTTCCAACCCTTGAAAACATGCTTTTTCTTAGCAAAAAATGAGCAATTTTGATGAGGTGATATTATTCACACTTTTTAAATGCCTAGCAGTCAGACATGGTACAACCACCAACTCTTAGACATTTAGACATTTAGATCACGAGAGACACTTTAGATTATTTAGTTCAAGCCTCTCACTTTACAGTAAAGGAGGAAACTACAGTGAAACAGACAGATAGGCTTTCCAAGATCATAGTCAGTTAGGATTGGATTTGAATCATACTGTTGGAGAGCTTACCTTTTGAAGTCAGGTAACGCTGAGTTCAGTTTCCAACTCTCCTACTTCTGTACCACTGAATGCATCTTAATCTTAGCTTCTTCAACCCTGAAAATATAGTGAGATGTTATTTATAGATGAGCTAATAATTGTAAAGCAATTAGCACATTGGCTGACAGATAGCAAGCTCTCAATAAATCATACCTATTTTTATTGTTACTCTTTTTATTTCCTTGTTTTCCTGTGTGTCTTCCATCATAAAGCCAAATACCATATGTTAAAATAAATACTGGTCTCCTCCATGTGATTGTTGTCAAATCATACTCTCTGACTGGCTCCCTTTCACAGTTGATTCAGCACAAGATGGTTTGTAGATGCCTATAGTTGGCACCTTAGTTTGTGGGGCAAATGGTGACTGAGTCAAACTTTCATACTCTCTCTCTATATATATAGCACAGATCCTGTAAACAAACCTACAGAGTCAAGTTTTGTCTCATCCACTTTGTGTCATCAAGCTCTTGCACAGGAAATGGAGTGTATTTAATATTGGTGACTCTGTACGTGTCATTTAATCGTCTCTATTGATTGGATTTCATGAGTGTGGGGCTTGAACAGAGCTTTGATTAGACTGTAAGGATTCTTGGCCATTTTCTTTTACTTGACACGGTATCAATGTACCTTCTGGTGTGATATCACTTTCACAATCAATATCTGAAAAAAAAGCCCTGTACATAGGCCTCCAGGAAGAGATGGTACTGCCTCTAAGTATCCTTAAACACAGATTAAACCCTCTCCAATTGAAAAAGGTTTACTGCATGTTTTAGAGCAGGATAGAGGAGAAAATAAGAACTGAAAGGGGTCTCCATAGACTTCTTGTGTAATTTACGCATCATTTTTTATTTAAAAGTGTCAAATTCTCCCTTTTAATCTCGGCTAACATTTGAGAATGGATCATTTCTACCAGTGAAATTTTACAGTTTCAATCTAGTGCTTTTTTTCCCTAGATGTAATAATAGTCTATAAATATATTATTTGGGCAAATTGATATCTTAGATAGACTATTCTTGCCCAAATTCATTTTGCATGGATTTTACTGCTGTGAAATGTCCACTGGGTCTCCCGGACTAATCTTCCACTGAAGCAAAGTTTATTTTTCTATTTGCCAAAGTTGTTCCATCACGAATTCACAGAGCTCAGGCTCCAGATTTAAATAACACAAACTAAGCAGCATTAAGCAGCAAATGTGTCTCTTTATACTAGGTTCATGGAGTTTGTGGTGGTGTCATAATGCTGACTGGCAAAGGGGCTAGGATAAAATGCTTATTTATCTCTCCTCTAAAACATAGAATTTTCCCAGAGGTCAGCTCCTGTGATCTTCGTGGTCAGTGTTGAGTTGAGACTCCTGGGAGTAGATGAGGTGATCTGAATAATTTCAGACTATTTTAAGTAACAAAACCCAGTGGCTTGGAAATAACATATTCTATCATGAAAATGTAAATTTCCACTAAAGTGAGTTACCTGGCATCAATTTACCCAGCACCATACCCTGAGATGGAAATTGTCTGCCACAGAGTGATAGGGACAGATGGATAAAGAGGATGAACTCCTGTACTACCACTGTCTTTTTTTTTTTAACAATACCTCTCTGTCTGTAACTTTATCATCACCTCCTGCAGGTTCCTGTCTTGTGTTCTTCCTTTTGTCATATGTTTCTTTAAAGCAGCGCTTGGCAAACTAAAGATCCTGAGCCAAATTTGGCAGCTTGTTGTGTAAATAAAGTTTTATTGAAACTCAACCACACTCACTTGTTTAAGTCTTATCTATGGCTGTTGTCCCATTGCACTGGCAGAGTTGAATAGTCTCAGCAGAGACCATCTGGCCAGCAGAGTCTAAAACATTTGGTATCTGGTCCTTTGCAGAAAAAGTCTGTAAACCCCTGCCTTAGAGCAACAAGTTTTCATTGTGAAAGGACAAGTATTATGTAGAACAAGTTGGAGGGAAATGCAATTCTTCCCCCAAATAACATCCTGTTCTTTGATAAAAATTGTGTTGTCTGTTTTTGTTAATTTTAATGGGGTGGTGGCTGCATGACACTGGAGCAACTGTGAGGAGATATCCCAAGTCCAAGGGCAGAGAAGCCCAACAAGATGGTAGGGGCTGGAGTGGTAGCTGCACAGTGCTGGAACAGCTGGGAGGAGATACCCCACACCCAAGGACAAAGGAGAAGCCCCAGTAAGATGGTAGGAGGGGCAAAATTGTGTTTAGAATCAAATCCCATACCCACCAGAGATGCTCAGAGGGCTCAAATAAGCCTTGTGAGCACCAGGACCCAGGACCCCACAGAGACTGAGCCAGAACTGTGTTTCAGTGTCTCCTGCAGAGGTACAGATCAGCAGTGGCTTGCAGCAGGGGCAGGGGCTCTGAGTGCAGCAGACCTGGGTATGGAATAAGCCCTCTTGGAGGAGGTTGCCATTAACCCCACCATAGAGCTGCCAGAATTTACACAGGACTGGGGAAACAGATTCTTGGAGGGCACAAACAGTACTTTGTGCACATCAGAACCCAGGAGAAAGGAGCAGTGAACCCAAAAGAGACTGACCCAGACTTGCTTGTGAGTGTCCAGGAGTCTCCAGCAGAGTTGTGGGTTGGTGGTGGCCTGCTGCAGGGTTGGAGGTACTGAGTGTAGCAGTACATGCATGGGACCTTTTGAAGGAGGTCGCTATTATCTTCATTACCTCCACCATAGTTTAGATAAGTTCAGTTCAGTCCCTCAGTTGTGTCCGACTCTTTGTGACCCCATGGACTGCAGCATGACAACCTCCTTATCCATCACCAACTTCCGGAGTTTATTCAAACTCATGTCCATTGAGTCGGTGATGCCATCCAACCATCTGATCCTCTGTAATCCCCTTCTCTTCCCACGTTCAGTCTTTCCCAGCATCAGGGTCTTTTCTAATGAGTCAGTTCTTCGAATCAGGTGACCAACATATTGGAGCTTCAGCTTCAACATCAGTCCTTCCAATGAATATTCAGGACTGATTTCCACCAGGATGGACTGGCTGGATCTCCTTGCAGTCCAAGGGACTCTCAAGAGTCTTCTCCAACACCACAGTTCAAAAGCATCAATTCATCAGTGCTCAGCCTTCTTTATAGTCCAACTCTCACATCCATACATGACTATTGGAAAAACCATAGCCTTGACTAGACTGAACTTTGTTGGCAAAGTAATGTCTCTGCTTTCTAATATGCTGTTTAGGTTAGTCATCAGAGAAGGCAATGGCACCCCACTCCAGTACTCTTGCCTGGAAAATCCCATGGATGGAGGAGCCTGGAAGGCTGCAGTCCATGGGGTCCCTGAGGGTTGGACACGACTGAGAGACTTCACTTTCACTTTTCACTTTCATGCATTGGAGAAGGAAATGGCAACCCACTCCAGTGTTCTTGCCTGGAGAATCCCAGGGACGGGGGAGCCTGGTGGGCTGCCGTCAATGCGGTCACACAGAGTCGGACACGACTGAAGTGACTTAGCAGCAGGTTAGTCATAATTTTTCTTCCAAGAAGCAAGCGTCTTTTAATTTCATGGCTTCAGTCACCATCTGCAGTGATTTTGGAGTCCCCAAAAATAAAGTCTGTGACTGTTTCCACTGTTTCCCCATCTATTTGCCATGAAGTGATGGGACCAGATGCCATAATCTTAGTTTTCTGAATGTTGAGTTGTAAGCTAACTTTTTCACTCTCTTTCACTTTCATCAAGAGGCTCTTTAGTTCTTCAGTTTCTGCCATAAGGGTGGTGTCATCTGCATATCTGAAATTATTGATATTTCTTCTAGCAATCTTGATTCCTGATTGTGCTTCATCCAGCCCAGCATTTCTCATAATGTACTCTGCACATACAGGGTGACAATATACAGCCTTGACTTCTCCTTTCCCACCATAGTTTGGCTGCAGGTAAATAAGAGGGAGGGAACACAGCCCCACCCATCAATAGAAAATCCGATTAAAGATTTACTGAGCATGTCCCTGCCCATCAGAAGAAGACCCTTTTCCCCTTAAGTCAGTCTCTCCCATCAGGAAACTTCCATAAGCCTCTTATCCTTCTCCATCAGAGGGCAGACAGAGTGAAAACCACAATCACAGAAAACTAACCAATCTGATCACATGGACCACAGCATTGTCTAACTCAGGAGCTATGCATTATAGGGCCACCCAAGACAGGCAGGTCATGATGGAGAGTTCTGACAAAACCTGGCCCACTGGGGAAGGGAATGGCAAACCACTTCAGCATTCTTGCCTGGAGAACCCCATGAGCAGTATGAAAAGGCAAAAAGATAGGACACTGAAAGATGAAACCTCCAGGTCAGTAGGTACTCAATATGCTACTGGAGATCAGTGAAGAACTAACTCCAAAAAGAATGAAGAGATGGAGCCAAAGCAAAAACAACACCCAGTTGTGGATGTGACTGGTGATGGCAGTAAAGTCCAATGCTGTAAAGATAAATATTGCATAGGAACCTGGAATGTTAGGTCCATGAATCAAGGCAAATTGGAAGTGGTTCAAACAGGAGGTGGCAAGAGTGAACATCGACATTTTAGGAATTCGTGAACTAAAATGGACTGGAATGGGTGAATTTAACTCAGATGACCATTATTTCCATTACTGTGGGCAAGAATCCCTTAGAAGAAATGGAGCAGACATCATAGTCAACAAAAGAGTCCAAAATGCAGTACTTGGATGTAATGTCAAAAATGACAGAATAATCTCTGTTTGTTTCCAAGGCAAACCATTCAGTATCACAGTAATCCAAGTCTATGCCCCAACCAGTAATGCTGAAGAAGCTGAAGGTGAAGGGTTCTATGAATACCTACAAGATCTTCTAGAACTAACACCCCAAAAGAGATTTCCTTTTCATTATAGGGGGCTGGAATGCAAAAGTATGAAGTCAAGAAATACCTGGAGTAACAGGCAAATTTGGCCTTGGAGTATAGAGTGAAGCAGGACAAAGGTTAATAGAGTTCTGCTAAGAGAATTCACTGGTCATAGCAAACACTCTCTTCCAATAACACAAGAAGACACATGGATATCACCAGATGGTCAATATCAAATTCAGATTGATTATATTCTTTGCAGCCAAAGATGGAGAAGCTCTATACAGTCAGCAAAAACAAGACCAAGAGCTGACTGTGGCTCAGATTATGAACTTCTTATTGCTGAATTCAGGCTTAAATTGAAGAAAGTAGGGAAAACCACTAGACTATTGAGGTATGACCTAATTCAAATCCCTTACAATTATACAGTGGAAGTGAGAAATATACTCATGGTATTAGATCTGATAGAGTGCCTGAAGAACTATGGATGGAGGTTCATGACATTGTACAGGAGGCATGGATCAAGACTATGCCCAAGAAAAAGAAATGCAAAAAGGCAAAATGGTTGTCTGAGGAGTCCTTACAAATAGCTGAGAAAAGAAGAGAAGTGAAAGGCAAAGGAGAAAAGGAAAGATATATCCATCTGAATGCAGAGTTCTGAAGAACAACAGGGAGAGAGAAGAAAGTCTTTCTAAGTGATCAATGCAAATAAATAGAGGAAATAACCTAATGGGAAAGACTAGAGATATCTTCAAAAAAAAAAATTAGGGATCCCAAGGGAACATTTCATGCAAAGATGGGAACAAAAAGAACAGAAATGGTATGGACCTAACAGAAGCAGATGATATTAAAAAGAGGAAGTAAGAATACACAGAACTATACAAAAAAGATCCTAACCACCCAGATAACCAAGATGGTATGATCATTCACCTAGAGCCAGACATCCTGGAATGTGAAGTCAAGTGGGCCTTAGGAAGCATCACAATGAACAAAGCTAGTGTAGGTGATGGAATTCCAGTTGAGCTATTTCCAATCCTAAAAGATGATGCTATGAAAGTGATGCACTCAATACGCCAGCAAACTTGAAAAATTCATCAGTGGCCACAGGACTGGAAAAGGTCAGTTTTCATTCCAACCTCAAAGAATAGCAATGTCAAAGAACATTCAACCTAACCCACAATTGCTCTCATCTCTCACACAAGAAAGTAATGCTCAAAATTCTCCAAGCTAGGCTTCAACAATACATGAACCGAGAATTTCTAGATGTTCAAGCTAGATTTTGAAAAGGCAGAGGAACCAGAGACCAAATTGCCAACATCTGTTGGATATTATAAAAAGCAAGAGAATTCCAGAAAAACATCTACTTCTGCTTCATTGTCTACACTAAGGTCTTTGATTATGTGGATCACAACAAATGGGATAATTTTTAAGAGATGGGAATACCACACCACTTCATCTGCCTCCTGAGAAATCTATATGCAGGTCAAGAAGCAACAGTTAGAATTGGAAATGGAACAACAGACTGGTTCCAAATTGGGAAAGGAGTACATCAAGGCTGTATATTGTCACCCTGCTTATTTAACTTATATGCAAAGTGCATCATGCAAAATGCCAGGCTGGGATGAAACACAAGCTGTAATCAAAATTGCCGGGCGAAATATCAATAACCTCAGATATGCAAATGACACCAACCTTATGGCAGAAAGCAAAGAGGAGCTAAAGAGCCTCTTGATGAAAGTGAAAGAGGAGGGTGAAAAAAAAAACAAAAAACCTGGCTTAAAACTAAACATTCCAAAAATGAAGTTCATGGCATCCCGTCCCATCACTTCATGGCAAATATTGGGGAAACAGTAGAAACAGTGACAGATTTTATTTTCTTGGGCTCCAAAATCACTGCAGATGGTGACTGCAGCCAAGAAATTAAAATACGTTTACTCCTTGGAAGAAAAGCCATGACAAACCTAGACAGCATATTAAAAAGCAGAGACATTAACTTTACTGACAAAACCCATGTAATCAAAGCTATGGTTTTTTCATAGCTTTGTATGTTGTCATGTATGGATGTGAGAGTTGGACCGTAAAGAAGGCTGAACACCAAAGAATTGATGCTTTGGAACCGTGGTGTTGGAGAAAACTCTTCAGAGTCCTTTGGACTGAAAGGAGATCAAACCAGTCAATCCTAAACGAAATCAGTCCTGAATATTCATTGAAAGGACTGATACTGAAGCTGTAATATTTGGCCACCTGATGAGAAGAACTGACTCATTGGCAACGTCCCTGTGCTGGCAAAGGTTGAAGGCAGGAGGAGAAGGGGACGACAGAGGTTGAGATGTTTGGATGGCATCACCAACTTGATGGATGAGTTTGAGCAAGCCCCAGGAATTGGTGATAGACAGGAAAGCACGGCATGCTGCAGTTCATGGGGTTGCAAAGAGTCAGACATGACTGAGCAGAGCAACTGATCTGATAGGATGGAGGTGGGACATGGTAAAGAGTTGGGCTGGAGTTGGGAGCTTGCTGTAGACTGGACTGCTGGTGGTTTAATGGGTAATATAATTTCAGATGAAAAACTCTAAAACTCTAGTATTGGAAGGAGAGTCAGATCTAGGTTTTGTGGTGCCTGAAACATACAATTTGTGGGGGTGGGGAGGATCTTACAAATATACAAAGCCACAAGCATGCAATCAGGTAGGGAGTCTTGAAAAACACCTTAAAATTTCGGTTTCCTTAGCTCATAGTAAAAATGTTTCAGGTTGAACATTGAAACTGCAACCTGATTTTCTTGATGGGAGCAAATGCCCCCTATCAGCACATAAAGGTTATCTCTAGGAGCCTGTCCATCATCTTGGGATAAGGTCAAACAGGTTTTGTCATAGACTGTTTGAGAGAGACAATTTGTCTTCTCTCAGGTCTCTTAAATCTGATCATGATGCCAAGATTAAGATACACTAGAATTCTCCTGATTGAGGTACTGGGCTGCTTAGTGACCTTGAGAAAGACTGGGATCCAAGCATGTAAAGCCTACCAAGGATGGATCTAAAGTGCAGCTTAGAGAGAAGCCACAAAGGAAGTGGTGACATCCCACTGTTCCTCTCTATCATTATCTTCAAACCAGGAGAAAAGTTGAGAAGACTGGCAGATTAACTGTTGCTGATCTGTAATGATCCAGGGAAGAGACTGCATTGCACTTAAGTTCTGTGGTGAGGAGAGATGCTGTGCACCCACCATGTCCCAGTGGGGGTCTCTAGGGGAGCAGCACCCTTATAGGTCCATGGGTGGTTCCCAGACTCTCATATACCAATTTCTATCTCACTCTTTGTGAGTCCCTGAGAGCAAGACCTTTGGCACATAGTAGGCTCTCAATAAGTTCTGAATGAAGAGGTGTCTAGAAACCAACTGTAATATCTCTCTGCATACACCTCACATATAAGCTATCCAGGTTGGGGACTTTTTCTCATTTAGTCTGTTGTTGTTCAGTCACTCAGTTGTCTCCAACTATTTGTGACCCCATGGATTGCAGCACACCAGGCTTTCCTGTCCTCCACCATCTCCCAGAGCTTGCTCAAACTCACCTCTATTGAATCAGTGATTTCATCCAACCATCTTGTTCTCTGTCGTCCCCTTCTTCTCCTGCCTTCAGTCTTTCCCAGCATCAGGGTCTTTTCCAATGAGTCAGCTCTTTGCATAAGATGGCCAAAGTATTGGCTTTTCAGCTTAAGCATCAATCCTTCCAATGGATATTCAGGACTGATTTCCTTTAGGATTGATTGGTTTGATCACCTTGCAGTCCAAGGGACTCTTAAGAGTCTTCTCCAACACCACACACAGTTCAAAAGCACGAATTCTTTAGTGTTCAGCTTTCTTTATGGTCCAACTCTCACATTCATATATGAATACTGGAAAAATCATAGCTTTGACTAGATGGACCTTTGTTGGCAAATTAATGTCTCTGCTATTTAAAATGCTGTTTAGGTTTGTCATTTAGTCTGTATTTTCACAAGAAAGAGGGGAGTCATTATTCTTTGATACATGAAGTACCTCATTTTTATGTAGGTAAATTGCCCGTTCAGAGAAAACAGTACATTGTGGTATTGTCAGTACCACAGTACAACTCTGTGGCTTATTATCTGACTCCACTGATTTATTTATAAAAAAAAAAAAAACAAAACTAAAGAATAGAAAATATGCATGCAAATATTAAATTTCTTAAATGGAATCAAATTCTTGGAGAAGATACAAAAGCTTTCCATCTGGGGTCAGGATGGGAAGGGGGAAGGCTTGAATCTTTAGCTGATTTGTTGAAGAAAACTTAGCAGAATGTAGTATGTTGTAAAGAATAATCCTGAATTGGCATGAATTAGAAAGGTAGGATTTTCCTGCTTCTTTGAACATTAGTCCATATCCTTCATGTTCATTATACTGTAGACTATTAAGCTATTTTATGGGCATGAGAGAAGTTCAAGTACAGCACAAGTTGCCAAAAGGATTATGAAGTTCATTTTGATTGATCAATAATTAACTGTACCTTGTGAAATTACAGGCTTGACTAATTGTGGAACGTATCATAGTGAACAGTCCAAGCTGCCAGAAAAAACAGAGAAGACAGAAGAAAAAAACAATAGAAACTGAAACATCTGTCCCTTTTATGCTGCAAGAGCTGGTAACCAAGATCTCCCTATTTCCTTCTCTATCTCAAGCACAAACAGCGTAAAGCAGGAGTTGGATTGATACAGGACACTACAGAAGATGTTTGCTTATAATTATTTCTAGCACTTTTTTGAAGCTCAGGGATAAAACATTTCCAATTATTCATCAAGCTCTTAGAACCTATAGGCCTCTATAATAGGGATTTAGCAGAACAACAAATAGCACACAAGAATATAGATGAAAGGAAGGAATGTGAAGGGATTATTACCATAAAAAAGCAAATGACTATTTGATGGAATTACAACAATACAGGGAGTCAGAGAGAGATGGGAAAATAATGCTAATTGATAAATACATAGCTGTTTAGCATTAATTTGAATTACGTCATGCTTGTGAAACAAATAATACCTGTCATTTGCTTTTCACACCTATATATATATATATACACACATATATATATTTATGTATGTATATATAACTTTTGAAAGATAACTATCCTAGACTTCTGTTGTCTCAATGGCTGCCTTGAAAAACCTATCCACTTTCTTTCAACCAATGAGTTTTAACTATTAAAATATTGGTGGAAATTTCGTTTACTAATATCTGACAGCCTTTGTTTACCCAAAATACACAACAATTTGTACTACTCATTTATGGCTTACACCTACCTACTTCAAAACAGGTTTAGAGTACTCCTTCCTGTGAACAAATATTAAGATCTAAACCAAATCTAAACCAAAGTATAGGATTGACTGGCCCTGTTTCTGTTCTGTAATTACTCTACATATTTTTCTTCCTTTGTTAGTGCAGAGAAAAAAATTATCTAGAGATAACAGCAATTTTAGCACAATCATGCTTTTAAAATTGCATTGGGCAGATTTATGGATGATCAGGAATCTCAAAGTAGAAGGTGAAATCATTTTCTAACCACAAATAACTGAGCCATCCCAGTAACAGTAGAGTTCAGACAGGAAACAGATTGTCTTTCATAAAGATAATGAATTCTTTCTTTCTTTCTAGTTACTGCTGATCAGATAATGTGATTACTATCTATTTTTCAATAAATAAAATATTTTTTTTGCAGAAAGTACCAAAGGAATTCAAAGTAAATGGCAAGATGGGATCTCTAAAACTCTTCTATTGTCCCAAATTATAAGAACCCACCCCTTGGTTGTTCCACTCAGGAATGCTGAAATTCTCACAGGCCCATTCCATCATGACCTATACTTGCCCTGGACTGTTCTCTAGGGAGCACTGAGGCATTAGACAGATAGGTCTTTGAGGTTTTGTGGACCTTGGATATTATTTTTGTTTTCTAAACTTTGTTTTACCTATAAGTCAAATTTTTAGTTTCAGACGGAAAGGCTATACTTGCTGGTATAGTCAAGATGTAAGATTCATGATTGCTAGTATAATAAAAGAAGTCAGTTTTGCTACCTAATAATGTGCTTGAAAGAAAAGAGAGAGTTAAATTTGCAGTTTAGAAAGGCACACATTTATAAATTAAGATAAAGGCACACATTTATAAATTAAGATTTACCTTTCATCAATGCACTTTTAATTGATAATGACTCTAAACATATGTATAATTGTAGTTCTAAACACAAGAACATTTTCTGGTCAGTGAGTGGAGGAAAAGAGTAAAAAGGTGAGACACTACAGGATCCTGAAAGAACTGAGACCTTCAGAATACAAAATAGGTCAAGAAATAAATGTGAATGAAACAGGATTCCAACTTTTTTTTTTTAAACAGAGAAAGCTTTGACAGAAGAGGGGAAAAGAAAGATGAAAAGGTATCTAGTCATTTTCTATGTGTATCTCTTTTGAGCCTGGGGATAGGAAGAACATTTCAGTTTTATACTGATTTTCTTATGGCTTTTGGAAACTATTTATTTGCATTACATAAAAATAAATACCACAATAAAAGTTTTTGTTTACTATGATTTAAAGTAAAGTAAATGTTTCATGACCAGGATTTAAAGTTACATTTGTGACTGCAAATAATTCTAAGAAATGAATATTTCCCTGTTTTGCTTTTATACTAAACAAATCTGCAGCATGTTACTTTAAAAATGAAATAAAGCTTGTGTTCATAGTGACAGTCAATAACACTACAGCATAATAATCAATTGCTATTTGTAGCAGCAGGACTAGCAGTGGGGGCAGATCAGTGCAAATTACTGTCACTGTGTGCTGTCATGTATGCAGTCAGCCTGTAGAACTCAAGACAAATGACGCTCGATTCAGTGAAATGAGACAGTACTTAGTCATACCTGCACCACAGCAGAGGAATGCATGTTGGCATCAAATAGAACAGGAAAGTGGATATAAATCTAAAACATTGATGGATAAGAAAAATAAATTTATCCAGCTAAGAGTTCTCCTCCCAGGATTCAAAGTTAAACGGTCATACTTTTTTTCTTCTTCTTCTCTAAGCTGGAAATTGGTGGATTACAGGTATCTAGGGATCTATAAAAAGGTTAGATGGCTTTTTAGTGAACACCAGAGAAGTCTGTGCTGTACTTGATTCCGTTTCAGAGAGATGTGTGTGTGTGTGTGTGTGTGTGTGTGTGTTAGTCACTCAGTCGTGTCTGACTCTTTGCGACCCAATGGACTGTAGCCCACCAGCTTTCTCTGTCCATGGAATTCTCCAGGCAAGAATACTGGAGTAGATTGCCATTCACTTCTCTTCCCAACCCAGGGATCGAACCCTGGTCTCCTGCATCTCAGGCAGATACTTTACCATTTGGGCTACAGGGAGGTCCTTCAGAGGGATGACTGACTCTGAAATCAAATATTAGGTGTAAGTCACTAGCAATGGCCAATTTTAATGACAAATTTAAGTGGTGATGCAATCCACATACAAATAAGAAAAAACTAAGGAGGGGGAACCATGTTTGCAATATCATTTGGGGTTAAACTATTTTTTAATCTTCAAAGATAGAAAGAAAGTTGCTTTGGGAAGTTCTTTAATCTTTTTGCCAATCAAGCAAGTAATTTAAAAGCTAGAACCACTGATTTTCTACCTTGGTCTCTTTCTTTGATAGTCAGATCACTTGCCTTCTTTTTGCAGGTAGGCAATACAGGGAGTAATAGAGCAGAAGGAAACTGGTATCTTCAAATCTACAAAAGAAACAAGTTGAGCAGATTGACACCAACATACTAATCTCTCTATTTCTCACACTCCCCAGTAGTTAATGAAGTTTGCAGAGGGGTATATTAATTAATTCAGGAGAAAAAAAATGCTTTAAATATTACATTGAATAGGGTCAGTCACATAATTGACTGCACCCTGTATTAAATGAATCTGAGGTGACCCAAGTTCAAAAATAGTTATGAATTTCAAGACTGCATGGGAGACCATTAAACCAAGTGCTGCTGCTGCTGCTGCTAAGTCGCTTCAGTCGTGTCCAACTCTGTGCAACCCCATAGATGGCAGCCCACCAGGCTCCCCTGTCCCTGGGATTCTCCAGGCAAGAACACTGGAGTGGGTTGCCATTTCCTTCTCCAATGCATGAAAGTGAAAAGTGAAAGTGACGTCACTCAGTCATGTCCAACTCTTAGTGACCCCGTGGACTGCAGCCAACCAGGCTCCTCCGTCCATGGGATTCTCTAGGCAAGAGTACTGGAGTGGGGTGCCATTGCTTTCTCTGTAAACCAAGTGTGGGCCCTTCTAAATGTGGCGTTTCTTTCAGTGACACAGATTGTGCATCCTTGAAGCCAGCCCTTCCATGGGAGAGTTTACCTTCCTGTGCTTTGACTTCCCCACACACACTAGCCTAGTTTGGCTTATGTTACTTAATCAACCGCCAACAAATTGATCTCTAAAACAGTGGTTGTAGATTGATAGCCTATATCCTGAAGTTGGCCCAGAGCCAAATTCTGGTCGACCTGATGCATGACTATTACAGGTCAAGACTGAGTGACAGCATTGGATGAGACTTCTTCTCTCAGTCCCTACTATTCCTCTTTCTTTGACAATGAACTGTGGTCACCCCTTACATACCTGCCTAGCTAACCCTGTTAACATTTGAGTTTGCCACCCATAAAATGGCAATGAAAATCTTTGGCTAGCTTTCCCTTCTCCTAATAGTTCAAATAATAGTAGTAAAAGCATCGTGCTGATAAAGCTACATGGAGCTTAAGAAAATATTAGTTAAAGCATAAATAAATTAATAGCATCAATGAAATGCATATTCTGTAAAACTGTGCTCTCAGGAAAATTTTGCATTAACTCAGTACCCCCTTTAATGAAAACTTGTTAGAAGAAATGCCAGTCCATCTTCACCCTATTTACTTCACTGATCTAGATACTGGGGAAAAAAAAAAACAAACAAAACCTCAAAAATTCACTTACCAATATGCTGAGCCATTTACAATTCTGAAATCACATTAAAAGCAACTAACAAACACCAAGGGGAAAGGGGCAGAAACACTTAAGTACAATTAAAAGAAATTGAAATGACCCTTGGAAGCAAACTGTGATGAATGAAAAACAGCAACTCTTTTCCAAGTAAAATAACTTTATCAAAATGACTGCATGATGCCTAAAATATGTACATCATTTAGAAGGGTGACAATTCACTTGATTGTTAAACCCAGTAGTGATAAATTGTAGTTTTCTAAAAGGGACCAAATGACCTGAAAAATAATGCACCTAAAATTTAAGAAAGCATTTCTTTCAAATATATATGATAATGCTTTGAGTTCAATATTGTGATTTTGAACACAATAAGTGATTTTCTTATCGATAGCTCAATGTTGCTAATGGCTTACATATATAACTCTGTCTCATAACTCTATCATGGGCAGAATCCAACTGCAAGCCCAGCATGCATTTTTATTGCTTTCACCTTGCTAGATTATTTTTGATATAGAAAATCTATGCCAATTTAGTTGTGATTAGCCTTCACTAATCCTAGAATATATTTTCATAAGTCACCATATTTGAGTACTCCTTCAACTTCCCAATGAATGGAATGAAGAACTTAAACTTTTGGTCTTGGCTATATTTTACTGAGGAAAGCTGTTTGCCTTACATGGAGCCTTTGGAAAAAAATAATGCAGGCAGCAATTCTCTTGAGTCAAATTTGTGCCACAGTCAGTCACTCTTCCTGAGATGTCAGGACTATATAATTTTATAACAGAGTAGAAGTTTTCTTAGTCTGCCTCTATTCCCCAAACTGTAATTCCATTCAAAGAAATATTTGCCATGTAAGTCAGTATGGACTAGAACTATCATTAGGAGACTGCTTTTAGAATATTATTGGTGTTTACCTGGAAGAAAACACATAAAGCTGCTTGCTGTTCCAATTTTTATAATTTTCCTGAAGATGTTCCTTTTTAATGATGAAACCTATGGAAGGATTTTGGCTTTTTCTGTTTAAAATATTTGCTGCAGAGCTTAACCTTAAATGAGGTATGCTAGATATGGGATTTCTTTTTTTAACAGAATAAATGTAAGATGGAGCATGATGTGTCACCAGAAATTTTTCCCAGGAGAAATCTATCTCATGAGGCTGTGATTCACTTGGCCCAGGGAGACTATAAAACTAGTACCACTAGCCTGTATTTCTGGGATTTTGCTCTTCATGAAGTAGTTTAGGTATTATCTACTAGCCTTTCTTCATGTCATTTTTCTATAGAGATCTCCTTTTACAATTGGTGAATTCTATTTCATTTTTTCTATAGTAACCACACATCCCTTGAGTAAGTAATATGGCTATGGAAACATGAATAAGACTTGGACTTGACAGCAATGAGCTTAGCATTAAATGGAGACATGTTTGTACACATTCTATCATTCTGTGTAACCATCCAAACAAAATGGGCCCTGGATGAGGCTGACTTTGAAACTTTATGAGCAACTAATGGCACCCCACTCTAGTACTCTTGTCTGGAAAATCCCATGGACAGAGGAGCCTGGTGGGCTGCAGTCCATGGGGTCGCACAGAGTCGGACACGACTGAGCGACTTCACTTTCACTTTTCACTTTCATGCATTGGAGAAGGAAATGGCAACCCACTCCAGTGATCTTGTCTGGAGAATCCCAGGGACGGAGAAGCCTGTTGGGCTGCCGTCTATGGGGTCGCACAGAGTTGGACACGACTGAAGTGACTTAACAGCAGCAGCAACACATGTATAAGTGTCAGAGGAACGATTTGCACTTATGCTTTAGTCTCCAGTTCTTTTCATTGTGTTTCTTCAGGATCTATGGGTTATAGGCTTGTGTACCTTAAAAGCTTTATCAATAAGTGAACCAGATAGCATCTTTGAATATATATATATATATATATATTTGGCTTGTGTTGGAGGCAAACTTTATAGAATTGGGAATCCAAAATAAAAATGACTGTCCTTTCCCCAATGACTCCTAGACAAAATTAAACTGGAATCATTCTTGAGTCCTAGATCCTCAAGAAAGAATCAAATATCATATAAACAAGTTGATAACAAGAATTTTTTGAAATGTCTTTCTCATATCAAAGAATCAATTCAGAGCGCATGTACTTGCCTAAAGTTGAAATTTAGAAGAAACTTCTAAATCATAAGATAAATAACAGCCTTTACTTTTTGAATTGTTTAATATTTAATATTTAGTTTAATATTAATATTTAGTTTAATATTAATATTTAATTCAATTCTTTGAAAACCAACTATTTATTTACAAACATGTGTGAAGGGATAGTATACACACAATAGTGAATGACAAATGTCCTACCTTTAGTTTGCTTAAAATGATTAATAAAGTACTTGTGTAATATTTCTCAGTACACTAGAGTACTAATTATATAGTTCTGTACCTGAAGCCTTCTGAATGTATACTAGTAAAGAACATTAAAAATGACACATGTAGGGAAAAAAGACACTCAAGTATATTAAATAATGAGTACAAATACCAATTTCATGACTATCTCATATATGTAGTTTCATCTTTGTGTTTGTATTTAAAAAGTACAAAATGCAAACTCAGTGTTATAACAACTTTGTCAATTAACAAATTTTACAATCTGTAATTTCATCACAAACTTTCCAAGTACTATAAACACTAGTTATTTTTGACGCCCTTTCTATGTTTTCTGCAAACTCCCATGTGAAATAAATAGCAGTGTATTCAACTCTATTATTCATTGGTAGACATGTTTATTATAAATAGAGAGAAAAAAGGAACCCTAGAAAAGCCCATTTATTTTATGCAGCATGTATATGATAAGGATCATATCAAGATTTCTATTAAAATAGAAACTCATATTGAATGTTTGCTTGCAATACTGGGCTTCCCTTGTGGCTCAGCTGGTAAAGAATCTGCCTGCAACGCGGGAGACCTGGGTTCAATCCCTGGGTTGGGAAGATCCCCTGGAGAGGGAAAGGCTACCCACTCCAGTATTCTGGCCTGGGGAATTCCATGGACTGTATAGTCCATGGGGTTGCAAAGAGTAGGACACGACTGAGCGACTTTCACTTTCACTTTGCAGTACTGACAGTAGGCTCACAATTGTTGGTTCCAAAGACATTGTGAAGAATTTTAATGATTTGATTTGTAAGGAATACATTAGCATTAACCAGAGGTGGTGAAACATCTCTGGCTTTAGCTTTTAGACTCTCCCACACCCTTTTGGTTTTGCAGTTTCCTTTCCTTACATTGGATTTTGTCATAAGGATAGGTGTAGTCATATGGGGAAATGTGAGATTGATTGGATAGCAGCAACATAATATAGAGCAAATGGACCTAAGAGTCAAGATTTCACTTAATGAAATACTTTTGACATTGTACTAAGAAAATGAAAACCTGAAGGAAACCATTTTATCAATATTACTATTTAAAATTCTAATTATTTAGAATTGTAAGAAGAAAAAGACTCTAAAAAATTGTATTGTGCTCTCCTGTCTTGAAAGACAGTGGTAAAATAAAACTGAAAACTCAAACACTAAGGAGGGGAAAGCAAAGAAAGGATAATGCCAGTGGCAAGGTTAAGAAGGATAAACATAGGACTGAAATGTCTAAGAGAAGGAAACCCATTACAGCTGAAATCCTATCTTACTCAGGGACTTCCCTGGTGGCTCAGACAGTAAAGAAGCTACCTGCAATGCAGGAGACCTGGGTTCAATCCTTGGGAAGAGAAGATCCCCTGGAGAAGGGAATGGCTACCCAATCCAGTATTCTTGTTAGAGAATTCCATGGACAGAGGAGCCTGGCGTGCTACAGTCCATGGGGTCGCAAAGAGTCAGACACGACTAAATGACTAACACTTACACAGAGGAATCTGCAAATATTCCCCATTCAAAGAAAGTCATGTGCAAGAAGAAGAGTTCAGCAGTTAAATCCAGGATTGGAAAGAAAAAGGAGATAGTTCTTGCTACTGTCACAAGCCAGTTGGTGGTAACAAGAATGGTGGCACACTATTGTTCAAACTTGGCAATATGTCTAGTTATTACTTGACTTGAGGATATGACTCAACATCTGCTGAGCCACTAAAAAAAAAAACAAAAAAAAAAACCTTTTGTCACCATGAGAGAAAACTTAAGAGATAGTGTTATTTCCAGATCAGCTCTACTGGTCACCACAGAGGCAAAGATGTGGCTTTCCTGAAGCAACTTACTACTTGTAACTGGATCTCTGGTCCTCCATTTAGTTTCTCTAGTTGGACTATAAAGAAAGCTGAGTGCTGAAGAATTGATGCTTTTGAACTGTGGTGTTGGAGAAGACTCTTGAGAGTCCCTTGGACTGCAAGGTGATCCAACCAGTCCATGATAAAGGAAATCAGTCCTGAGTATTCGTTGGAAGCACTGATGCTGAAGCTAAAACTCCAATATTTTGGCCAATATTTTCTAATGAGTGAAGAACTCATTAGAAAAGACCCTGATGCTGGGAAAGATTGAAGATGGGAGGAGAAGGGGATGACAGAGGATGAGATGGTTGAATGACATCACCGACTCAATGGACATGAGTTTGAGTAAACTCTGGGAGTTGGTGATGAACAGGGAGGCCTGCAGCGTGCTGCAGTCCATGGGTCACAAAAAGCTGGACACGACTGAGCGACTGAACTGAACTGATGTTGAGCACAAGAAATTTGTAATTGCTATCTCCACCAAAGTTGGTGTGAAAATCCCCAAACGTTGCACTGGTGCCTGCTTCAAGATGAAGCTGCAGAAGCCCATGGTGAGATTCTTGACACAGAGAAACAAATACCAGATTAGAGGGCAGTGCAGTATCCATCAGAAAGCTCTGGGCTCTCCAAGTATGACAACAATCATAGTGATTCTCAGGTCCGTGATTATCTGTGATCAGTGTTCTCACAAATGGAGATTATCCTCACAAATTGGTGCTCTGAATTTCCAGCAAGGAATGTTAATTAAAATAACTGAAACGTTAAAAATGTAGTATTGCTTGAAAAGTCATTCATACCAGCATATGTTTTCAGCTCAGTTATTTTTTTCTTGAGATATTGGTACATGGAGAGAGCTAATACTTTTTGACCAAAGATAAAATTTTCATGATAGCCAATTCTTCAAAGTATTTTATTTTAAAATTAGACATTTTTGTCATTGACAAATAGATTCCATATGCAAATTGCAATTAAAGTACAATACCACCTCATTAAAGTCATAATGCTATTGATATACATGAATTTTTCAGTGAGCCTGGATTTATTTTTTATTTATCATGTATCAGATAATCTGAATGTAATGCTTCACAATTTCAAGACATTGATTCTATCTGTAGAAATAAGAGTAGACAATAGTAGATAAAATATATATGCTCCATATATAAGAAGATTTATGTTATTTAATAAATAGCAACACATATTAAGTTTTTCCCTTTTTTGGGGGAAACATCTAGATTCCGTAGAACATAATTACAATGCTTGACAAAGGGAGTAATACCCAGCTAATGGAGGACTCTGAGAGAGAAGGACCCGCCTGGTGTTTCGGAAAGTATTGGAGCTAGCATAGATTTAGTTTATTAGTGTTGCAGTTTTGAAAATCAACAACCTAGTATGAAACTTACAGGAAAATTGATAACCAACTATCCTCAAAGACATCCACTGAGATATTTTACAGCACTTAGGATTCATCCAAGTATAGCATTTGTAATATGGGAAAATAGCCTTCCATAATAACCCTTCCTTTAAAATGGTGGCAATTGCCAAGGGCCTAATATAATTTGGCAAAAAGTGCCTGTGTTCTTCAATCAAGAGCTGATTTAATCTTATTATAAAAACTATAATGGTTTTATTGAACTCCTATCTAGTCTCTATTGGTCTAGTCATGTAGATAGAAATTCATTTCCCCTTTTGGTTTTTTCACTTAAGATGTTTTGGAAAAGGAAATGAAAATTACCAAGATAATGTAGTTGATTGTAAGAACAAGAAAGCTTTGAAGCTGAAGTAGTTTTGTTGGGGAGTGTCAGTGAGGCTTCCATGGAGTGCTTAGGTGTTTCCTGCCAGTTGGAATGGCAAAGATAGGAAAACAGTATTTGTTTCACATTATCTTTAACATGTCCAGCAAGCAATCCTTTGTACTCTATTGCACAATTCATCTAGCACCACTGTCTCACATAACAGTTGTTGTACACACCTATTGAGAAATTGACAAGTAAATCAATTTAAAAAGTAAAAATAAGTGACTTTGATGAACATTTACAGTCTCAAATGAAAGAGAAAGCATTAAAGGTTATGCATGATGCACACATCACTGAAAAATTTTGGAGATGTAGAGAAAAGTGAATTGTAGACATTGAATCCTAAGGGAGGGTGAGTTTTTGATTCTCCATGAGAGTATTTCTTAGTTATCTCTTTGTGCAGTAAGAGGGACATGAAGAATGATTAATTAATAGGAAAGACTGTGGTGAGCTTAGATGACTTTGAACACAACATTTCGATCTCCAGTGTTGCCTCACTAACCTCCCAGCTTCAGTCACAAAACTGGCTTGGTGGAACAAATCTAGCTCTTGGGTAGAAAAAAACAATGATGTCTTAGTATTAAATAAATATTATTTTTGTTTAAAACATGCAGTCCTTATAGCTAGGCTCAAGACTTCCTGAAATTAAGTCCACGTCTGACATTCCATTTTTTAGGAACACATCTCAAAAGAGTACCCAGTGCCATTGTCCCTCTGTCACTGATCTTTCTCTCCCTGGTTCAATTTTTCTTAGTGTTTCAAGACTTCTTTTTGAATCTTGGTGCTTGTGATTGGATTCCTGCTACTTACTCTTGACTCTAATGATCCTGACAAGGTCCTTGCTTGGAATTTTGTCTATTTTATGAGAAATTCATTACTGTTTATCACTGAGTAACCCAGACACAATTAACCACCTAAAGTTTATCTATTGAATACTCAATATATTTTAATAACTGTGTTAAAGGTAGAGATACAGCAGTAAATAGAACAACATTTTATCTATCTCCCTGAGGTTTACAAGCTAGTGAAAAAGCTGGCACTACACAAGTATTCAGAAAGGTGATGGATGCTGCAAAGGGCCATGAGAGAAACCTATGGAGGTGTGCATCCAGGTATCTAATTTGGTCTGGATGGTCCAGGAATGGCTTCTCACGAAAGGATGTTTGAACAGTGACCAGAAAAGAATTAGCAAAGTGAACATGAACAGGAGAATATGCAGAAGAAAAGATGCATATGAAAACCTAGCAGCATAAACAGATGGCAGTTGAAAAGAACTTACCCATAGTGATGTTAAGCAAACAGGAAAAGTGACAGAAATAACTATTTCCAGTCATATCTTCATTTGGAATAAAATGTTCACATTTAGGGTTAATATTTGTTTCTAAATTTATTCTTAATGTATCACTTTTAGAAAGTTAAGAATATTATTAAGATGTTGGGCTCAATTGCATAATATTGTTTGGACATTTTTTATTGTGATATTTAGACTAATACGTATATTATACACATTATGGGGGACAACAATTTGACTCAATTTTTATTAGTCTTGACACCCCGGTTCGATTCCTGGGTTGGGAGGATCCACTAGAGAAGGGATAGGCTATCCACTCCCAGTATTCTTGGGCTACCCTTGTGGCTCAGCTGGTAAAGACTCTGCCTGAAATGCAGGACACTGGGTTGGATCCCTGGGTTGGGAAGATCCCCTGGAGAAGGGAAAGGTATTCTGGCCTGGAGAATTCCATGGACTACAGTCCATGGGGTTGCAAAGAGTTGGACATGACTGATTGACTTTCACTCACTTGTTCAGAATCAAGCTTAAACAAGTGCATTCTGTCACTCCATGCTTATGCATTTAAGTTCTCCATATCATCAGAAAAATTGGTGTGGGAGACAATTGTGGAATTGCTGTTCAAGTCTTCTCTATAATGACTCAGGATGGGACAGAGAATGCTATCTGATGCAAATAAGAGCTGCAGAGCAATGTTGTAATTCAAATTGTTAACGTGGACAGAAAGAGTTGGTGTAGACTGGAAGAGGAGTCAGGTTAAGGAGGGGGAGTTAAGTTTGTCTCTGCCCAAAGCCCTGCTTGAAGATTTCAAGCAGAAATCTTGAAGATTTCAAGCCATTTTAATAGTGTGATCTTTTTACCGAGGCACGGATTTAGCCCATATTTGAATAGACTCAACTTAAGTCTTTTGCTAATCAAAACACTGAAGAGTGAGCTCAAGTATCAAATTTAGGAATATTTGAGAATGCACCAGAGCTTTTTTACAAACCTGAATTGATCTGGGCCTGCTTGGTTTCACCTTAGGCTATTTTTATAAAAAGGTTTCATATCTGAGAGAAACAGAGATACAACTTCAAACACCTTGAAGGGGTATCAAGGATAGGTATTAGGCAGCTTCTAAAATGCTTCCCCACACCCCCCACTGATCCCAGTGTCCTATTAGTAATGGACTCCCTCTAAGTGTGGGTGTGTATGGTTATACCTAGCAAATCATTTCTAACAAAAAGAATATTGTAAGAATGTTGAGATGTTCTTATAAGACTAAACATGAAAATATCCTGAAGTTGTAGAACTAGGCATTTATCCAAGTGAAATGAGAACTATGATCACGCAAAAATCTGTACACAGATGTTTGTAACAACTTTAGTCATAATAGTAAAAAACCTTGACATTAGCCTGGATGTCTTCAACAGGTTGATGATTAAACAGTGTCACATACCTACCCTGGAATAAAAGTCAGGAATAAACAGGAACAAACTATTGATACATACTACTTAACAAATATCCAGAGAATTTTGTTGAGTGAAAAAAGTAAACCCCAAAAGGCTGCATATTGAATGATTCCATTTATATAACAATTTTGAAATGACACAATTACAGAAATGGAGAACAAAATAGTGGGTTTCAGAGGTTAAGGGTAGAATAGAATGGGAAGAAAAGAGCAAGATAAGAAATAATTGTGTAGATTAAACTGTTCAATATCTTGCTATGGTGGTGGTTACACAAACATAAACATAATAAAATTGTGTGGAATTAACTATATATGCCCCTGTCATGGATCACTGCCTTGTCATGTAGGGCCACCCAGGACAGATGAGTCATAGTGGAGAGTTCTGACAAAACATGATCCACTGGAGGAGGGAATGGCAAACCACTCCAGTATATTAGCTGTGAGAACACAGTGAACTGTATAAAAAGGCAAAAATATATGACATCAAAATATGAGCTTCTCAGGTGGGAAGGTGTCCAGTATGCTGGTGGGGATGAGTGGAGGAAACTACTAATAGCTTTAGAAAGAATAAAGCAGCTGGGCCAAAGCGGAAATGACCTTCAGTTGTGGATGTATGCCAGCAAATTTGGAAACTCAGCAGTGGCCACAGGACTGGAAATGGTCAGTTTTCATTCCAATCCCAAAGAAAGGCAATGCCAAAGAATGCTCAAACTACTGCTCAATTGCACTCATCTCGCATGCTAGTAAAGTAATGCTTAAAATTCTCCAAGCCAGGCTTCAGCAATATGTGAACTGTGAACTTCCAGATGTTCAAGCTGGTTTTAGAAAAGGTAGAGGAACCAGAGATCAAATTGCCAACATCTTCTGGATCATCAAAAAAGCAAGAGAGTTCCAGAAAAACATCTATTTCTGCTTTATTGACTATGCCAAAGCCTTTGACTGTGTGGATCACAATAAATTGTGGAAAATTCTGAAAGAGATGGGAATACTAGACCACCTGACCTGCCTCTTGAGAAACCTGTATGTAGGTAGGGAAGCAACAGTTAGAACTGGACATGGAACAACAGACAGGTTCCAAATAGAAAAAGGAGTATGTCAAGGCTGTATATTGTCACCTTTCTTATTTAAAGTATATGCAGAGCACATTATGAGAAATGCTGGGCTGGAAGAAGCACAAGCTGGAATCAAGATTGCCGGGAGAAATATTAATAACCTCAGATATGCAGATGAAACCACCCTTAGGGCAGAAAGTGAAGAAGAACTAAAAAGCCTCTTGATGAAAGTGAAAGAGGAGAGTGAGAAAGTTGGCTTAAAGCTCAACATTCAGAAAACTAAGATCATGGCATCTGGTCCCATCACTTCATGGCAAACAGATGGGGAAACAGTGGAAATAGTGGCTGACTTTATTTTTCTGGGCTCCAAAATCACTGCAGATGGTGATTGCAGCCATGAAATTAAAAGATGCTTACTCCTTGGAAGGAAAGTTATGACCAACCTGCTGCTGCTAAGTCGCTTCATTCGTGTCCGACTCTGTGAGACCCCATAGACGGCAGCCCACCAGGCTCCGCTGTCCCTGGAATTATCCAGGCAAGAACACTGGAGTGGGTTGCCATTTCCTTCTCCAATGCATGAAAGTGAAAAGTGAAAGTGAAGTCTCTCAGTCGTGCCCAACTCTCAGCGACCCCATGGACTGCAGCCTACCAGGCTTCTCTGTTCACGGGATTTTCCAGGCAAGAGTAGTGGAGTGGGTTGCCATTGCCTTCTCCATGATCAACCTAGACAGCATATTAAAAAGCAGAGACATTACTTTGTCAACAAAGGTCTGTCTAGTCAAGGCTATGGTTTTTCCAGTGGTCATGTATGGATGTGAGAGTTGGACTATAAAGAAAGTTGAGCACTGAAGAATTGATGCTTTTGAACTGTGGTGTTGGAGAAGACTCTTGAGAGTTGCTTGGACTGCAAGGAGATGCAACCAGTCCATCCTAAAGGAGATCAGTCCTGGGTGTTCATTGGAAGGACTGATGTTGAAGCTGAAACTCCAATACTTTGACCACCTGATGTTAAGAGCTGACTCATTTGAAAAGACCCTGATTCTGGGAAAGATTGAGGGCTGGAGGAGAAGGGGACAACAGAGGATGAGTTGGTTGGATGGCTTCACTGACTCAATGGTCATGGGTTTGGGTGGACTCCGTGAGTTCGTGATGGACAGGGAGGCCTGGCGTGCTGTGGTTCATGGGGTCACAGAGTCGGAAATGACTAAGAGACTGAACTGAACTAAACTGTGGATGTATCTGGTGATGAAAATAAACTCTGATGCTGTAAAGAACAGTATTGCCTAGAAACCTAGAATGTTAGGTCCATGAATCAAAGTAAATTGGTTGTGGTCAAACAGGAGATGGCAAGACGAGTAAACATTGACATCTTAGGAATCAATGAACTAATATGGACAGGAATTGGTGAATCAAGTTCAGATGACCATTACACCTATTACTGTGGGCAAGAATCCCATGAAAGAAATGGAATAGCCCTCATAATAAAAAAAAAAGAGTCTGAAATGCAATACTTAGGTGCAATCTTAAAATCGACAGAATAATCTCAATTAGTTTCCAAGGCAAACTATTTAAGATCACAGTAATCTAAGTTTATGACCCAAACACTAGTGCTAAAGAAGTTGATCCATTCTATGAAGACCTATAAGACCTCTTAGCTGCTGCTGCTACTAAATCGCTTCAGTCGTGTCCGACTCTTAGCGATCCCATGGACTGTAGCCTACCAGGCTCCTCTGTCCATGGGGTTTTCCAGGCAAGAGTACTGGAGTGGGTTGCCATTTCCTTCTCTGAAGACCTCTTAGAACTAACACCAAAAAAAAATGTCTTATTCATCATAGGGGATTGGGATGCAAAAGTAGGAAGTCAAGAGATACCTAGTGTAACAGGCAAGTTTGGCCTTAGAGTACAAAATGAAGCAGGGCAAAGGCTAACAGAATTCTGCCAAGAGAATGCACTGGTCACAGCAAATACCTTTTTAAACAACATGAGAGATGACTTTACACAAGGAAATCACCAAATGGTCAATACTGAAATCAGATTGATTACATTCTTTGTAGTTGAAGATGGAAAAGCTGCATATAGTCAGCAAAAGCAAGACCCAGAGCTGACTGTGGCTCAGACCATCAGCTCCTCATAGTTAACTTCAGGCTTAAACTAAAGAAAGCAGGGGAAACCACTATATCATCCAGTTACTACTTAAATCAAATGCCTATGAACATACAGTTTAGGTGATGAATAGATTCAAAGGATTAGATCTAGTAAACAGAATGCCTGAAGAACTATGGAGAGAGTTCAATAATATTGTACAGGAGGCAGTGAATAAAACTATCCCAAAGAAAAAGAAATGCAAGGAGGCAAAGTGGTTGTCTGAGGAGGCTTCACAAATAACTGAGGAAAGAAGAGATGCCCAAGATGACGCTCCACTAATTTGGCCACCTGATGTGAACAGCTAACTGACTGGAAAAGACCCTGATGCTGGGAAAGATTGAAGGCAGAGAAGAGGGCCTCAGAGGATGAGATGGTTGGATAGCATAACTGATTCAACAGATACAGAAATGGACAAACTCTGGGAGATGGTAAGGGACTGGGAAGCCTGGAGTGCTGCAGTCACGGGGTTGTGAAGAGTCAGACATGACTTGGCGACTGAACAACAACTACAAATGCACCAAAGTACAAGTGCAACTGGACACATCTGAAAAAATTTATGGATTATGTCAATGTCAATATCCAGAATGTGATATTTTACTGTAGTTTTGAAAGATGTTACCACTGGATGAATCTGGACAAAGGGCACATAGACTCTCTTTGTATAATTTCTTAACAACTGCACGAAATTCTACACTTATTTCAATGAACAAATTCCATAAAAGACTAATGGGATGTCACTTGTGAAATGAGCTTACAAGAAGACCTGATCTCTCTCTCTCTGTTTCTTGCTCTCTCTCCTTCTCTCTCTCTTTTAACCCTTGCTCTGAGGGACACTAGCTGCTTCTGTGTTGTGAGTAGCCTTATAGAGTCTCATATATCAAAAATTGATGTCTCCAGGCAATAGCAAGCAAGAGCCTGAATCTCACAAAACGTTGTGAGTCCCTTAGAAATGGATCTTAGAGATCTTCTCACAGCTACCCGAGTGGCTTGACAGCAGATGTCCCCTACTCTCATCAAGGCTTGGGGTAACTATAGCACATGCTTATGCCTCTGTGCAGCCTTGCAAGAGACCCTGAGCAGAGGCACCCCGATAAGCCAAGCAGGATTCATGACCATAGAAATTGTGAGATGATAAACACCTGCTGTTGCATTGTTTACATTAGCCAAGATATGGAAGCAACCTAAATGTCCATCAACAGATGCATGGATAAAGAATAGGTGAGACACACACACACACACACACTGGAGTACTATTCAGTCATATAAATGAATGAAACTTTTCCATTTGCAACATGCATGGACTTGGAGGGCATATTCTAGAGTGAAATAAGTTAGCGAGAGACAGATTAAGATAAATACTGTATGATATCACCTATATATGGATTCTAAAACACACAACAAACTATTGGATAACAAAAAGGTAGCAGACTTACAAATATTGAGAACAAATTTGTGGTGCCAATGGGAAAAGGGTAAGGGAGATGGGCAGTATAAGGGTAGGAGATTAAAAGGCACAAACTATTAGGTATAAAATAAGCTACAAGGATATACTGTATAACACAAGGAATATAGTATTTATAATTATTTGTAAATGGACTATAACTTTTAAAAATTGTATAACACTATATTGTATACCTGTTAACATGTTTTATAGCAACTACACTTCAATTTGAAAAGAGCAAAGCAGGAAAAAACATCTGTTGCTTTAAGCTGCTGAATTTTGGGATAACTTGTTAGGCAGCAGTAGATAAATAAGGGAAGAATCATATATCTGACAATGATAGATCCTAAAAATTCTCATTAGTTTCTCACAGTGTCTGATGGGATGGCAGTGCCCTATTCTCCCTCTTCCTTTCATCCCTTTTATAAAAACAAATAAACAAACAAGCTTTAGCCACATAGAATGTGTCAGTCCTCTCCAGCCCTACTGTAGCTTCCTCTTAGCTTGCAAGGGTAACAGGAGTGTATCCCTTGTTCTCTGGCTTTTGTTGGGTTGAACCAATGAGAAGGCATCTCAGGAGACCAGAGGGCAGGAGAGGAGTGAAGTTATGTTTGTCTTTTCTGCTGCCTCCCTGTAAGGTCACCCTAAATAAGCCTTATCCATTGAAGGAAGTTTCTCCCGGTCTTAAAGCAGCCTGAGGTCCTGATCTCTGGACTCTTCCTTTCAGGTCCAGGGATGAATATCACCCCTGAGGCTGTTAGCACTGCTTCCTTGTATCTATTCTTTGTGGTTCCCCTACACTCTAACCACATCTTGGCACATAGTTCTTTGCAAATTATCCCTAATAGGAAGCTGAAAAGGACATTTGTCGTCTGCCTAGGTACACATTTTAAAAAAGCTAAAAAGGACATTTGTACTCTGTTTAGGTAAAGATAACTACTGTGTTTCCCTTTAGTTGGCAAGTTTTCTTTCATTTGTAATATTCCTATTTTCATCATCTTTCAGATTTCTGTAGCTTATTGAATGGCTACCAACACAATTGGCCTTCAGTGAAAACTTGAATTTAAGCCATAATGTAAGATATTTTTAAAGTTACTTTGACACCTCAGTTTCACCAAAGCCCAATGTGTTTAGAGATCCTCTCAGATGAATTTATCAGCTCACAATTTATCAGCTAAACAAAATTTAAATGCAAATGACAAATACACACACAAGCTAGAATGTCATGTCATGGAATGGAATGTCATCTTTGAAAAGTGTCAGGGAGTCTGGATAAAAGCTGATCTGTGAAGTATCCAAAAACATCTCTCACTCACCTACCCATTCATTCACAGCACAATCTCTTTGACTATCTTAGGGGACCCTTTGTTTTGAGGTTCTCAAGTCTGCATGTTTTACTAGTTTTTTCCTGCACTGGGTCTGCAGTGCAGGGAATGACAGCCGTTCTCTGGGAAACTTGTTTCCAAGGTGCCTCTAAATTTGCCCTGTGACATGGTTTTCTTGGTGGAGCCTAACCAAAAAGTACTGTAGAGGTTCTGGGCAATGATTTAATTTGGTGCAACTGTGATGTTTAAAATGGGTCTGTATCAGCTTCCTTTGAGTTTAAAATATGACAGAGTTTTATTTCTACTAAATATTCTGCCTAAACATTTAATTTCTTGAAGCTCTAAATGTTGGATGTATTCTTATTAAAACAGCACTTTCATATCAGCTCTGCTATATTTATAAATATATTATAAAAATAATGAGATTGGGAAAGATCATTTTAATCTATGATGTGTATTATTTAAAATATTTGACTTGAAAAGTAGGTAATGAGAAGATATCATTTTATATTTTAAAGTAAAGCATCGCTTGAATTTAAATGATACTTTTTACCAAAAATAGATAAATGTAAATTGGAAATGGGGCAATCATTAAGACAAAGATGTTTCTCAGACCTAGAATAAAGCTCCTTCAAAATATGTGATTTTATTTTTCTAACAAAACATATTGTCTCCAATAAACATCTAGCTTTTCTAAATAAAATAATTTAGTAGACAGAAAAACATTTTGTGCACAAAGAGCTTTCAAGATTTTTATGAACATTTATTTATAAATATATGCAAGGATTCTTTTTTCTATACTTTCTCCTTGTTGGCCAATTGCAAACTGATCACTTACAATTGTACTTGAGTGCTTAGTGACCAGAAAATTTACAAGTGCTGCTGCTGCCAGAGAAACTGAAAGTGCACAAGCAGATTGAAGGAAATACTACAGGCAAAAATTAGGCATCATTAGTTACCCCTGCTAATATTGCAGAAAATTGGAATGCTTGCCTCACTGAGAATTGGAAAACATTCTGAACTTTATTTAGAACAACTGAAAAGATTTTTACGTATCCCATAGATATCATGATTTTGTGACATTTTGTTGTTATAATTTATAACTACATTTTAAAATTTATTTGCACTAAATAGATCTGAGATAGATACTTTTTAAAAATTCTAAATATTTTATTTGCACTTTATGAGCATACATTTAAAATTTTATATACAGACAAAAGTTTTAGGACATAAATTCTGGAATTTGTTTCCTTCTATTTCCACTAGATTTTATTAATACAATGGTCATATTGATATTCTAGGCTATTAAAAAACTTATGTCACATTTAAGATCTTTCTTCTGAAATTTTCCTTATTAAATCATCAATAAATCATTAGGCAGTTAAGTTTTTCTTAGTAGATTGACTAAATTTACTATTACATTTTAAGATTCAGGGGGAAAACATTTATTGAACAAATATTATGTTTAATAGCATAATTTTAGGTGTTATAAAGAATTCAAAAATAAAGTATATTATCTAGTGAGGGAAACATGCATATTGATAACCAAAATACAAATCAGAACATTTTAAATATTCTGATGGAGGTAAACACATGCTGGCAACATTAAGAGAATTATTATTTTGTGTTGCTTCATATAAATTCTTCGTAAGCTTTTTTTTTTGCTATGTGACGACTTCCGTCTGTCTCACACCTCCCTTATTTTCTCCATATTTGAGAATGAACAAAAGAGAGAGAGAGGAATGAGTATTGTGAGACAAAATAAAGTTCTTTAGAAGAATGTTTGCATGTGTTTGCATGTGTGTGTGTGTGTGTGTGCGCGCACGCATGTACACTGTTGTATCTTTTGGGGAGACCATAGCCAATTCCTCCTAAACACATTTTTTTCCCTCTTGTGCCACTAATGGCTATATACTTTTCCTGATATTTTCAGTGTTTATGCTTACAGATGACCTTACTGTCAATATCTCTGTCAAGTACATTTCCTCAACACCTGTTATAAAACGCTACAGGCTTCCATGCACATGTGACACCATATTGGAATGATCCAGTTCATTTGACATAATGCAAATAGGTAGAGTACATGTTGCCTAACATATTTAAGCACCATTATATTTTGATCAAGGGAGACTTTGGGAAGATTTTGGATGGCATAACAGATAAAGATTCTTCCAGCATGCTTCTTATTGAAACCAATCAACCAAAGAGATGCAATTGAGAAACATGCCCTTTTTGGTTAAAGATAATGCTGAGACATATGATAAAGATGTGTAATTAAATTAGGGGTTTCACAAAACCATCACCCCTTTATCCATAAATATAAGTGGGTAGGCCTATTATTTTGAAAAGTATATGGATTTTGATTTTACTTTAAATCCTTTCTGAAGCATTTCTGATGTTTCTTTAAAGAAATAAAAATGGGCACACAGTTGACATTCATTTGTAATTTTCATCTTTGAAGCATGTCCTATACATAGAGGAACCATGAAGCATTTAGCACTATCAGTATGGAACTGATAAAACGTTTTATCAGCCATTGATTTCTCATGCAGTTAGTATAGAACAGAGTCAGGTCAGCAAAATATAAAATAGAGAGAAAAATGTAAGTTAATTACTTCATTCATTCAATAAAAATCTTGTATGCACCTACTATGTATGCTACCTTTGTGTTTGGCCTTGCTGATTTATAACTGAGTAGGATCCAATTCCTATCAACAAAGAATTTTTATCTCACACACACACACACACACACACACACACTCTAGCAAAGATTTTTATCCCAGTTCGGGCATAAGGTGGTAACCAGAATCAAGACACGATTATTTGGGAATTAAAAGTTTAAAAAAAATGCATTTTTTCTTTCACTTTCATATTGTAATTGCATATCCTTTTTTTTGACAGCAAGGGGAGTCTAGGAGATAGGTAAGATGTTGGGTGCATAGAAATAGCCACTGAATGACAGGTATATGAATGTTGATTTTGTTGTAAGCCACTAAGTTAGGTACAGATAGACACTGATGATAATGGTTACTATCCTTAATAAAGACCATATGACAAACACATGCTTCACTGTACATGCTGTATGGAGAGTTTAGGGCCATGATTCTTTTACTTCTGTATAAAACAAAAATATAAGTATTCTATTATATATTGTAAGTGCTCCTATTGTATGATTAAATTTATTTAATTCTTCTTCTAGAAATAGCCTGAGTTTTACTTTGTATTGCTAAAACTTAAGTGTGTAATAAGTTACTTTCCATTGTTTTTCAAAAATAATATCCCAAAGCCTACTGAAAATAGTTTTATAAAGACCTTCACCTGTAAAAGTTATTGCCTAAAGTACAGTTTCTGATGTAAAGAACTTATTATTTTTTTAATTTGTAGAAGTCAACCCAAGTAAATGGTTAATATATATCATTTAAATATTTCTAGTAAATGTATCTTTCCATTGAATGATTATCAGAAAAAGAAAAGCCAGCATCTACTGGAAGTGCACAGTTTCACTGTAACATGACATGCTCCCTGAGCGTGGCTAGTCTTAGTTCTTTATTTAGTATTTGGGACTTAACAAAAATGCAGCCATGACTATGATGCACATCAAATAACAAATTGAGTAGGAAGGAGCATAAGTAATGTTACATTCATAAGCTGCACTGCTATCGTCATTTATACATAGGGCTTTGACTTGATTAGGTGGTATGGGATGATGCAAATGACATAGCAAATCTCTATTAATTGCAAAAGATTTCTCAAAGGATATAGATTTTAAATTACCCTCTAAAGGAGTTGAGTAAGAATGTTGGAGAAGAAACTCGTCTAGATATGATAGCTTGTTTTCATACAGGAGTTAAAAGAAAATTAGGTGTGTTGGAGAGGAATTGCACTTCGGGGGTTTAGTAGGAGGCCCTGAAGCCAGTAAAGAAGATTACTGAGTACATGCTGTGACCAGATATGATTAAGTTAGAGTCTGGGAAGCCAAGTGGCTGCTGTGATCACAGCATTATTTAAGGGAAACAATTTGAGACAAAAGTCCAATGAGATGATAATTAGATGATCATGGTGATGATAGTGATAATAGACACATATATAACCTATTTATATACATATATAATATATATATTTACATATATGGATCTCAGTTTATAAAATATCCTATTTTTTGCTTTTAATTTTCACAAAACCCTGTATTTAAAGCAATTATTAAGGTATATTAAAAGAAAAGTAAATATGAAATGACATGTTAAAGATTCAGAAATATGTTATGGCAAAGGGAACTGAATCCAGATTTTCTAATATCAGGTCCAAGGCTCTTTTGAAGAGAAAATAGCAATGCTCCCTAATAAGGCAGCTGGGTAAGATAACTTTTTTAAGGTTGGCAATTCATTTATTAATCTATAATGTGATCATCAGACAAAGATGCCTTGCTATCTTCTTGTTAATTCAAAATTGTCTATTTAGAAATCTAACTAGAAGAAAACTGCTGCTGCTGCTGAGTCGCTTCAGTCATGTCCAACTCTGTGCGACCCCATAGATGGCAATCCACCAGGCTCCCCCATCCCTGGGATTCTCCAGGCAAGAACACTGGAGTGGGCTGCCACTTCCTTCTCCAATGTGTGAAAGTGAAAAGTGAAAGTGAAGTCGCTCAGTTGTGTCCGACTCCTAGCGACCCCATGGACTGCAGCCCACCAGGCTCCTCCGTCCATGGGATTTTCCAGGCAAGAGTACTGGGGGTATACTAATTATTCTCTGGAAGAAATACTGGGATCAATTATCAAATGTTTCACTTTATAAAGTTATTTTTGACTATTAATATAAGGAATACTACAAATGTGCACATTGTATGAATTTTCACAATGCTTTCAAAGGAAAGCATCCTAAACTATGTAACAATGACTTGATTGTACTAAACATTGATGGCCATGGAAAGTTTGCCTAAGTGAAGACTGGAGAATCTGAGTCAAACTCTTACATACAGAGACTATAACTGGTTAAGAGACCCTAGCTCATGAAAGGCAGGAAAATTAGATTGTTTCAGAGTTTTAAATAAATACATCACCATTTCAATTTAATTAATAATGTATGGCTTGAATAGCAGCTGAATATATAGTCACATAAGACTGTCTTGCCATCTCCTGTTTGATCACTTCCAATTTGCCTTGATTCATGGACCTAACATTCCAGATTGCTATGTAATATTGCTCTTTACAGCATGGGGCTTTACTTCCCTCACCAGTCATATCCAGAACTGGGTACTGTTTTTGCTTTGGCTTCATCTCTTCATTCTTTCTGGAGTTATTTCTCTACTGATCTCCAGTAGCATACTGGGCACCTACCGACCTGGAGAGTTCATCTTTCAGTGTCCTATCTTTTTTGCTTTTTCATAGTGTTCATGGGGTTCTCAGGCCAAGAATACTGAAGTGGTTTGCCATTCCCTTCTCTAGTGGACCATGTTTTGTCAGAACTCTCCATCATGATCCATCCATCTTGGGTGGCCCTACATGGCATGGCTCATAGTTTCATTGAGTTAGACAAGGCTGTGGTCCACGTGGTCAGTTTGGATAGTTTTCTGTGATTGTGGTTTTCATTCTGTCTGCCCTCTGATGGAGAAGGATAAGAGGCTGATAGAAGCTTCCTGATGGGAGAGACTGACTGAGGGGGAAATTGGGTTTTGTTCTAATGGACCATCTCAATATATCTTTACCCAATTTTCTATTGATGGGTGGGTTGTTGACATGATCTGTTGTTTGACATGACCTCCCTGTTGTTTGACATGAGTCCAAACTATGGTGGAGGTAATGAAGATAATGGCAAAAGGTCCCATGCATTCACTGCTGCATTCAGTGTCCCTGACCCTGCAGGAGGCCACTGCCAACCCATGCCTCTAATAGAGATTCCTGGACACTCATGGACTAGTCTGAGTCAGTCTCTTATGGGGTCACTGCTCCTTTCTCCTGGGTCCTGGTGCACACAAGGTTCTGTTTGTGCCCTCCAAGAGTCTGCATTCCCAGTCCTGTATAACTTCATGGCTGCAGTCACCATCTGTAGTGGTTTGGGAGCCCCCCCCAAATAAAGTATGTCACTATTTCCATTGTTTCCCCATCTATTTGCCATGAAGTGATGGGACCAGATGCCATGATCTTAGTTTTCAGAATGCTGAGTTTTAAGCCAATGTTTTCATGCTCCTCTTTCACTTTCATCAAGTGAAATTTTAAGAATCATTGAACTAAAATGGACTGGAACGGGTGAATTTAACTCAGATGACCATTGTGTCTACTACAGTGGGCAAGAATCCCTTAGAAGGAATGGACTGGCCATCATAGTCAACAAAAGAGTTTGAAATACAGTACTTGGATGTATGTCAAAAACAATGTGAAAAACAACAGAATAATCTCTGTTCGTTTCCAAGGCAAACTGTTCAATAACAGAGTAATCAAAGTCTCTGTCCCAACCAATAATGCCAAAGAAGCTGAAGTCGAATTGTTCCATGAAAACCTACAAGACCTTCTAGAACTAACACCCAAAAAAGCTGTCCTTTTCATTATAGGGGACTGGAATGCAAAAGTAGGAGGTCAAGAAATACCTGGAGTACTGGGCAAATTTGGCCTTGGAGTACAGAATGAAGCAGGGCAAAGGCTAACAGAGTTTAGCCAAGAAGATGCATTGGCCATAGCAAACACCCTCTTCCAAAAACACAAAAGACTCTACACATGGACATCACCAGATGGTCAATACTCAAATCAGATTGATTATATTCTTTGCAGCCAAAGATGGAGAAGCTCTATATAGTCAGCAAAAACAAGACTGGGAGCTGACTGTGGTTCAGATCATGAACTCCTTATTGCCAAATTCAGACTTAAATTGAAGAAAGCAGGAGAAACCACTAGACTGTTCACGTTTGACCTAAATGAAATCCCTTAGGATTATACAGTGGAAGTGACAAATAGATTCAAGGGATTAGATCTGATAGGCAGAGTTCCTGAAGAACTATGGATGGAGGTTAGAGACATTGTACAGGAGGCAGTGATCAAGATCATCCCCAAGACAAAGAAGTAGAAAAAGGCAAAATGGATGTCTGAGGAGGCCTTACAAATAGCTATGAAAGGAGAGAAGTGAAAGGCAAAGGAGAAAAGGAAAGATACCTATTTGAATGCAGAGTTCCAAAGAAAAACAAGGAGAGATAAGAAAACCTTCCTCAGTGATCAATGCAAAGAAATAGAGGAAAACAATAGAATGGGAAAGACTAGAGATCTCTTCAAGAAAATTGGAGATACCAAGGGAAATTTTCATGCAAACAATTGTGCAATAAAGGACAGATATGGTATGGACCTAAGAGAAGCAGAAGGTATTAGGAAGAGGTAGCAAGAATACACAGAAGAACTATACAAAAAAGATCTTCATGGTCCAGATAATCACGATGGTGTGATCACTCACCTAGAGCCAGACATCCTGGAATGTGAAGTCAAGAGGGCCTTAGGAAGCATCACTATGAACAAAGCTATTGGAGTTGATGGAATTCCAGTCGAGCTACTTTCAATCCATAAAAGATGTTGCTGTGAAAGTTCTGCCCTCTATATGCCAGCAAATTTGGAAAGCTCAGCAGTGGCCACAGGATTGGAAAGGTCAGTTTTTATTCCAATCTCAAAGAAAGACAATGCCAAAGAATGTTCAAACTAGAGCACAACTGCACTCATCTCACATGCTAGCAAAGTAGCGCTCAAAATTCTCCAAGGCAGGCTTCAACCGTACATGACCTGTGAACTTCCAGACATTTAAGCTGGATTTAGAAATGGCAGAGGAACCAGAGATCAAATTGTCAACATCTGTTGGATCATCAAAAAGGAAAAAGCATTCCGGAAAAACATCTACTTCTGCTTTATTGACTATGCCAAAGCCATTGACTGTGTGGATCACAACAAACTGAAGAACTTTTCGAGATGGGAATGCCAGACCACCAGATCTGCCTCCAGAGAAATCCTTATGCAGGTCAGGAAGCAACAGTTAGAACTGGACATGGAACAACAGACTGGTTCCAAGTCGGGAATGGAGTAGGTCAAGGCTGTATATTGTCACCCTGCTTATTTAACTTACATGCAGAGTGTATTGTGAGAAATGCTGGGTTGAATGAAGCACAAGCTGGAATCAAGATTGCCGCTTGTTTCAATATCAATAATATCAATAACCTCAGATATGTGGATGAAATTTCAATAACTTCAGATATGTTGATGATACCACACTTACGGCAGAAAGCAAAGAAGAACTAAAGAACCTCTTGATGAAAGTGAATGAGAAGAGTGAAAAAGTTGGCTTAAAACTCAACATTCAGAAAACTCAGATCATAGCATCTGGTCCTCTTACTTTGTGGCAAGTAGATGGGGAAACATTGACAGACTTTACTTTTTTGGGCTCCAAACCACTGCAGATGGTGACTGCAGCCATGAAATTAAAAGATACTTGCTCCTTGGAAGGATAGCTATGATCAATCTAGACAGCATATTAAAAAGCAGAGATATTACTTTGCCAAATATCCATCTAGTCTAAGCTGTGGTTTTTCCAGTAGTCATGTTTGGATGTAAGAGTTGGACTGTAAAGAAAACTAAGTGCCAAAGAATTGATGTTTTTGAACTGTGGTGTTGGAGAAGACTCTTAAGAGTTCCTTGGACTGCAAGGAGATCCAACCAATCAATCCTAAAGGAAATAAGTCCTGAATATTCATTGGAAGGACTGATGTTGAAGATGAAACACCAGTACTTTGGCTACCTATTGCAAAGAACTGACTAATTTGAAAAGATCCTGATGCTGAGAAAGATTGAAGGCAGGAGGAGAAGGGGATGGCAGAGGATGAGATGGTTGGATGGCATCACCAACTCAATGGACATGAGTTTGAGCAAACTCCAGAAGTTGGTGATGGACAGGGAAGCCTGTCTTGCTTCTTCCATTGGGTCGTAAAGAGTCAAACACAAATGTCGACTGAACTGAACTGATATGGGACTGTCTGTGTGTAACTTCCTTGAATGTAATAGAGGAGATACTGTCATTGAAAATATGGTAACCTACAAGGCAATTTTTGTTGCTACCCAAGGCAATTTTACTGTTATTTTTATTTCATCATCAGAAAACTTTATAACTACTCTTTTAGACCCAACCATTCAAGACAGTGATGTTCTTACTGATAGAATGCTTGCATAGAAAAGATTTGTTGTCTGTTCTGAGGGTGAGCTATTTCAGCCTTGAAATATTTGGTATAGCGAGAACAGCACTGGACTGGATTATTGGCTCATTCTAATGGTATGTGGCTCCATCTATCTTTTTCCACTGATAGTTGAACCATTAGAGAAACAATTCACAGGTACCAAATTGAAAGAAGTTGACTTGAATCCAAAGTGCATATAAACCGTTTTGGTTTCCTACTACAATTTGTTCAAATGGCCAAGAATCAAGTTTAATTTGATAATTGGTAGAGGAAGTGCATATTTAGGACTATCTTCCACTACTTAGACCTTTAGCTCACTAAATATCATCTGCATAATCTGGCAGATGCTATCTGCAGTGATGCCCAAAGGAGAAAAATCCCCCTTATCAGTCACACATTTACGAAAAGATATTATGGCAATGAAGGGTTCTGAGTATGAATTTACCTCAAGAAGTCCAAAATAAGGCTGACATTTTGTGCCAAGAAATAGAAAATGAACTAATTATTTAGCATGGAATTACCAAAAGTATTGCAAAGCATTTCTTGCAAATCCACAATTTAATAGGGTGTATTATTCATTATAAAAGATCATTGTTCTGACTAACTTTTCTAAAGTTGTTAAGCTTGAGGATACTTGTGTTCACAATCACAGCCCTTCTGTTGTTCACCATGAGTTTAATAGAATGCTACTCTTGGAACTTATTTTATCATGAACTAATCAGTTAATAATTTATATTTCAGTTCATTAGATCCAAAAACCCATTTTTTGCTGATTATAGAAGCAATGTTCAAGAGGGATAGAAGATAGGGAAATAGAATCTATGTTGAACAAAAGAAAATTAAAAATAAGATGATATAAGTGATAAGATTTTTTAAACTTCTGGAATATCCATCTCATTTATATTGTTTAAAGATATTTCTGTAATGACTCAGAGATGCTTGCCTGTCCTTATGCACAATCAAAGCTGTTTATTTCATATCCAAGTATGAGTTACAGATGATTTTTCAAGTTGTTTCTTTTCTGCTAGATATTTAACAAAACCTGGTCACAAATAAGCTTTGGAGGAAGAGTATTTTTCTTATTGGTGATTTAGATTGGATCTGAGGAAACAAAGGGTAATTTATAACTTTAATTTACTAAAAGCAAGTGAATTGAATATGCTAGGATTCAATAATGGTACTGTGAGGCTTAACTCCAGCTGTATCTATCTTTGTGAATGGTGATTAAAAAAAGCAAATTTGCTTACATCTTTCCTTGCTGACACTGAGGTCATTGCTTTATGGGTTTGCTTTCATTTGCTCATCCGTAGTAATTTCTATTTTTGGCAACTCTTGCAAAAAAAATTAGATACCCTGGATCAAAGTAGATATTCTCATAGTATAATTATAGTGCCAGGCAAAAGCTACTGTATATGAACACATAAAGAAGCAAAGAAATATGGATGGTTTTATCATAAAATATAACCAATAACTTTATGATATTTAGCGTGGAAAAAACATTCCCCACGCTGCTCTTTGTTACCACACAAAAATGCCTTCATAATGGTCATTCCTTGACATGAGGTCTTTATAAAAGAAATAATTTATTGCCTTACCTGTAACTGAAATAATGGCTAAATCATTTTTTTTTAAAGTCTAGTAGCTCCTTCAGAGTAAATCTTCCACAACTTGCTACAGTGCTAATCATAAGCATGTTATACAGTAAGTTAGCCTGAAGCTAAGTTAAGCAGGCAGATTAGGACTGTAATATAGTATCAGGACTCATAAATCAAGTGTACTTGCAGATTTCCTTTCACTTACTGCTCCTTCTTACAGTTCAGACAAGTCATAATTACACATCACTAGGCATTGTGAACAGAGGAATGAGCTACAACATAATGCACAATAAACCCTGTCATATAAAAGCAAACTGGATAAAATAACAGAAGCAATACTCCATTTTACAACATCACACTAAAGAATTACACTGTGCCATTGTGTATTATTCTGATCAATCATGAATCCATCCACAATTGACAGTTCAGTGAACAAAAATTTACCATTGAAGAATAGTTTCCAGTTTTATAATTTTCTTGTTTGATTATACACATTAAACACCAGACTGTGTGTGATTCTGAAAAGCCACAGGTACATAATATAACACTGCCCTGAACACACTGCAATTAAATAAATTCTGCTAATGCTCTTTTAAAGCTTTCTTTTATTAGACATGCTTAAAATAATTTATACCGGATGAACCGTAAGTGGTTCTTTATTCAAGTTTTATTACTATTATAATTTTGAGCAATTATTCAGGTATTCTTGTTACCTTAGACCAAAGAGATGTTGACTCTGAAGTCATTTCTGTTATTTTCAGGCTTAGATGATATTACGACTATGCTCAAAGGACTCTCCTTTATCACTAGGTTTGAGCTGAACATTGAAAATGGGATTTAATGAAACATGAGCAAATATTGGTTGTTTCAATTCTAATAAAACATTTAAAAGAACTAATAAATGCAAGGTAATTGTTGAATGCTAATCTAAAATTGTTACTACCAGTTTTATTTTATAGTTGGAACTCAGCAGGTGTTGGGGGATATATTTTTCACATTATTCATCAAGTGCAGTTTTGAGAGGCACCAAGGTGTTTTACCTACTGCACATCATAAGAATTTAATTATGGTTAATATATTAATGATATCAGAAATATAGAGAAAATAATTTAGAGCCACAGAATAAATTATATGCCACACTGGAATTTCCTTCCACATGTTACTGGGGCCACATTTTAACCATAATTCATGTATACACGAAGGAGATTCTTTGGAGAGATGTGGAGTTCATATAACTACTTTTATTTAAATTTCTGATTTTGAAATTTTTTTTTTCTCCATAGGACACTGTTTTATGATTTTAGGATTTAGAGAAAACCAAGGAAATCGATGATTGGAAGGAGATTAGAAGAACTAATGGGGTTTAGATTTAGGCTATTTTATGTAAACACCAGTGACCTTGAAACCACAAAGCCTGAATGGAGACTTTCATTGACCTAAACTCCATTATGTCCTCATGTGGCAGAGCCATATTTTTGATGTCTCTTCACAGAATCTAATACTGTATTGGGGGCATAATTTTCATCTTTTATCCAGAAAAAAATGCCCCTATATCCTTTCTGCTCCCAGAAGATTTTGTGCTAACATCTAGCATAATGATTAGTTTCTTGCATAATAACTGTGTTTACTTGTTTTCTTTTGAGGTCAAACTCCCTCTATTTGCAGATGACATGGTATTATACATAGAAAATCTTTAAGATGCTACCAGAAAATTATTAGCGCTAATTGATGAATATAGTAAAGTCACAGGATATAAAAACAATACACAAAAATTACTTGCATTTCTATATACTGACAAAGAAAAACCAGAAAGAGACATTAAAGAGACAATCCCATTCACCACTGCAACAAAAAGAATAAAATACCTAGGAATAAACCTACCTAAAGAAACAAAAGACCTATTAGGCAGAAAACTATAAGACACTGATGAAAGAAATCAATGATGACACAGATGGAGAGATATATAATGTTCTTGGGTTGGAAGAATCAAAAACTGAGTCTTAATAACTTCTATACCCATGATCGGAGAAGGCAATGGCACCCCACTCCAGTACACTTGCCTGGAAAATCCCATTGACGGAGGAGCCTGGTAGGCTGCAGTCCATGGGGTCGCTAAGAGTCGGACACGACTGAACGACTTCACTTTCACTTTTCACTTTCATGCATTGGAGAAGGAAATGGCAACCCACTCCAGTGTTCTTGCCTGGAGAATCCCAGGGATGGGGGAGCCTCGTGGGCTTCCGTCTATGGGGTCACACAGAGTCGGACACGACTGAAGCAACTTAGCAGCAACATACCCATGATTACGGAGATGGAAATTGCAACCCACTCCAGTATTCTTGCCTGGAGAATTCCATGGACAGAGAAGCCTGGCAGGGTACAGTCCATGGAGTTGCAAAGAGTCAGACACGACTGAGCAACTAACACATATACGCACCCATGATTAAAGGATCAAGTGATTTGTTATAGAATTAAAGCTCAGATATTTGTTTAGTCTTGGCTCAATAATAATATTTATCGATGGTGTTGTATATGCCAGGCACTGCAATATATGCTTTATAGATTAGACCTCATTTAATCTTCAGAAGAATTGGATATGTATTTTACTCTTATCATCCCAATTTATGTATTTGAAAATTGCCCAAGGTCACACAGCCAGCAAATGAGGAACCAGGTCTTAACCCAGTGGTCCAACCCCAGAGGCTCTGCTGGCAACCATGCTTCACTCCTTTTAATTCTAGGTCAGCTTCTTTATATTTCCTAGTTTTAGTAAATTTAATTCCCCCCCTACACAGAGAAGTTTCTATCAAAATGTTTAAGGTCAAAGTTTAATTCTGGCCAAAGTCCCACACTGGTCAGTGTGGAATTCCATAGGAACCTCTACTAGGAAAGTCTGAACAGAGGGCTTTGACATGGCCAGATCCACTGGAATACCTCTTCTTGGATTTGTTTGTACCTTTCCTTCCTAACTCTGCAGACACTGCTTTCGTGTTTGTTTGTATTTTTCTTTGTCTTGTTTTTGTTCAAAACTTCTGAAAAAAATCCTAGACAGCCTTCCAAGTAGCTAATTATTTCTTCAGTACAGAGGGCTAGGTGCTCTTTGAGTTCCATGGTAGAAAACTACAGGATTAGGTCAGAATACTTTCTTACATTAATGGCTTGCTATATTGAAAACATGGGCATTTCTTTCTTATCCCAAATAATGTTTAACTGAGATTGGATTCACTAGTCCATTCAGGTTCTGTCAGTCAATTAAGTGGGGATGCTTGTGCTCAGTTTCTTCAGCCATGTCTGACTCTTTTTGACCCCATGGACGTTAGCCCATCAGTCTCCTCTGTCCATGGAATTTTCCAAGGAACACTGGCGTGTCCTGGAGACACTGGAGAATACTGGAGTGGGTTGCCATTTCCTTCTCCAGGGGATCTTCCTGACCCAGGGATCGAACCCACGTCTCTTATGTCTCCTGCATTGGCAGACTGGTTCTTTATCAAAAACGCTGCCTGGGGAACCCTAAATGGGGATAAGGGTGAGAAATTGATAAATTGGCATCAGGCCCAAATTAAAACGTCATTGCTCAAGTATTTAAGGGCTTATCTCTTACTTTACTATTGTTGAAACTTGACCTTAAGGGAATGAACGAATCCTATGAAAGCAGATTCAAGAGAGGCAGAAGCCTTCAGATAATTTTGAGTAGGAATTCTTAAATGTGTATAATTAAAATGTTTTCTAGCCCTAATGGGGGCTTCCCTTGTGGGTCAGATGGTAAAGAATCTGTCTGCAGTTCCCTGGATTGGGAAGATCCCCTGGAGAAGGGAATGACAACCCACGCCAGTGTTCTTGCCTGGAAATCCCATGGAGAGAGGAGCCTAGTGGGCTACAGTCCATGGGGTCACAAACAGTTGGACACAACTGAGCGACTAACACTTTCACTTTCATAGTCCTAATGTTTCACACCAGCAAACAATTTTCACCTCTTTCCTATTGTGAGGCTTTGGTGTCAGTAAATACCCCTGCAAAAAATGGTACCTTTGTTATTTACATTTTTGATTAGTTATATTAGTAAAATTAATAAAAGGGGAGAAGAAATGGGAATAAAAGGGAAAAAGATCTTATTAGGTCTTATTCTCTACAAACTGGGAAAACAACACCTAAATCATCGAGAAGCCTCCATCTCTCTTCGTACACACGCCCACATTTAATTTATTAGAAATTACACTTAATACCAAGGTCAGCAGCTTGTTTCAAACTGTTGTACTCTTCTCCATTAAAGTGTGGATCAAGTAAAAATTTATGAGTTAGTTATTTAAAATTGACAACAGATCAGGCATTTCCCAATAAAAAAACACATTAGATTATGAAGATCTAAAAAACCTCTAATGCAGATATTGAATAAAAAGTGATTATTATTAACTCTGTCAAACTGAGAGGTGGCAGAGGGGTAATTTTATCTTTATCTTGAAATGTTGCTAACATCAGGAAGAATTAATATAAAAAGTCTTTTATGAAACATCTGTTAACTTGGTCAGCCAAATTAGGAAAAAAATCTTTAAAATTTGTAAATAGTCATCACTTTTCAATGGGTATCAATGTGGACAGCAAAACCACATGAAATACAAATACAGTTGAACTTGAACTGGAAGAAAAAGACATTTTGGCAATAGTAAGTATCTGTTGGAATATATAGATACTGAAATAATGAGTAATTCATAGTTGATTTGCAGTTTGGAGATTATATAAGTATATTCATCAGTATGGTTAAAAAGGCTTTTTCTTCCCCCATTTATTTTCTTAGAAAGTGTTATTATCTACCCTGTTTAAATAGCAACTATGCAAATTTCTCATACTTTATAAATGTTTTACCAAAGATTCTCAACCAATTAATTAAGTCATTTTTTTTTTTTTCAGATTGTCAGCAGATGAGTATCTTGTGAGAATGTTTCTTTTTTTTCTAAGTTGGTTTCTGTAGAACTCTAACCCCATTTCCTGTAAAAGTCTTGGGAAGGGAGAAAAGAGTGGATCATATGAAAGAAATTGTTTTCTGTTCATGAAAGTTTAACTCCTTATTTTTCCTACCCCTCTCTTGCTCTGACTTGAATCTAGAGGAGAGAAAGATAAGGATAACAGCTTTGATGTGAACATTTGGTTTAATAAGGATTACTTAGTACATATTTAGATCATGAATAGGCATTTGAGTTTATATTCAAGTCAAACTGCTTCCAACTTTTGTTTATATAAATGTCTGTAGGTGCAGAAAACTAGAATTAAATCTTTGAAATGTGGAATCTCAATTTTAGAAGGAATATTTTAGAAGGCACTTACAGGTGATATTTAAAGCCATGAGCCTGAATGAGGTATCCAACGGAGAAGAGGCCCAAAACACAATCAATTCTATGAGCAAATCCTTTGGCACCCAGCGATATGAAGGTAAAAAGAGAAATGAAAGCTAGTAGGAGTCTCTGGGAAGAAGGAAACAGTGAGTTGGAGGAAAACCAAGGGAGTGAGTGTCTGGAGCCAAGTGAGGAAATGCTTCCAGATCAAGCATGCTAGAAACCGAGAACTAGGCAATGAACATGGCAATGTGGAGATGACTGATGACCTTGACAAAGCAGTGTTTAGGGCATTTCAAATAGGCTCCAGGAGAATGGGCATAGGGACATCAGTAAGAGAGTTCCAACATTTGTAGGAAATTTCATATAAAAAGGACCAAAGGCTAAAATCATAACTGAAAAGAGAAGATTAGAGAGATTAAGAAGGAAAAAATAACAGCATGTTTACAAGATAACAGAAGTATATGGAGAGGGAAATACTGATGTTGGTAGGAGAAAATTGACAGTGTATGTTGGAGTGGGAAAGAACTGGGTCTAGTTGGTGGAGTTTACTTTAGTTCATATACCAGTTATATCTATAAATATACACTATGTCTAGGTCCATCCTCATCCATATTACTCTGTCTTTCTACCTAAGAATGTATATCACATCAGTTCAGTTCAGTCACTCAGTAATATCTGACTCTTTGCAACCCCATGAATTGCAGCACACCAGGCCTCCCTGTCTATCACCAACTCCCGGAGTCCACCCAAACCCATGTCCATTGAGTCGGTGATGCCATCCAACCACCTCATCCTCTGTCATCTCCTTCTCCTCCTGCTTTCAATCTTTCCAGCATCAGGGTCTTTTCAAATGAGTCAGCTCTTCGCATCAGGTGGCCAAAGTATTGGAGTTTCAACTTCAGCATCAGTCCTTCCAATGAATATTCAGGACTTATTTCCTTTAGGATGGACTGGTTGGATCTCCTTGCATGCCAAAGGACTCTCAAGAATCTTCTCCAATACCACAGTTCAAAAGCATCAATTCTTCGGTGCTCAGCTTTCTTTATAGTCCAACTCTCACATGCATACATGACCACTGGAAAAACCATAGCCTTAACTAGATGGACCTTTGTTGGCAAAGTAGTGTCTCTGCTTTTTAATATGCTTTCCAGGTGGGTCATAACTTTCCTTCCAAGCAGTAAGCGTCTTTTAATTTCATGGCTGCAATCACCATCTGCAGTGATTTTGGAGCCCCCCAAAATAAAGTCTGACACTGTTTCCACTGTTTCCTCATCTATTTGCCATGAGGTGATGGGACTGGGTGCCATGATCTCAGTTTTCTGAATGTTGAGCTTTATGTCAATTTTTTCACTCTCCTCTTTCACTTTCATCAAGAGGCCCTTTAGTTCTTCTTCACTTTCTGCCAAAAGAATGGTGTCATCTGCATATCTGAGGTTATTAATATTTCTCCCGGCAATCTTGATTCCAGTTTTTGCTTCCTCCAGCCTAGCGTTTCTCATGATGTACTCTGCATATAAGTTAAATAAGCAGGGTGACAATATATAGCCTTGACATACTCCTTTTCCTATTTGGAACCAGTCTGTTGTTCCATGTCCAGTGCTAACTGTTGCTTCTTGACCTGCATACAGGTTTCTTAAGAGGCAGATCAGGTGGTCTGGTAGTCCCATCTCTTTCAGACTTTTCCACAGTTTATTGTGATCCACACAGTCAAAAGCTTTGGCATAGTCAATAAAGCAGGAATAGATGTTTTTCTGGAACTCTTTTGCTTTTTTGATGATCCAGTGGATGTTGGCAATTTGATCTCTGGTTCCTCTGCCTTTTCTAAAACCAGCTTGAACATCTGGAAGTTCACGGTTCACTTACTGCTGAAGCCTGGCTTGGAGAATTTTGAGCATTACTTTACTAGCATGTGAGATAAGCGCAATTGTGCACTAGTTTGAATATTCTTTGGCATTGCCTTTCTTTGGGATTGTAATGAAAACTGACCATTTCCAGTACTGGGGCCACTGCTGAGTTTTCCAAGTTTGCTGACATATTGAGTGCAGCACTTTCACAGCATTATCTTTCAGGATTTGAAAGAGCTCAACTGGAATTCTATCATCTCCACTAGCTTTGTTCATTGTAATGCTTCCTAAGGCCCACTTGACTTCACATTCCAGGTCCATCCACATCCATATTACTCTGTCTTTCTACCTATGAATGTATATCACATACATATATTATTAGTAGCAGAGGTTCATGTTTTCAGTTGCTGGTAGGTGAGTAGGTGTAATATTTGGAATTTGTGAAAATTCTCTTCGCATTACTTCAGCTTTCTCAGTGAAGTGGGAATTCTGGTAATCCACTGGATATAGGATTTGTAAGAAGTGTTGGCTTATGGGATAGAGGCAAGGATGCAATAAACTAGGAGTGTGGGATGAGAAATGCATAGCATGTTTGTCTGATAACATTAAGGATCTTGTTTATAATTAAAGGCAAGAACAATTTCCAGGTTGCATGTTTTCCTCTAGCCAGAGGCAGGAACAGATCAGGAAGAGAGTTGTATTGACCTGCTTTTTGTGATTTGTCAGAGAATACATTAAAGCAGCAAGAGAGACAGACAGAGGAGTTAGGATTATAAGCAAGGAAATTATTATGCTGATTGAACTTGGAATTCAAGCTTTAAGGACTGGTATGACCTCTTAAAACATCTTCCTTAGTGGCATCCTTGGATGTTTTCTCCTATCCTTTATGCTGCCACAAGTTACCTGTACTCCATAGAACAAAACTGTTCATTCCTCTCTTTTTCTTCAGTTCAGTTCAGTTCAGTCACTCAGTCGTGTCTGACTCTTTGCGAACCCATGAATTGCAGCATGCCAGGCCTCCCTGTCCATCACCAACTCCAGGAGTTCACTCAGACTCATGTCCATCGAGTCAGTGATGCCATCCAAACATCTCATCCTCTGTTGTCCCCTTCTCCTCCTGCCCCCAATCCCTCCCAGCATCAGAGTCTTTTCCAATGAGTCAATTCTTCACATGAGGTGGCCAAAGGACTGAAGTTTCGGCTTTAGCATCATTCCTTCCAAAGAAATCCCAGGGTTGATCTCCTTCAGAATGGACTGGTTGGATCTCCTTGCATGCCAAGGGACTCTCAAGAGTCTTCTCCAACACCACAGTTCAAAAGCATCAATTCTTCGGCGCTAAGCCTTCTTCACAGTCCAACTCTCACATCCATACATGACCACTGGAAAAGCCATAGCCTTGACTAAACAGACCTTTGTTGGCAATGTAATGTCTCTGCGCTACCCATCACCGTTAGGAGAAAGTACAAATGTCTTAGCATGACGTTAGATTCCAGCCTTAGCTTGTACCGCACTTCCATAGGCCCTGGTCCTTTGTCATCATTCCCAGGTAAGGCGTACGTTTGTTCTTTCAAACGTATTCTTTTGTCATGTTATTCTCTTTGTTAGATAGGTCTTTCTCTCGGGCTTCTAGCCCCTATTCATCTTAGAAAACCCAAAGGGAATTCACTGCTTTGTAAAATTTTGCCATTTTTTTCAAAGCACAGATAATTCTACTTCCTTTATTTCCATTATACCTGGTTAATATGTTTTAGGATCTTGACTTTGTATTGCAACTAACTATTGGCTAACTTTGTATTGTAATTAACTACAGACATGTCTGAATTCATAGAATTGGTAACTTTTAAAGCTGTGAAATGGGTATTATTCATATTTTCTTCCTGTGACTCAACTCCTTCCTGGCTTATAATTATCTATAGGAATTTTCATGAATGGGTACAGAAGCATTCAAACAAACTGAAATGAGAGCATATGGTGGTGCCAAATGTTTTTACATATCTAATAGAAAATGGGGGAGTTTTAAATTAATATGGCAGATAAAGATATTAATCCCAAAAAGAAAATATGAAATATAAAGTCAAGGTATGGCAGTTCTGTTTTGGGAAGAGTGTCCCATAGTATCTAAGAGGGAACAGGGAAAGTGGAAGTGTTAGTCACTCAATCGTGTATGACTCTTTGTGACCCATGGACTGTAGCCCACCAGGCTCCTCTCTCTGTCTCTGGAATTCTACAGGCAAGAGAAATGGAGTGGGCTGCCATTTCCTTCTCTAGGGGATCTTCCCAACCCAGGGATCAAACCCAGGTCTCCTGCATTGCAGGCAGTGTCTTTACCATCAGAGCCACCAGGGTAGACCAAGAGGGAATCAGATCAGATAAGTCACTCAGTCGTGTCCGACTCTTTGCAACCTCATGAATCACAGCACGCCAGGCCTCCCTGTCCATCACCAACTCCCGGAGTTCACCCAGACTCACGTCCATTGAGTCAGTGATGCCATCCAGCCATCTCATCCTCTGTCGTCCCCTTCTCCTCCTGCCCCCAATTCCTCCCAGCATCAGTCTTTTCCAGTGAGTCAACTCTTCACATGAGGTGGCCAAAGTACTGGAGTTTCAGCTTTAGCATCATTCCTTCCAAAGAAATCCCAGGGCTGATCTCCTTCAGAATGGACTAGGGGGAGCAATTAATTCTAAAGGAAATTGAAACAGACCTGAGAAGTCATCTCTGTGGTCTACTAACAAAAAGCAATCCCAGTATCCTTGAAGCTATTACCATCAAAAGTTGCTATTGCTACCCCATTCACTGAGATTCGTAAATTTTCCCAGGTTGCTCACCTTGGCCATGAGAATTTACGTGGCTCGTTGGCTGTTCATCTGGCAGTGCTCACCATTTCTTCTAGTACAGTTCCTCAGTTTCCTTTCAGAAGTGAGGTGGTGATATTTCTTGTACTGCTTACAATAGTTGGAGAATATAAGGTGATGGAGATGATTATCTTTGAAAGTCATAAATACAAGACATTATTAACTGTCTAAAATAAGAGAGAAAAGTGAAATATTAGTTGCATTGTGAGAAATGGAAAGTTAGGCATGAACTGACTTTATTTCCTTTATAGATGATTGCTAAGTTAATTAGCAAAGTAAATATTTATATAAAATCTTGTTACTTCAGTCCAAAAAAAATGTACACTGAGGGAAAATGAATAACTCAAGCTTAAGATATTGAATAGCTATGGAAAATCTGGTAACAGCAATCATGATTGGAATGTTCCCACAGTATCAGTCATTTTTTTATGGTATACAAAACAGTGAGCTAACAACATACTGAAAGCTTTTCTCAAATAAGGGAGAGTTTAGGCTTTGAAAGAAATTATATTGCTACATAGAGATGGAATAACCTAAGCAAAACTCAGAACAGAAAGAAAGTCAGGAAGGGGAGGTACAGAGAGGGTAAAAGGATGTTTTCAAAAGCTTGAGAACTGATAGCAAAAGAGTGGGAGACAAATGAACCAAATTACCTAAGCAAATTCATTCAGTACTCTAGGCTTGTAAGGTCTAAAAGAAATTATAGTAATCTAAAAGGTACCCAGGCTGCCCTGTGACTTTATCATTAGACTCATGTTAGGTTTGGTAATGCAAGGTAAACTTTTGTGTTCTAGTTGAAAAAGTTGTAACCAACTCTAGTTTTGAATTTGTAGTCTAGTTGTTTGAGGACTTCTCACTACAGCTGACATATATCTGAGTGAAGTTCTTGATTATGTGTCTGGTGTGTTTCATTTTCAACCTAAAGTCTTTTGTCTTTGATACGGGTATATGTCTGGAAATAGTAAGAGGTAAAGCCCAGGGCAAAAAAAAAAAAAAAAAGGATTGATGCTATATTTTCTGAACTAAGAAAAATGTTTATTATGGATAAGAAGATATACTCATAGCAAGAAAAATCTTTAAGGGGGTTGGTTCTCATTAAAAATTGTATTTATAGGGAGTCATAAAAGAAAATATTTTAAGTTTGAAATCATAGACATATACAGTTTTAAAAATACTTTTACTTTCTTGCATGAAATTTTCATAGAATTTGCTGTTTTTTGATGTAAGGGGACTAAGGCACAATTTTACTCTATAAATGAGATTGCCTTCAAAATTTACTTACTAAATAAGTGCCTGTGTGCCAGATATGAGCACAGCAATGACACATTTGTTAATTACAGTATCTGAAAAAAAGGTGGACTACAAACATTTAAAAATGGAGAGACTTTACATTAAAAAAAAATCTAAATTTCTAGGAAAAAAAAATCTAGAGCTGATAACAGTAAACACACATTGCTACCTAGTAGCAAGTAAATGAGTTTCATAGCATCTGTCCTTTCAATGACTTCCCAAGTGTCTCAGTGATAAAGAACCCACCTGCCAATGCAGGAGACACAGAAGACTCAGGTTTGATCTCTTAGGTTGGAAAAATCCCCTGAAGTAGGAAATGGCAACCAGTTCCAGTATCCTTGTGGCTCAGACCATAAATAATCTACCTGGGTTCAATCCCTGGGTAGGGAAGATCCTCTGGAGAAGGGAACGGCTACCCACTTCAGTATTCTTGCCTGAAGAATTCCATGAACAGAGGAGCCTGGCAGGCTACAGTCCCCTGGGTCACAAAGGGTAGGGCACAAACAAGCACGCAGCACCCGTTGCTTTTCAATGAAGTATTCATCCTCCTGATCCCTGAGATCTTCCTCACCCTCTGTTGGTCTTGTAATAAACTGACTTAATTCAAATTTAAGTTTTCTGGCTGGCAACTGTTAGCATCTGAATCTGAAACACCAAGCTTAGTGAGGTCCAAATCACTGCAGATGGTGACTGCAGCCACGAAATTAAAAGATGCTTACTCCTTGGAAGGAAAGTTATGACCAAACTAGATAGCATATTCAAAAGCAGAGACATTACTTTGCCAGCAAAGGTCCATCTAGTCAAGGCTATGGTTTTTCTTGTGGTCACGCATGGATGTGAGAGTTGGACTGTGAAGACAGCTGAGCGCCAAAGAATTGATGCTTTTGAACTGTGGTGCTGGAGAAGACTCTTGAGAGTTCCTTGGACTGCAAGGAGATCCAACAAGTCCATCCTAAAGGAGATCAGTCCTGGGTGTTCATTGGAAGGACTGATGCTAAAGCTGAAACTCCAATACTTTGGCCACCTCATGCGAAGAGTTGACTCATTGGAAAAGACCCTGATACTGGGAGGGATTGGGGGCAGGAGGAGAAGGGGACAGCAGAGGATGGATGGCATCACCGACTCAATGGAGATCAGTTTGAGTGAACTCCAGGAGATGGTGATGGACAGGGAGGCCTGGCGTGCTGCAATTCATGGGGTCACAAAGAGTTGGACACGACTGAGCGGCTGAACTGACTGAAGTGACGGACCACCTTTGACAAAACTGAATCTCATGTTGTTATGTTAAAACTCCTAACATTTATGAGGTCTCAGTGAAGTTACAGAGATAAGAACAAAATTTAATATGTCAATTATAATTAGCACCTCGCTGAAAGAGTGACTTATTATTTTAATCATATTTAGAGTTATTCCTTAAGCAGAAATGAGAAGTTTAATCCAGATTATTTAATGTAAGATTATCTGCATCAACTAAAACAAAATTGAAACTGGATCAGCACTTTATAGTAAGAAAAAGGATCGTTTAGACACAAGAAATGGGAAGCTATTAGAAATGGTGAAATGTAAACAAAGAAAGCATCTTAGTAAAATAAATTTTTAAAAGTACCTATATCAAAATCTAGACAGAAGTGTCTCAAAGAAGTAGCATAGATTTCAAAATTGCCACAATACCATTTCTAAATAAAATAAAGCAGATTTTTAGAAATATAAAAAGATCACATGCCATTTTTTCCCCATTTGAACCAGATTTCTTGGCTTAAATTGGTATTTAAGCTGAATTTGATAAAGATAAAAATCCATAAATGCATGCAAAATGTATTCATAATAATATTGCACCTTGCAGAAAAAGTAGATGAAGTAGATAATATGATATTTTTTATTGGACCAATAAATATAAGGCAATTCTCAAGCCCCAAAGTCTCAAGCACGTTTTCACTTTAAATGAACACATTCATGAAGCATTTACTGCAACATTTTCTTGTGGGAATATATCAGTAAACGGCTGCAATGATGTGAAGTGCATTGTAAACTGTAAAACTATTTAAAAATTCTTCATGATCCTAGCATACAGCTGGACCTTGTTGTGACTTCTGTGTATACCATGATTAACATCTATTTTACAGATTAAAATGAATCGTAAGAAAATATATTCATAAATATTTCATCGTATGGGGAAAGTGATTGAAATTAATGACAAAATTGTTGCATTAGCAGCAATGTCAATAACTATAGTTATATGCTAATAATAATAATTTGTGTAATTATTATGTTGCTATACTTTCAGTTATATAATTTGATTTCTAATAGTTAATATTTGCTGAGTGCTAACTACACACCAGTAAGTACTTCATATGTATTAACTAACTTAATCTTCAATCAAACTGGGTATTTGAAACTATTACATGAATTTTAAAGAAGGTAAAACTGAGGCAGAGAGGGGTTAAGTAACTACTTTGAAATCATACAGTTAGGAAGTGGCAGAGTTTGAATCTGAACCTAACCATATCAATTCCAGAGCCTGTGCTTAATTAGATAAAAAAATCTCAGGACAGGTACAATGACTTATGATGATGATAAACCCATATTCTGTTTCTCTCAAAGTGTGTGCCTTTGGCAAACTCCTGAACTTTTCTATGTTAGAGTTCATTCTCTATCAATAATACAAGGAAATCCATAGGTTTGAGATAAATATTAACTATAGAAAGCATGCAGCAATGTATATCCATTCAAGTGCTCAAGAATGGGGGGGTCAGCTATTTTTACTATTACGGTTTATTCACAGCATTCTCATGATTATTAATACCCATAGTAATTGATTAGCACCTCGCATGGTGATTTACAAATGAAAAAATAACTGACTTTTGCAAAAAAAGTTGATGGATGTTAATGTCCTTCTTACCTAGAAGATCTTGTTTTTACTGCCAAAAGTAAAATAAATGTTTATTGTTACAGAATCTTAATAAAATACCAGCAAGTACATTGTTGAGTATTTGAACAAAAAATTACTGCCATTCTTTCAGAACAAAGTCCTTTAAAAGCTAGCTCTCCAGAGTAAGAAACTTTCTTTAAATTGCATTGTATTTGAATAACTATTTTATAGTTCTTTTCATGATAATAAATCATTTAATGCAATTAAAATAATACTCTCTAAACACAAATTTATAGACATTGATTATGAAATAAAACTTGCCCAATTGCACATGATGGCACTGGCCTTACAGATTATTCCCACGAGACAAACTTATCAGGGCATCAGTGTGATGGCAGGGTGGGATACTGGAGATGAAAGTGTCTGATGATAGACAACCACAGAGAATAGGGCAACCTTTTCCACATTCCTGTGCAGATACAGAAATTGAGGGTAGGGTAGGGTGAGGTTAAGTGGAATGAACAGGACAGAATAAGAGAGATAAAGAGAGAGAGACAGAGAGCCCAAAGGCATCCCAAATTTATCATGATGGAATATATGTACATACTGGCAGGATGCACCATATGATTAAGGACAAAGGTAACAGGGGACATGTAAGCAGTAACCAGAGCACCTGTGAATGGGGAATGGGTGTTTCATAAGGTGTCATAAGAGAACAGATACCTCAGAATAGGGGTTGCCCCTCTACTTGATGCCCCATGGGACTCTCAACATTACAGTGAAGGAAGGGGCAAAACATGAGTTGGGTGAGTTTAAACCTAGAGGAAGAGAAAGCACTGACATGACTGAATGTACCAGCAACTAATCAGGTCAAATAATTTTTCATCAGGTGGCATGGGATCTTAAAAATTTTGTGTAATTATAAATCTCTTGAAAATTACAGTGCCACTAGAAAACTAGGTAAATCAATCATGAAACAATAATACCTAAAAATGAGTTTTATAATTGACATATTATAAAATTTATTTCCAAAAAAGTGTGCCTGTATATCAAGTAAAAGAAACCAATTAATATTAATTAATATTAGGTAATATAAGTACATAATATACCTAGGGTTAAAAGTTAATCAAGGGTACATGCCCCACATTATGAAAACTGTATTTTTTTTAATTAAGAGATTGAAAATTAAATAGATGGAGGAGAGGTCTATGGTTTGGCATAGGAAGACCATATTATCCAATCATCCTAATTTTATGTGATTCAATTCAAATTAGAAACACTTTAGTGTCCATTTGGGAAAATGTTCTAAATATTATTTGAAAATAGTTGGGTAATAAAAGCTATTAAACTCTGAAAATGAAAGAAAATAAGTGGGGGAATCTTATACAAATTGTTGGAACCCACTCCAGTATTCTTGCCTAGGAAATCCCATGGACAGAAAAACCTGATGGGCTACAATCCAAGCGGTTGCAAAGAGTCAGACATGACCGAGTGACTAAACAACACAGTATAATAATAGTTATCAAAGTGATGAACTATTAATAGATCCAGAATAAAAAAGGGATGTACAAATTAATAGGCTGATGTAAAATTTTGACCATATAAAATTTAGTTTTTTTCAGACTTGCAAAACTCAACACTAAGCACAAATTCTACCACAAAGTGAAAGGCAAATGACAAAATGAAGAAATATTTATTACATATGTAATGTATATTGAGTAATTTCTTTAAAGTAGAAAGAAGACTTATAACAAAGTAATGACAAAATAAATATAATAATAAGAGTAGAAGTAAGCATATGAAAATAGTTCAACTTTTTTAGTTAAGAATATATTGGTTTGGGTTTATCAAATTAACAATTTTTAATGATAACATCTACTTTGGTTTGGGATAAAAACATTTATTCTAATACATTGCCAGGAGCAAGGTAAATTAATTCAAACTTTTAGGAGGATAATGTAGTAATATATTTCATAAGGCAGAAAAACAACATATTCATTGACCCAATAACTCCATTATTTTTAAGGAAGTAATCAGACAGTTATATAAATGATTTTCATTACAATGTTGTCTTTGATAATAAAAAATTTAGAAACAACCTAAATTTTGTTCACTATTGTTCTACAATAGTGAAACCAATGATAGTAAAATTCACAGATGAGATATCACTTGGAGTGATTGATCTTTTGACAGGGAAATGTGTGTGTGTATTTGTGGCATATCACTTTAAAAAACAACTTACAAAAATTAAATATACATGGTAATACAGAAAATATATACACATACATACACATAACTGTACTTGTATACATACAAACATACATGTACACATAAGACATATTTAAACCTCATATGGACAGATAACATACACATGTATGTACACATGTATACACATACTGTATACATGTATATACAGTGTATAGACATACACACTGTAACTGTATATAGTCTTTTACTTATATATATTCATGTTGCATATATTTATCTGCATATATGTGTGTCAGATCAGATCAGATCAGTCGCTCAGTCATGTCCGACTCTTTGGGACCCCACGAATTGCAGCACGCCAGGCCTCCCTGTCCATCACCAACTCCCGGAGTTCACTCAGACTCACGTCCATCGAGTCAGTGATGCCATCCAGCCATCTCATCCTCTGTCGTCCCCTTCTCCTCCTGCCCCCAATCCCTCCCAGGATCAGAGTCTTTTCCAATGAGTCAACTCTTCGCATGAGGTGGCCAAAGTATTGGGAGTTTCAGCTTTAGCATCATTCCTTCCAAAGAAATCCCAGGACTGATTTCCTTTAGGATGGACTGGATGGATCTCCTTGCAGTCCAAGGGACTCTCAAGAGTCTTCTCAAACACCACAGTTCATAATTCTTCGGCGCTCAGCCTCTTCACAGTCCAACTCTCACATCTATACATGACCACAGGAAAAACCACAGCCTTGACTAGACAAACCTTTGTTGGCAAAGTAATGTCTCTGCTTTTGAATATGCTCTCTAGGTTGGTCATAACTTTCCTTCCAAGGAGTAAGCGTCTTTTAATTTCATGGCTGCAGTCACCATCTGCAGTGATTTTGGAGCCCAGAAAAATAAAGTCTGACACTGTTTCCACTGTTTCCCCATCTATTTCCAATGAAGTGATGGAGTTAATCGTGTTTATCTCTGTGTGGTAGGAATAATGATTTTTATGTCTTCCCTATGCTTATCTATATCTCTAAACTTTTCTATAATAGTTATATTGCTTCATAATTAAACAAATAATGTGAATAATTTGTTTATCATGAGTTGGTAACTAACATCTTGCTTCTTCGACTTATATGATCAGTGCAATTCTGATTCAATTTTGTGCTTGGGTGAAAATAAAAGTTCATTCCTCATTTTAATCAAACCTTGCATTAATCTCTGGCAGTAGTTGGGCATGTTGAAGTTTTCTGTCTGTGATGATTCTGTGGAAGGTAACTATTTCTCACAACAGTCATGTCCCTAAACAATCACCTCTGGTTGTGATTCATTAGCATTAGCTTTCTTCAATAAGGTACGATTTGAAAACCAGAAAAAAGAGAGTTTCAGATTAAGTCTCATTAATGAAGTGCAGTCAGTTTTTTCCCCCAAATTACATTGAAGAGAGATCTCTGGGTTTATCTTAAATTCATGGTGAATATTCTCGCTTAACAACATACCATCTTTCTTTGACTGCAGAGCATATCATCCTTGCCTGTGGGAACCCTAGTTTGCTTTAAATTGCCAAAGTGCTCATTATGGAATGCTTAGTAGCTAGAGTTTGTACATAATATTTGAAAATCAACCATAATTTTTCTGCCTAAGATGAACACTTGGATTCCATAGTAAACATAATCAGAGATTTACAGAAACCTAGTGAACTCTGTTTATTATACTTGCCTGGAATAGCTACAGAAAAGGTCAGAGGTCCGGTGTCTTCATGCAGAGACAGATCATGTTCTAGCTGGTTCTGAGAAGGAAAAAAACAGTAGGTGATGCTTTAATGAATGGCTTATCATGTGAAACACACTATGTGATAATAGCGGCGTTGGTAAGACAAGAAGGGAGTCTTCCTTTCTTTTTTTTAAGGTTTAGTTAGTTTTATATTGCTTTAATGCTTACATTTCAATAGTAGCAGACAAAATGCTTCACTGAGAAACTATTAAATTCTGCAGGGTCCTAAGCCAGTTTGAGTTCATAAACTAGATTGAAATTTCCATTTTATTTTATCAAAGCTGAGATGTTATAAACTTAAGTATGTGGGTTGGAAAACTTTTGGTTTTTTGAATTGTTATTTTCTTTTATTCTTTCCTATTTGAGTTAAGTGAAGAAAACAGGACAGAAGCCTTGTAGACGTTAAAGTTTTATTGTAAAAGTCATCTTACAGTACAAGAGAATTTGCTGGCATGACATCAGGGATGCGCAAGGCATTTTTTTTAAATTTTTATTTTTTAACTTTACAATATTGTATTGGTTTTGCCAAATATCAACATGAATCTGCCACAGGTATACACATGTTCCCCATCCTGAACCCTCCTCCCTCCTCCCTCCCTGTACCATCCCTCTGGGTCGTCCCAGTGCACCAGCCCCAAGCATCCAGTATTGTGCATCGAACCTGGACTACAGTCTTAGGGAGAAAGGCATTTTTTTTAAGTGCATTTTTCAAACTGCAGTGAACTAATGATTCAATTTAGCTAAGCAGATCCTCCTGACTTCAGCACTCTTTCCTCTCATTCAGCCAGCAAAACGAATCTAAATGGCTAAAAGTGACTGTCATGCAGTAGCTTCCCTCAAACTCTAATGTGCATATGACTGACAGAGATATCCACAAAAGTTTGTGAATCTGTATTTGTAACAAGCGCCCATGATGGTGATGGGGCTGGTCATCAGATCACTCTGTGTAGCAAGGTGGGTACAAGTGAATAATTGAAAAGATAATTTGGTAGTCCTATAGATCAATAGAAGAGAATGTGATGAGAAGAAAGAGGTTCTAATATAATAAGAATTTAGCAAACAATAAAGGTGAATGCTTAAATTAATGAGGAAAGAAGAATCACATATAACATTGGTGTTGGGGAAATTGATTAGGTGTTTGATGCAAAAAAATTTACATTACTGTCTCCCACCAATATCAAAGTCATTGCCAGGTGTATCAAGAAATTTTGTGGAAAATTTAATCCTATAAAACAAGTCAAATTATAAAATTATGAAACAAGTATAAACTCAGAATAGGGGGATTACTGTAAATATAGAACAGAAACAGAACTCTAAAGGGAAAAATGGATATATTTGACAACATACATGTAAAGCTGCATGTATTAAAGCTGTGTATACTAAATTAATTAAAAGGTAAATAATAAGCTGTGATATATTTGCAAAATGTCATATCTCTAGCAACAAAATGATTCTTAAAGTATCCTCTTAATTATACCCAGTAATTATACCTATTTTAGAGAGATGCATAGAGAAGTTTTCATATAGATATTAATCACAGCATACATTATAGTTTAAAAAGTAGAAAACAGCCAAATTAAACAATCAGAAATGAGAGAGAAAATAATAGACTATGAAATGCTATAAACATATTAAGTGATAGGTTAAAGATGCATTTAGTATCATGTATAGGGAATTCTCATGGTGTATTTTTAAGTGTAAAATTATCAATTATTTTAAATGTATATATATATACATACATATAATTTGTAATATAATTATGTAGTTATAATGTAACATAATATAATATAATTATGCAAATGTGTGGACAGAAAAATAATAGATAGCATATTGATGCAAATATATAGAGATCCACAATAAAGTGGGAAAACATTATAAAAGACAGATTTTAATAGTTATTTTTCTCTGGTTGGTTGGGATTAAAGGTGTTTATTTTATTCTTCGTATGCTCTATATGTTCAAATTTTCTGCAACAAATGCATTATTTTTATAACCATCAAAAGGACTATAGTAATTTTTTATAAAAAATAAAAGGACTGTGAGTCTAGAAAGGACATGCTTTTCATGCAACAACAATTTTAGTTCTGACAAAACTCAGATCAGAGAAGGCCCAGAGCATCCTGTGTCCTGGTAGCCTCTTTTCTGACCCCTAAATAATGCAAAAGGGACTCCAAGGCGAAATGCAGAGATCAGATTCTTCTTCCACTGTATGTATGTTTGTCATAAGCCATTATAAAGCATATGTGATATATCTAGCACTCTATTAATACATTTTAGTAAGAATACCTTAATCACTGTGACAAACTATACACACTTAGGTAATAAAAGTTCTCTCCTACAGTTAAGTACATATTTTCACTTTGAGATTTTTCTACTTTATTTAAAAACACAGTTTCAGTTCAATACAGTTGCTCAGTCATGTCCAACTCTTTGCAACCCCATGGAATGCAGTACGCCAGGCCTCCCTGTCTATCACCAACTCCCAGAGTTTATCCAAACTCATGTCCATTGAGTTGATGATGCCATCCAACCATCTCATCCTCTGTCATCCCATTCTCCTCGCGCCTTCAATCTTTCCCAACATCAGGGTGTTTTCCAATGACTCAGTTCTTCTTATCAGGTGGCCAAAGTACTGTTGAGTTTCAGCTTCAGCATCAGTACTTCTGATGAACATTCAGGACTGATTTCCTTTAGGATGGACTGGTTGGATTTCCTTGCAGTCCAAGGGACTCTCAAGGGTCTTCTCCAACACCACAGTTCAAAAGCATCAATTCTTCAGTGCTTAGCTTTCTTTATAGTCCAACTCTCACATCCGTACATGACCACTGGAAAAACCATAGCCTTGACTAGATGGACCTTTGTTGACAAAGTAATGTCTTTGCTTTTTAATATGCTGTCCAGGTTGGTCATAACTTTCCTTCAAAAGAGTAAGTGTTTTTTAATTTCATGGCTGCAGTCACCATCTGCAGTGATTTTGGAGCCCATAAAAATAAAGTCAGCCACTATTTCCACTGTTTCCCCATATATTTTCCATGAAGTGATGGGACTAGATCCATGATCTCATTTTTCTGAATGTTGAGCTTTAAGCCAACCACTTCACCCTCCTCTTTCAGTTTCATCAAGAGGCCCTTTAGTTCTTCACTTTCTGCCATAAGAGTGGTGTCATCTGTGTATCTGTAGTTATTGATATTCCTCCTGGCAATCTTGATTCCAGCTTGTGCTTCCTCCAGCCCAGTGTTTCTCATGATGTACTCTGCATATAAATTAAATAAGCAGGGTGACAATATACAGCCTTAATGTACTCCTTTTCCTATTTGGAACCAGTCTGTTGTTCCATGTCCAGTTCTAACTGTTGCTTTCTGGCCTGCATACAGATTTCTCAAGAGGCAAGTCAGGTGGTCTGGTATTCCCATCTCTTTCAGAATTTTTCAGTTTATGGTGATCCACACAATCATGTGTGGATATGAGAGTTGTCATGTATGAATGTGAGAGTTGGACTGTAAAGAAAGCTGAGCACTGAAAAATTGATGCTTTTGAACTGTGGTGTTGGAGAAGACCCTTGAGAGTCCCTTGGACTGCAAAGAAATCCAACCAGTCCATCCTAAAGGAGATCAGTTCTGGGTATTCATTGGAACGACTGATGTTGAAGCTTATACTCCAATACTTTGGCAACCTGATGCAAAGATCTGACTCATTTGAAAAGACCCTGATGCTGGGAAAGATTGAGGGCAGGAGGAGAAGGGGACGACAGAAGATGAGATGGTTGGATGGCATCACCAACTCAATAGACGTGAGTTTGGATAAACTCTGGGAGTTGGTGATGGACAGGGAGGCCTGGTGTGCTGCAGTCCATGGGGTCACAAAGAGTCAGACACAACTGAGCAACTGAACTGTCTGACACAGTCAAAGGCTTTGACATAATCAATAAAACAGAAATAGATATTTTTCTGGAACTCTCTTGCTTTTTCCATGATCCATTAGATGTTGACAATTTGATCTCTGGTTCCTCTGCCTTTTCTAAAACCAGCTTGAACATCTGGATGTTCATGGTTCACATATTGCTGAAGCCTGGCTTGGAGAATTTTGAGCATTAGTTTACTAGCGTGTGAGATGAGTGCAATTGTGCAGTAGTTTGAGCATTCTTCGGCATTGCCTTTCTTTGGGATTGGAATGAAAACTGACTTTTTCCAGTCCTGTGGCCACTGCTGAGTTTTCCAAATTTGCCGGCATATTGAGTGCAGCACTTGCACAGTTTTGGACAGTGTCCCCACCATTTTGGACATGTTAATTTAGTTCAACTTCTGTAATATCCAATTAAATGTATCTTGTTCACAGTTCAAAACATCAGAATTCAGTATTGGAACAGTAAATTGAAAAAACTGCAGAATATAAATAGTAATTGAAACCACAAGAGCAGATGAGATTTCCCAGGTAAAAGAAGTGGATGAAAGAAAATGCTGGCCACCAAAAAGGAGTTTTAGACATCAGAGCAGAGCTTCTCAACCTCAGCACTACTGACCTCTTGCACTGAATAATGTGTTTATTGTGAAAGGCTATTCTGCATAATGCAGAGTGTTTGGCAGTATCCCTGGCCTCTGCCACTAACTTTAGTAGCATTCCCTGTCTCTCTGGTTGTGACCAAAATATCTCCAGACCTTAGCAGATGTCTCCTGGAGGACAAATTCCTTTCAATTTAGAACCACTGAACTAAAAGGAAAACTGTGAAATATTCTTTACTGTCTGAGCCATCAGGGGCAGAGGAGACTGGCAGGCTACAGACCACAGGGTTGCAAAGAGTTGGACACGACTGCAGTGACTTAGCATGCACATACATGTGAAATAGACTCGGGAAGGACTTTCAGTATAGTAGAAAGAGAACCAGTATTTAAATGCTTCATGAAAACTGAAGGGTTCAGTAGTTTCAAAATACAATATTTGTTCACTCAATAGGTTTTAGAGGGAAAAAAGTTAAAATCTGGATACTGAAAATCATTAATTACATATGATAATAAGGATGTCTGCGATGGGATTTGCCAGTGTAGATTCAGATGGGAATGGAAGTCACTTTATAATGGTTAATGGAATACTTAAGAGAAAAACTAGACCCAGCAAAAGTAGAATAATTTTTTATGAAGTTTAGCTGAGATGAAAATGTAGAAAAGTGAGGCATTTGTCAGTGAGAACACAAAAACAGAGCACAATTCATTTTAGTAAGAGAGAGGATGGAGAAATATGGGGTAAAGACAGAAAAAAAGAAAACTGATAGACCAATGTCTAGAAGGCATGAGACCAAGAGATTAGGGAGAATGGTTGACCTTGAGCACTTGATCCTTTCAGCCTAGAGAAAGTGATTTGTGTGTTAGTTGCTCAGTTGTGTCTTACTCTTTGCGACCCCATGAATATAGCCTGCCAAGCTCCTCTGTCCACAGGATTTCCCAGGTAAGAATAATGGAGTGGGTTGTCATTTCCTTCTCCAGGGGATCTTCTTGGCCCAGAGATCAAACCCAGGTCACCTGCCTTGCAGGCAGAGTCTTTATCATCTGAGCCACCAGGGAAGCCCTAATTAGTTATCATTTGCTCCATAACAAGCTGTCCCCAAACCTAATACCTTGAAATAACAATATTCATTATCTCTCAGTTTTTATATATTGAAATCCAGGTGTGCCTCAGCTGGGTCCTCTGCTTCAGGTCCTCCTCCTGACTACAGTCAAGATGTGGGCTGGGGCTGTACCCACCAAGTCTCCACTGGAGAAGTGGGAGCTTTTAAGCTCAGCTACATGACTGTAGGCAGAATTTAGTTCTTTGTGAGCTCTTGAAATGAAGACTTCAATTTCATGCTGACTGGCCAGAAGTTCCCCTTTACTCCTTGCCCCAAGGGCCTCTCTTTAGGACAGGTTACAACACAGCAATTTTCTTCATCTCAGAGTGAACAAGCCATATAAAGAAAGAGAGAGAGAATTCTCAGCTTTCTCTAATCTAAGAAGTGATCTTTCACCATGTTACCATATTCTATTCCTTAGAGGTAAATCATTAAGTTCATCCCACACCCTAGGGGAGAGAGTATCATAAGAACATGAGTCAGGTATTATTAGGGTCCATTTCAGGAATGGCCTCCTACAATACAGAAATATGAATATGTTTATTAATGGGGGTGCATAAATTTCACGTAGTTGACATCTGATGGCTTCAAATATATCAAAAGTGTCACTCTGAGAATTATGGGAAGACTTTGACTTAAGGGCTGAGGAAAGGTAGGAAGGTTGGAATATGTGCTCAGGAAAACAGAAGTTGATCAAGATTAAGAACAATTAAAGAGTCTTGAAATTTCTGAGAGATCAGTTAAGATCAAGATCAATGAATGTAGTGGGTACCAATTTACAGAGTTGGGGGTTTCCTCCAGAAGACTTATCACTTAAGTATAGGGAGAGAATAATACTGATTTTGGAACCACATCTGCTATGCTTATTTTGACTACCAAATACACATCTTTGAAAATTGGTCTAGTGCTGGTTTTTCAGACACAGGGAGGTTGATTCTATTACCTCATGATTCCTACACTTAACATTCTCTAAGAAACCCAGATTCGTGGTACCAAGTTTATGAAAGTTTATGTCCCCTAGCTGTCTTCTCCTGCTCAGTCATGGCTCCCATAGATGGCTTCTGGCTTCAGCCACATATGAGCACAAACAGTGCCCTCCACTATATGTCCCTGACTAACTTATGGTTCAGATCCACAGATCTGCTTGGTTCATTGGCTGTTAACCCACACAGCAGACGTTTAAAGATAGGGGTATTTCCTATGAAATTCCAGTTCTCTGGTTTAACTTAAAAAACAGACCAGACATTTGTTGAATGATCCACATTCCTACAGGGCAACTGAGGCTTAGTTACCTTCTCATTGGTGTTCTTGCACACTCACCTCCTTTAGTGGTTGTTATTATCCACGTACTTGTGATTGTCACCAATCTGATCTCCAATATAAAGGGTGGGTCTCTAAGTCATACTGTAATTTCCTTCATGGCAGTGATTCTAAAAGCCTGGTCAGGAAAATCTGGGTAAAATGAAATCCTTTCAGGGGTGTCTGTGAATTCAAAACTACTTTTTGTAATAACTGAGACATTACTTCACTTTCTAACTTTCATTCTCTCACAAAATTACAGCAGAATTTTCCACTGTACATTTGGGAGATCTACATGACTCAATGAATCAATATTTTATAAATGATCAATGCAGGATGTTATAAAATCATAGGTAACAATGTTCATTCAAAATGCATGATAGAACAATTGATATTAATGTAAGTGTACAATAAATTTATTGATATAGTTTTAGATTCGATATTTCAATTTGTTTTTAAGAAAGTACCACTTCTTCAGTTTGGGTATATTGAAATATATGAAAAATTATCTTTACAAACTTTTAAATTACTCCTGTTTTCCATCCAACTACCTATTTCTAAAAGAACTAGTTTCCTCCATACACTTCAACTGAAATAGCACATCGTAACAAACTGAATGCAGAAGCAGAGGTGAGAATTTGTCTTTTGTCAGATATTAAAGATATTTGCAAAATAAAAGGATGCCACTCACCTCAATTTACTTTATTGAAAAATATAGTTTTAAATAAAACATGCAATTTAGTCTAAAGAGTATAACATATTAGCTTAAATTGATCAAACTGTCTCCAGTTTTATAATGAATATGATAAATGTTGAGAGATATCATTCATCTAATCAAAAGCTCTTTAGGTGCCATTGATAATCTTAAGACTGTAAATGGATCCTGAGGCCAAATATTTGAGTACGACTGCCTCTTGGTAGTATTCATTCAGAACTCAGTCATTGAAAACAGGAAGATAGGGTCAAAGCTCCATGAAACACTTTCTCCCAAGGTTTTTGCTTCTACATAATTGTGGCCACTTCTCCTGAAGGACCAGCTCTGTGAGAGGTATGAGGACGCACTCACAAGCTCTTGAAAGTCCCTTGGGCAGCAAGGAGATCAAACCAGTCAATCTTTAAGGAAATAAAGCCTGACAATGTTCATTGGAAGGACTGATACTGAAGCTGATGCTCCAGTACTTTGGTCACCTGATGCGAAGAGTCAATTCATTGGAAAAGACCCTGATGCTGGGTAAGATTGAAAGCATGAGGAAAAGGGAGCAACAAGGGATGAGATGGTTGGATGGCATCTTTGACTCAATGGACATGAGTTTGAGCAAACTCCGGGAGATAGTGAAGGACAGAGAAGCCTGGCGTGCTGCAGTCCATGGAGTCGCAAAGAGTCAGACATGACTGAGCAGCTGAACAACAGGCTCTTTTGTAACATATGTTTCCCACCTTGGATTGGCTGTCTAATGGTGCTTTGTATTCATACAAGCATGATGTCACAGTGAGTATTTCTTCAGAGACTATATATATATATATATCCTAGATAGAGAAAACTTTTCACTCTGCCCCTACTACTCATCAAATGTGTTGATGGAAAGACAAGTTATTGAGATAAACTTAACCAAAATCAAGATGACAGATCAGATCAGAAAAAAATTCTTACTTAAAACTAATACTGTTAATGTCTTATTTATGTAGGCAAATAGTAATTTCCCAAATACCTATTGAACAGTTGTTAACTTTTAACTAAAGTAAACCAAGTAATTTCAATTTGCTATATGTCTGTCAATCAAAATGTGTGAATATCACTCATAATTTGTAGAAATCTTCACTCGTTAAGAAATTAAAGATTTTTGTGTATCTGGTTGTATATTTTTGATTATTTTGTTGTATGCTGCTAAGTCACTTCAGTCGTGTCCGACTCTGTGCGACCCCGTATGGCAGCCCACCAGGCTCCCCGTCCCTGGGATTCTCCAGGAAAGAACACTGGAGTGGGTTGCCATTTCCTTCTCTAATTTGGTTGTATAGTTATATGTGTTTAATGTTTTACATGTTCATATGTTTTATGTTTCATAATAACTTTGAATATAACAAACATCTTTTTGTTGATTTGACTTACAATACAGCATTAAAAATACTTGGCAAAATAAAATATTATTTTATTGACATATCACAATGATGTATCCTGAATTCTCTATGTGAGTGGAGATCTTAAAACTTATTTTTACAAAGTAAAGAAAATATGAACTGTTGTCCATAGTTATACTTTCCCCTAAGCACTAGCTATTTTTTCTTTCATATGTAAAACTTAAGGTTAGGTTGGAAGTTTAGATGGTTAAATACACTGTTCAATCACTGTTTCTAGCTTGTTTATTACCTTACATATCTGCTCATTTAGATAATTATCTGACACCTGCTCACAGCAGATTGTTTTGACAGATTATATTGGCTGAGATCAGTTTGTCACCTGCCATCTGTCCAGTAAAGGTGAGTTCAACAAGCTGGTGATTTCTAGACAATCATAAAAGATCCTTTTAAAGTTAGAATTTTTCTTAAGAATGCATTGACCAGAAGAAAAAAACTACTACTGGAAAATATTAAGAGATATAGTACTTTTTATCTTTATCAGGCATATTTCTTTTACTAACATGCTGATTTGAACGTTATTTGGATTTAATGAGAAGGAGCATACTATATTAAAAGAGAATGTGTTAGTTTTAAATTAAGTATTTAATTTGGCTGGCATCTAAAACAGCTTTGACTAGCATTATTTTCTTTCTTTTTTGGTGGATTTTTGACATTTTAGCAAACTCTAAATATCTTAAAATATTTTAAAATGCGTATACAATATTGTTCATATCATTATGAAATTAGAGAAGCTCCATTATTATAGATTTTTTTTTTTAATTTATGAAAAGTAAACAACCTTCAGTGAGGGGGAGATTAGTTAATCATTCAGTATCTTACTCTGTAATAAACAAAACCTTTTCTTAGGAGTAATGATAATTATATAAGGTCATTTTTGAAATACAATCTGAATTTTTAAAAAACCTTGAAAATCAATTATAAAACATATCTAAAAGTGAAAAATCAAAGGCTTTTATTTTTTTAAAGTAGGCCAATATTTCTATATTTTAATAAAAGGAGTAATTAATTCTAGTGGAAGAAATAGTAAATTGCTCTCATTTTCCCTTTCACTTTATAATTACTAAATCTATATTACCTGACTGCTTCCCATGTGTCAGGTGTTATGGTAGAGTATTCAGCAAAATATTTGGTACCAGCCCTTCTGCCACTTAAGATTTAGCTTTAATTGTTGTCCTAAAGTAATCAAGCCATGAGTTCCCAATCACGCCTCTATTACTATTCAAACAAGCACGTTTTTTGTAACTAGATGAACTGGCTCATAATAATTGTGAAACGTATGAAAGCGAAATGAGAACATCTTGAGACATTTAAAAACATGTCTAGTGGCTTGTGCAGTGACCTGTACTTTGAATATATATTTACTGGAGAGGAGGAGACCAGGGATTTTGCTACCCTTGTAAATTCTTCCTAGTTACCCGGCACAATAGAATTTTTCACAGACTGCTCTAAGTAGTCTGACACTATTTTAGAAATACTCTACTGGACTGTGGGGAGTTCAAAAAACAAAACAAAGAAACAGGGCAAATCCTTAAAAAACTTTCTGATACAATGAGATGACAACACCAACATAAATATATGGATATAAACACAAGTGACTCCAAGAAATAAATAAATATATACAATCAACTGCTGAACAAAGTCTTTCTCAAGGGCCTCTCTGTGCTGTGTGATCTCATGATTTGTTGAACCACAGCTTTCTACAGGAATATACAAAAACCTTAGAGTTCCATGGGGCACGAAGTTTTGAATACCTGAAAGTCCTCAGAGCTTCTGCCGTAAGTCTTTATCAAAGAATTGCACCTTAGGTCTTACATATCACGTACACACACACCATCATTTCATCAGAAACACAGCCAAATTACCATCATGTGAATATGCTGCCAAAGTATCTAGTAAAAGATTGAAAAATACAACCAACTGGACCATTGTCTACATGGCATGGGAGAATTGCTCAACTTTTTTTTTTTTTTTGATTGATGTGACCACTTGTTTTGGCACCACATCAAGACTGAATCATACACATGTGTCCTGCATGAGTCATTGCAGATTCCAAAGATGCTCAGATTCCAATCTGGCTACATTTTGAAATCTAGGATTAGAGATATTTTCCAATAAATCTGTTGACTTTTTTCTGATCTAACCAATCATAGATTTCTGTTTTTTAAGAAACTGTTTCTCTTTAAAACTTAAGCCACAACATTATGGTTTGTTCACAACTTTATTAAGTATTCTATGTTATGAGAGAAAAAAGTTGCACAAAGTTTTGTGCTATATGCAATACATATAATAGTTTTATCAGAACAAAGTTTTATTTTTTTCTAATAAACAATCTAGAATAAGTTAGATAATGGGAAATTCTCTTTGAATATAGCACTTGGAGATAGGGACATGGACTAATTGTGGGAATAGTTGCCTATGGAACAAGGGGAATAAGTAGAAGCACATACCAGAGGGGCCGTCAGTTCATTTTAAGTGGCATACATTTGAAGTAGACTCAGGAAACTAAGGGACTCTAATCTCCCAGTCTAAAATGTACAAATGAAAAGAAAGAGCTGAATAGAAAAAATGAGAATCATGCTTGTTCTTAAGTCAGGCAAGTTAGAATAAGAGAATTCACATGCAAGAGCAGAAGATAATTGGCAGAGGAAGGCAGCCTCAGCTGGTCATGTCTGTATTGTCCTTACATGGGGATAGAACTGTTTAGGGCACCACGCAAATTTAGCACGATAGTATTGGGTATCATGTGTACTAAACATAATCTCTAATTTGCAGGGGGCATATTTTTCCTATGTCAAATAATTTCATAAACATTTCACTAAAGTGTATCAGTGATAAACACACTGATAAGCATTACACATGCAACAATAAAATGTAACATACTAGACTCCATGAAGATGAAATCAGGATATCTTAGAAACCATTGTTATGATATCTGGGAAACCTAAGTAGATCATTCAATGCAACACTTGTTTATTCGAGGACAATGAGTTTCCCAGGTGTCACTAGTGGTAAAGAACCCACCTGCAAATACAGGAGATGTGGGTTCGATCTCTAGGTTGAGAAGATCCCCCGGAGGAGGGCATGAGGAGGGCACGAGAACCTACTCCAGTATTCTTACTTGGAGAATCCCATGGACAGAGGAGCCTGGCAGGCTACAGTCCATAGGGTTACAAAGAGTCAGACTGAAGCAAGTTAACACACATGAATGCATCTGGCAAAACCCACAAAAGGAGGAAAATTTGGGAAAAGAGAAAAAATGTGAGTGAAACAGGTAAGTTTCCAGGAAACAGTCAGAGAGCAACAGTTCAGTTCAGTTCAGTTGCTCAGTCATGTCTGACTCTTTGCGACCCCATGGACTGTAGCACGCCAGGTATCCCTGTCCATTGCCAACTCCCGGAGTTTACTCAAACTTGTGTCCATTATGTTGGTGATGCCATCCAACCATCTCATCATCTGTCGTCCCCTTCTACTCCTGACTTCAATCTTTCCCAGCATCAAGGTCTTTTCTAATGAGTTCTTTGCATCAGGTTGCTGAACTACTGGAGTTTCAGCTTCAGCATCAGTCCTTCCAATGGATATTCAGGACTGATGTCCTTTAGGATTGACTGGTTGGATCTCCTTGTAGTCCAAGGGATTCTCAAGAGTCTTCTGCAACACCACAGTTCAAAAGCATCAATTCTTCGGCACTCAGCTTTCTTTATAGTCCTTTATATAGTCTTTATAGCTTTACATGACTACTGGAAAAACCATAGCTTTGACTAGATGGACCTGTGGTCAAAGTAATATCTCTGCTTTTTAATATGCTGTCTAGTTTGGTCATAACTTTTCTTCCAAGGAGCAAGCATCTTTTAATTTCATGGCTGCAGTCACCATCTGCAGTGATTATGGAGCAACAGCTACCCTCTACAAATGCACTTGTTGTTTGTTGCTTAGTCGCTCAGTCCTGTCCAACTCTTGTGACCCCATGGACTGTAGTCCGCCAGGCTCCTCTGTCTGTTGAATTCTTCAGGCCAGAAAAGTAGGTTGCCACTTCCTTTTCTAGGGAATCCTCTGGATCCAAGGATCAAACCCATGTCTTCTGTATTGCAGGCATATTTTTACCTGCTTAAGCCCATGAAAATTCACTGGGAGAAAATAATTACACAGAGTAATTCTACACAAACCATAGGGAAAAATTAATACCTTTAGAACTTAAAAGAAGAAGGAAATCGATCAAAAAAATTTCTGAAGGCAGCAAAACACTAACAGTAGAGAATCTAGGATGACCAAAATTATTTTTTATATGAATAAGAAACTTGAAAAACTTATTCTGCCTGATTTCAAGATTTAGCATAAAGCTCCAGTGATGGAGAGAGTGTAATATCCACAAAGATAAACATACAAATCCATGGAATATAATAGAATGCACAGTTAGCTCCACAAATACATGGACAATTGATTTTCAACAAAGTTTTCAGGGTAATTCAAAAGGAAAGAAGAATCTTTTCAACAAGTGGTGTCTTTACTGGCAAAGCCTACTGGGGTGGGGGTGGACAAGGGGGTATAAGGTGGAATCTACTAAGGTCTCACCTCTTCTTTTGTCCTTAGTCTAGTTTTACTTGCTCATAGGAGGCTGCATGCAGAAGCTTCACACCCGATACTTTAGACCAGAGTTCCTGGAAGGAAATGACTGCACTAACACCTCAGCTCAGGGAAGCTCTGCAGGAGCTGCTCACAACATTCAAGTCAAAATGGCAGCAAAGGGCTGTGTGCAGAGACACTGCTCCAGGCACTGCGGTCTGGAGCCTGAGCAGCACAGCTGTGCCAGTTCCATGAGAACTCCAACCCTCTCCCCTCCTGGTGCCCTGCCCAGAGCCTGGCAGGGAGAGTCTGTGCTCTAGAGCAGGAACTTGTGCCTCTCCATTCTTTGATTAAAGGATAAAGCTAATGGGAAGCAGCTATATAACACAAGGAGCTCAACCCAGAGCTCTGTGTTGACCTAGAGGGGTGGGATGGGGAAGATGGTGGGAGAGAGGCTTCAAAGGGAGGGGTTATATGTATACTTATGGCTGATTCACATTGTTGTCAGGTAAAAACCAACACAACATGATAAAGCAGTTATCCTACAATTAAAAATAAATTCCAAAAAAAAAAAAAGCTTTTATTTTCTTCTGAACCAGATTCGGTCTCCTTACAACCCTGAGCAGAAGGAACTTTGTTGGGGACCAACTCAAAAGGGTTGGTAACCTAATAGAGCTGGCATAACTGACTGGATGTGAAAGTGATGGTGAAAGTCACTCAGTTGTGTCCCACTCTTTGCCACCCCGTGAACTGTAGCCTGCCAGGCTCCTCTGTCCTTGGAGTTCCCCAGTCCAGAATACTGGAGGATATGTGTGGAGGAAAAAAAAAAAAAAAAAAAACCTCCATTCTTATGTTAAAAATAGCAACTAATCCAAAAAGTTTCATAAACCTATATATGACCTAAAACTATAAAACTTCTAGATTCTACAAGAAAAAAGAGGGGAAAATCTTTGTGACCATAAATAGGCAAAGATCTCTTAGGTATATTGTCACCAAAAATATTAACGATAAGAAAATTTTGATAAAGATAAACTAGACTTCATCAAAACTTTAAACTTTAACTTTACAAAAGACACAATTAAGAATGTAAAGATAAACCACTGGCTGGGAGAAATTATTTGCAAAACATAATATCTAGAGAGGATTTATATATGTAGATTATAGAAAGGCTTTATAACTCAATATGCCAAACCACCCAATTTTAAAAGTGGGCAAAATATTTTAGCAGATGCTTCATGAAAGAAGAGAACATGAATGGTAAATAAACAGAGAAACAGCTTCATCCTAGCACCCTGGCAACCCCACAGGGAAATGCTGGAACCACAGCCTATCTGAGTCTTGGCATAATGCCACAGCATCCTCCCAGAATAGGAAAGGATGGGAGGCTTCTGAGAAGTTCAAGACAATCTCCCCTGAGAGGCACCACCTCATGAGAACAGAATCGTAGACTATAAAAGCTCTTAGCTGTAGTCTAGAATTGGCTTTTGAGCAATGCAGTTTTCCATAGTTTAATCACAGTCATCTAGCCCCTTTTGTCTCCATATCACTCTTTGTGCAGTATGGGGCAAGAGCCATGGGGAGCTGGCACTTTTGGCTTACTCTTCTACTTACAGCCTACATGAATAATTGTCTAAACTAAAAAATGGTTCATTCTGTATAAATGTATATGAGTTTTATTTGTAATAGCTAGAAACTAGAAATAATCCAAATGTCCATCAACAAGTAATTGAAAAAAACAAAAAACAAATATCAGTACTTTAATATAAAGGAATACCATACAGCAATAAAAATGAACAAACTACTATTAACAGAATGAAATCATTAAACCATACCAATGACAGGGCAAATTATTTAATTCCATTTATAAAAAATTCTAGCAGATGCAAGGTATTTTTCAGTGACGTATAGCAGATTGTTGGTTACTTAGGGATGGGAAGTGAGAGAGGGAAGTTTGGATTGAAAAGGGTCATAAAGAAAATTCTAGAGTAATTATTGATTCATTATCTCTATTGTAGTGATAGCTTAATGAGTGCATATGTTCGTGTGTACTCAGTCATTCAGTTGTGTCTGACTCTTTGTGACCCCATGGACTGTAGCCTCCCAGGATCCTCTGTCCATGGGATTTTCCAAGCAAGAGTACTGGAGCAGATTGCCATTTCCTCCTCTAGGGGATCTTCCCGACCCAGGAATCAAACACGTGTCTCCGGATACTACTGTGCAGATTCTTTTCCACTGCACCACCTGAGAAGTTTAATGAATGCATATATCAAAACTCATCAAATTATATACTTAAAATATGCAGTTTACTGTATGTCAACTATAAATCAGATCAGATCAGTCGCTCAGTCGTGTCTGACTCTTTGCAACCCCATGAATCGCAGCACGCCAGGCCTCCCTGTCCATCACCAACTCCCGGAGTTCACTCAGACTCACGTCCATCGAGTCAGTGATGCCATCCAGCCATCTCATCCTCTGTCGTCCCCTTCTCCTCCTGCCCCCAATCCCTCCCACCATCAGAGTCTTTTCCAATGAGTCAACTCTTCGCGTGAGGTGGCCAAAGTACTGGAGTTTCAGCTTTAGCATCAGTCCTTCCAAAGAAATCCGAGGGCTGATCTCCTTCAGAATGGACTGGATGGATCTCCTTGCAGTCCAAGGGACTCTTAAGAGTCTTCTCCAACACCACAGAGCCATACAAAAATCCAAAACAAAGATCGTGTAGTGACTAATCTAGAGATAGAAGATGTATGACCAATAATATCTCTTCATTCACATCTAAAATGTCAAAGCATAATTTATTTCTTCAGTTCAAAGGCACATGTCCGATAAAGATGGTTGGAAATGCAATAATGATTTTAAAATAACATTACATAAATATCTTGTAACTTTAAAAATGAATGAAATATACATGATGATTTTTGTTTAGTATGAAATTTATAATTAGCAAAGTCATATGTATGATAAGTAGGCAATTGATATTTAAGATTTCACACTAAAATGCAAACACCTAATAGTAAACCAGGGGCTAGAATGTTTATATTTAAAGTTAGAAAATTTGGATTTCAAGTACTTTCATGATCTTATTATCATTACTTTTATTCCATTTATTTTTGAAGATATCAAGAGATACATTCAAACCTCATGTACACAAGGTATTATGCTGATAGGTATGAAGACATGCAATTTAAACATATGCATATTCTCTTCAAGACTAGAGTGAGACAGACAGGACAAGTATCTTATGTGTGGAGGGTAGATATTAATCTTTCAATAGAATAAAAATTTGGCTTCTTGACTTACTCCTCTTACCTTAGGCTGAATGTTTATGTCCCATCAAAATTCACGTAATGAAACCTAATTCCCAGCATGTTGGCATTTGGTAGTGGGCCCTTTAGGAAGTTACTAGGTTTTTGAGAGTTGAGCCCTCATAAACAAGGTTAATGCCTTTAAAAAGGAGATCCCAGAGAGCTCCCTTTCCTCTTCTGCCATATGAGGACACAGAGAAAAGATAGCCATCTGTGAATCAGGAAATGCACTTTCATCAGACATCAAATCTGCTAGCACCTTGACCTTGAACTTTGTAGCCTTCAGAACTGTGTGAAATAAATGTTTATTGTTTAAGCTAGCCAGTCTATGTTTTTTGCTACACTACCTAAACTGACTAAGATTCCTCCCTATATGAGTAAAGCTTATTATCTAAACCATGAATTAGAAATTGGAAAGAAGCTACAAACATACCTTGGATCCAACTGTCTATTTACTTTGAAATTCAGAGATTTCACAGGGGAAGGTACCTACAATGAGAAGGTGTATGTGTTGCAGGGGGGTACACTGTGAATGTGACAGGGTAAATTTAATACAGGGATGAGATAATATTCTCACTGGAATAGTTCCTAAAAAAATCAGCTTTAATTACCAATATAGAAGACAATTTTATTTTTATTTATTTTTATATATTACTTTTAAAATTTTTATTTATTTTTTTTAATTGAAAGATAATTGCATTACAGAATTTTGCTGTTTTCTGACTAAACTCCAAAATTGTGCTAAAAGGCCAGGCTGGATAAATCACAGGCTGGAATCAAGATTCCTGGGAGAAATATCAATGACCTCAGATGTGTAGATGACACCATTAAAATGACAGAAAGTGAAGAGGAACTAAAGACCTCTCTCTTGGTGAAGGTGAAAGAGGAGAGTGAAGAAGCTGGCTTGAAACTCAACACTCAAAAACCTAAGATCATGGCATCTGGTCCCATCACTTTGTGGAAAATAGATGAGGGAAAAGTTATAACAGTGACAGATTTTATTTTCTTGGGCTCCCAAATCACTGCACATGGTGACTGCAGCCCTGAAATTAAAAGGCACTTGCTCCTTGGAAGGAAAGCTCTGACAAACCTAGAGATTGTATTATTAAAAAGCAGAGACACTTTGCAAACAAAGGTCCTTATAGTCTAAGTTATGGTTTTTCCAATAGTCATGTATGGATGTGAGAGTTGGACCATTAAAGAAGGCTGAGCACCAAAGAATTGATGCTTTTAAACTCTGGTGCTAGAGTAGACTTTTGAGAGCCCCTCAGACTGCAAGGAGATCAAACCAGTCAATCCTAAAGGAAATCAACCCTGATTATTCAATGGAAGGACTTGTTGCTTAAGCTGAAGCTCCAATACTTTGGCCACCTGATGCAAAGAGCTGACTCACTGGAAAAGAGCCTGATGCTGGGAAAAATTGAAGGCAGGAGGAGAAGGGTATGACAGAGGATGAGATGGTTAGACAGCATCACTGACTCAACGGACATGAATTTGATCAAACTCTGGGAAATAGTCTTGGACAGAAGAGCTTGGTGTGCTGCAGTCCATGGGGATGCAAAGAGTTGGACACAACTTAGTGACAGAACAACAACAAAAGGGGGATAGTTATTAAAATGGTTAAAGATACTTCAGTTATGGTGATAGAAAAAGATGTTCATAGTAAACTTCATGGCATATGCAGTCTCTGAGTTGAACTTGGAAAAGTAGGCAGAATTTAGACATAATGGATATTGGTGAATAGTAAGAAAAAATACAGAAGTATGAAGTTCAGAAAGTACGTCAGAAATAAAGGCAAAACAAGCCAAGAAATGTGACAGGGTCACTGGGCTTGTAACATTCTGTTCAACAGTATTGGTCTCTCAGGAAATGGCCAGTCTTTCCTTCTAGTTGCTCAGGTCAAAAAAAAAAAAAAAAAGAAGAGAGTCAAATGATCCTTTCTCATATAACCCACAGCTAATCTGTCAACAAATACATCCATTCCAACTTCAAAACACCCAGAATCAACTATTACTCAGCCTCTCTACTGGCTTCCAGCTTCAACATCTTACCTTCTCAGAGAAAAATGCTAAAGACTTTTTAATAACTGATAAGTCTCTGTGCGATCTTGAGTCTGTTCTCGCTCCAGCTCATCACTGTCAAATCTCTACTTTTCTTGGAATTATAGCAATGCAGCACTCTTCATGTCAACCAGGCCTGTGGCCTCTGGACCTTTGCTCTGCAGTCTCCCTGTTCAGGACATTCTTCATCAAGCCTTCTCCATGGCTTGCCCTTTTACCTAATTTCGGACTCTGCCCAAATCTTATGTTGCTCATCAGGGTTAGATCATCCCTGACACGTGTGCCTGCTAAGTCATTGCAGTTGAGTCTGACTCTTTGCAACTCTTTGGACTGCACTGTAGCCTGCCAGGCTCCTCTGTCAGTGGGATTCTCCAGGCAAGAATACTGGAATGGGTTGCCACGCCCTCCTCCAGGGGGTCTTCCTAATCCAGGGATTGAACTTGCATCTCTTATGTCTCCTGCATTGACAACTGGGTTCTTTACCACTAGCACTACCTGGGGAGTCCCTATCCCTGACACCCCTGTTTAATTCAGAGGCTCTGGCTCCCACCCCAGCTCCATTTTCCCTTATTCCTCTTCCTACATTTTACTTGATGTAATACACCTATCACCAACTGTTTCAAATATGTTAGACTAACCCTGCTGTGGCAACCAGAGTCTTGCTTCAGTCTCTTACAAGTCCATATAGATTCACTGTGGTTCAGCTCTATGTAATCTTCTCCCTAGGACTCAGGATAATGAGTACCATATATATGCAACACTCCTGGTTGTTTTGGCAGAAAAATTGGAAAACCACAAATTGACTCTTAAAGCTTTTCCCTCAAAGTGACATATCTCTGTTTCATATACATTTCATAGTGTTCAAATCAAGAAATCCAAATGAGCCTGTTATTAAATCCGGGAATGAAATATAAACCTCATGCATCACAGGGATGGGCATTGGAATATTTGGCAACTAGTAACATCACCCACCACATTATGCATATTTGCTTGGTTATCATCTGCCTCACTTCATATCTTAGACAAGATTCCCTGGAAACAGGGATGGAGACTGTATGCAGAAAGGAAGTGCTTTTTGGAAATACCTTTTAAAATGATGTGGGATCTCATCCAAGAGGTATCCATGCAGTAGAACAGAATCACCAGTTGGAGAACAGATAGGAAAAGTCAGTGGGCTAAGAAACTCAGTGACTGAAGTTGGGGTGAGTGTGTTTCCTATGACCAGGACATCTTGACAAGGCACGAAAGTACCAACTGTCTCCACCAGAATGAGATGCCTGGGAAGACATGAGCAAATTAATACTTTGTGTAAAATTTTAGATTAGAAAAGTAGAGAGAGGAATAAAGCATAGAGGGTCTTCACTGCCTATCTAAGGCTTTTAAACTTCCAGGGAAGTTAAATGCACAGAAATAGCTTCAGGAATAGTGTTCAAGTAGCAGTGTGTACAATGAATGGAATATAAGGGAAGAAATATTAGGAATGGCTGACAGGAGGCTGATGCAATATTTCTGGTGAAGGTAACATGATGCTAATAGAATGGGCTGAGTATGGGATTGGAGTGGGCAGGTTTTGGACATGAGGGCTACAGTATGTCTAACAAGCATAAATACTTGGCTACGTGGCAAAAGGATAAAAAAGGAGAACAAAAAATCAGAGATAGTCAACTTGGAAGCATTATGTTCTCAGTAATAACATTAAAAAAACAAACAAATGATAACTGCTTTAAGAGGAAAACTGAAGATCTCTTGGGAAAGTACTATGAGACTTGGGAACAGAAACATTGGCAATGGTTTATACTGCACCCAGAAATATGACCTGTGATTTATGTATTTAAGATAATTTCATGCTTTTCTCTTTTAAAGTATAATATGTAAATCATTTCCACCATGTGATTTATCTTCAGAAAATGAATCGTCTTAATTATTACCAATCTTTGGTGTCAGATACAACATACTGCAGAATGTCATGCTTGCAAGAGAAATACATGAACATCCCAATTACTTAAACGTTATTGAGAGTTTGAACAGGAAGCATCACCTGTTAGACATCAATTGAAACAGTTTGTACTGATGGATTGGTGTGTGGGTGAGGGTGGGGTCTGATCAGGGCTTCCTTATGTATGAACCAATTCTGAATATTAAAACAGTGCAGGTTTTTATGATAAGTACAAAGTCCAACTGTGATGTAGTATCATTTCCATCAATTTGGATGATTGAGACCACCTTACTTTAAGGTGGTCAAGAGACAGGTGTTCCTTGAGTCAATGAATGATATAACCTACAGGCTACACAATAAATAGACTTTAATGAAACAGCAAAGACAACTATGAATGCTCAGGATTTAAGCATGATTTCTCTGCTGGCTTAAAGGACTAATATGAAATATTGTACAAATATACATGAAATACATTACATTTTTGACACATAGTATAAGTATTCCACAAATTACAGAAATTGTGTCAGTTTTAATTCATAATATTTTGGAAAATAATACTGTGACAATGTTCCTGCTGCTCTATATAACTGATATGAGTTACCAAATTCCCAGGACTAGAATACAGTAGAAAATGCTTGGCACTATAATTAACAGTTTGATTAATTAATTTATGCAATTTAAAGTAAATATTGCATGCTTATTACTTTAAATATTAAGGAAAATAATCTCATCCTCACTTCTCAGGTATTGTATCTCATTAAGCCTATCAAAAAAAGTTGTGAAAGTAAAGAGAACCATAAAATATTAAGAATATTAGGCCTCTATCTAAAATGAAAGACATGTAGTTCTGGTACTTAGTTCAGAGGCTGATGTAACATACACTCAAAAGATGATTGAATGAGTTAATAAGTAAAGGAATGAATACAGATAGGGATATCAGTAAATTTGTAGGTGGGCAGGATTTCAGTTATTATGCATGTGCTGTTTTTTAATTTAAAATATTAACTTCTAATTTGCAGCATAAAATAGTACTTGTTTATTGCTACCTCCATGCGTGACATATTTTTTTTTGCATTGATCTTTAGTACTAAACAAATGATTTTAAGTTCTATCTAGCCATGGGCTAGACTAGAATAAGATGCATTTCAAAAGTGTCCACATACCTTTAAAGTGATGGTTGAAGACTCTCTCAAGGCATTTAAAAAAATAAAGTCTTTTTAAAGTATTTTGTTCACCTTTTTTTTTTTAATGCAAGGGTTAAGAAATTTGGGGTTATTGAATCAAGCGAAGCCTCAATTCCACAGTAACTTATTCAGGGGTGATATTGATCAGTAGAGTCAAAGACGTCAGAATCTAACTAAGATAAACAGTGACTTTCTTATCCTCAATGGGTTCCTCCTGAGCCTCTGTAGGTGAGAAAACAAATATGATTTTCCTTTAGCATTATTTTGTTTATTCCTACTAAATATGCCTCAGGAATTCTCTAACATAAATGAAGTCTACAGTGCATTCGACTTTTTTTTTTTTAATGAATTTTTGGAGGGTTTGCCAGTTCATAAAAACTATTGGTTAAAAACCTGAATAATTAGCTATAATTTTTCATAGGAAAATTCATATTTTATGTGCATTTCTTTTTACTGAGAATTTAACAAATACTTTTAAAATGTAATTTTGTAAGTAAAGTTTCAATTATAGGAGTATTCATGATCATATGACTTCTGTCTGAATAAGACATTATTTGATGTCAACAATTAAATATAAATTTCTGTGATTTTCACTTCATGACCATTTGTAAATCTATTAATAATATTTTTAAATCTCTTTGAATTTAATCTCCCTTGGAACCACATGCCTATCATCTACTTGTCTTGCTTTCTTTGGATCTTGGTACATTTTCTTTTTCCTTTCATCCTCTCTCATGTCCTCAGTTTCCTTGTGTTCTGTTTTATATTTTCAAATTTTTCATGCTTATATCTTCCTGTGCAGGATATGAAATTCTTTGGTGGCAAAGAGACAGATGCATCAGAAAAGAGATGTTTGGGCATCAACAGACCCATATATAACTGAAATCCTTGTCAGAGGTGTCTGTATCCTACAGTCAACATGCATATGAAAATGAAAAAACAGAAGAGTCAAAATAACTTGGCTCCATATAATTAAAGTAAAACAAAGCACAGCAGACCAACTTTCCAGAACTGGGAGTTTGTTGGGGTTTAGGTGCTAACCTCGAGGAGTTTCCTGACCTCTCAGCTAGTTTTAAGGCTTGAGCAAACAAGGAAGTCCAAATTAAAGCAGCCCCCCAGTCTCCCTTTGGATGCATGGTTAATGTTTCCCTCTCCCACTTCAATTATGCCATCTTCATTATGTTCCTGTCCTCACTCTCTCACAGTTGTTAAAATGAAAAGCCTCTCTCTGTGCCACAGCTCCGCTGTGCAGGCCTATACCTGTGCTGGCAGCATGCTCTTCTTCTCACCTCAGATTGCCTTTTGCTTGGGGAGGAGATCCCTGCCGTGCGTCTCAAACTGAAAACTGGAAGAAAATTAAGTTGCTGTTTGGAGTTTGAGTGAATTATGGAAAACAGGTCCTTTTTTTTTTTTTTGTCTACACGGCATGTTAGTGGAGGCTATTGCCCACCTTCTCTCTCATTGCCCACAGTGGTAGCTATCAGTATGGAAATCTCATCCAAACTTGATTTTAATTGTTTGTACCTAAGGCAAGGACACTGGAGAAGGAAATGGCAACCCACTCCAGGGTTCTTGCCTGGAGAATCCCAGGGACGGGGGAGCCTGGTGGGCTGCCGTCTATGGGGTTGCACAGAGTCGGACACGACTGAAGCGACTTAGCAGCAGCAACAGCAGCAGCAAGGCAAGGACACACACATGCACACACACACAGTTGGCATTTCCTTCAGCCTGTGGCTATGTGTGAACGCAGTGGGCCACATGGTGGTTGACTTGGTACTTCTGGCCATCTCGATAGCTGACAACAGGCACTGAACAGCAAAACTTGACACCTCAATAATGACTACATTCTAATTCAGATAAACAAAAAGCCAGATCAATTATCTGGTAGCAAATTTTGAGCAAAAACAGACTATGAATTAAATATGAATGTACTGCCTTCAACTAACGTGAGTTCATTGTAGAAAAGCACATTATTGATTGTTTCACAGTTTGATATTTTATTTGGATATTTTATATTTATTTGGATATTGTTTTTTCAGCTTCAGTTTCTGTAAGAACTGTAGTCTTACAGTGGTACATAAGAATATCTAAATGCACACACATGCAGATTCAGTTTGAGTTTCAGGACTTACACACAAAGGATCTAAGTCAATTGGGAAGCTGAGATGCCCTCACTTGAATTGGCAACGATAAACAAAGCAAGCAGGAACCTGGGTAGGTGATTGCTGTGCTTTGAAAAGATTATCTTTGTGGTGACAACTACCAGGGACACTGGGAGAATCATAGGAAAATCTGATGGCTGATGTTTATTTAAAGAAATAGGTGGTATTTCTATATTGCAAAGTAGGTTCAATTCAGTTCAGTCACTCAGTCATGTTCAACTCTGTGCGACCCCATGAATTGCAGCCCTCCAGGCCTCCCTGTCCATCACCAACATCTGGAGTTTACTCAAACTCATGTCCATGGAGTCAGTGATGCCATCCAACCATCTCATTCTCTGTCGTCCCCTTCTCCTGCTGTCTTCAATCTTTCTCAGCATCAGGGCCTTTTCCAATGAGTCAGCTCTTTGCATGAGGTGGCCAAAGTATTGGAGTTTCAGCTTCAACATCAGTCCTTCCAATGAATATTCAGGACTGTTTTGCTTTAGGATGGACTGATTAGATCTCCTTGCAAAATAGGTAGAAGACAGCTATATATGTCTTATATTTTAAAATTTTCTACCAAAGACAATACCACCAAAAACTTTGCAAAAATTTTCATGCCTGGGATCAAGGCAATGATAGTCTCTGTCAAGGTGAAAATATTATTGGGGGTGATACATGAAGCCATTCTTCACCATGAACTTCCTCTGGTCGGAAGCTCTGTCTCAGAGTCATGAGTTCAGGACAATAAAATTTCAATATTTTAAATGAGGAATTCTGAGTCTGAAATGTTAGAAAACTAATGCTAAGTTTCTTCTGACATAGTTGTAGAAGATTACAGTTACTGTTCACTAAATCACCAAGGTCCATCAGGAAATGAAAATCTAAGATCTTGGGGACTGAGCAAAGAAAACAAACAAATTCAAAAATGAAACTGACTGTATCTATTAAACCACACACCGAATTGTTTAGTGTCATAGGAACACGTATTAAATTGTTAAAATCATGGGTTCAACATGGGATAGGATATATTAATTTTGCATTTATATATTTTTACTTTAGGTCAGTTTGATTTAAGATATGTTTTAAATATAGTTTAAAGGCCAATTTACACTTCAGTTCATTTCAGTCGCTCAGTCGTGTCTGACTTTTGCGACCCCATGAATCTCAGCACGCCAGGCCTCCCTGTCCATCACCAATTCCCGGAGTTCACTCAGACTCATGTTCATCAAGTGAGTGATGCCATCCAGCCATCTCATCGTCTGTCATCCCCTTTTCCTCCTGCCCACAATCCCTCCCACCATCAGAGTCTTTTCCAATGAGTCAACTCTTGGCATGAGGTGGCCAAAGTACTGGAGTTTCAGCTTTAGCATCACTCCTTCCAAAGAAATCCCAGGGCTGATCTCCTTCAGACTGGACTGGTTGGATCTCCTTGCATGCCAAGGGACTCTCAAGAGTCTTCTCCAACACCACAGTTCAAAAGCATCAATTCTTTGGCACTCAGCCTTCTTCACAGTCCAACTCTCACATCCATACATGACCACAGGAAAAACCATAGCCTTGACTAGATGGACCTTTGTTGGCAAAGTAATGTCTCTGCTTTTGAATATGCTATCTAGGTTGGTCATAACTTTCCTTCCAAGGAGTAAGCGTCTTTTAGTTTCATGGCTGCAGTCACCATCTGCAGTGATTTTGGAGCCCAGAAAAATAAAGTCTGACACTGTTTCCACTGTTTCCCCATCTATTTCCCAGGAAGTGATGGGACCGGATGCCATGATCTTCGTTTTCTGAATGTTGAGTTTTAAGCCAACTTTTAAACTCTCCTCTTTCACTTTGATCAAGAGGTTTTTTAGTTCCTCTTCACTTTCTGCCATAAGGGTGGTGTCATCTGCATATCTGAGGTTATTGATATTTCTCCCAGCAATCTTGATTCCAGCTTGTGCTTCCTCCAGTCCGGTGTTTCTCATGATGTACTCTGCATATAAGTTAAATAAGCAGGGTGACAATATACAGCCTTGACTTACTCCTTTCCCTATTTGGAACCAGTCTGTTGTTACATGTCCAGTTCTAACTGTTGCTTCCTGATCTGCATATAGGTTTCTCAAGAGGCAGGTCAGGTGGTCTGGTATTCCCATCTCTTTCAGAATGTTCCACAGTTTATTGTGATCCACACAGTCAAAGTCTTTGGCATAGTCAATAAAACAGAAATAGATGTTTTTCTGCAACTCTCTTGTTTTTTTGATGATCCAATGGATGTTGGCAATTTGATCTCTGGTTCCTCTGCCTTTTCAAAAACCAGCTTGAACATCTGGAAGTTCATGGTTCACATATTGCTGAAGCCTGGCTTGGAGAATTTTGAACATTACTTTACTAGCATGTGAGATGAATGGAATTGTGCGGTAGTTTGAGCATTCTTTGGCATTGCCTTTCTTTGGGATTGGAATGAAAACAGACCTTTTCCAGTCCTGTGGCCACTGCTGAGTTTTCCAAATTTGCTGGCATACTGAGTGCAGCACTTTCACAGCATCATGTTTCAGGATTTGAAATAGCTCAACTGGAATTCTATCACCTCCACCAGCTTTGTTCATAGTGATGCTTTCTAAGGCCCACTTGACTTCACATTCCAGGATGTCTGGCTCTAGGTAGGTGAGTGATCACACCATCATGATTATCTGGGTCATGAAGATCTTTTCTTCTGTGTATTCTTGCCATCTCTTCTTAATGTCTTCTGCTTCTGTTAGGTCCCTACCATTTATCAAGCCCATCTTTGCATGAAATGTTCCCTTGGTATCTCTAATTTTCTTGAAGAGATCTCTAGTCTTTCCCATTCTGTTGTTTTCCTCTATTTCCTTGCATTGATCGCTGAGGAAGGTTTTCTTATCTCTCCTTGCTATTCTTTGGAACTCTGCATTCAGATGCTTATATCTTTCCTTTTCTCCTTTGCTTTTCGCTTCTCTTCTTTTCACAGCTATTTGTAAGGCCTCCCCAGACAGCCATTGTGCTTTTTTGCATTTCTTTTCCATGGGGATGGTCTTGATCCCTGTCTCCTGTACAATGTCACAAACCTCAGTCCATATTTCATCAGGCACTCTATCAAATCTAGTCCCTTAAATCTATTTCTCACTTCCACTGTATAATCAGAAGGGATTTATTTGATTTATGTCATACCTGAATGGTTTAGTGGTTTTCCCTACTTTCTTCAATTTGAGTCTGAATTTGGCAATAAGGAGCTCATGATCTGAGCTACTGTCAGCTCTTGGTCTTGTTTTTACTGACTGTATAGAGCTTCTACATCTTTGGCTGCAAAGAATATAATCAATCTGATTTCATTGTTGACCATCTGGTGATGTCCATATGTAGAGTCTTCTCTTGTGTTGTTGGAAGAGGGTGTTTGCTGTGACCAGTGTGTTCTCTTGGTAAAACTCTATTAGCCTTTGCCCTGCTTCATTCCGTAGTCCAAGACCAAATTTGCCTGTTACTCCAGGTGTGTCTTGAGTTCCTACTTTTGCATTCCAGTCCCCTATAATGAAAAGGACATCTTTTTTGGGTGTTAGTTCTACAAGGTCTTGTAGGTCTTCATAGAACTGTTCAACTTCAGCTTCTTCAGTGTTATTGGTTGGGGCATAGGCTTGGATTACTGTGATATTGAATGCTTTGCCTTGGAAAGGAACAGAGATCATTCTGTCGTTTTTGAGATTGCATCCAAGTACTGCATTTTGGATTCTTTTGTTGACCATGATGGCTACTGCATTTCTTCTAAGGGATTCCTGCCTGCAGTAGTCGATATAATGGTCATCTCATTTAAATTCACCCATTCCAGTCCATTTTATTTTGCTGATTCCTAGAATGTTGACGTTCACTCTTGCCATCTCCTGTTTGACCATTTCCAATTTGCCTTGATTCATGGACCTAACATTTCAGGTTCCTATACAGTATTGCTCTTTAGAGCATCGGACCTTGCTTCTATCACCAGTCACATCCACAACTGGGTATTGTTTTTGCTTTGGCTCCATCCCTTCATTCTTTCTGGAGTTATTTCTCCACTGATCTCCAGTAGTATAATGGGCACCTACTGACCTGGGGAGTTCCTCTTTCAGTATCCTATCATTTTGCCTTTTCTTACTGTTCATGGGGTTCTCCAGGAAAGAATACTGAAGTGGTTTGCCATTCCCTTCTCCAGTGGCCCTCCTGCGCCCATGCAGCCACCACTCCTTAGACATGGGGTCGCTTCTCCCGGCCACCGCCCCTGACCTCAGATGTGGGGTAGCTTCTCTCTGCTGCTCCTGAGCTGTCTCAGCCTGGCACTCTCAGCCGCTGCCCCTGACCTCGGACACGGGGTAATTTACGCTTATACTGTGCTATACAAAGACATTTTAAATCAATTCACAAATTAATGCCATAGATAATTAACTGGCATAATAATTGGCATAATTAAATGCCAATGATAATTTAAATTAATCATATAACAAGATGCATGATTGCTAAAACTCATGATATACTGTGTCATATTTGGTTTTAGGACTAAGTAGTAAAGTGTAGAATAATATTTAACTCTGGATTGTAGCATAATTTTTAAAAAGCTTCCATGTACTGATGTTTAGAATTCTTACATATTTCTCCTTTAAAACTGCTTATTATACATATTTTAATTTATTAGTAAACAATAAGAGTACATTTTTGAGATTGCTTTTAAGTAGCACATCTTAACAGTGAATGGGAAAGTTTTTTTCATATGTAATAAATGAGAAGCTAAATTGGATATCAGTTCAATTCAATTCAGTCGTTTGGTCATGTCCAACTCTTTGTGACCCCATGGACTGCAGCATGCCAGGCTTCCCTGTCCATCACCAACTCCTGAAGCTTGTTCAAACTCATGACCATCATGTTGGTGATGCTATGCAACCATCTCATCCTCTTTTGTCTCTTTCTCCTCCTGCCTTCAATCTTTCCCACATCAAGATCTTTTCCAATGAGTTAGTTCTTTGCATCAAGTGGCCCAAGTATTGGAGCTTCAGCATCAGTCCTTCCAATGAATATTCATGACTGATTTCCTTTACAGTTGACTGGTTTGATCTCCTTGCGGTCGGAGGGACTCTCAAGAGTCTTCTTCAACACCGCAGTTCAAAAGCATCAATTCTCCAGCACTTGGTTTTCTTTATGGTCCAACTCTCACATCCATACATGACTACTGAAAAACCCATAGCTTTGACTAGACAGATCTCTGTTGGTAAAGTAATTTCTCTGCTTTTTAATATGCTGTCTAGGTTGGTCATTGCTTTTCTTCCAAGAAGCAAGTGTCTTTTGATTTCATGACTGGACACCATCTGCTGTGATTTTGGAGCCCAAGAAAATAAAATCTGTCACTCTTTCCATTGTTTTTCCATCTATTTGCCATGAAGAGATGGGACCAGGTTCCATGGACCTTGGTTTTTGAATGTTGAGTTTTAAGCTTTTCCACTCTCCTCTTTCACTTTTATCAAGAGGCTCTTTATTTACTCTTCATTTTCTGCCATTAGGGTGGTTTCATCTGCATATCTGAAGTTTATATTTCTCCTATCAGTCTTGATTCCAGCTTGTGCTTCTTCTAGTGCAGCATTTCACATGATGTACTCTGTGTATAAGTTAAATAAGCAAGATGACAATATACAGCTTCGACATACTCCTTTCCCAATTTGGAACCAGTCCATTGTTCCATGTCCGGTTCTAACTGTTGCTTTTTGACCTACATACAGATTTCTCAGGAGGCAGGTAAGGTGGTCTGGTGTTCCCATCTCTTGAAGAATTTTCCAGTTTGTTGTGATTCTCCCAAAGGCTTTAGCATAGTCAATGAAGCAGAAGTAGATGTTTTTCTGGAATTCTCTTGCTTTTTCTATACTCCAATGGATGTTGGAAATTTGATCTCTCGTTCCTCTGCCTTTTCTAAATCCAAGTTGAACATCTGGAAGTTTTTGGTTCACGTACTGTTGAAGCCTCACTTGGGGAATTTTGAGCATTACTTTGCTAGCATCTGAAATGAGTGCAATTGTGCAATAGTTTGAACAGTCTTTAGCATTTACTTTCTTTGGGATTGGAATGAAAACTGACCCTTTCCAGTCCTGTGGCCACTGCTGAGCTTTCCAAATGTGCTGGGATATTGAGTGCAGCACTTTCACAGCATCATCTTTTTAGATTTGAAAAGCTCAGCTGGAACTCCATCACCTCCACTAGTTTTGTTCATTGAAATAGCTCAACTGAAATTCCATCACCTCCACTAGCTTTGTTTGAAGTGATGCTTCCTAAGGCCCACTTGACTTTGCATTCCAGGATGTCTGGCTCTAGGTGAGTGATCACACCATCATGGTTATCTGTGTCATTAAGATCTTTTTTTGTACAGTTCTTCTGTGTATTCTTGCCATCTGTTCTTAATATTTTTTTCTTTTGTTAGGTCCGTACTGTTTCTGTCCTTTATTGTGCCCATCTTTGCATGAAATATTCCCTTGGTATCTCTAATTTTCTTGAAGAGATCTCTAGTCTTCCCATTCTATATATTGTTTTCCTCTATTTCTTTGTATTGATCACTTCGGAAGGCTTTCTTATCTCTCCTTGCTATTCTTTGGAACTCTGCATTCAGATGGATATATCTTTCCTTTTCTCCTTTGCCTTTTGCTTCTCTTCTTTTCTCAGCTATTTGTAAAACTTCCTCAGACAACTATTTTGCCTTTTTGCATTTCTTCTTCTTGGGGGTGGTTTTGATCACCACCCTCTGTTCAATATTATGATCTTCCATCCATAGTTTTTTAGGAACTCTTGTCTATCAAATCTAATCCCTTGAATCTATCTATCACATCCACTGTGCAATTGTAAGGGATTTGATTTAGATCATACCTGAATGGTCTAGTGGTTTTCCCTAGATTAGATATATGAAAACTAAATTTTTTAAATATTTAAACATTGGATAAAATGTACCTTTTAATAATTTTACGTATCATAAGTATATTCAGTTCAGTGGGATAGTGGATGAATGTGTATACGCACTAGCCACCACCCCAAATAAGACAGAACATTTCCAACTCCACAGGATATTTCCTCTTGCCCGTTTTAGTCAACTCTCAGTTTGCAAAGCAACAGTGATTCTGATTTTAGCACCATGACTTAGTTGTGTTTGTTCCTGAACTTCTTAAAAAGGAGTCATATAGAATGTAATATTATCTTTGACTCTTTTCACTTAATCCTTGAAATACATTCATGTTACTGTTCATATAACACACTCATTATTGTTTTATTGCCAAATAGTATTGAGCTGCATGAAATCACCCCAATTCGTGTGTCTGTTCACCTCTTGATCGAAATTGTGGTTGTTTTCAATTTGTACCTGTTATGAATAAAGGTCCTATAAACCACTTTTGTACAAATTTATTTGACTTTGGCTTTCATTTCTCTTAGTAAATACCTAGAGATGAAACTACTGGTTCATAGAGCAGATATATATATGAGAAACTACATATACTTTTCCTAAGTGGTTGTACCATTTCACACTCCTGTCAATAACATATGAAAGCTTTATTTGTTCCACATTATTTCCCACCTTTGGTGTTATCAGTGTTTTATTTTTAGTCATCCTACACAGTATGAAATGGAATCAAGTCTAGTTTTATTAGTATCATTTTGCTGAAATGCTAAAGACAGCTTTGTATGTGCTAGATAAATTTTGATCAGATTAATATAAGTGGCAGAAATGGAAGCATAATATTTTAGGTGTATTTTAAGAATTATTAGAGTATTTATTCCCCTAACTATTTTTTATTTTAACTTGGTGCTTTATATTTTTACTCAGAATCTCATAATTCTGAATTTTGAGAATAAAGTATCAAGAATGAAAACAATTGTAACTGTATATCTAGGCAAATCCATTATGTGACTAGTGATATGACAAAGCAATATGAAGTCAGCCATGACTTTTTGTCTGTTAAAACACTCCATCAACATGTTGATGTTGATATTAGTCAAAAGATCTAAGAGCAGTGTGTATGAAAACAGTAATTATCAGTATATCTTCTGGTCTCTAAATCTTATTCTTCTAAGTAATACTCTGTTTTATTCTTTATTATACCATTTTTAATAGTATAAGGGATAAAGAGAAGCATAAAACAAGAAGATCCAGGAAACAACAATAATTCTGATAGCTAATATTAATATTACCTTCAAGTAGTCAATTTTGTGATAGACCAGGAAGTATGTCCTAGTGTGGATTAATCCATCAACAGTTTCTTTAATGTTAGGCTTTCTGGTACCTTTATAAACTGAGACTAAGACAAATCTTTTGCAACTATTTAAGAAATAAAATATTCAATCAGAAGGTGGTACGAATATGAACACAGTAACATACAGTAAGTCCTCTATATACACACCTTCAAGTTACAAACTTCCACAGATGAGAACGTGTGTTCTCATGTCCAACTATGTTCACATGTCTGACATACATTGTCATGTGTGTGCCTCCTCTACAAGTGGTTGTGCTTTTGTTTACTTTACAGTACTGTAGCGTATATTACCTTTACTTCTTACCCGTTCACTCAATACCAGCCCCTGTGTGCCAGCTGTTGTGCTGTACTACTAGACTTTTCAAGGTACTGTACTGTGAGATTAAAAATGTTACTTTATTTTTTGTTTGCGTTTTTTGTGTATTATTTATGTGAAAAGTATTATAGCCACATTACAGTACAGTACTATATAGTAAATTGTGCTAGTTGGGTACCTAGGCCAACTTTGTTGGAACAAATTGGACTTATGAACTCACTCTCAGAATGGAATTCACTCGTATGTAGGGGACTTACTGTAACATAAAAAAAATTAACTCTTTTTATTTTATTCCTGTTGAATGTTTGGAAAGATCATTCAGTTGTTTATTTGGGTATCGCCCAAGCCTCCAGGACTTTACCTATTCAATTATTTCTGTGTTGACATCTGACTCTGGAGATTTCAAAGCTTATAAGTTATTTCCCCACTGGTACCAAAGGAATTAAGTCCTATTTAGGAAGACTTTGACTTTGCATGGAGGAGTTAAGAGATTTCAGTGAAAATTATAAAACTGTGTAAAAATAATAAAGCAGTAACCACAGGACATAAAAATCTATCTGAATTCTTTAAAGGGTTATGAGTAATTTCCCTTGCATAAACAAGTTACTCTGAAATGGTTCTAAAGTAATTTAGAGGGAAAGCCAGGAGAGCATATGAAAACCCACATGGCAGGCAGGATCACTTTTTTAAAAAGTTTGTCAGTCTAATGAGCACTTAATTAAAGTCAACAGAGTCTCTAAGTCTCCAAGTAATTTTCAAAAAGAGCGTTTGGGAAAGGGAACATTTTTCTCCATGCTTGTCCCCCTTTTCTCTTGTTCTCCATTTGTCTGATAACTGTGGAAAGCCTTTTTAATATTATCTTTGGGGTTTTATTCTTATTAACTCTTTCTTATCATATTACTCAGTTCATAACTGATTAAACATAAACCTTTTTTAAAAAATAACAGTTGTGTGGTCTTAGAAAAAAATTGCTTACCAGTTGTTTTATTAAAAAAATATATTTTTGCCAAAACTAAGCTTTACCAGGCTCTAAGTTTGGAGCCTTTTGATAGCCTAATCAGATTGATTATATACATATGTTTGGTCATCTAAGATACAGTTTTGATCTGCTCAAATCTTGTCAGAAATACGTAGTTATGTATGGATGTGAGAGATGGACCACAAAGAAAGCTGAATGCTGAAGAACTGTTAATGCTTTTGAACTGTGGTGTTGGAGAAGACTTTTGAGAGTCCCTTAGACAGCAAGGAGATCAAACCTTGTAATTCAATTGTAAAGGAAATCTGTCATGAATATTCATTGAAAGGACTGATGCTGAAGCTGAAGCTCCAATACTTTGGCCACCGGATGCAAAGAACTGACTAATTGGAAAAGACCCTGATGCTGGGAAAGGCTGAAGGTAGGAGGAGAAGGGGAAGACCGCTCATGACAAAGGTCATGAGGAAGGAGGCTAGGCATACGCAAAGGCAGGATCGAGCCTCCTTCTTCATGACCTTTGTCACGAGCGGAATGTCTCTCGCCGGCTCCCGGCAGTAGGAGGAGAAGGGGAAGACAGAGAAAGAGGTAGTTGGATGTCATCACCGACTCCATGGACATGAGTTTAAGCAAGGTCTGGGAGTTGGTGATGGACAGAGAAGCTTGGCCTGCTGCAGTCCACGGGGTCACAAAGAGTCAGACACGACTGAGTGACTGAACTGAACTGACGGTCAGAAGTAATCGAGAGGAGAAAAAGGTAGAGGGACCCTGAAGGCAGCCATAAGTTAGAGGATGGAGTTAGAAATACTAATTATTTAATTACTTGTTAATAAAAAAATAATTATTATAAAATATATAGCCACTTTAGAAAGCTTGGGAAATATAAAATACTTCATCTCAGTAATAGGGTTTCCTAGGTGGCACTAGTGGTAAAGAACCCGCCTCCCAATGCAGGAGATATAAGAGATACAACTTCGATCCCTGGGTCTGGAAGATCCCTTGGAGGAGGGTGTGGCAACCCACTGCAGAATTCTTGCCTGGAGAATCCCATGGACAAAGTAGACTGGTGGGCTACAGTCCATAGGGTTGCAGAGTTGGACACAACTAAAGCAACTTATCATGTATGCACATTTCAAGAATACAAAACAAATAGCTATTTTTCTTCAGAATATTTGTTCAGTTTCTTTTCTGTGTGTAGTCTAGGATTACATCTGTGAGCCTAGAAAATATTTCTTCTACTCCCCCTGTCTTTCAACTCTTTCTCTTCCCCAGTCTATTGACATTGGATAGTTTAAAGGGGGAGCTGCAAAGTCTCCTGGGAAAATAATGAAAACGTTTTCAATTTTTGAGACTCTGATGTATGCCTGCATCTCTGATGAAATCATGGAAACCAAGGTAAATATATGAAAGAACGGTGACATCGCTAGGAGAAAGCTCCATTCTTAAACTGGGGGCCTGAGGAATGGATAAGAATGTTTCCAGGTAAATGTGGTTGTGAAACATCACAAAAGGAGGCATGCTAGAGATTCTTGTGTGCCCAAAGGAGAGACAGACTTCCTGAGTATATGAACGAAAGTAGGTGTATTTTGCAGTATATATCAATATGTTTTTTTCTAACATTTATCTCTATTTTATATATATTTTATCTGATAAGTGGAAGGACCAGGATTTGCACTTAAGAAATCTTATTTTCTAAGCCCTTGTTTTGAATCATTATAGGATTTTACCTCTCATAAAAGCAATTAGCAAGCTATTAAATATTGTTGGTTGCAAGTGTCTTCACTCATTAATATTTCAACTTTATCTTACATGTAAGTAGAAGGAAGTTATAAAAATTTTAATTTTAGAATACTTAATATTTTGTCTGTTCATTTTATTTTAGTTCTGTTAGGAACTAGGGCCACAAGGCCATCGACAATTACATTCAGTGCATACAATAAAATCTAAATGCTTACTAAGGCAGGTTCTCCAGGACCTTTAAAAAAACATATAGGAACAAACCATTTCTTATTACTGCTGTATGCTCATGAAACTCCACACAAGAAATGTTCTTAAATGGGTTCTAATGCAATCTCATATTTGCTTTTACACAAACTTCTAAAAAGTTAAGCTTCAGTCTGGCCATGTCTACTTATAATTAATTCTGCATTAGTTCATACCCAAATTTGGTGATGTCTTACTGTACAAAAATTAGTATTCAGAAATTCTTCCTGGCTGATCTTGAGAGGAGAGCTAGTACAAATGAATGTTTTGTATTCGTGACAAAGACTTAGCGAGTCAAAGTCTTCTCCCAGAGAATAACTATGTGGTATCACAAACTCTGTCTCTTGGAGTATAGACATATGAGCAGAGGGTGCAGTTCTGAAGGTTAATTGCACCTCTCCTTTAGTGCATGGCATTTAAGGGAGATTGAGAATGGTCAGATTGAGCCAGTGTGGTCTGCTGGCCTGACCCATCTTCTTTTCATTGCCATTGGAAACAAAAAAGGGCTGGAGGATGATACTCCATACAGAGTCCCTTCCCCAGGGTAAACTTAAAGGACATAGAAAAAGACCCAGTAAAGTAATGCCCTCTAGATACCACTACAGCAAGGAATAGTAGAAAACTAATTAACACCGCTGAGAGAAACACACCAATGCCAAACACAGAATGTAACAAGGTTAGCATCTGCCTTTCCTGTATTCAACAGAACACACATATTTAGATGGAAAACAAACAAAAAAGACCATCGGGAATCTTCCAGAAGCTCCTGGGTCTAAACCTCCAAGAAATAATATTGTGACAAATAAAACTGTTATCTTCAAACTTTTGTACTTAGGAGGTAGGGTATAAAATACATTTTAAGTTGTTATACTCCTCTTTGCATATTCATAAGCTGACATGCCAAAGCCTTTGACTGTGTGGATCACAATAAACTGTGGAAAAGTCTGAAAGAGATGGGAATACCAGACCACCTGACCTGCCTCTTGAGAAATCTGTATGCAGATCAGGAAGCAACAGTTACAACTGGACATGGAACAACAGACTGGTTCCAAATAGGAAAAGGAGTACGTCAAGGCTGTATATTGTCACCCTGCTTATTTAACTTATATGCAGAGTACATCATGAGAAACGTTGGACTGGAAGAAGCACAAGCTGGAATCAAGATTGCTGGGAGAAATATCAATAACCTCAGATATGCAGATGACACCATCCTTATGGCAGAAAGTGAAGATGAACTAAAAAGCCTCTCGATGAAAGTGAAAGAGGAGAGTGAAGAAGTTGGCTTAAAGCTCAACATTCAGAAAACGAAGATCATGGCATCCGGTCCCATCACTTCATGGGAAATAGATGGGGAAACAGTGGAAACAATGTCAGACTTTATTTTGTGGGGCTCCAAAACCACTGCAGATGGTGATTGCAGCCACAAAATTAAAAGACACTTACTCCTTGGAAGGAAAGTTATGACCAACCTAGATAGCATATTCAAAAGCAGAGACATTACTTTGCCAACAAAGGTCCGTCTAGTCAAGGCCATGGTTTTTCCAGTGGTCATGTATGGATGTGAAAGTTGGACTGTGAAGAAAGCTGAGCGCAGAAGAATTGATGCTTTTGAACTGTGGTATTGGAGAAGACTCTTGAGTCCCTTGGACTGCAAGGAGATCCAACCAGTTCAGTCTAAAGGAGATCAATCCTGGGTATTCTTTGGAAGGAATGATGCTAAAGCTGAAACTCCAATACTTTGGCCACCTCATGCGATGAGTTGACTCATTGGAAAAGACTCTGAAGCTGGGAGGGATTGGGGGCAGGAGGAAAAGGGGATGACAGAGGATGAGATGCCTGGATGGCATCACCGACTTGATGGACATGAGTTTGGGTGAACTCCGGGAGTTGGTGATGGACAGACAGGGAGGCCTGGCATGCTGCGATTCATGGGGTCTCAAAAAGTCAGACATGACTGAGCGAATGAACTGAACTGAACTGAAGCTGATGTGTAAAAGCCTTGCTACTGCTAAGTCACCTCAGTCGTGTCCGACTCTGTGTAACCCCATAGACGGCAGCCCATCAGGCTCCCCCGTCCCTGGGATTCTCCAGGCAAGAACACCGGAGTGGGTTGCCATTTCCTTCTCCAAAGCATGAAAGTGAAAAGTGAAAGTGAAGTCGCTCAGTTGTGTCCGACTCTTAGTGGCCCCATGGACTGCAGCCTACCAGGCTCCTCAGTCCATGGGATTTTCTAGGCAAGAGTACTGGAGTGGGGTGCCACTGCCTTCTCCGTGTAAAAGCCTTACTTATAGCTTTAAATAAAATTAGTTTTTAATAATAGGAAGATAAAACATTGTAGACTTGAGAAAATAAAATATGATGAGATTTGACTATGGAATAAAAATTCTTTATCTTGATAAAATAGATTTTAACTACCTTACTAAATATAGTACTTTACATCTGAAAGAAATCACATAAAACTTTTATATCTTTGGCTTTATTCAGTGCTATTTAGAATTTTTTAATTATTTTAGAAAACAGTGCACTTATATTTAAAATAATCAGTGTCAATAACTTATATTACTTTGAATTTGAGGCATTCCAACACAGGCCAAATGAGTTGTTTTTAATCCTAGCCATTCTTCATTTTTAAAAGAAATATGAATAAGACTGTGAAAGAAGGCAAGCTTTGATTAATCTGTAAAAGAATCTGCCTATACCTATTGTTGTGATTTTCCTTTTGACTAGCACAAGAAGATTTTTATACCTCAGGTCAATATATCAACTTTAGATTTCAGAAGGCAGAGAGTTGTATATTTCTTCTGTAAAGTGGCTAAAAGGACTATTTTGAAGGTAGGGTCATTCTCAGCCAAATCTATTTTCTGGAAGAAATCTTACTTGGTCTTTGAATATCTAGAAATCAGTCCCCTAAAATATACAGGACCTGTGTACCACTCAAATGTCTTCTCATAACTTAAAGAGTACTCTTACTTCCTTGTGAATTGCTGGGTTAGGGAAGAACTCCCTTCCTAGAAGTCATCAACCATCTTATAACAGGAATAACCTAAGGCATCTATTGGTGGGAGTGATGACAGAACAGGTGGCAAAGGGAGAAGGGGTAAAAGGGATGTGAGTTTCTTGCTTGGGACACTTCAGAACCCTGGGGAGGTTGAGGGTTTACCTGGAGTATAAAATAAACAAGTATTCTATGTGAGTTACAAATGAGAGTTGAAAATTCTCCTAGCTCAGTTTTCAATAAGAGATGAACTCATTCACAGTCCTTTGGAGCTGAAGTGAGTGTTAGAATCATGTGGTTTATGTCTTTGTTCTTGAAGCCTACATCCCTGCACCACTCATTTTCTGGTTACCTCTGTCCAGAGTAAAGAGCTGCTCATGGTTAGTGATAACTGTGCTCAGCTGGACAGGAGATTGCCAATTCCTTCCAGAGCAAAAGCCACCACCACATTCTGGGCCTTGCAGTCAGTCCCTGAATAGAGTGCACATGTACAAATACACACACACACACACACGCCATTGAACATCAACATTGGATGTCAACAAATGTCCCCTAGAAATCTAGACAATCCATCCAGACTCAACTGACTCCTTGCAAGCTCAATGGACTAAAAAATTTCAAGTGTCTCTCCTTTACTCACATCTGCCAGGAACCAGGCATTGCTCAATGTTGATGAGAGTGTGCTATCAGGGCCCCTCTCCTTAGTCTGTCTCTCAGATTCCTAACACTTTGAATATAACTTAAGGCCAGAAGTAAAACAAGATTCTTAGTTTTTAAAAAATCATTAAATACATTGTCTTTTTTGTTATTCAATTAAATGTAGGTTTAAACATTTATATTTTGGGTGAATATTTTGATATCTAAATGAACTGTTCATCTGTTCTTTGAAACAAATTTCTCTAAGGTTATAGTTGCTGCAGTAGCTGCTTCTTGACAACCCAAATAAATGGAAAATGGAACATTTGTTCAATTCTTTTGATTTTCCTAATCACTGAACCTCAACACAATTTGTTCACTAGAATTTGAACCCCTGGTGGACCAGGACTCTGTTTTATTTATTTATATATATATATATTTTTTTGTAGTTCTGGCACTTATAATATCCAGCAAAAAAGAGGGTAGTTAATATATATTAGTGATGGGCACAATTTGAACACTGCTCAATTCATTGTGAAAACAGTGAGTTAAAAAGAAAAAAATATACACCCATCATTTACAATCTGCTTATATAATTTGGATATACTATGGACGGAAGGCCAATCAACTTTATCTCCTGAAAAACAAGGGAAGAAAGATACCATTAGGAATTAAAGATGGATGTTTCCTTGTTAGCAGATATATTTTATACATAAAACTTATTTTTTTTTTCCCGTAGAAGAAACATCATCAGAATCATAAACTCAGAGGTTACCAGACTGCATTTTATTACTGCGGAGATGTCTATTTACACAACTACCAATTGCTTTATTTTTGATAAAGCATCTGTAATTACTTTTAATTTGAATATAAATTTCCTTTGTTAAAAGAAAACACTTAACCTTGGTTATGTTAGAAAGGGAAATAGCATAAAAACTGGCTATATACATATTTAAAATCATAAGCATAAAAATACTAATTAAGATAAAACATTATACCATAGCCTCTATAATAAACACAAATTAATAATCCAATCAGGAAAGTGAGCATAATTCAGATAATTATGACATGAATCATAATCTTACAAAAAATTAAGGAAAATGATGTGAACTTTGGTTAATAGCCTAATTTCTGACACCTTTGAGGGGATTTTTTAGACTCTATAAAACAAAACCTTCACTTGTTAACAAAGTAGTCTTTTTCAAAAAGAAGTTCTGTACTTTGCAGTTCCTCAAACAATCAATATGTGAAGAATTTATTTAAAAGGTGTCAAGCAGCAGGAGAAAGTAGAGAATACAAACGGAATTGCACTGACTATACTTTAAGTAAGATTCTGAGATAAAGACAGCCATAAGGCATTCATGATAGCCTCTTGAAGATTTAAAAATGGAAAATTTAGTTACCATTGTGTGACTTCCACTGTGTCACATGCTGTGAGGTACAGCCTGGATTCCCCTTCAGGACTGAGGCATTTATTCTTCCAACTGCAAAGTGTGCGTGGCTGGCAGCTCTCAGCTGAGTCCCTTTCTGGCATGACTTTTGTTGTGACCGCATTAGATTCACCTTCCCTGTGCCTATTCCTAGGTGAACCAGAGTGTATCCCCAATGAACATCCTGCACATAAATTCAGATTCAAAATCTGTTTCTTAGAAGCCCGACCTGATACAGGCACTCAGATTAAAACACAAACAAACAAAAATCTTAGGTTGTGTGTTTATTAGGGCAGTACAGTTGACTGATATTAAGAAATCTGTCTTAATCTTTTATATCTGAAACACCTTTGGAGGTACCCAGCCATCTGGAGAGGGATTTGGTTCACTGATTTGAACAGGTGTCTTTATGAAGGCACGTCGTTAAGGATGGACCCAAACACACGCACATGGCCAGTGTTATGCTTCTCATTGTTCATCTCACCAATGCTGCCACCTCCTTATTTCTTCTTATCCCCTCCATTTGGCATTTATTTATTTTGTTACCACCAAATATACGTAAAATTTACATAAATAGAAAGTATCTATATTGTATGTCAACTGGGTTTTTATAGGATACAAATGTGGAATCAGCCCTTTCACAACTGCCTAAAATAACTATTTCCCAAATGTTGTTGTTGTTTAGTCACTAAGTTGTGTCCAACTCTTTTGAACTCCATGGACTGTACCCCACCAGGCTCTTCTATCCATAGGATTTCTCAGGCAAGAATATTGAAGTAGGTTGCCATTTCTTTCTCTGGGGATCTTCCTAACTGTGGGATTGAGCCCACATCTCCTGCTTTGGCAGGCGGATTCTTTAATGCTGAGCTACCAGCAAAGCCTTCCCAACCATACTTCGGTCAAAAGAAACTGGGACACTTTAAAAAAATATGGAGATTCTGATTCAGTCTTTCAGTGGGGCTTGAGAGTTTTTACATGTTCCCAGGTAAATATAATAATCAGGTAAGCATGAGAAAATAATAACTAGAGAAAAAGCAGTGGGCTTATAGTCCTACAGCCTAATATGTCTCAAATTTTCATATGTAAAAATCAATGAGTATCTTGTTAAAAATGCAGATTTTGACTCATTAGTTTTGAGTTTGGGCCTGATATTCTGCCATTCGAGCAAGCTCCCAGGTGATAATGATTGTTCGTGGAATGCACTTAAAAAAACAACGTGGTAAAAGTATAGCCCAATCAGAGCACTTAGAAGTGGGAGCATCTCACATGAGTATCTTAGATCTTTGGAAAAATGGGCCTTTTGAAGATTAAGTGCTTTACATAAGAGCAAATGCATTTCCCCCATTCTCTCTGCTGCTGCTGATGTTGTTGCTTTTTTTCTCCCCCGCAATTGATATCTACAGAAGGGGGAGAGAGGAAATCCTTTTTAGTCCACATGAATATCAAACTACCCTTTGGTTTGATGACTGTCTCTACTTTCAGCTGTTGGAGATGCTGGGAGACCCTCACTCCTTAACAAAGCTTCCTGAGCAAACCCGCAGTGTTGATTTCAAGTATTCTCAAATTGATCATCTGCTATTCACGCCCTCAGTTAGTTTGATGGATGGATTTTTAAGAGACTGAGAAAGTGTTCTCTAGGAAAAGGTTTATGTGATGTGTTTTTGGATGGAAAACTAGTCAATAGACTGGGTTATGTTTCAGTTTAAAGGTAAAATGACTTTTATAATCATTATATGAATTGGAAGCTAAACCTTGATGATGAGCATTAAATATGGTTTTTGAAAGTGATTTTTCACACTCATTTTCTCTTCTAGTTCTGCTCTTTTGGTTGGGCTTTCCATTTAGGGGGCCCTCAATGATATAACAGCTGTGTTACAGACAGCTATGACTTATGTGGAAGAGTGATTCTTATAGATATCTGTATATAATAATATATTATATATGCATATCGGAGAAGGCAATGGCACCCCACTCCAGTACTCTTGCCTGGAAAATCCCATGGACGGAGGAGCCTGGAAGGCTGCAGTCCATGGGATCGCTGAGGGTCGGACATGACTGAGCGACTTCACTTCCACTTTTCACTTTCATGCATGGGAGAAGGAAATGGCAACCCACTCCAGTGTTCTTGCCTGGAGAATCCCAGGGACTGGGGAGCCTGGTGGGCTGCCATCTATGGGGTCGCACAGAGTTGGACACGACTGAAGTGACTTAGTAGTAGTAGTAGTATATATGCATATATATTTCTTTTTGTATTTCCTGATCAAACACTATACTGTCACTACTTCAATGTCTTTGTGCTTGGGACTCTCTAGAGAAAAAGTAACCTCAATACAATTAAATTAAATAACAACTAAGGTCTGAGATAACTTCAGTCAAGGTCTTCCTAGAATAGAGAAGTCTTTGTCACAGAAGCTTAAGTCCTCCTGGAACTCCTTTGCACTTGGTTTTGATTCTGATTTGAACTGTTATTTTCTTTCAAACTCCCATGAAGATTGCTGATATTTTACTCTAATTTCAAACCACAATGAATATTCTTGCAAGGTTTTCCTTTATGATTAATTCTTTCTATTTTTGACACCAATTTGGAAAATGAATTTCCTACAAAGACATTAGTAAATTATTTCTTGAAAATCTTACCTTATAGGATTTCTTTTTTATTTGTATTAACTTATAGGAAATATACTTTCGAAGTCTAGATGATGAGCTGGTTTGTTCATTTTCACAGTTTGGAGTTTTCCTTCATGTGTGAGGACTAGGTGAGCACCCTTTATTGGGCACTACTGTCAACTACTACCAACCAGCTGCCCACATGTCTTGTATGACTGGATTCTGGAAGGATAATTCAGAGTCTAAACTGGAACTGGTTACTGACCAACTTGAGGCAAAGGTATGGATTAACACTAAAGGTGATTTTCAAAAGTTATTTCCATAAACCCTCCACCTCCACCCCTACTCCCCATTCTCAGAATCTCAGTAGTTCAAGGTAAAACATGCAAGCAAAGCAAACATTTTTTTTTACTTTCCATGGTTCCCAAATCCTTCTAAGTCATTTTACTCCCTGTTCATGCCTTCTCCTACACATTGTTTCTTAAACTTTAATATACTTCAGAATATCCCGGAGGGCTTATTAAAAAACAGACTCCTGGAATTAATTTACAGAGTTTATAATTCAATAGGTCTGGGGTGGGACCAATGAATTTATATTTCGAACACATTTCCTCGGATGCTGATCCTGATACTACTGATCCACCGAGGCACCGCTGTGCCTCAGTGTTTTCACTTTAATGTTAGTCTTTCTGGTGTGTGTGTGTGTGTGTATTACTTAGTCATGTCCAACTCTTTGAACCCCATGGACTCTATGCTGCCAGTCTCCTCTGTTCAGGGGATTTCCTAGGCAGGAATACTGGGGTGGGTTCCCATTCCCTTCTCCAAGGCTTTCTGATACCTTGGTAATAATCAATTCAGGCCATCTCCAAGATTCTAGAGACGCTCATTGAAGGTAGCATGTGTCCTAGAACAACACACATCTTCTGAATGGCCTCATGTCATATCCAGGAGTATCTATCTACCCTAAGGGATCATAGAACAGCACCAAAACCTTCTTATGGAGTATAATACTGAAAAAATGGAAAATATTTTCATCCTAATGTAGTTCTTTATCCAGCTGCTTGATTCTGGAGAGCACAACACGGTACTATGGGTGGCAGCAAGGAAGAACAGAGTGGTAGTTGAGGAATGACAACACAGAAAATATGTCTTAGTGTTGTCTTTAGTCATTTTTTGGAACTCTAATTTACACTAAAATTCAATAATTCAGCACTTGCTTTTCAGTTTCTAAATGGATAGAAAGTAAGAGGCATATCTGTGTTAAAAGAAGTTTTACCCTCCCCCAGCAAATTTCCAATGGCTACATACACATCTGTTCACCCTAAAACTTGGAAAAACCCACTCACAATTCATGAAGAATGCAAAAGATGGCACCAAGAGTCCTCATGGCCAGCTCTTGACAATGGCAGGAAGTGGACAACTCAAGATAATGGCTCCTTAAATTTCCTTAGCTAGAGCTATTATCTGAAAGATACATTTCTCTACAAATTACATAGAAAATTAGGTCTCAAATTTTAAAAACTTTGGTTCTAGGTTTTGCTGCTAACATCTTGTATGTCCTTGGACACAAATGACCATTAAAAAGAAATAATTATTCCTAACCTATTGACCATAGAAAGCTATTCTGTACAATAATACATGCAAAATACTTTTAAGCAATCAAAATATATTATTTGAATGTAAAGTATTATTTCTATTTTTAATAATGGTAAATAAAATATTCCTATATGATAATGGTAGTTATAGTATTATAAGCATACAAGAAATACAAGGAGTATTACAAGCATAATTTACAAGTAAAGCACTTTATTTTAAACTCTAGACATACATTTTTCAATGTGTACACCAGGATTATTTTTAAATAATGTAATCATAAGTTTGTAAAAGACTTTAAGTACTATCTTATAACCTCTTGATTATATGAATAAGGAAAATTAAGTCCAAAACATTTAAATGACTTCTCCAGGTGCCACAGCAGTTTATTTACAAGATTAAGACTAGAACCCAGAGATTGCTTTACTTCAAATTCAAGGAGTGAAATAATCCAGATAGTGAATGATTTTCTGCTTATTTTGTATCTTTAAGGTCTAATCTTATAAATGTTAAGTGCCAGGTTATGGTTACCCCAGCATGCTATTACTCTTCTAGATTAATTTGCCATGAGCTAGAGATTTAAAAGATTAGTGAAGATATGAAGGTACATAGTAGAAAGTGGATTGTTCATTCATTCTAAAATAAGTGAAAATGATTTGTTTATAACTTGATCCTTGAGTTCTTGGGAATATATATATATTTTTTTTAACATGGCAACAAACATTTGTACTATCAGTTAAGCTTTAAAAACACTGCTGTTTTCAGAAAGAGAAAATGTATTTGGGGAATCCATTTAGTAAGGTTGAGTCTTTTGAAAGATGTTGCTGTCATCACTATGGGCCATTTGGTTCACCTGCTAATTCCCAGGAACGTGTATATAGCAGAAGGTCTCTGCCCCAGGCAGTCCCTTCTAATGCTGGCGCCAGATCAGTAGAATGGATTGGGTACATATACATGTTTTGTCACCTCCGCAGTACCAGGGAGCTCAAATTGCTGAACATTTCATTCCCTTTCGTGGCTGAGAAACCTGTGTTCCTTATTATAAAAGGTTTAGGGATGGCATACTGTGTAATAGCTCAGATGAGTGAAAACAAATTTAAATATAAGCAATGCACTGCCTTATACTTTGCATGTTGTAAATACTCTTAGAAACAGTATGGGGCCTTATTACGTTTGAACCTCAGGTCTTTCAACTTCCCTGAGAAAAGAGAACAAATGGTAAATGCATGAGAAAATAAGTAACTAACCTCTGTGATTTCCCACTTCAGCTCAAGCCCAGATATTTTTGTCAGTTGCTAATTACAGTCATATTTCTCTAAAGCATTTTCTTTTTTAAGGGAAAAAAAGGGAAGAGAAGCTTTTCAAGGAAAAAAGCTAAACCATGCAGTCTAGGTTCATGTTTTTCTGTGTGGAGAGGAACTTACTGGGATGAAGGCATTGGAGGACTGCCTACCAGAGAAGAGGGAGCTGGGCATTAGCTGGAGTAGCTGAAAGTGGAAATCAGAAACTCAGAATGCTACAAGCCAAGAGGCAATGCTAATCCAGATTCAAAAGAAGCTATGTCAAGAACGGTTTGAAGAGAGGGAATTCTCAGGGGAAGCTGAGAAGAAACTATAGTGAAATGTAAATATGTTCATTCAGCCAAGAAAATCTGCACGATATTGTATTCAGTGTTCGCTTTTTTCCAGACACGTACTTGTATATGATGACATGTTGATTCCAACGACTCTAACATTGCAGATCATTTTTCTGTACCTCATACATCTATCAGAGTTCTGGTTTAAGGGCAAAAAGGGAAAGTAGCATTTTTACATAAGGAGGAATTAAGACATAGAGAAGTAAATGAACTGATTTAAGGTCACATAATTAAATTACTAATGGGATTTGCATTAGGGTCAATGTCTAACCCCACATCCTGTATCATTTCTAGAATTGTTGCATTGGATGTGACCACTGAGGTCACTTAGGCTAGTTTTCCAGCATCTGGCCCACCTTCCCGTGGAGGTTAAAATCCACTCACCTCACCTTTATCCTGATAATTCTTTTCAGGGTGAATGGTAGTTTCTATCAAGAATATTAAACAGATGGTTTTTGTTGAGCATGAAATGCTGAGCTTCTCTGAAATGCCCTGAAATGTCAGTTACTGCTTTGATTGCTTTCTTATTTTTCTATACAGACACTTGTTGACAGGAAACTCTGTGGCCACCATTCATTGCCTTGAAGTAATCAAACAACCACAAACTGTCACTGTCACTTTCATTTCCTGTCATCATTCATCATTAGCTGCTCCCAGTTTATCACTGGAGTCGAATGCCCTCTGCATCTGTGTATCAGGACGGGAAGGCTGTAGGTGTGTGCAGGTGCTGGAAAGAGAAATGAAAGGGAGGCAGTGAATGCTTGCCACCTTGCTCCTGGTTTTCAGCTTATGTCATTCACCTGTGGATTTACAAACATTTTTGTTTGTTTGTTTCTAAGACCAAATGGAAATCCTTGCCTTATTGCGACAGGATTTTCTTAATCCTCCCACAGTAGTTAAAGACTGTCTCTAGCTTCACTTTGTTGTAGTTTGTGCAAGAATATTGCAAGGTAGACTTAACTGCTTCCATCAGCAGCTATAGGAGAAAGCTTTGTGATGGTAAGAACTGGAGTTAGTTGTCCTTCACAAGGACCTTTCTCTAGCTGTTTCTATATAAATGAATGTCTCTATAGCTGCGAAGACTATCAGGAAACAGGTGTTTTTCTGTTAATAGCTAGGATGTATCAAAGGAAGGAGAAGGTACAGAAGTGAGTGAAAATCAGGTGGTCTACGGTTGAATTATTTGTACACAATAACTAATCACTCAAAGCTTACATCTATTTATAATAAAGTCTATAATTATAAACCAGGTGGCTGTGGTTAGGAGATTGTAGTGTTTTAAGCAGGTTACTTCACTCACCGTTATAGCTTTAGAGGAGACGTGGCCACCTGGGCAGTGTTGGCGTGGCATGAGCCTGCCTATCAGTGGCACATGTGTGTTCTGCCCTAGCACCATTCCGTGCTGTCTTCTAAATCTGCACTCATGAAAGCTGTGCTCTACAAATCTTTTCAGTTTGAAAATATAGCACCTAGAAAATTTTACAGGAGATAGTGTGGGTTTTGGGTTCAGAAGTTTGCTGTGTTTTTTTCCTGCTGAATTGATACAGATTGGGTTTTCTGATGCACTATTTTGAGTCCAATCAATCCTACCAGTTGATTCTGTGTCTATAGAGTCTTCATTTGTTCCTGATTTAATTCAGAATCCATAGGAATAATTTGAATAGTGCTATAACAGCAATGGTATACAACAGAAGTGACACTATTATTAATTTACCAAAATATTTATTAAGTATCTCTAATAGCTAGTGACTGTGTTACAGTCCAGACAGGGGGATATAAAGACATGTAGGAGATGGTCCCTGTACTGAAGTCACTTCCTTCTTAACTGAGGGTATAACCTACGATAACAATATTGAAAACCTGTTTATATCAAATGCTCTATCCCTGGCACAGACATATTTGCTAGACATATTTGCTGTAAAACATGAGAAATTACTGTGCAAAGAGATTGGTTACATGTACAGCTTCATGAGGAAGGTGGGACTGAAAAGATGGATAGGAATTAAGTAAAATAAAGAACAGTCAAGGGCATTGGGTGTAGTGATTGTTTTAGTTTTCTCCTCTGTATAACAAATCACCACAAAATTAATCACTTAAAACAGCATCTATTTATTTATTTTCTCCTGTAGGAGTTTTGTAGGTCAAGTGGCTAGCAAAGCTTCACTAGGTTCTGTCTTCTACAACTACAAATAAGGTATTATCCAGGAGGCTTTGATATCTGTACCTCAAGGTCCCTTTCAAACTCCTGTGGGTGTTGACAGAATTCATTTTTCTGCAGCGATAAGATTAAGGTTCCCATTGTCTTGCCAGCTGTTGTCCAAGGATCATGCTCATCTCCTGGAGACCAGTCTCAAGTCCCTGCCATGTGGCGCCTCTGGAAACCTTCTCACAACATGGCAGCTTCCCTTTCAAAGGCCATTAGGAGAATGTTTACTGCTTCAAATTGACCTCTTCAGGAAAAGCCTAGTCTCTTGTTAAAGGCTCACATAACTAAACCAGGCCCATCCAAGTTACTCTCCCTTTTAAAATTAATTAAAATTTAGCAAATTAGTCAACCTGGTTAGTATGAGAAGTGAAATCTGATCATATTCACAAGTCTTACTCACATGCACTGGAACAAGATTGCCCAAGGTGTATACACAAGTGAGCAGAACTCTCCTAACCATCTTAAAATTCTACCTACCACAGTAATAGCATGGAGAAGGAGGTGGTAACCCACTCCAGTATACTTGCCTGGAGAATCCCATGGACAGAGGAGCCTGGGGGGGCTTAAGTCCATGGGGTCGCAAAGAGTCGGACACGACTGAAGCGACTTAGCACGGTAATAGCAACAACATGGCCTGAGGTGGTTTTACATGACATGCTTGAAAGAGCAGATTAGCCTGACTGCAGAAATCAATGGTTAAATAGTTTAAGAGCTATAAATTTGGGGAAAAAAACCCCAAAAAACAAAAACAGAAACAATAAATGCCTAGGATCTCTAAGCCATTTGATGGGTGTTATGTACTTAGTGCAGAATTTTAAATGAGGGCGTGAAAGGACCTACCATCCAATGAGCTTAACAATCTTGAACTTTGTCAACTCTAACATCACCAAAAATGACTTACAGCAGGATTGGCAAATCATTCCCTTTGTTTGGAAGCTTTGCTGATGTCATAAATAGAATGCATAAAATAATAATTATAATAGCAGCACAAGTTGTGATTTTAGTAAATATTTAATGGGCCAGCTGCATTGAACACTCTTGTCCTTGGTAAATGCAAAATCAATTTCTTGGAAGCTTCTGATTTGTTCTCTCAGGTATGTGTATGGAAAATTTATATCTTTAAATTGTTTACTCTTTGCATTGTAAAGTTTGCTTTTATGCCTTTCTGCTGTTAAATCTCTCAAGTTACAGTTCCCCCATGAGAGCTGACACAACATGGCAAAAGATCTAGATGGATTGGTAGTAAATTTGCGGGTATTTTTCTTTTTAATAAAATCTTTGTAGGGCTTGTAAATGCCTTAGGCAATTTTTCCTTCTTCCTCACCCTTGTCTTAAGACCAGGTTATGAACAAAAAAGAACAAATATTCCTTCTAAGATTAGTTCATGTATGAACCAAGCAGTGTATTTCAAGTAGCTTTTTTCTTGGGGAAAAAAATAAAACTCTTTTTTTGTTGCTAGGTATCTTATATTAAAGAAAAATCAAGACCCTTAATATATTCTCTTGAGGTTTATAAACTTCAGAATGGTATGAAACCTGAGAAATTCACCACAGAATCTGGATTAAAGTTCATTGATGATGCCCTGGGATTTGAATATTTGTTGTTCTTTCATGATTGTCTGAGAGGGCAGCACACCAATTAAAAAATAAAAGTGTTTGCTAATATTGGCATTATGGCATCTCTTTTTAAAAGCATCACTTTACAAAGTCAACAATGTCTTAATATTTTCTCTCTTTGGAAGAAGTCATATGATTCTTTTCTATAATCACAGCTACTTTCTCCCCTTACTCCAGATATTAACTTATAGAAATGGGTGTATTTCTGATAAATTTAAAGATAGAACTGTCAAAGTTTCTTGATCATGTTCATACCTGCAAAATAGATGTTATACTTACAATCTTTATTCAAGAATCCTTCTCTAAGTTCCAATCTAGCACAGTCTGGGGCTTTTCATTGACATTGTAAGACAGATAAAAATTACATATTCCTGTTGGCTTTCCATATATTCTGACCTTCCTGAGTGTGGATCTTAAGACTGATGTTTTACTGAGAAATGAGGAATTAAACATCATAGCAGGTATATACAATGACCCAATCATACAAAACATGCTTAACTGCCTAGTTTCTATGCAACTGTCCATGATGGCCATAACAACTCAAGTTCAGTGGTAATTTCCCTGGAAGGAACAAGTAACTATTAGGAGAAGTCAGGATTTACCACATTTACAGTTTGCTTAATATTTTCTGTCTCACTAACCCTGAGGTAGCAAACTCACATGTTTATAGAGGCCAGGAAGTTCACATAAATGAGAAAGACTGGCTATGGGGACTCTAGGAGAAAGAAGGATGCCTGTCCTGCCTAGTGAGGTGGCTGTTCTTCATCTTAAACTGACCTGCCCATGCTGGCAAGTGAGCTCAGACATATCTGAGTTTCTGGTTTTGCAACAAAAGCCAGAAGTCTGTGTGTGTATGTATGCTTTTGAACTGTGGTGTTGGAGAAGACTCTTGAGAGTCCCTTGGACTGCAAGGAGATCCAACCAGTCCATTCTGAAGGAGATCAGCCCTCGGATTTCTTTGGAAGGAATGATGCTAAAGCTGAAACTCCAGTACTTTGGCCACCTCACACGAAGAGTTGACTCATTAGAAAAGACTCTGATGCTGGGAGGGATTGGGGGCAGGAGGAGAAGGGGAGGGCAGAGGATGAGATGGCTGGATGGCATCACTGACTCAATGGCCGTGAGTCTGAGTGAACTCCGGGAGTTGGTGATGGACAGGGAGGCCTGGCGTGCTGCGATTCATGGGGTCACAAAGAGTCGGACATGACTGAGTGACTGATCTGATCTGATATATATTTAAATCAGATATCATCCTGTATATAAATGTAAGAAGTTAATAATTGCTGATAGTTTATTATCAGAAAAATCATACCACCAGGGCCAGACTCATTCTCAGTTACCAGTCTGTAAACATCTCATACTCTATGAAAGCAGACTCTTTGCAATCCCATGGACTGTAGCCCACCAGGCTCCTCTGTCCATGAATTCTCCAGGAAAGAACACTGGAGTGGGTTGCCATTTCCTTCTCCTTGAATTAAAATAAATAAATTTATATTATTAAAAAAAAAAAGAATACTGAAGTAGGTAGCCATTCCCTTCTCCAGGGGATCTTTTTGACTCAGGGATTGAACCCAGGTCTCCCACACTACAAGAAGATTCTTTACCATCTAAGCCACTAGAAAAGCCCATGAGAGTAGAGGACCTGAGGCTTTACCTCCAGTTCACTGTGTATCCATAGTGCAAATCAAATGACCCATGGAAGGCCCATTCTAGTTATTGAATGAATAGTTTCAGTAGCCAATTAAGTATATTCCATCAAGTAACATGAATTCAAAAATAAAACAGACATGATGGAAGAAGTAGTAATATATATGTAAATTCAGTGAGGTCATGAGCTCCAAGAGGTGAAATGAGAGTTCTGTGCTTTTGTGATTTAAAAAATAAAATAAAAGTGGCCTATGGTTAAAAAGGAGAAGGCAATGGCACCCCACTCCAGTACTGTTTCCTGGAAATTCCCATGGATGGAAGAGCCTGGTAGGCTGCAGTCCATGGGGTCGCTAAGAGTCGGACACAACTGAGCGACTTCACTTCCACTTTTCACTTTCATGCATTGGAGAAGGAAATGGCAACCCACTCCAGTGTTCTTGCCTGGAGAATCCCTTGGATGGAGAAGCCTGGTAGGCTGCAGTCCATGGGGTCACACAGAGTCGGACACAACTGAAGCGACTTAGCAATGGTTAAAAAATCCAGTGTGCAGTCATATTTCATTTGGTTGTCACACTATTTCAAAACATGAAGCCCCATATATAAAATATGTAAACCAAAATGTTTTATATACATTACTATATTTTAAGATTTTGTTCAAAATGTAAAAATTTGACATTATGGGACACACATTACCACTTGACATTGTTTACTGGATCTAGGAAGTGCCTTCTCCCCAGGACAAGATTTATGTTTTGTTTTGTTTTAATTATTTATCTATTTGGTTGCACTGGGTCTTAGTCATGGTACACAGGATCTTTGATCTTTGTTGTGGTGTGTGGGATCTAGTTCCCCAAACAGGGATCGAACCCAGGCCCCCTGCACTGGGATCACAGAGTCTTAGTTACAGGCCACCAGGGAAGTCCCCAGGACAATCTTTTCAGCTGAGCATAGTACCCAACAGTACCTACAACTACCTATTGTTCCAACATACTGAAGCAGAGTGCCACTTGCCAATTTTGGTGGTATGTGTGTAGTCATTTTTCTTATAGTAGGGGAATTTCTGTGTCTATGTCTCTGCCATAAGTGAGCAAGAAATGAAAACTTAGGTTCATACAAAAGCCTGTACACAAATGTTTATAGCAGCCTAATTTGTAATAGCCTAAACTGAAAACATCCAGATATCCTTCAAAGGATGAGTGGTCAAACTGTTGTATGTCCATGCTGTAGAATACTTCTCAGCAATGAAAGGGAATGAACTTTTGATATACGCAATTTGTATGAATTTCAAAGGATATATACAAAGTGAAAAAATGTCAATGCAGATAACCACAAGTTTGTATACTACACAATTCCATTTGTATAACAGTATTGAAATCACAAAATTCCAGAGATAGGAAGCAGATTAATGGGCGCCTGGAGTTAGGGATGAGAATGGGAAGGTGGGTGCAAGACTGAAGTGGATGTGGGTATAAAAAGACAACATTAAGGGTTCTATGGTGATTTGACAGTTTTGGTTCTTGATTTGGCTATAGCAGTGATACACAAACACAAGTGATAAAACTTCATAGAAATAAATGCACCAACACACACACACACATACAGGTAATCTGGGGAAATGTGAATAAGAATAACAGATTGTTTCTATGTCAGTTTCCTGTGATATTATACTATATTGTTTTAAGATATTACCATTGGGAGAAAATGGATAATGTATGTATGATCTCTCAGGATTATTTCATGTATCTGCATGTGAATCAACAAGTATCTCAAAATTTTTTTGAAAAGTGGAAAAAGAAACAGTCTGTAGAGGGTTATACGATTAGCCCATTATAAGCCCTCTTTACCTACCCAAGTCACCTGCCTGGTCCTTGCAGGATTTTGAGGGTGTAGCTCCTGAAAATGGCACCCCACTCCAGTACACTGGCCTGGAAACTCCCATGGATGAAGGAGCCTGGTGGGCTGCAGTCCATGGGGTCTCTAAGAGTTGGACACAAATGAGTGACTTCACTTTCAGTTTTCATTTTCATGCATTGGAGAAGGAAATGGCAACCCACTCCAGTGTTCTTGCCTGGAGAATCCCAGGGATGGGGGAGCCTGGTGGGCTGACATCTATTGGATCACACAGAGTTGGACACGACTGAAGCAACTTAGCAGCAGCAGCTCCTGAAAACTAAATGGCCTGACATGACCACTTACATGGCCACTCCTGAAGCCCAGAATGGATCCCTTCAAAGGACTTGCTGTGGGTTTGAAGCTGGAGACAGAACAAAATCAAAGGAGGCAGAAAACAGTGGGAAAAATCAGCATGATAAAGAGAACCTTGAAATTTCTCCAGAGAGAAACTTTTTTGATGATTTCTAGTGACAAAAGTTTAGCAAAGCCAGAGCACATAGTAATATTGCTAACTGTTCTTGTTATCATTGCAAGTGCATTTCTGCCCCTACAGTACAGTGTGCACTCACATCCTCTGCTATTTCTTGTCTCCTGTATGAGCTGAGAATATAACTTTCAGGGTAAAATCGCATTTGACTTCACATAAGTGCATCATGATAGAACATACATCTTAGGTATTCTACCACTGGTTCAAATATAATTCCTCTGTAATGAACAAATATAATAAGCCGGGAGATTTCCAAACAATGAAGGATAGTTATAGAAGAAGAGGTAAATATTGTCAAAGAATCTGCTTTGATTCATAGTTGTAATATTCTATGATACTATGAGTAAGCTTGAATGGTCTAGTGGTTTTCCCTACTTTCTTCAATTTGAGTCTGAATTTGGCAATAAGGAGTTCATGCTCTGAGCCACAGTCAGCTCCTGGTCTTGTTTTTGCTGACTGTATAGAGCTTCTCCATTTTAGCTGCAAAGAATATAATCAAACTGATTTCAGTGTTGACCATCTGGTGATGTCCATGTGTAGAGTCTTCTCTTGTGTTGTTGGAAGAGGGTGTTTGCTATGACCAGTGCATTCTCTTGGCAGAACTCTATTAGCCTTTGCCCTACTTCATTCTGTACCCAAGGCCAAATTTGCCTGTTTTTCCAGGTGTTTCTTGACTTCCTACTTTTGCTTTCCAGTCCCCTATAATGAAAAGGACATCTTTTTTGGGGTGTTAATTCTGGAAGGTCTTATGGGCTTCATAGAACCATTCAACTTCAGCTTCTTTACTGTTACTGGTTGGGGCATAGACTTGGATTACTGTGATATTGAATGCTTTGCCTTGGAAAGGAACAGAGATCATTCTGTCATTTTTGAGATTGCATCCAAGTACTGCATTTCGGACTCTTTTGTTGACTATGATGGCTACTCCATTTCTTCTAAGGGATTCTTGCCCACAGTGGTAGATATAATAGTCATCTGAGTTAAATTCACCCATTCCAGTCCATCTTAGCTAGCTGATTCCTAAAATCTCAACATTCAATCTTGCCATCTCCTGTTTGATCACTTCCAATTTGCCTTGATTCATGGACCTAACATTCCAGGTTCCTATGCAATATTGCTCTTTAGAGAATCGGACCTGCTTCTATCACCAGTCACATCCAAAACTGGGTGTTGTTTTTGCTTTGGCTCCATCTATTCTATACATGGACATCACCAGATGGTCAACACTGAAATCAGATTGATTATATTCTTTGCAGCCAAATATGGAGAAGCTCTATACAGTCAGCAAAAACAAGACCAAGAGCTGACTGTGGCTCAGACCATGAACTCCTTATTGCCAAATTCAGAATTAAATTGAAGAAGGTAGGGAAAACCAATAAACCATTCAGGTATGACCTAAATCAAATCCCTTATGATTATACACTGGAAGTGAGAAATAGATTTAAGGGCCTAGATCTGATAGACAGAGTGCCTGATGAACTATGGAATGAGGTTCGTGACATTGTACAGGAGACAGGGATCAAGACCATCCCCATGGAAAAGAAATGCACAAAAGCAAAATGGCTGTCTGGGGAGGCCTTACAAATAGCTGTGAAAAGAAAAGAAGTGAAAAGCAAAGGAAAAAAGGAAAGATATAAACATCTGAATGCAGAGTTCCAAAGAATAGCAAAAAGAGATAAGAAAGCCTTCTTCAGCGATCAATGCAAAGAAATAGAGGAAAACAACAGAATGGGAAAGACTAGAGATCTCTTCAAGAAAATTAGAGATACCAAAGGAACATTTCATGCAAAGATGGGCTCGATAAAGGACAGAAATGGTATGGACCTAACAGAAGCAGAAGATATTAAGAAGAGATGGCAAAAATACACAGAAGAACTGTACAAAAAAGATCTTCATGACCAAGATAATCATGATGGTGTGATCACTCACCTAGAGCCAGACATCCTGGAATGTGAAGTCAAGTGGGCCTTAGAAAGCATCACTATGAACAAAGCTAGTGGAGGTGATGGAATCCCAGTTGAGCTATTTCAAATCCTGAAAGATGATGCTGTGAAAGTGCTGCACTCAATATGCCAGCAAATTTGGAAAACTCAGCAGTGGCCACAGGACTGGAAAAGGTCAGTTTTCATTCCAATCCCAAAGAAAGGCAATGCCAAAGAATGCTCAAACTACCAACTGAACATTGGTAGTTTGAGTAGATGAGTGCAACTGTCAATTGCAATTGAGTGCAACTACCAATTGCACTCATCTCACACGCTAGTAAAGTAACGCTCAAAATTCTCCAAGCCAGGCTTCAGCAATATGTGAACCATGAACTTCCTGATGTTCAAGCTGGTTTTAGAAAAGGCAGAGGAACCAGAGATCAAATTGCCAACATCTGCTGGATCATGGAAAAAGCAAGAGAGTTCCAGAAAAACATCTATTTCTGCTTTATTGACTGTGCCAAAGCCTTTGACTGTGTGGATCCAATAAACTGTGGGAAATTCCTCCAGAGATGGGAATCCCAGACCACCTGATCTGCCTCTTGAAAAATCTGTATGCAGGTCAGGAAACAACAGTTAGAACTGGACATGGAACAACAGACTGGTTCCAAATAGGAAAAGGAGTACATCAAGGCTATATATTGTCACCCTGCTTATTTAACTTATATGCAGAGTACATCATGAGAAACTCTGGACTGGAAGAAACACAAGCTGGAATCAAGATTGCCGGGAGAAATATCAATAACCTCAGATATGCAGATGACACCACCCTTATGGCAGAAAGTGAAGAGGAACTAAAAATCCTCTTGATGAAAGTGAAAGAGGAGAGTGAAAAAGTTGGCTTAAAGCTCAACATTCAGAAAATGAAGATCATGGCATCCGGTCCCATCACTTCATGGGAAATAGATGGGGAAACAGTGGAAACAGTGTCAGACTTTTTTTGGGGGGGCTCCAAAATCACTGCAGATGGTGATTGCAGCCATAAAATTAAAAGACACTCCTTGGAAGGAAAGTTATGACCAACCTAGATAGCATTTTCAAAAGCAGAGACATTACTTTGCCAACAAAGGTTCGTCTAGTCAAGGCTATGGTTTTTCCTGTGGTCATGTATGGATGTGAGAGTTGGACTGTGAAGAAGGCTGAGCGCCGAAGAATTGATGCTTTTGAACTGTGGTGTTGGAGAAGACTCTCGAGAGTCCCTTGGACTGCAAGGAGATCCAACAAGTCCATCCTAAAGGAGATCAGTCCTGAATGTTTATTGGAAGGACTGATGTTGAAGCTGAAACTCCAATACTTTGGCCACCTGATGTGAAGAGGTGACTCATTTGAAAAGACCCTGATGCTGGAAGGATTGAAGGCAGGAGGAGAAGGGAATGACAGAGGATGAGATGTTTGAATGGCATCACCGAGTCAGTGGACATGAGTTTGGGTGAATTCTGGGAGTTGGTGATGAACAGGGAGGCCTGGCGTGCTGCAGTCCATGGGGTCGCAAAGAGTCGGACACTACTGAGCGACTGAACTGAACTGATGAATATGCCATAAAGTGAAACAAAATGCAAATTTAAAGGGAAAAAGCACTGATTATTATTCTAAAATGAACAAATGCAACAGGAAAGCCTGCACTCCGCTTCTATTTGTGCTCCCTTTGTGCATCAAGTCCAGGAGAAGATCAAGTGAGTCAGCACTGTGACAGGCTTTCAATGCCTCAGGTCTGCCTCCCTGTGTTTGCCAGGCATAAGCTGCCCTACAAAGGCTCAGTATCCCAAAGGCTTGACAGCAGAGCTGGGGGCGGGGACAATCTCTATTTGTTTATAGTCATTAGCTCTAATTACATAATTACATTGGAAGGGGGCAGACTTCTGGGGAAAAGCAATAAAGCAAAGATGGTAAAACTGTAACAGGTCAGTCTGCCTTATCTCTTTAGCTCTGGGGTGTGTGTGTGTGGTGACCTTGCGTGTGCCCACAAGCTGGCGCATGGCGGTTAGGAGTGCATTCAAGGCTATCATTTTACCTTTAGTGCACCATGCATCCTGATTATCTCTTTGAGATTATAAGGTAAACAGGATGTTGTAGAAACAGAGGCCTTCCCTGGCAGGTAATAGAACAGACTAATTAGCCTCAAGTACCTGTAATCCTAGGAGTTGTACCTCGGGATAAAAGCTAGGGAAAGTCCCTCAGGTATGACTAATAGGTCCCGAGTCAGGTTGGCTCTGGATCAGGTGTAGCATGTCAGCTGTGCTGAATGTACCCTATTGATCCAGAAGAATCTGCATGTTCTGTCACAAATGGAATTCAAATGGCTTATAAGGGGAAGGCATCTGACTCTACTTGATTCATACTTCAAAATAATTTTCTTTAACATGCGTTTGTTAATAGATTGTTCTGTTGTTTTTTAACTGTGTTTTTTTTCAAATCTATCTTCTTAAATCTTGTCTATGATCTTCAAAATTATTTTGTAAATTCTATAGACAAGTGTAGTATAGACACATTTAACATTTTAGAAAAATAGGGAAAAGTTAAAAGGTTATGGCCCCTGCCTGTTAGATGATATTTTATACAAGGGTGTTTTATTATTTACTTTAAGGGAAAGATGCTTATTAAATAATTAGAAATATAGAAGAAAATATAGAATTTTAAGCTTTAAGCAACCTGAAGTGAAAATGAAAGTGTTAGTCGTTCAGGCATGTCCGATTCTTTGTGTTCCCCAGGACTGTAGCCCCTGTCCGTGGAATTCTCCAGGCAAGAATGGAATAGGTAGCCTTTTCCTTCTCCAGGGATCTTCCTTACCCAGGGATTGAACCCAGGTCTCCTGCATTGCAGGCAGATTATATATTTACTGTCTGAGCCATCAGAGACGTTCCAAACTTTAGCAGTAGGTATCTTTTATTCAAATAAAATGTTATGACACAGCTTCCCTGCCCCAAACACACACTTGCCCAATCTCAATCAGAGCTGGTAAAATCGCAGTCCTGGAATAGAGTCAGAATGGAAACATAAACTCCATCCATTTGGCCCCTTTATATCGCCTCTTTGTGAAGTCTTTGAGAGTTCTCTAAAGAACCCAAGAAATCACTAGACTGAGTAATGTTCCAACTTTAAATGGGACCATATCTAAATAATTTCAGAAGAATGAGAATCTAGGCTATTTTATAAACCTATTGCTGAGTGAGATATCATAGTTTCTTGTCACTCAATTAAGTAACCAAAACTGCCAGAAAATCCTTCCCATGCATTATAGATTTTAATTCTGATCAGACTTTGGGATCATCTCATTCATTCTACAAATTTTCATTGAGCATCTACTTTATACCAGGCACTGTTCTGGGAATGGGAGAGGTATAAGTGAACAAAACAGGCAAAACATACTTTCAGATACAGATAATATTCAATTAGCAAAATAAGTAAAATTGTCAATAATATTAGAAGACAAAAAAAATTAGTAGAAGTATAAGAGGACTTAGTGGCAATTTTAAATGAGGTAGTTAGGGTAAGCCTATTCCAGAAAGTAATATATGAACAGAGAGGTCAATGAGAGGAAGATGGTAGTCATGTGGATTTCTGGAGAATAATATATACATAACAATATATAATAACACAAACATGCTTCATTTACAGCAAACATTCAATTGTATAAATTATGCTTACACTTAAATTTTAGCCTAATGCTTTTGATCATGATTAAGTAAGAGAAGCCAAGGTCCCCAACCTCTAATATAAAGAAAATCAATTTAAATATATATAAAAATTTTGGAAAGTTTGCACAAAAAATGAAATGTTGTTGCTGTTGTTTCATTAGGTAATATGGGTTAAAGATAAAGCAAGATAGCACTTCATGACATTTTTAATTAATGGCTTCCCAGGCAGACACTTGATCCTTGGAAGAAAAGCTATGACAAACCTTGACAGCATATTCAAAAGTAGAGACATCACTTTGCCAACAAAGGTCCATATAGTCAAAGCTATGGTTTTTTCAGGAGTCATGTATGGTTATGAGAGCTGAACCATAAAGAAGGCTGAGCGCCAAAGAACTGATGCTCTCAAACTGTGATTCTTGAGAAGACTCCTGAAACTCCCTTAGACAGCAAGGAGATCAAATTAGTCAATTTCCTAAAAGAAATTAAGCCAGAATATTCATTGGAAGGGCTGATGCTGAAGCTGAAGCTCCAATACTTTGGCCACCTGATGAGAAGAGCTGACTCTGGAAAAGATTGAGAGGAAAAGGAGAAGGGGGTTGACAGAGGATGAGATGGTTGGATGGCAGCACTGACTCAATGGACGTGAGTGTGAGCAAGAAAGTGAAGTCGCTCAGTTGTGTCTGACTCTTTGCTACCCCGTGGAGTATAGCCCACTAAGCTCCTCTGTTCATGGGATTTTCAGGCAAGAATACTGGAGTGGGTTGCTATTTCCTTCTCCAGGGAATCTTCCCAATCCAGGGATCGAACCCAGCTCTCCTGCATTGAGGGCAGATGCTTTAACCTCTGAACTACCTGGGAAGCCCGAGTTTGAGCATATGCCAGGAGATAGTTAAGGACAGGGAAGTTTGGCGTGCTGCAGTCCATGGGGTTTCAAAGAGTCAGACATAGTGACCGAACAACAAAGCATTTCATAGCGCTCTTTCCACTTTCTCAGTTATAAAGCTGGGGTTGAGAAGTTAAATTGGCAAAATAACTAGTACTGTGCTAGAGCTGGTGTAGACCAGCTCATGACAGACTTTTGTGGGCATCTCTCCTGATTTTCCATTAGTGACATCACTTTGGCAGATTGAAATCAGCTGTGAGTGGATGCCCTTCTATGATAGAAATTGAAAACACTGCAAATCTGCCTCTCCATACCCCAAGAACTGCTTGTTAAACATTTGTAGAATACCACTGAAAATAATCTACTAAGTCAATTTTCAATAGGTTCAACTTGTTTTGGTCTTAAACATGTGCCAATATTCTCAAGCTGCTGCTGCTGCTGCTGCTAAGGCGCTTCAGTCATGTCTGACTCTGTGCGACCCCATAGACGGTAGCCCACAAGGCTCCCCTCTCCCTGGGATTCTCCAGGCAAGAACACTGGAGTGGGTTGCCATTTCCTTCTCCAATGCATGAAAGGGAAAAGTGAAAGTGAAGTCGCTCAGTCATGTCTGACTTGTCCAGACCCTATGGACTGCAGCCTACCAGGCTCCTCCATCCATGGGATTTTCCAGGCAAGAGTACTGGAGTGGTTGCCATTGCCTTCTCTGAATATTCTCAAAAACTTCATAAACAGTCCCTTTAGATTATTTGAATACATTTTTTCCCACTCTAAGAAATTTGGCCCATTTACTTATTTCTTGTATAGCTAGTCAGATGACCAGAAACAGAAACTGCCTCTGTTATGTAAAGTTAAGGCAAAAAAATTCTTTTCTAAAACTTTTATTGGAATAGAGTTGATTTATACTGTTGTGTTGATTTCAAGTGTACAGCAAAAGGCATCAGCTATTACATACACATATATCCACTATTTTTTACAAAAGTCTTCTTGTGATGTTCATTTTAAATGGAAGCTTGATCTATAGTTAGAAATTCTTTTGTCTTCTATGGAAAATAATTTTAATGCTAAAAGGAAGTAAAAGTAATACATTGAAACATAAAGTATTCTGATCAAGAATCACAAAGTGTAAAAGTGGGACAAATTGAAAGGTAATGTAGTCTGTAGACAGGACTAAATATTTCCCAGATTATGTGTGAATCCCACAAAGAACCAAAATAATTATATTCATTTTGAAGAAATGTTCATTTGAAGGGACTGAATTGACCGCTTCACCTAAATTTACCTTTGACTCAGCAACTCAGTTAACAAATAACGTGATAGTACTTTTGTCTTCAGAAATTTACATCTGTTTCCAAGTTCACTTGAAGGATTTAGAAGACATATTTGAACTAGAGTATTTAGGAAAGACTGATAACAGTTAAGAGAATTTCCCTAATTTCACAATTTTATGTCATAATGTTTTATCTTCCTTAGTGAAGTTTGCCATGAAATCGACAGTGTTTCTAAGCTGAAATGTTGCAAGACTGTTAAGCTAATTACTGCAATACACCTACAGGGGCTAAAAATTGGACCAGGTTTATTTGGAGGAATGCAACATGCAAACTAGACAGCTGCTTTTTTCTCACTCATTTCACTCTATTACTGGTTAACTTAGTGGAAAAATGTAAATTTTCCAGGGATTTTAGGTTGAAGGTATCTCAGCCAACATAGATGTGTGCTTGACTTGAGGTCTAATTTAACTCCCATGTAGTATTGATCGACACAGACCACCAGGGACACTTACAATCTTCCTTTGCCAAAGGTAGACGATGGTATAAGAGGAAAGTGTAACAAATGCCCCTGTCCAGTCCCATGTCGATATCCAGCTGCCTTTTGTGTGTGTGTGTGTGCCATTTTGAGTGCATCAGTATTTCACGTTTATTATAGTGTGATGAAACACCTTTCAAAATGGCCAGAGGGACACTCAGCAGTAAGCATTTAGGCAGTACAAATTGAAGTGAACAGGGGGACAGTTAGCAGGGAAAATTCTGAGGTCAAAGTAGTCTGGGTAGGAGCTGAATCAGCTAAATGCAGAGTTAAGAGCTACAGTACCTGCCACAAAGTAAATATAGATTATCTTCTTGATGACAAGTTGATCCACTGGACAAGGATCAATCAGGGAAAAAAAAAAGACAAGTGCAAAAAATTAAGTAATTCACACTAACCATTTTTTTTAATCTTTATCTCATAACCACCCTATCTCCCTGTTACTTTCTACTTCATGTCATTTCAGTATAAAAGAATTTACTGAACAAGTAAATACCTATACAGAACTCAAAATTCCAACTTTAGCATGAGAAATTTTGAAAGACAAGTAATTGCTCCTCATTTAATTTATGATTCTATACAATCATCACATTAATTATCATTTCTAGGCCTGAAGAGCATAGCAAGCACTATTAAGTAATTGTTGTGATTATCACATCTGGGAAACCTATACATGGTAGAAAATCAGCTTAATATACAAGCACCATTTTGAATTAATTCTACAAACATTTCGGAGCTCATACTATGAGCCTGCCTGCTCTTATATGTTTATTTAGAAAATTGCTGTCTTCACAAGATCTCTTTCAATCTGATTAGTTCACTTTATTAAAACTGACTAGATTTCAGTGGGGAAAGAGTATGGGTGGGTGGGTAATGCCTTCATTTATTTCATTAGCAAACATTTATTGAACAAATACTCCAAGCAAGGTTCATGGGCAGATGATGGCTTATCAGCCTCAATAACTTAGTTCCATTCCTCAAGGAGCTCACAGTTTATTTAGGGGAGATAAGTGATTAAAAAGTACAAAGACAGAATGGCAGATGATACAAAAAAAAATCTCAGAAAGGAGGTGAATTGCCAATGTATCCAAGATAATAGGTGGGAAAAGATCATGGCAGATTTTCTGGAAAAGGTTATAAAAGGCAAAAGTAGGACTTCACAGGGTTAGGAAGGGAAAAGAGAGGATAGAGAATGGGATAAGCAGAAGGGAGTAACACATTCAGAGAGGGAGTAACACATATAATGGATGGCCAGGGCTCATTCAGGGACATAGTAAAGGTTTGGTATGGCTTCATACATCAAAAGTAAATACCAGTTAGTGAAGGTAGTTTGGGGGAGCTCATGGGGAAGTAGTCTAACAAACTGAAAATGCTATTGACTGCTGGCAGGATAGACGTTATAGAAATTAACAATAGCAAGTTAATTAAGTGATATTTTTTTGTCCTAAGGAAGATTAAAATCTAGCATCAAATCATGATAATTTGATTGTAGAGGAAGAAATAAACTTGAGCTAGACAGCTTTCAGGTAGTTTTCATTAAACTGTTAGCAATGTAAAAGTTCCATTGCATCTCAAAAGAACATAAAAAATTATCAGTAAAGTTTAAATAGATTTGTTCTGAGAAATACAGTTTTTCAGAACATTCTAAATTATAATTGTGCATTTTACTTAGAAACACTATTCCCCATTTTATCTTTTTGTTTTTCTTTGTTTCCCATTTTAGATGGCTTCATCCCAAGTGATTTTTTTTTTCAGGTACCAATTATCATTGGGGATGGAGGTTTTCCTGTATATAATTATAGCTGCCAAAGGAATTGGGAGAAAATATCAAAGAATCTTCTAAGTTTTGCAAACTCAGATTCTGAGGAGATCCGAAGAACATCCAGGAAGGTGCAAAATTTTTTTCTTTAGTCAGTACAGTCAGTTAAAGATATTTTATTGGCTGAGTACAATGACAAATCTCTAATATATAATAGGCTACACTTACAAGAGAATAACTGCCTTGGTGAAGTCGACTAAAATAGCAAGAATTTGCTCAGCTGTCTAAAACTGGTTTCTCTTCTCAATTTGAAGAATTACCCTTGTTTCTTGACCATAGGGTGCAAGTCTGACCTGCCATTCATAGAGGGTGAACTCACTCCTGAAACTGGCCGCCCCCTCTCAACGCCACAACTGAAAAACATTCTCATGTCTTCTTATGGGACTCTGTCCTAGGTGCTGCTCAGCAGTACTCACATGGAGAACAAAATGAAGAGAATGATTTAGGTTAGAACATAATCTGGGATTCATTTCTGACCTGAAGGACAGAACATGTACTTTGCAATTAACCAAAGCCGAAAAACAATTTGGAATCGTTTCCTTGGGAGAAAGGTCATGTTCAGTATTTCAACCAATCATATGATTAAGCAGCTTAAACATTTTGTGTATCAGAAGCTAATATCATCAAATGCACAGAAGTGTGTAAGTAAATAAATAGTGTAAATAATTATATCAATAAAAAGTATACGACAGAAGGGGCTTACCTATCAGCAAATATCACTTCTTAAAGTAGAATTTTCAAATTTATAAACTTATAGATATGAATTTATAGTTTATAGTCGCTGAAATACTGCTTCAAATTCTAACATTCAAATTCTACTGATTTGTTGAGAAATGTGGGCATAATAAAATTTGCTTCTGTCTCTTAAGACGAAGAAAGAGAGGAAACAGAAGAGAGACAGAGAAAGCAAGACATAGAGAGACAGAAATGTTATTGATAATAAAAAGATAGCAATTCATTTATGTCAATCAAAGGCATATCAGAAGGGATCTAGCTCTAATTTCCACTATCAAGCAAAATACCAAAAGAGTTTGTTATACTTTATGCTTTTTTAAAAAATCATGTTTTCATGTATGTAATCACATCTGTGAACACATTCTGGAGGATAGAGTTACTAGTATATGTTTCCAAGTGTGTTCCATTATATTCTAACTGCAATTTTCTGAACACTAATTTACAGCTGTACTTAAAGCTTCCTCCTGCTACACTGAAGTAAATACGGTATATATTTCAGGAATTCCGTACCAAATTGCATATTTAATAACAGAGTGACTGCTGATTCCGTAAACATTGCATAGCTGTACTGTATTCACTGTGGTGCCACATGATTTCTGCACAGCAGGCACACGGAGGAGGGGAAGTTGTATACATTCATATTTCTAAGTCAAGTCCTTGAATTTTCTGCCAGTCATTTCACATACTGGTTGGAGAAGCTCAAAATCCCATCCCATCTTGGGTAGGAGGAGAAAGATCCATTTTAGAGATGAATTGACTGAGGCAATGACGAATAAAAAGCATTTTTCAGATAATACCAAACAAGATCAAGAGAGGGAAGAGAAAATAGACAACGGGCTGTTGATTTAACTAGATTCAACTCTGGCAAAGGTAGAGAGCCTTCTAGAGCAAATGGCTGCTAACTGAAAAGCATTGACTGAGATTTACAAGAGGCAATGCCGCTGTCTCACCTTTGAGTGTAAATTCCTTCACCTTTGGTGTCAGGGGTGCTCCTTGCTTCCCATTCTGTGTTTTTTTTTTTTTTTTTTTTTGCTCCAGGCAATGACTAAGGAAAGAAGAGCTGATACATATAAGACAATCAGTTCACAGTTCTCTAACATGTCCAGGCATCTGTAGACACTGATGGAAAATATTTTCAGGTCAATCACTTTGAAGCCTAGATAACAGAGGAGCAGAAGGACTTGCAGCATGGATAACAAAGTTGCTTTTTTTCTTTTTATCATCATAAAGCTCAGTTAGAAATTGCACCAAACATTGATTTTGCTGACCTGTTTGTAGGCTCTACAGGGGTCTTTTTAGCTGTGCAACACAGACATATGCTGAACAGCCTTTGATTTCCTCTTTACAAGTTTGTTTTACAGGATAGGCCATTACCAGCATGTGTTGCTTCAGTCATTATACAAGATATGGATCATCACTTTGTACTGAAAAATCACCTGTTCCTCCCCTTTGCCTTTCTTATTTTCTACCAATCCTTGGACATTCCATGGGTTGTTTTCTGCCCTGGTCTGAGAGGTTCTGGGTTTCTTATTTAGAGCTTATATGAAAACATCATCACAGTAAATTCTTTTCCTGAACATTATCCCCTCCCTAAGACTTCCCGGCTGGCTCGGGAGTAAAGCATCCACCTGAAATTGAAGAAGCCACAGGAGATGTGAGTTGGATCCCTGGGTCAGGGAGATCCCCTGGAGGAGGAAATGCAACCCACTCTAGTATTCTTGCCTGGAAAATCTCATAGACAGAGAAGCCTGGTGGACTACAGTTCATAGGGTCAAAAAAGAGTCGAACACGACTGAGTGACTGAGCATGCATGCACTCGCCTCATGGCTTCTTGGGCATGCTGTGACTCTCATTACTGTGATGGGAGTTATGCACATGCTTCAAGCAGAGAACAGACCTCTTAGTGTAAACTTTTCCACAGAAGTCTCGGCAACAACTTTTCAAAACCTGCATCTCGTTTATTTTCTTCTTTTTTCCTCCTTGTTTGATGTCAGTCATCAATCGAGCAGGAGACAACTCATTTCATTTCTGTGACACACCATGATGGACTTGTGTTGCAACCCTGACTTATTTTGAGAACTTCAATTTCTCAAGCTGAAAGCTTGCATGTCCCATGGTTGGAAGAGCTATTGATCCGATGTAGATGGACGGCTCAAGAGGAACTGATACATTCCTTACAGCACTTTATTTTTCTCTTGCTTTCCTGGCCACTATATAATGTCGTCTTTCTCAGGGAATTTATTGTCATCTACAAACTTTGATTCTGGCCTCTGGAATATACTTTATTTTTATGCCATTTTTTTTCTCTGTAAGCCTTGTCCTCGTGTAGTGTTGCTCCATTTCATTTCAGATAAATTGTATATTAACTTAGGAGTTGGTTATCCTTGTTCCTTTTCACAACTTGCTGGAAAATCTAGACACTGAGATTTAGTGATATTTCCAATGTGCATTCCTAGTGATTTTAGAAGAAAGATGTACAATATGCCTCTCAAATAAAGATGCTATTAGGGCAGTAAAAATTAAGTTAAACTATTTAAACTAGTAATTTAAAATATACCAATAACTCAATATACCAAAATAACTCAATACAGGTATTAAATAATCTTACTTTTAAAAACCTGATTTACAAAAGCCCTGGTAGAAATAATGACTTCTGTATACCCTTCTGTGATAGTAAGAGCTGTCTACACCTTGTCTGGAGTTCTAGAGACTTAAACTACCCTGGCCTAACATTCATTTCTCCAATTAAGAAATGCATGAGTTTAGAGGTGGAAAATAGTATGACCACTGGATCGCTACCTTCTCAAGACATCCCAAAGAGTATGTATGAATTTTCCTTGGCAGCCTTCATGGAAGTGTACCTTATTCTTATTTTAATTTTCTTCCCAGAATTTACTGTAATGTTTAATAAATGCTAAGTTCTGTGAAAAGCACTTTTTTTTTTTTTTAAGATGTGATGACAGTAGTATTTTTTTTTTCTGATGTTCAAGCTGGTTTTATTTATTTTTTTTTTTATTTATTTTAAATTTTTAAAAGAAAATCCATCCTGAACCCTCCTCCCTCCTCCCTCCCCATACCATCCCTCTGGGTCGTCCCAGTGCACCAGTCCCAAGCATCCAGCATCGTGCATTGAACCTGGACTGGCATCTCGTTTCATACATGACATTTCACATGTTTCAATGCCATTCTCCCAAATCTTACCACCCTCTCCCTCTCCCACAGAGTCCATAAGCCTGTTCTATACATCAGTGTCTCTTTTGCTGTCTCGTATACAGGGTTATCGTTACCATCTTTCTAAATTCCATATATATGCGTTAGTATACTGTATTGGTGTTTGTCCTTCTGGCTTACTTCACTCTGTATAAGAGGCTCCAGTTTCATCCACCTCATTAGAACTGATTCAAATGTATTCTTTTTAATGGCTGAGTAATACTCCATTGTGTATATGTACCACAGCTTTCTTATCCATTCATCTGCTGATGGACATCTAGGTTGCTTCCATGTCCTGGCTGTTATAAACAGTGCTGCGATGAACATTGGGGTACACGTGTCTCTTTCCCTTCTGGTTTCCTCAGTGTGTATGCCCAGCAGTGGGATTGCTGGATCATAAGGCAGTTCTATTTCCAGTTTTTTAAGGAATCTCCACACTGTTCTCCATAGTGGCTGTACTAGTTTATATTGGAAATAAAAGCAAAAATAAACAAATGGGACCTAATTAAACTTAAAAGCTTCTGCACATCAAAGGAAACTATTAGCAAGGTGAAAAGACAGCCTTCAGAATGGGAGAAAATAATAGCAAATGAAGCAACCGACAAACAACTAATCTCAAAAATATACAAGCAACTCCTACAGCTCAACTCCAGAAAAATAAATGACCCAATCAAAAAATGGACCAAAGATCTAAATAGACATTTCTCCAAAGAAGACATACAGATGGCTAACAAACACATGAAAAGCACTTTATATACATTTGCTTATCTAGTCTTTATAAGGTCTCAGTTAAGTACATCTTATTTTTATGTACACTTTATAGGTGAGGACACTTGAATTCATATCTTGCTTTAGCCCCACAGTAACGAGAGTAAATCACCTATTGGAACCAAGTCTGTCTGACTTTGGAACATGCTGATCCCATTAGGAAGCAGAATTCATCTCAGAAAGAGACTTTAATAAAGTGAAAAAACCTATGTATGTATATGGCCATGTTTAAAGGAACCACAAATATAGGGAGACACCCAGAGATTTGCAAGAATATGAGCACTTGGCATTCATGGGGCTGACTGAGCAAGGGGATCAAAGAACATAGTTATTGGAGCATATTTAGAGCTAAGGGGAGAGACACCCAAAGATACACACGAGAGACAGAAGAATGGTACCTAGACCTCTATCTTCTGCCTGTTCTCCGTGTTGTGTTCAGCTTACCAGAAGCCAGCCAACAAGGGAGCCTGAATGATACAGTCTTTAGTGGTCAGCACTTCAGATTTCAAAGAATGGCAAGGAGGGACAGAAAATAATGGATGGGAGTAGGTGGCAGGGGAGACAAATAAGCATGCACACCAACCAATTGGTTATCTGCAAGGACATGCCAAGTTTCAAGTGATAACTCAACCTATGTCTGCCAGTGTCCATTTCTTGGAAGTGATTCACCCTGTAAAGAAATGGGAATGTTCACAGAGAACATCTGACAAACCAAATTTTAAAAAAATGAAATTTTCATTGCATTCTTCCCAGTTTACAGAGTATTTTAAAATTTCTTCCTATAAATGAACTTGGTATAGCAAATTTTCTTTGGTGTTTAACTTAAAATGTTTCTAGAGATTTATACTCATATTTCTAAAAGTATGTTTTAAATATACAAATAATATTGAAATATAATCCTAAAACTAATTCTTAAACCTTATTCTCCTATTAAATCCTAATTCTTCCATTAAAATGGAAACCTTTTGTTATTTCTGTATTTTTTTGACAACTGAGAGCTTACAACTTCCATTTCATTATCTTTAAAAATAATTCCGTATCTTGAATTTTGTCACTGGCTTCACCAATGCTGCTAATAAACAATAATCAGATTAGACAGGGATTAAAAAACAATCACTGAATTTCTTAACTTGCTATTCCCAGTCCTTTGTAATGACACCCTAGCCTTCATTTGACCCTCACCCTTTGGACCTTCGCTCATCCCACATGTAATCCAACATGTCAGCCTGAATGTCCCCCATATACTTTATATTCTGGACTTTTGCTTCCCTCCATCACTCTGGGTTGAATGCCAGTTCTGCATAACTGGAGCTGCCTTGTAACTAAATAGTCTCCCTATATTTAGTACTGTCTCCCCTTCACCTCCTGCCAGGGTTATCTTAATTAAAAAATCAAATATAATTATAGTTTGTCCTCCCAATAGCCTCTTCTGACTGTCAAATGCCCATAGGATGAAAAATGAAAGCTTCTTAACTTGGCAAACAACAATTTTGCAGTCTGGCTTCAACTTGCTCCCCCAAACTCATCTTTTCACATCCCATGCACTCTATGCTCACTCAAAGCAAAGGCGCAAGCTGCTATTTTCTCCTGTTTTTGTTCATGCAGTGCCTGGATGTCTCTTCTTTTCCTTTATCTATCTGCTAACTTATCTGTGCATTTAGTCATTCAACCACCTATCTATTAATTCATCTTATCTATTAGTTTACTTATTGTTTTGGCATATATTTGGGATCAGGTAATCTACTAGCTGCTGGAGATTCAAGAGTGAGTAAAAACATGCTCTTGTGAGATGAGATTTGATATCCTGATGGAGAAAGATATTTATTAAACAACCTCACAAGTGTAATAACACAAAAATAAATGTTTTGAAGAAAAGGAATATAAATCTTTGAGAATGGTTGGTAAAACAATCTAGCTTTCACTGGTGGTGGTAGTAAGGCGGTGTCTATAAGGTGAATTTCTCCTGAGAAAATTGTTAGTCACTCTGTAACCCTCCAGGCTCCTCTGTCCATGAAATTCTCCAGGCAAGAATACTGTAATGGATTGCCATTCCCTTCTTCAAGAGATCCTCCCAACCAAGGTATCTAGCCGGGTCTCTCATTCTGCAGATGGATTCTTTACCATCTGAGGTGGTAGTAAGGAGGGATCCATAAGGTAAATCCCTTCTCAGAAAGTGATGCTTAAACTGAGATATGAAAAAAAAAAAGAGACTACTTGACTAAAATGGGAAGAGTAAAGGAAATCATACCAAGCAGAGAGGATGATATTACAAAGACTTTGTAGTGGGAGAGAACTTGACATATTTGAGAAGAATAGAAACAAAGAGGGGTATTTTTATTTTCCAGAACAGAGCTAGCTGTTAGAAGAGTGCAATGTTTAAATGAAGAGTACACATCGATGAGCACTGAAGCATCCCAGGTATTGTGGATTCTAGTGAGGACATTTTGCCTTATCTGAATACACATGAAAAAACATTGTGGAAGGCAGGAAGAGGAGGTGATGGTATTTATACTTGTTCATTTTGGTTGCAGATAGAAAACTAGAGAATGGGCAGAGTGGAAGCAGGTCAGCTCATTAAGAGGCTATTTCTCTAGTCCAGTAAGAGAAGACAGTAGGTTGAACTTGGACAGGGATAACTTAACTAGAGAAAAGTACACAGAATTATTATATACTGAAGGAAAAATTAGACAAGAGGAAGACAGTGGGTCAAGGATGATGACTTCTGACTTGTACAGCTAGTGGATCCATTCACTGAAGCAATATTTATTACTCAAGTACGACTTAAATTCTATTTCTTACATAAATTTTTCCTTGACTTTCATAGAGCAAATTTAAGCGTTCCTTCTCTGTGCTACCATAAAGATTTATCTGTATGCTATTACTGAACTTACCACACTTACAAACTTTATTACCTTTCTATTTCATTCTCCTTTGTTTTACTGACACCTCACATATAGTAGCTGTTCAATAAGAATTTACTGAATGAATGAACAGATGAATGAACCTCTTTTATACTTCATAGAAAGAAAAGGTTCTTATAAAATAAGGATACAGACATTCAAAATAAAGGATAAGGATAAAATTTGAGTTTGCACTGGTTCTATTTTTTCAAAGTGAAATAATGGTTGCCCTGGGTTCTTAAGTAATTTTCTGACTTTTAAATTTAAGAAAATGTGGACTTTAGACTAGGGCCTTTCTCCCACTCCTCCTTTATGAATTACCACTCCCCATCTGTCCTTTGTCTTCCCTGGTGTTTCTTCCTGATAGTAAAGCCAAGAGTATTTTCTACCTGGTTCCCATGGCTGCTCCCCATTAAGGTGAGTGACTTTTCTATACTCAGGTATTATGAAGGAAAACTCTGATATCACTGAGCAAGGGTAGTTACCCCTTATTGATAATTGTTTACAGGTCAGTTTAACAGCTAGAGAATAAGAAGAATGAAATAGATATGTTTTAAAGAGGATAATGAGGAATGAATTAAATTAATGACTATTACCAGGACATTTTATTAATTATGGTTTAATATAATATGGCAATCACAATTAGATTGTGATGTATGTTTGCAGTGGCTTTACAAATTACATTTTGAAGATATATTATGAGTACAATCTGGCAAATTTATTGCAATATAAATTGAATTTTTTCTTCTCTCCTTCCTTCTCTTCATTCCCTTCCCATTTAGCAGGTCTGGAATAAGATATCTGAAGCAGAGTGTCATATAAAAAGAAAGGAGTAGAAAGGTTACATACATTCTCATATTTGAAATAACCTACAAATTTCTTCATTTGTCTCCATATGTGTTTGTAGATAGAAAAGTGTTAAAATATGCATTGCTCAATAGCGTTTCAAAGTATTCTATATGCTTTATATATATATATATATATATATATATATATATATCACATGAAGTGAATTATTAGTCGCTCACTCATTTCCAACTCTTTGTGACCCCATGGACTGTAGCCCGCCAGGCTCCTCTGTCCATGGAATTTTCCAGGCAAGAATATGGGAATGGGTAGCCATTCCCTTCTTCAGGGGATCTTCCTGACCCAGGGATCAGACCCAGGTTTTCCTGCATTGCTGGCAGATTCTTTACAGTCTGAGCCACCAGGGAAGATATATATATTCTTAAGTTGGTCAAAAACACAGAAAATTGTTATCAATCCTCTTTCTAATTTTCTCATTATGATCTAATGTAGTCAGAGGAAGTATTTGGGTACATAAGTCAGGCCTTGCTATAAGAGAGTAACATGTGAAATGCGTTTTGTTGCCCTTTCATCAGATGTTACATTGATGATAATAAGGACCATGATTATTATAGTTACTATGTACGTCAAGGCTGTATATTGTCACCCTGCTTATTTAACTTATATGCAGAGTACATCATGAGAAACGCTGGGCTGGAAGAAGCACAAGCTGGAATCAAGATTGCCGGGAGAAATATCAATAACCTCAGATATGCAGATGACACCACCCTTATGGCAGAAAGTAAAGAGGAACTCAAAAGCCTCTTGATGAAAGTGAAAGAGGTGAGTGAAAAAGTTGGCTTAAAGCTCAACATTCAAAAAACAAAGATCATGGCATCCGGTCCCATCACTTCATGGGAAATAGATGGGGAAACAGTGGAAACAGTGTCAGACTTTATTTTTTGGGGGTCCAAAATCACTGCAGATGGTGATTGCAGCCATGAAATTAAAGGATGCTTACTCCTTGGAAGGAAAGTTATGACCAACCTAGATAGCTTATTCAAAAGCAGAGACATTACTTTGTCAACAAAGGTCTGTCTAGTCAAGGCTATGGTTTTTCCAGTGGTCATGTATGGATGTGAGTTGGACTGTGAAGAAAGCTGAGCACAGAAGAATTGATGCTTTTGAACTGTGGTGTTGGAGAAGACTCTTGAGAGTCTTTTGGACTGCAAGAGATCCAACCAGTCCATTCTAAAGGAGATTAGCCCTGAGTGTTCTTTGGAAGGAATGATGCTAAAGTTGAAACTCCAATACTTTGGCCACCTCATGTGAAGAATTGACTCATTGGAAAAGACTCTGATGGTGGGAGGGATTGGGGGCAGGAGGAGAAGGGGACGACAGAGGATGAGATGGCTGGATGGCATCACCAACTCGATGGACGTGAGTTTGAGTGAACTCCGGTAGTTGGTGATGGACAGGGAGGCCTGAAGTGCTGCAATTCATGGGGTCACAAAGAGTTGGACACGACTGAGCGGCTGAACTGAACTGAACTGATAAAATGTTTATCACATGCCTGGCACATAAATCTCATCTAAAAGGTGTGAGATGATATCTTACCATGATTTTAATTTGCAATTTCCTGATGATAAGTGATGTTGAGCACCTTTCCATGTACCTATTGGGTATCTGGATGTCTTCTTTGGAAAAATGTCTATTTCAGTCCTTTCTCCTTTTTACATCTGGATTATTTGGGGGTTTTGTTTGTTTTTTGCTATTGAGTTGGGTGAATTCTTAATATATCTTAACTCCTATTCTTAATATATATTAGTATATGATTTCCAAATTATTTTTTCCCACTCATGGGTTACATTTTCATTTTGTTGATGACTTCTTTGCTATGCAGAAACTTTTTAGTACACTGTGCTGCTGCCGGTGCTAAGTCGCTTCAGTCATGTCCAACTCTGTATGACCCCATAGATGGCAGCCTACGAGTCTCCCCCGTCCCTGGGATTCTCCAGGCAAGAACACTGGAGTGGGTTGCCACTTCCTTCTCCAATGCATGAAAGTGAAAAATGAAAGTGAAAAGTGAAAGTGAAGTCGCTGAGTCTTGTCCAACTCTTAGTGACCCCATGGACTGTGGTCCACCAGGCTCCTCCATCCATAGGATTTTCCAGGCAAGAGTGCTGGAGTGGGGTGCCATTGCCTTCTCCAAGTAAAGTGTAGTTCCACTTAGTCCCACTTATTTATTTTTGATTTCATTGTTTTTACTTTTGGTATTAGATTTAGAAAATCATAGTCAAGTCCTGTGTCACACAGCTTACCACTTATGTACTCTTCTAGGATTTTGATAGTTTCAGGTTTTATATTCAAATCTTTAATCCATTTTGAATCAATTTTCGTGTATAATATAAGATAGGGGCTGAGTTTCATTCTTTTCCATACGGCTGTTCAATTTTTTCAACAAAAATTGAGACTGTCCTTTCCCATTGAATATAATTGTCCCCATTGTTGTAAATGAACTGACCATATATGAACTCTGTATTATTCTTTTCCATTTTATATATGTCTGTTTTTATACCACTACCATGCTATTTTAATTACTATAACTTTGTGACATAATTTGAAGTCAAAGAGAGTGTTGTCTCCAGCTTTGTTCTTTCTCAAGAACAGAGAGAGTATTCAGAGTGTTTTGTGACTCCATACAAATTTTAATATTATTTATTTGATTTTTTTCAAATAAGCTATTGGAACTTTGATAGGGATATTATTGAATCTTTGGATTTATTTGGATAGTATGTTCATTTTAACAATATTGATTCTTGCAACCCATAGGCATGGAATATCTTTCCATTTATTTCTGTCTTCACTAATTGTTTTCATTAATGTCTAATATTTTTCAGTATACAGATACTTCAGCTCCTTGGTTAAATTTGCTTTTAGTTGTTAATGTTGTATGAATAAATTCCTGATCTTATAAAATTTGTATTTTCAGCCTTGTTAACAATTGGATCTCTTTAGAGACTGGGACTTCTGAAAATCTCTAGGATTAACTTTGGTTCAAATATGAATTAACAACAGAGTTAAGTAGTTTTAAAGAAGCTTTTTTTTTTTTAAGATGAAAGCTTTAATATTAAAATGTTTCTGATATTATTAGCTGCAAAATATATCTAGAAGAAAAAGAAAATACTACCTCCAAATTCCACTTAATGAAAAGTAGAAAGCTGCAAATAGATGTTCCAAATGACAAGTGTTTATTTTCAAAAGTATGGCTTTATTAGAAACATAAGAAGTGAAAAGTGAAAGGAGAGCAATAGTAATTTATGTGGACATAAAAGAGCAGAGATAAAAAGTTGCACATCTGAAATTGCTTTCAGGTCACTTGACTAAGAGGCTTGACAAGATATGGTTGAATATCCAAAATGTAGTCTTCAGAGTTTTATTTGAAAACAAAAGTTTATGAAGTTCTCAAGAAACCATAGTTAAACTTGTCAAAGTTCTATTTTTTTCCCTCTTTATTCCCAAAGTCTATCCATAATACATTGACTCCAATCTGTCTGTCCAATAAAAGGAAGGATTTTGACCCTCTTTCTATGTAACAAATAATCTATAATAACTCCAAATTTGCATTTTAAAACTGACCTCTCTAAAGATGACTACTTTGAGTACTACTTTTCAATTGCTGTATGATACTACTTTTCAATTGCCTTATGATAATTCATGTATGAAATGACATTCAATTGTTAAATATAATTCTAAGTCAACCATAATTGTTGACTAATTTGCATGTAGCTCACCCAATGTGCAAGATGATGATATTTGTTATTATGCTGTACTTCTTCTGAGAAACATTTTTTAAAATATGTTACAGTTTTCAACCAGGACACTCAAGCCCTGTCACCTTGATCATTAGTTTGAGGATTAAATGAATAAGAACCTATTGATATTTTACCTCCTCCATGATAGGCTTATTGTCTTACTTAATTTTTTTACAGGGTAGTATTTTAATTTTCAAATGGGCTTGCATTTGTCATTTCATTTGCATTTTAATTTATATTCATTTTTTTAAAGTGGGAAGCAAATCAACAACTTCGAGTTCCATTGATGTGATTGACAATATAGCAATATCCTGTTTTTATTTAGTGCCCATCTGTTTTCAGATTGTTAAGAATCAGATTAATTAAATCTTCCTATGATTCTTTAAATGTACATAAGGGGCAAGTTGCCTTTGAGTTTTATTTAGAGAACTGCTTGATTTCATTTTCTTGCTCAAGGTTAAAGAGAAGTAGAGTGAGATGTGAACATAGAGAAACAGAGAGAGTCTGGTGTCTCTTACCAACACAGATCAGCTATGGGGCACTCACCACTGAGTTAAAAAGTCAGAGGAAAAGCATTCAGGAGAGAATGATTACAATAGCTATTTTTCATATGAAATTAGAGAAAAGTGGTAAATATGCATTTTGATTTACTTACTAGCATAATGTCCTACTTTCTGGGTTTCTATAACTATCTGAAAAGGCCAGACCACTGCATACTTACCAATTCTGATACTCAGATGCATAATCCTATTTCCTCTGTAATAAAACTGTTTTCAATAATACATATAGAGCAATCATATCATTTTCTTTATTGAGCTTTAGTTTAGAAATAATTGACATTTCAAGGAAGATGCATGTATTACTTGGACCAATATCCTTTTCCTGGTTGTGATAATGTACAATTTTGTAAGACGTTATCCTTGGGGGAACTTGGTGAAGGATACATGGGATCTCTCTGTATTATTTTTTATGGCATGTGAATTTACAATTATCTCTAAATAAATTGCTTAATTAAAAAAATCAATTAGTCACTACAAATATATCACATGCCATTAACACTAATTTCATTTCTTTTTATTTCCCTCTAGTTCATATAATATGTCCATATTATATCTTCACATAGTTGCCATCACTGTATACAATTTTATACTGTTTACTGTGTTTAACAATCAATAACCTTTTTCCCTATAACATCTTTTTTATAATTATTGCTCTTATGACTGCACAGTCAAGTTGATAGACTATATCTATGTTTTTGGAAATCAAATGTCCACTTTTCATGTCACTAAGACAATCTTTAGTTAATAATGAGGCATCAATGTTAATTAATTATGACAAATCTACTATACTAATGTAAGACATTAATAATAAGATGGATTGTGTTTAAGGTATTCAGGAACTACATTATCTTTGCAATCTTTCTGTAAACCTAAAACCACTCTAAAATAAAGTTTATTTAACAAAGAAGATGAAATTTCATGTTAATGATGTTATCAAAATCAAATAATATGTTTCATGAATAATCAAAATTTTCACTTATCAAACAAAGATAATACATCCCAAAGTTCACACTGTTTCACTGCCTTATATTTTAAACACACAATTTTTAAGTGGTCACATATAACAATACAATTAAAGTAACTCACATCCTATTTCATTGCCTTTTGTAGCCATTGCTCAAAGACAAGAATATGTAATACCACTGGATGCAGGGACAAAATCTGAAGGAGGCTTAACTAATTTCAAATCTCTACTAGTTTACAATCTTAAGGAAACTCATGTAGTTATTCCTCTTTTTTGAGTCATGGACCAGCTATAACTTGGAGATCTCAGAATCACCTTATAGGTAGAATACTATATTTATTAAAGGAGAAATATTTAAAATAATAAATATTTATATATACAATACTTAATGGCAACCACAGTGATTGTTTAGAACTTATACTAAAATATTTTTTAGAGAGAGATGCATTTTATTACTGAAATTGTTTCATATTCCTGGTGTGTGAGTATCATGGAAAGCAAATGAACTTGCACTTATGTGTATTTTTGTTTTGATTTCTCAGCACCCCTCCTTACCTGCACCTGGGGAATGCTGCTCCTACCACCCATTGAACCAGACATAATTTAGATACTGGAATTAAAGGAGTTTCCTTCCCTCATAGTGCTTACAGTTAAGTGGAAATTCAGATGATAAATAAGTAACTAATTAAACAAAGGAGGTAATTTCACATGATGATAAGTGGTGGATGTAATTTACTATCACCAGAATATCAACAGGTGTACCAGGCGCTGTGCCTCCTTCTTTGTAGTAGAAGATGCAAGATGCAGGGGTTTTTCTCTTACTCTACAGAGGATAGCCCAGGATACCTCTGGCCATCAGAACCTTAAAAACTTTACTGAACTCATAGTTTTGTGTACCTTCCCAGCATTTCTCTCTCACTCTCTGGAGTGACTGTATCTTCCCAGGTCTGCCAGTGTTATCAGTGTAATAGCCAGCTCTTGTTTGCTGTGTCCAAATCAGCATGGTACATTAAGGTAATGGATCACTGTGGTATTTGAGGGAATGACTAGGATGTCCAAATCAGACTGTATTATGAGAAAGGGAAGACAGTTAATGTTTCCTTGAAGTAAAACTGTAAATGAATATTTTTGTCATATGAATGTCAACTGTTTCTGATCCTCCTATTAGATTGGATTAGAAGTTCAAGGGCTTCCTTGGTGGCTCAGATGGTAAAGAATTTGCCTGCAAAGTGGGGGACCTGGGTTTGCATTATTAAAAGTCATAAAGATAATCTGAAAAATTACATGGATATGTATATGTTCTGAATGGAGACTTTCAGTATTACAACTATAGGCATTTTTCTCAAGCTGTACATTCTAATTCAAATTTGTATTCCAAATTTGAAGATTCCCTGGAGGAGGGCATGGCAACCCACTACAGTATTCTTGCCTGAAGAATTCCCAGGGACAGAGGAACCTGGGGTCACAAACAGTTGGACATGACTAATCAACTAAGCACACATAGGTAAGAAAGAGAGGCATTACAAAGATAGCCACGGTCAGTGTCAGTATCAGTTCAGTCACTCAGTCATGTCCGACTCTGCAACCCCATGGACTGCAGAACGCCAGGTGTCCCTGTCCATCACCAGCTCCCGGAGTCTACTCTCAAACTCATGTCCATTGAGTTGGTGATGCCATCCAACCATCTCATCCTCTGTCATCCCCTTCTCCTCCTGCCTTCAATCTTTCCCAGTGTCAGGGTCTTTTCAAATGAGTCAGCTCTTCACATCAGGTGGCCAAAGTATTGGAGTTTCAGCATCAGCATCAGTCCTTCCAATGAACACTCAGGACTGGTCTCCTTTAGGATGGACTGATTGGATCTCCTTGCAGTCCAAGGGACTCTCAAGAGTCTTCTCCAACACCACAGTTCAAAAGCATCAATTCTTTGGCACTCAGCTTTCTTTATAGTCCAACTGTCACATCCATACATGACTACTGGAAAAGACATAGCCTTGACCTGAGGACCATTGTTGGCAAAGTAATGTCTCTGCTTTTTAACATGCTGTCTAGGTTGGTCATAACTTTTCAAGTTTGAAATACCCACTAAAACAACTCAAAATGATTAAGGAGAAATCAATTAAAACTAAAGTAAAGGTAAAAAATGCTCTGAACTTATTACTAATTGCATTATTAAAAGTCATAAAGATAATCTGAAAAATTACATGGATATGTATATGTTCTGAATGGATACTTTCAATATTACAACTATAGGCATTTTTCTCAAGCTGTACATTCTAATTCAAATTTGTATTCCAATATGGCATTTTTATAATTTGAAAAATTGTTTTGAAATATATTTGAAAAATAAATCAACAAAAATAGCATATTGAAAACATAATGAGATGGACCCTTCTATTCCTATGTATCATTAAATGCCATAAAGTCACAATTACTTAAAAAGTATGGTCTTATTACTTACATAGACATATAGATTAATTCATGAGAATGCATAGTCAAAAACCAGTGTCAATCATTTCTCATTTTAACTTTTAGTAATGACAGTGTTCCAAATCAGTGGGGAATATATAATATCATTAAGTTGTGCCGTGAAGCACAAAATTGTGGACTTAAGAACAAATATTATTCAATGGTTGATGTATCTAAAATGACCAACATACTAATATTATAATTAATACCCTTATTCTAGGAATATCTTATTTGCCAAAAACTGAGTAAGTTCCTGGAATGTGAGCTTGTCAGATTTAAACTGAGGGCAATCCAAGGAAAATAGAGATAGTTTGGCATCTTAAATGATGCCAAACTAGAATATTGGAGGTCATGATATAAAGAACTGATGGTCTAGTTTCTGGGACTATCAATAGATACCCACACAACTCCCTTTAAGAGAGCGGGGGTCAGAGGGTGAGTACTCAGTTAAATCATGCAGGGCCCTGAGGGATGAGCAAAGAATGTTGGAGTTTGTTTCAAGTGTGAATGGCCCCAGCGGGGTTTTTCTGACTGGAGGGGGTGGGGGTGACTCATATGCTTCCATATGGTATAAAGAATTTTTCCAGCTGTCACAGAGGGAATAGAGATGCCTCCTTTTTCCTAGACAACAGATTGGGAGGAACTGCACCAAAACATTTCTGTGGCTATTTTTGAGTGGTAAGAGGTGTTTTGTTTTGTTTTTTAATATTACTTTTTCAGTTAAATGTACTAATATTCATTACTACTTTAACAAAATGATTATTTATATTTTAAAAAATAAGCTTTGTAATATGATCCAAAGAAAGAAAAATATGATGAAAGAATGCATTCCATTTAATTAAATCTAAAATTAATACACTGTGACTTTTTAATCAAAGTTTATCATTCACTTACACCAACTGAAGAAAGTAAACATCCTTCTTTATATACTTCTTTCTCATAGAAGACAAACTCCAGTTTTTGACCTGGAATTCATAGTCTATTCACCTGAACATAATGAAAAAGGACAATTTGGACTTAAGAACAACAAAAAATCAATTTGCCTATATCAGCAAGGAAATAGTTGCTGTATAGTTTTACTTTGAAGATTTTGAAATGTATTAGTAATGCAGAGCTTAAATTGATATAGACCGGGACAGATAACAAATTCAACTCTTCTCTTCCTTGGAATTCACAAAACTTTAATACAGATAATAAAAGTAAAAATAACACAGAATATTTTCCCTAAGCGTAAGCATGATAGTGCATGAATGTATGCTCAGTAGAGTCTGACTCTGCAAACCCATTGGCTGTAGCCCGCCAGGCTCCTGTGTCCATGGAATTTTCCAGGCAAGAATACTGGAGTGGTTGCCATTTCCCACTCAAGATCTTCCGGATGCAGGGATCTAATCAGAGTCTTTTGCATCTCCTGCATTGGCGGGTGAATTTTTACCACCACTGTGCCACCTGAGAATCCCTAAGCAAAATAGTACAACCCTTTTATTCAATTATTGCTGGTATCTTGCTGCTACTGCTAAGTCGCTTCAGTCGTGTCCGACTCTGTGAGACCCATAGACGGCAGCCCGCCAGGCTTCCCTGTCCCTGGGATTCTCCAGGCAAGAACACTGGAGTGGGTTGCCATTTCCTTCTCCAGTGCATGTAAGTAAAAAGTGAAAGTGAAGTCGCTCAGTCGTGTCCGACTCAGCGACCCCATGGACTGCAGCCTACCAGGCTTCTCCGTCCATGGGATTTTCCAGGCAAGAGTACTGGAGTGGGTTGTCATTGCCTTCTCTGGCTGGTATCTTAGGCAGACTTATAAACAGACAAAATATTTGGAGACAATATCATCAAACATCTAATCAAATGTTAAATAATACTTTCTAGGGTTTAGCATTGGAATGTCAATAGACATAATTTTATACACATACCCACACATACACAACACCCCTAATTTATAAAAGTTACTACATTGAAAAACCTCAGTAAAAATGAACCATAAGTGTTTTCAATATTAATGACCATTAAATCTTTCTCTTATTCTTATTCATGGATAATGATAGTTTCAGGGATATCCTTGAAATTATGAAAGATAATGATTAGGTAATTATTTGTTTTTCTGCACACCTGTGTCATTACAAATTAGTGAAGACTTCCTCAAATTGTCACCATCCAGTCCCATTGATCTCTAAGTTTTTTCTAAATGCAGGAAATTACAATGTGCAGTTAATGCTGGCGGCTGCAAATAGACTGCCTACAGGTCTGTCTTTATAAATAAAATTTTCAATTAGTGAAAGCCATAGGCATCAGCTTTCAAAAAGAGGAAAAGAAATTCCCTATAAATCTTTTATCTTTTCTGCTGCATCATGTTTTTCATGAAACAGAGTTACACTGCTTCTGTTCAAAAAGCTTCTAGAAAATAATTTAGTTTTCAAGCCAGCAATATTAAAGACTTGTAATCTTTATCCAAATAATGAAGCAGCAATAAAGTGTTAAATTTAGATCATGTTTTTAAGAGATTCACTAGATTTAAAATTAGCCAAGGATTAATAAAAATAAGTGAAATAACTTACTTCATTCACTGTTTTTGAATAGGTAATATTTGATAGATTGGTTTGACATGATCATTCCTTATTGATCTTTCTCTTTCTCTGTCTTGTCATCACTTTATAAAACTATTGGTGTTTTTAGGAGGTTTTCTTGACCCACAAAATCTCCTTTCAAAATCACTTTCAACTTTTGTTCTCTTCCTGATGGGGAACAACTTTGTAACAGAAGAGAAGGGAGACTGGATCTCTTTACTGTTTCCATTAGTCATATATTTCCATGTACTCTGATGTTTTCCTTCTCACTTCATTAAAGGAAACAAAGTTGGTTCATGTCATGCACAGAATGTGAACATTTAGAAGTTCCACACATAGATCTTAAGGACGCTCATGACAGAAAAATAATCTACTATGAAATATATCCCTGCCAAGGTATCAACAAAACATGATATCAGTAAAACATGGGCAAAATCTGGAAATAAGAATGAAATTTCTTGAAGCACTTTGACCAGAGTTGTAAATTTTTAGCATAGAACAATTGCACAAAATAGGCACTCTGTATGGGTTGTTGAGCTAAATTGTTAGAGGGCTTTACTATCTATTAGATAATAGATCTATTAAACCATTTCTTTACTAAAAAAATATCTCCTTACTAGAAGAAAAAAAGGAGTATTGCCATTAGGGGGCTGAATAATAAACTTCATCCCACTGACCTCCAAACAGTAGCTTTGTTCCTCAGTCTTAAATCTTTCATATGGAGGAAACTATTGTAAGGTAGATCTAGAACATTCATTAAGTACAGGGATTCCTAGGGAAACAAGAAATGAATGCTTACTAAAGTCTGATTGCTGATTAGATAGTTTTACTTTTATGAGAGACTTTGTAAGTGCAAATAATTAACTTTCAATAATGGAAGAAAGTATTCCCTCAGTAATATATTGTGTGTGTGTGTGTGTGTGTGTGTGTGTGTGTGAGTGGCTTAAGTAATATTAAAGGCTTCAAAAAAAGAAACTTCAAAAGTTGATTAGGTAACAAAACAGTCCTTTTAATTCCAGTGATTCACTTTGACTACTTATAACTTATGCTGAACTCTGTAGGCTAATAGCAATTATGCATTACTTAAATTTAAGATTTGCTTTGTTGTAAGTTTTACTTTACTTAAATAGTTTATCACTGGTATAGGCTCAATATTCTTGCTTTGTCTTTCTGTAATATATTCATACATTATTAAAAATTATAAAATATTGATTTGGATAATTTCTATGAAAATAAATTTCTATGAAAGAAAAAGCCTATTTAATTTCTAGGGAAAAAATAGACTATGATTTAAGGCTCTGAAATTTCAATCCCTGTTTTCACCTGTTCAAACAAGCACATCCTAGATAACTATTGTTATATGACACACACAAGACAGAAAAGAAAGTTTTCTTGAAATTAAAATTAGCGAAAAATTACTAACTGAAAGATGGACCTTTAGGCCTAGCCAACATTTCCCAATATGTATTCTTCAGAAGACAGTCTGGTAAAATGCTACCAAAAGCATTCTGTGCTAAAATATGTGAGGGGAATTTCACTCCCAACACAGCTAAATATGTTCATATTAATATGCTAATCTGCATGTCAAGACAGAGACACTACATGCAGCATTTCCCAAACTGACTTAAATATGGTAGTTTTTTTCTACTGTAAAACACTCTTGCATGTGCTTGGAACAAAATCTGGGGAACGTTTTTTTATGTAATAATAGATAATGCAGGAGTTAAAACGTAAGATCGTAATTTGCTTTATTTTTTAATACCTTTTCAATAGTATAACTGAATTAAATGTTTTTTTGTCTAATGGTGTTGTTTACCTCGGTAACTTTTCAAGGCCTTTGGTTCAAGTTAATGTTTCAAGGGGAAAAAAGAGATTAAATATGATTTATTAATTGTGTAAGCCCCAAAATGATGGTCAGGACTCTGCTTTGCCACATCAAACATATTATTGTATTTAATAATAAATCACTTCAAATCAAAATTATTTTAATGTTCACATTGCTGAGAGGTCACCATATTAATACTTAATTTAGTGCAGATACAGCTTAGAACTTGTGGGTTCAACGCATCCTCCTGCCTTCCATAGGTGACCCATAGGTGGGAGCCATCTCCCCTGGCTTATTTTTATATTTTTAATTTGTGTTTACTAATTTTCAGTCATTCTCTATTCTACATTTAGTAGTATTCAGCAATTCCCTATTCTAGAGAGCTTATGCTAATTTTTTCTGTAGTTTGTTGAGCCTTTAGATGTGGGAAACATTTACCTGGTGGTATTAAAAAAAAAAAGCAATATGGTATTTTCCCTCTGCATTAGAAAACTGAATAAATACCAAGCCTTTCCAGTATTTTATGAATTTATCAAATCTTATATAAAATGTTTTCTGATAATGTTAGCTATTTATTCACCTCAAGTATAAAAACATACAATTATTATTCTTCTGATTTTAGAATCTAGACTCTAGACCTCATATTTGCTCTGTTCATCTTTAGAATAGAATAAATACTTACTCTATTCACCTTTAAAATCTATGGCTCTAGGGGAAGCCATAAAAAAGTAATTATTTTGTTGATAAAATAAAAAAAAAAACTTTTTGTAAACAACTGCACAAATTTTCATAAAGCGCTTGCATTTTGAAAGCATTTTTGACAGAGTTCCACATCAGCAGTAAATGGCAGAGTGATAGGTGTGGGAGTCTTGGAAAAGTGGAAAATTGGCTTAATAAATTAGATACTGAAAGCAAGAAACCAAAAAAACCAGAGTTCTAGATGGATGACACTGCATTGGCAGGAAAGGTGGATATGTGGAGACTGACAGCCAGAAGTAAACAGATTTAGATCATTCTAAGTCTAACATACAAAAATGGAGAGAGAAAGAAAGGGAAACTAGTCGACTAGTTTTAAATTAGAATTGTGTCCCAATAACTGTCTGTTGGCATCCCTGTTGCCCATCATTCCTTTGTTTTCTGGGTATACCAATGACTGACGAAATGAACTCCAAGCCAATATTTGGTGGGCAAGGTCCCAAGCCAGTAGCAATGTTTCTTTTTAAACCGTAAAATGCACTTGGATTTCTTTAGTTACCAAGTAAAGAAGAATAGAGAAGAAACACTTAGTTGGCACAGAGTGGCTTCATTTAGAAAACACAAATGAATCTTCTGCCAAAAACTTGTCCTGTTTGAGTTGGGGTCTTTTGATAAGGAGGAAAGTCAAAAAGAGCCATTTTCTTTTTTGGTAACACTATTAGTTTGTGTGCTTTTGCAAAACTATTTTCTCAGCAATCTGGCACATACTATATTTTTATGAAATTAGATGATGCGGTACATTGGTTTTTCAACACAGATAATGTCTGCTATAATTCACTTTTTATGCAATGTCTGAAAGTTGGGTTCTAAACTTTTGGAAATGTAATATGCCTCTATCAAGAAATATATGAAATACAGATTTACTAAGTATACCAGGACAGTGGCAAAGACTAACTGCATTTAGAATATATAAGATTTTAAGTATTTAACTATATATACACAAAAATTCATCTGTTTTGAAGCTATTCTCAAACTGTTGCTAAATATTCATCATCTTTGCTCTCAGTACATACTTTAAAAATGGGCAGTGCAAAAAAAATATGACACCTATGCTTCAGTCATTTTATAAAGCTAATGAAGATATCAGGCTTCCCAGGTGATGCTAGTGGTAAAGAACCCGCCTGCCAATGCAGGAGACATAGGAGACCTGGGTTTGATCCCTGTGTTGGGAAGATCCCCTGGAGAAAGGCATGGCAACCCACTCCAGTGTTCTTGCCTGGAGAATCCCATGGACAGAGGAGCCTGGCAGCTACAGTCCATGGGGTTGCAAAGAGTCGGACATGAGTGGGTGACTTAGCATGCATGCACACACTGGATTTCCCTGGTGGCTAAGATGGTAAAGCATCTTCCTACCATGTGGGAGACCCGGGTTCAATCCTTAGCTTGGGAAGATTCCCTGGAGAAGGAAATGGCAACCCACTGCAGTGTTCTTGCCTGGAAAATCCCATGGATGGAGGAGCCTAGTAGACTTACAGTTCATGGCAAAAAGTCGGACACGATTGAGCAACTTTACTTTCACTTTCACACACTGTAATGAAGGTATCATAGAACAAAATTTTTGCTTTGTCTCTAGCCTTTCCCAAATACTTATAAGCCATGATTTCATGCTTTGAAAAAGTAAACTGAGTCCAGAAATATTTTGATTAAAATTGGAAAATATTCCTCAATCTTACAGTTGTCCTAATTGTCATTTGTATTTGATATATCTTTGCTACTAAATCATTTCTTCATAATTTCAAACACCCAGATGACAACTAGAATAAAACCAACTTTAAAGAAGCATATTTTTGGTCTGTTTATTTAGAAATATCCAGATATTGACAGAATTTGTTGAATGTGAGGGGGCTGGTGAATATGGTACATTTCCTCTGATCCTAAAGTATTTTTAAAATATGTTAGCTAACTTTATTCAGGAGTCATGTGATCATAAACCATGCTCATTTTATCTTTCAATTTTCCAATAAAAAACATTTCTCTCTCTTAGACATAAGACTTTTATTTAGTGGGTGCCAATTATGAACCAACAATGTGATAGGTGCTTTTATGTGAAACACCTTACTTAAGTCTTAACAATTACCCTGAAAAATGAGTAGGCTTATTTTATACACAGGAACAGTGAGAATATTTGTGTCATTTATCGAGTTAGCTGCAGAATGAAAGTTTAAAGCTGATGTTGGGTGATTTAGAAGTTCATATTCTTAACTGTACTGCCTTACCCATGTCTCTTGTGTCTGCTGCTTTGGCGGGCAGATTGATTAGCACTGTACCATCTGGGAAGCCCTAAACTGCCTTAGAAGTTCATGTAAAATGTTAGCAAAGAAACAAGCTTCTTATGGCACCATATTGTTACATGGTGATTAGCTGAACGGTAGTAAAGCTATACTCGTTGATTCACCCTTCTCTTTCTTTCCCTGATCTTTGCTTGATCTAGTCAGTATTTAGTATATTTAATATTTAAGAGTTATCTAATTTTACTTTGTTATCAGTGTTGGTTCATTTGGACTTTACAAACCTCATTGAGGTGAATGTTATAACACTATAGAATAACATCTATATAGGAAAAGTATACATTTATTCTATGGATAATTATAAACAATGATCCACAAGTGTCAGATAGCTTGCTTTTGATATTAACTTTCAATCCTTTTAACCAAGGATATATTAAAAAAAGACGAAAACCCAAACCCAAACCATTTTTGTTTAGACTCTGAATTCAAAAGTTTTATGATTTGTATACTGCTCATCTTACACTTTGTAAGCACTATGATCTTATCTATACTATGATGATAAATTTAAGAGTCAGTGTTAATCCAAAAGAATTATATATTTCTTGAATTCTGATTGTCCAAAGTTCTTCATTTTCTTATGAGTGTTTTTTTTTCCCTCTCCCAATAGACTATGCAAAAATAGCTATCAAGAGCTGTTTATTCAATATGACTGTCTTTTCTCTATTTGAGTGGCCCTGTGGTTCCCTAAGTCTCTCTGGTTCATCTATTGCTTTGCCTATGGAGATCATGGAAGGCTAATTTTAGGATAATTTAGGACCTGCTGGAAATAAATACCTCTTCCTTACACCTGATCCAAAAATAGCTTCCATATTATGTGGAAGTAGCAAATACATCCAAGATTCCTTTCTGAAACTTTACACTCTCTGATGGTACTAATATGTAGAGTTTATTCACTAAATTTAGTCTTTTCTTTAATTGGCATCTTATACACTCTAATTGTTTAGATTTTTGTGGCATCCCAGGGGATTTCTGAGGTTCATTCAGAATGTTTACCATGGCTCTAACATCAATCCATTGAAGGTGCCAGACTGTATCTAGCCTTAGGTGGTAGATCAGATATAAACCCTTCAGAGCCTTCTTGACAGTTCAATTTATTTCAAAGCGGTCAGAGATCTGGATCCCACAATCATACCAAAAAAAAAAAAAAAATCTTTCTTTTCAGCCTTTTAAAAGTCTTCAATGTTTTTGTGGAAACTTCTAGATTTGGTGATGAAAGTAGAAGTAAAAATCAAAGAGAAATAAGAGTTCCAGGTGGAACCACCCTCAAGTCTCTCCTTAAGAGGCCACAGACTGAAAGGAATCCTAACTCAAGGTTATAAACAGGGAGACTTAAGCAGAGCTTCACTGGCCTTGTTTCTAATTACTCCTGCAACCTGCCAGCTTTACCAGGGCATGGTTGATTTACAGATATGGATGAAAGCCAATTGGCCCACAGTCAATCTACACAAGAAAAAGGTGATATTGCAGTTTAGAGAGAAGCAGTTGTGATTTAGGAAGCTCTGAGGAGAATTGTTTGCCCTTAAATGACAGAGGTTCTTAATCCTGAGATGTTACTAAATCGTTATTGCCTAGAGTCAGATTTAAGAAAATTTTAACTGTGTGCTATTGGACAACACTGCATTGAAGATAGGACCATCAATGACAGTTATATTAAATTATTAAATCATGATGACATAACCATAGGAGCAAATTCATTAATCTTTTAGGAAGTGAACAAATCTAACAAGAAGAATGTTAATTAAATCATTTCAAAAGAGAGAATAAGAAACTTGAAATGAAGCCTGGAGAAGACTTTTTTCCCTTTAATAATAAGCAACCAGTATTTATTGGGCATCTATTAGGAACCAGATTTTAATGTTGAGCAAATAGGTATTGACTGCATTCTCAGAGAGCTTATGGTCTAAGTCTCTGCTACCAAATAGAAATTGCTGCAGTAATGGAAATATTTATTAACTACACTGTCCAATACAGTAGCAACGAGTCATATGTGCTTACTGACAAAACTTCTCTTCTTGACCAAACTACTCGTCCTCCCCTAAACTTTCCAAAGTCCTCAGCTTATGAACCTCCGTGTTCATTTGTGAATTGTCTGTGTGTTGCTCAGTTGCTCAGTCATGTCTGACTCTTTGACACCCATGGACTGTAGCTTGCCAGGCTCCTCTATCCATGGAGTTTTCCAGACAAGGATACTGGAATGAGTTACCATTTATTACTCCAGAGCATCTTCCCAACACAAGGATTGAACCTGCATTTCTTGCATCTCCTGCATTGGCAGGAGGATTATTTATCATTGCACCACTTAGGGAGCCCTCAGCATTGTCAAATTTTAGCAAAACCCTACTAAATTGGTAAGCTATCATTCCCCACTTTCTATATCACCCTCAATATCTAATTGGGTTTCTAATCCTTTGGGTTACATTTGATCACCTTGAGTTGCCATTGCAAAATAGTTGTCTGAAGAGGCCTTACAAAAAGCTGAGAAGTGAAAGGCAAAGGAGAAAAGGAAAGATCTGAATAAGGGTAACAAGAATATTAAGGAGAGATAAGAAAGCCTTCCTAAGTGATCATTGTAAAGAAAAAGAGGAAAACAATGTATTGAGGAAGACTAGAGTGACTCCACTTTCACTTTTCACTTTCCTGTCTTGGAGAAGGAAATGGCAACCCATTCCAGTGTTCTTGCCCAGAGAATCCCAGGGAGGGGGGAGTCTGGTGGGCTGCCGTCTATGCGGTCTCACAGAGCCGGACACAACTGAAGCGAATTAGCAGCTGCAGCAGCAGCAGCAGAAATCTCTTAAAAAAAAAATTAGAGATACCAAGGGAACATTTCATGCAAAGATAGGCACAATAAAGGACAGAAACAGTATGGATCTAACAGAGGCAGAAGATATTAAGAAGAAGTGGCAAAAATACACAGAACTATTCAAAAAAGATCTTAATGACCCAGATAACCAAAATGGTGTGATCACTCACCTAGACCCAGACATCCTGAAATATGAACTCAAGCAGGCCTTCAGTTCAGTTCAGTTGATCAGTCGTGTCCAACTCTTTGCAACCCCATGGACTGCAGCACACCAGGCCTCCCTGTCCATCACCAACTCCCAGAGTTTACCCAAACTCATGTCCATTGAGTTGGTAATGCCATCCAACCATCTCATCCTCTCTTGTCCCCTTCTCCTCCCACCTCCAATCTTTCCTAACATCAGGGGCTTTTCAAATGAGTCAGTTCTTCGCATGAGGTAACCAAAGCATTGGAGTTTCAACTTCAACATCAGTCCTTCTAATGAACATTCAGGACTGACTTCCTTTAGGATGGACTGGTTGGATCTGCTTGCAGTCCAAGGGACTCTTGAGAGTCTTCTCCAACACCACAGTTCAAAAGCATCATTTCTTCAGCACTCAGCTTTGTAGTCCAACTCTCACATCCATACATGACTACTGGAAAAACCAAAGCCTTGACTAGACAGGCATTTGTTGGCAAAGTAATGTCTCTGCTTTTTAATATGCTGTCTAGGTTGGTCATAACTTTCCTTCCAAGGAGTAAGCATCTTTTAATTTCATGGCTGCAGTCACCATCTACAGTGATTTTGGAGCCCCCCAAAATAAAGTCTGCCACTGTTTCCCCATCTATTTGCCATGAAGTGATAGGACCAGATGTCATGATCTTAGTTTTCTGAATGTTGAGCTTTAAGCCAACTTTTTCACTCTCCCCTTTCACTTTCATCAAGAGGCTCTTTAGTCCTTCACTTTCTGCCATAAAGGTGGTGTCATCTGCATATCTGAGCTTATTGATATTTTCCCCAGCAATCTTGATTCCAGCTTGTGCTTCTTCTAGCCCAGCGTTTCTTATGATGTACTCTGCATATAATTTAAATAAGCAGGGTGATAATATACAGCCTTGACATACATCCTTTCCTATTTGGAACCAGCCTGTGGTTCCATGTCCAGTTCTAAGTGTTGCTTTCTGACATGCATACAGATTTCTCAAGAGGCAGGTCAGGTATTCCCATTGTTTTCAAAATTTTCCACAGTTTGTTGTGATCCACACAGTTAAAGGCTTTGACATAGTCAATAAGGCACATAGATATTTTTCTGGAGCTCTCTTGCTTTTTCGATGATCCAATGGATGCTGACAATTTGATCTTTGGTTCCTCTGCCTTTCCTAAATCCAGCTTGAACATCTAGAAGTTCACAGTTCACATATTACTGAAGCCTGGCTTTGAGAATTTTGAGCATTCCTCTGTAGCATGTGAGATGAGTACAGTTGTGCAGTAGTTTGAACAATCTTTGGCACAGCCTTTCTTTGGGATTGGAATGAAAATTGACCTTTTCTAGTCCCATGGCCAGTGCTGAGTTTTCCAAATTTGCTGGCATATTCAGTGCAGCATTTTCACAGTATCATCTTTTAGGATTTGAAATAGCTCAACTGGAATTCCATCACCTCCACTAGCTTTGTTCATACTGATGCTTCTTGAGGCTCACTTGAGTTCACATTTCAGGATGTCTGGCTCTAGGTGATTGATCTGCTGCTGCTGCTGCTAAGTCGCTTCAGTTGTGTCCGACTCTGTGCGACCCCATAGACGGCCTCCTGTCAGGCTCCCCCATCCCTGGGATTCTCCAGGCAAGAACACTGGAGTGGGTTGTCATTTCCTTCTCCAAAGCATGAAAGTGAAATTGAAAGTGAAGTTGCTCAGTCGTGTCTGACTCTTCGTGACCCTATGGACTGCAGCCTACCAGGCTCCTCCGTCCATGGGATTTTCCAGGCAAGAGTACTGGGGTGGGGTGCCATTGCCTTCTCCAAGGTGACTGATCACACCATCTCAATTATCTGGGTCATGAAAATCTTTTTTGTACAGTTCTTTTGTGTATTCTTGCCACCTCTCTTCTTAATATCTTCCACTTCTGTTAGGTCCATACCATTTCTGTCCTTTACTGAGCCCATCTTTGCATAAAATGTTCCCTTGATATCTCTAATTTTCTTGAAGAAATCTCTAGTCTTTCCCATTCTATTGTTTTTCTCTATTTCTTTGCACTGATCACTGAGGAAGGCTTTCTTATCTCTCCTTGCTATTCTTTGGAACTCTGCATTCAAATAGGTATATCTTTCCTTTTTGCCTTTGTTTTTCACTTCTCTTTCTTTCACAGCTATTTGTAAGGCCTCCTCAGACAGCCATTTTGCTTTTTTGCATTTCTTTTTATTGGGGATGGTCTTGATCCCTGTCTTCTGTACAATGTCATAAACCTTCTTCCATAGTTCATAAGGCAATCTGTCTATCAGATCTAGTCCCTTAAATCTATTCATCATTTCCACTGTATAATCAATCGTAAAGGATTTGTTTTAGGTCATATCTGAATGGTCTAGTGGTTTTCCATACTTTCTTCAATTTAAGTCTGAATTTGGCAATAAGGAGTTCATGATCTGAGCCACAGTCGGCTCCCCATCTTGTTTTTGCTGACTGTATAGAGCTTCTTCATTTTGGCTGCAAAGAACATAATCAATCTGATTTCGATATTGACCATCTGGTGATGTCCATGTGTAGAGTCCTCTCTTATGTTGTTTGAAGAGGGTGTTTGCTATTATCAGTGCATTCTCTTGGCAAAACTCTATGAACCTTTTCCCTGCTTCATTCTGTACTCCAAGACCAAATTTGCCTGTTATTCCAGGTGTTTCTTGACTTCCTACTTTTGCATCCCATCCACTATAAAGAAAAGGATATCTTTTCTGGATGTTAGTTCTAAGAGATCTTGTAGGTCTCACAGAACTGCTCAGCTTCAGCTTCTTCAGCATTACTGATCAGGGCATAGAGTTAGATTACTGTGATATTGAATGGTTTGCCTTGGAAACAGAGATCATTCTGTCATTTTTGAGACTACATCCAAGTACTGCATTTCAGACTGTTTTGTTGACTTTGATAGCTACTCCATTTCTTCTAAGGTTTTCTTTCCCACAGTAGTAGATATAATAGTCATTTGAATTAAATTCACCCATTCCAGTCCATTTTAGTTTACTGATTCCTAAAATGTTGATGTTCACTCTTGCCATCTCCTGTTTGACCACTTCCAATTTGCCTTGATTCATGGACCTAACATTCCAGATTTCTATGCTCTTTGCAGCACCAGATCTTGCTTCCATCACCAGTCACATCCACAACTGGGTGTTTTTTTGCTTTGGCTCCGTCTCTTCATTCTTTCTGGAATTATTTCTCCACTGATCTCCAGTAGCATATTGGGCACCTACCGACCTAAGGAGTTCATCTTTCGGTGTCCTATCTCTTTGCCTTTTCATACTGTTCATGGGGTTCTCAAGGCAAGAATACTTAGGAAGCATCACTACAAACAAAACTAGTGGAGGTGATGGAATTCCAGTTATTTAAAATCCTAAAAGGTGATGCTGTTAGAGTGCTGCACTCAATATGCCAGAAAATTTGGAACACACAGCAGTGTCCATAGGACTGCAAAAGGTCAGTTTTCATTCCAATCCCAAAGAAAGGCAAATGCCAAAGAATATTCAAACAACTGCACGTTTGCACTCATCTCACACACTAGTAAAGTAATGCTCAAAATTCCCAAAGCATGGCTTAAACAGTACACAGAGAACTTCCAGATGTTCAGCTGGATTTAGAAAGGCAGAGGAACCAGAGATCAAATTGCCAACATCCGTTGGATCATCGAAAAAGCAAGAGAGTTTCAGAAAAACATCTACTTCTACTTTATTGACTATGCCAAAGCCTTTGACTGTGTGGATCACAACAAACTGTGGAAAATTCTTAAAGAGATGGGAATACCAGACCATCTTACCTGCCTCTGGAGAAATCTGTATGCAGGTCAGGAAACAACAGTTAGGACTGGACATGAAACAACAGACTGGTTCCAAATTGGGAAAGGAGTACATCAAGGCTTATATTGTCACCCTGTTTATTCAACTTACATAAACAGTACATCAGGCAAAATGCCACACTGGATGAAGCACATACTGGAATCAAGATTATGGGGAGAAATATCAATAACCTCAGATATGCAGATGACACCATCCTTATGTAAGAAAGTGAAGAGGAAATAAGAACCTCTTGATTAAAGTGAAAGAGGACAGTGAAAAAGCTGGCTTAAAACTCAATCGAAAAATGAAGATCATGGCATCTGGTCCCATTACTTTATGGCAAATACATTGGGAAACAATGGAAACAGTGACAGACTTTATTTTGTGTGCTCCAAAATCACTGCAGATGGTGACTGCAGCCATGAAATTAAAAGAAGCTTCTCCTTGGAAGTAAAGCTTAGAACAACCTCAACAGTATATATATATTTTTTTATTTTATTTTTTAACTTTACAATATTGTATTGGTTTTGCCATATATCAACATGAATCTGCAACAGTATAATAAAAAGCAGAGATATTTCTTTTTAACAAAGGTCCATCTAGTCAAAGCTATGGTTTTTCCAAGAATCTTGTATGGATGTGAGAGTTGGACCATAAAGAAACCAAGAAACCTGACGATTTCTTTAAGCATCAAAAGAATTGATGCTTTTGAACTGTGATGTTGGAGAAAACTCCAATGAGTCCCTTGGACTGCAAGGAGATCAAATCAGTCAATCGTAAAGGACATCTGTCTTAAATACCCATTGGAAAGACTGATGCTGAAGCTGAAGCTCCAATACTTTTGCCATCTGATGCAAAGAATGGATTCATTGGAAAAGACTCTAATGCTGGGAAAGACTGAAGGCGGGAGAGAAGTGGACAACAGAGGATGAGATGGTTGGATGGCATCTCCAACTCGACAGACATGAGTTTGACCAAGCTCTGGAAATTGATGAAGGATGCAGAAGCCTGGTATCCTGCAGTCCATGGGGTCACAAAGAATCAGACATGACTGAGCTAAACTGAACTGCATGATTTTTATTTAACAGTATGATGCTCTTGAAACCTGGCTAACATGATTGAGGAAATGATTTTTTTTTTTTTTTTTTAATTTCAGTTCAGTCGCTCAGTCGTGTCTGACTCTTTGCAACCCCATGAATCGCAGCATGCCAGGCCTCCCTGTCCATCACCAACTCCCAGAGTTCATCCAGACTCACGTCCATCGAGTCAGTGATGCCATCCAGCCATCTCATCCTCTGCCCTCCCCTTCTCCTCCTGCCCCCAATCCCTCCCAGCATCAGAGTCTTTTCCAATGAGTCAACTCTTCGCATGAGATGGCCAAAGTACTGGAGTTTCAGCTTTAGAATCATTCCTTCCAAAGAAATCCCAGGGCTGATCTCCTTCAGAATGGACTGGTTGGATCTCCTTGCATGCCAAGGGACTCTCAAGAGTCTTCTCCAACACCACAGTTCAAAAGCATCAATTCTTCAGTGCTCAGCCTTCTTCCCAGTCCAACTCTCACATCCATACATGATCACAGGAAAAACCACAGCCTTGACTAGATGGACCTTTGTTGGCAAAGTAATGTCTCTGCTTTTCAATATGCTCTCTAGGTTGGTCATCACTTTCCTTCCAAGGAGTAAGCCTTTTAATTTCATGGCTGCAGTCACAATCTGCAGTGATTTTTGAGCCCCAAAAAATAAAGTCTGACACTGTTTCCACTGTTTCCCCATCTATTTCCCATGAAGTGATGGGACCGGATGCCATGATCTTCGTTTTCTGAATGTTGAGCTTTCAGCCAACTTTTTCACTCTCCTCTTTCACTTTCATCAAGAGGCTTTTGAGTTCCTCTTCACTTTCTGCCATAAGGGTGGTGTCATCTGCATATCTGAGGTTATTGATATTTCTCCCGGAAATCTTGATTCCAGCTTGTGTTTCTTCCAGTCCAGCGTTTCTCATGATGTACTCTGCGTATAAGTTAAATAAGCAGGGTGACAATATACAGCCTTGACGTACTCCTTTTCCTATTTGGAACCAGTCTGTTGTTCCATGTCCAGTTCTAACTGTTGCTTCCTGACCTGCATACAAATTTCTCAAGAGGTGGTCTGGTATTCCCATTCTTTCATAATTTTCCACAGTTTTTTGTGATCCACACAGTCAAAGGCTTTGGCATAGTCAATAAAACAGAAATAGATGTTTTTCTGGAACTCTCTTGCTTTTTCCATGATCCAGCAGGTGTTGGCAATTTGATCTGTTAGATTACATTTATATAGTCATGTGTGAGTGGTGACTATCATATTGGTCAGCATTAATTTAGAGAGATTGATCTAACAAATTTAAAAATTATATAATTGAAAATTATGGCAACAGTTTAAAGGAACAGTGTTCTTGCCTGGAGAATCCCAGGGACAGGGGAGCCTGGTGGGCTGCCATCTATGGGATTGCACAGTCAAACATGACTGAAGCGACTTAGCAACAGTAGCAGCAGCAATAAGAATAATACAGTTATACAGGATGACCTTACTAACCTGGAATGTGGTCAAGAAAGGGGTTCCAGAGGAAATCACATTTCCATAAAGTCTTAAAAATGCCTAGGAGTCAACAGGGGGAGGATAATGAGAGATGGGTAGAGCAAGGTGAGCAAGATATGCAAAGCAACAAGAGCAAAGAGGAGTGTGTCATACCTAGAATCAAAGATATCAATGAACAGACTGCAGGCTTATTTCACTCTCCACCTTGCCTCTATCACCTCAACATCTGAATTCAGTGGTGATAAACAGGTGAGAGAAGTCAGCAAGGTTCACTTCATGTGAAACCTTCTAAAACATAATAAATAGTTTTGTCTTGGTGATAAAGTTGAAAAATTATTGAAGATTTTAAACAAGAAGATTACCATATTTGTGTTTGTACAAGGTCACTCTAGCTGCAATGGAGAAGCAGGGTAAGGAATAAGAGTGAATTTGGAAAGAAAAACTGGAGCCCATCGAAGTAACTCAGATGTGATATGATAGAAGCTGGACTTGACAGATGGCAATGGAAATGGAGAGAAGTGAATGTGTTTCAGAAGTTTTAGGGAGTGAATCTGATATGACCTAATGTTGGGTCTGGAGTAAGGAAAAGCCAAGTATCACAAATAATGCCTGGATCTCTGACTCACAGGAATGGATAGATGCCAGGGTCACTCAACAGTAAAAGCGAAAATTCCAATCTAGATGTGAAGATGACAATTTCAATTAATGACTTAGTGAGTTTGCAATGTCGTAACATTTAAAGGTGACACATTCAATGGATATACAAGCATGGAGGTCAGAAGAGATTTCTGGTTAAAAAATAAACACTCAAGGATCATTGACACACCAGCTAACAAATTTATGGGCAAAAAAGTAAATTTGTGGAGTGAGAGGACAGACTAAGAAGGGAAGTGGGTTTGAGACTTATTCATAATTCCAGTATTTCACTTGTTATTTATTGATTTATGTTTTAGTGTTTCTTTTTTGTCTCTAGGTTAGTCTCAGAAATACTCAATTTTATGGTATTGATTTACTCTGATTCATTTATTCTCAAGTTAGAACATATGTGAAGTACCTAATCTAGGGTAAATTCATATATGTGTGATATTTCTGTATATTTTTCTCTCCTCTCTTCTCCTTAGACTTCCAGTCAAATTTCAAATTCCTTCAAATGGTATAGTTTAGATATGTTAATCAAAGAAATTTACAGATGAGTAACACAATTTTTAAAGAAATACGTGTTAACCTGAATATATCTTAGGTTATTTAAATATATAAAAGCAAATTCTTCCCATTAAATTTCTAGAAGAGAAAATAAACAAACCAAGCTATCCAAAGGACCCTCCTGCCAATATTCCCATTTTCTCCCTACTTTTCCCTTTCCTCTCCTTTAATAGCAAGGGTAGCACTATTTTGCATCAGCTGGGGCAACAGTATCCAGTGCCCAGTTATTCCTCGTGTACCAATAATCCAACAGCAGGAACACATAGCCAACATAAGAAGTACTTCTGTCATCTCTCTAATCTATTCTGCAAGATGCAAATGTTTGGTGAAAGCTCTTCTCAGTGAGTTGCAATAAGAAAGTCAATGTAAGACTTGGGGGTCATGTTAAAACTCACATTCCTTGAGATTCAGTTGGTTTTATCAGAACCAATCAGATCCTTGGAAAAAGAAGTCTGAAAGAGCTTGGGAATCACATGGTCAAACAGCAAATTAACCATTTGTTACATAATTTATAATTACAAAAGGATTATACAAAATTACAAAAGAATTACAAAAAATCCTATAATTTGTCATTTTATAAGTGTAATTTTGAGTAAAGATTTAAAAAAAATACTACAGTAGTTTGTATATGTGTGTGTTTCTATTTGTGTGTGTTAAGTTATGTGGGGCTTCCCTGCTGGCTCAGACAGTAAAGAATCTGCCTGCAATAAATGCAGGAGACCAGGGTTTGATTCCTGGGTTGGGAGGATCTCCTGAAGAAGGGAATGACTACCCACTCAGGTATTATTGCCTGAAGAATTCCATGGAGAGAGGAGCATGGCTGATTACAGTCCACGGGGTTGCAAAGAGTCAGACACAACTGAGAGACTAACACTGGGGGCTTCCCTGGTGGTGCTAGTGGTAAAGAACCTGCCAATGCAGGAAACTTAAAGACCCAGGTTCAGTTCCTGGGTTGGGAAGATCCCCTGGTGGCTCAGCCATGTCTAACTCTTTGAGACCCTGTGGACTGTAGTCCACCAGGCTTCTCTGTCCATGGAATTTTTCAAGCAAGCATACTGGAGTGAGTTGCTATTTTCTTCTGCAGGGGATCTTCCTGACCCAGGGATCAAACTCACATCTCCTGTGTCTCCTGCATTGGGAGGCAGATTTTTTTTACCACTGAGCCACCTGGGAAGTCCATTTTCTATATACATATGGTATATGTACATATGTCTGTATACATATACAAAGCCATATATCTATATGCATTCATATACACATACCTGTCTACTTAAATATATGTATATGTAATATATATGCACATATAAACCTACAATATACACACATGACCATAATCATGTATTATTTTTTAAAAATTATTCATTTAGCAGCATAAGTCTTAGTTCCATCATGCAGGATCTTTTGTGTGGCACACATACTCTAGTTGTGGCACAAATGCTCCAGGGAATACGAGCTCTGAAGTAGTTGGTGTGCTTAGGTTTAGTTGATCCATGTTACATGGGATCTTAGTTCCCTGACCAGGGACTGAACTCACATCCCCTGCCTAGCTAGGCAAATTCTTAATCACTGGACCACCAGGGAAATCTCCATACTGTATTATTTATATAAACACATATACCTATAGGTATATGCATAAGATTATACACACATACACACATGGCAGTGTGTGTGTATTTATACACAAAATAAGTTAGTTTTTACTGACTGACAAACTACTCAGAAAACTAAGTGGCTTAAAACAATTACCTATTTATATAATTTACGACTGCAGTTTGGCAATTTGTGCTGGGTTCAGGTGGACATTTTTTTGTCTCTGCTGGGCTTGCTCCTAATTCTGCAGTCAGTGCTGGTCAGCAGAGAGACAGCTCGTTGTTGGCTAGGGCGCACACATTCTTTCCATGTAGGCTTTCATCCTCTGAGAGGGCTATTTAGAGCAAGAGGAAGTATGCACGGTCTCTTCAATCCCCGATTTAAAATTTGAACAACCTTGATTCTCCCATCACTTTTGTCTGGGAAGTCAATAAGCTAGTTCAAATTCAAGGAGTTGTGAAATACATTGGAAAGCAAAGAATCTGTGTCCATTAAAAAAAAAAAATCTGTTTTATATATTTTAAAGAGAAAATCTTCTCTGCTGGTAACTCCTTAAAATTTTCATGTGTTCAATCCCAGTTTATAGCTGTTTCTGTCCTCGCTCTCCACTCCTCATGTAAGTCAGATTCTGGTCATCAGTTCTGTGGGGAAAGACCATGTCTATGTGGGTCTCTCAGTATCACACATTACAGAATGCAAATGTGCCAGCCAGCCACTGCCTCCTTCAGGAAACTTCCATAATATTCTGTGTCAGTTTTTAACCATTATATACTTAACATACTGTTTGCAATTGTCTTTCCTGCTCTTATCTTGAGGACAGCACTTTATCTTACTTGTATTGTTAGTTCTTGCTCTTGTCACAGTGCTTGGACATAAGAAAATATTAGTAATTCTCAATAATTGTAAGGACTGCATGAATGAACATTCTAGAACTTAACAAATGTTTCTCAATAGGGAATTAAGATTTATTTTGAGCAAAGAAAAAATGAAACCACAATATTTCTAGGAATTATAAGATTTTGTTACATTTAATGCAAAGGAAAAATTTTTAAAGAGAAAATCATAAATTTAACACAGCCTCTTCTCATCTCAGCTTCTCCCGTCAGGCCTAGTGAATTTATGTTTACCCAACTAGACTTTCCCCTGAACTGTGCATTTTTAAAGCAACTAAACTAGTTTTTAGTTAAAATAGAATTTTCTTTGGTGGTATCATGAGATAATTAAGTAACTATATATCCAGGTAACTATATATACCTGTTTTCTTGGTATATTATCAAAGCCCTCTTTTCCTCCTCAAACTGTTGTGACCTGTACATAAATTCTGTGATTACATATGCTTTGAATATGACGCCAATAGAAGCCTGAGGTTGAAAAGAATCCCTGCCGTATCATGATCACACATAGCTATTTCAAATGGAAAGAGACAGTGACTCCCTTTGCCATTATTTTAGGGCTAGTCAAGAATGTTGTGTTACCAACTTTGGAAAGAACTAGAAAGTACATGAAGCTCCTTGCTTAAAGGTCATCAGCAAATGGCTTGTGTATAAATTAATTCTTTCATATTGTAGATACCATAACTGATAAAGAATTGATTAAGTAAATGCGAAACTTCCCCAGAGATTATGACAAAATCACTGGGTTAAAATGTATGATAAAAATGGCATTAAACCTTTTACCTAGGGAGAGGGACCTCTTTGGCCTTTCTGCACTTGTGCCTTCTTCACTTTCACAGCTGTCCTAGAGTGACAAGTCTATGTGTTCCTAATGGAGTTGCGATCTGGGAATATGGTACTTAATCCTGGCATGTGATAGCAATGGCAAGTCCCAGTGGTGTATACTAATGGCAAAATAATAAGTGCAGTCAGTCACACAGTGGTGTTGATTTTGTATTTGAATATATATTTTCATGGATAGCTTACGTCCTAAATAATATAAAGATTGCTTACCTAAGTGAGTATAGGTTATAGGATAAATTTTATAAAATTAAAAAGAAAATAAAATTTCTTTATAATAAGAAAAGACAACCAGAGTATACAATATGTAGATGATACATGTGTCATGATGTTCTGCTTTCCAGAATAATGTAAGTCTTGCATATACAGGGCTTTGAAAGAGCTACCAGGTCAAAGTTTTATGAGATTTTTCAAATATTTATATAGTAAATTTCTGTATAGAATTAAACTCCCTGGATAAATATGTATCAAGCGACTTCATCAAACTGACTGGAAAAGCTTGCCAAAAATCTTGTTTGACTAGTTTCCCTCATAAACCAAATTTTTTTCAATTGCTAACATTTTAATCTTCCTTCCTTCCTCCATCCCATCCTACATCCCTTCCTTCCTTTCTTTTTATCTCTTTATTTCCTCCCTTTTGTAGATTTTAAGTAAATCTATCCAGGAAGCAAAACAACAGAGCCTGAGTGAGGTACAGGTAGAGATTCTGTGTGAAGAATAATATCTTATGATAAATAAATAAGGCACTGAAACAAATTACACACTTTCTTACAAAACCATTATAATTGTAGTTATAATAGGTATGGCTTTAACATTCAGAAATAAATACAGATATTCATAACTTATAGGTTAGATAACTTCATCACTATACATAATCAATATTTTAGCTTCTATAATATTTTGACTACTGACTTCATCTCTGCTATTTTCATTCCAAGCCCTCTCTCTTTATTACTGATTTTCCCAGGAGAGGCACCATGAAGGTGCCTGGTGGTCTCATGTTTCTGGACTGGATACCATTTGTACCTACAGCTAAGAAAAAATAAGAACTTAAAATATCAAAGAAAAATATCACATTGCTTTTTGTTCAGTAAAGCAATAATAATAATGTATCTATTATTATTTTTACTCTTAATTATTTTTTTTGTTTCTTTGTTTGAGCTGGTATTCTTTGCCAAAATGCTTTAAAAAGTAGCAGTCATAATTAATGTTTGGGTATTTCAAATATAGTAAATATTTGAGAACTGAAAAGAATATTTGATTCTGTTCCTGAGCCGTGTGTGTGTGTGTGTGTGTGTGTGTGTGTGTGTGTTCAGTTGCTCAGTTGTGTCCAGCTCTTTGCAACCCCATGGACTGCAGCCCTCCAGGCGCCTCTGTTCATGGAATTTTCCAGGCAAGAATACTGAAACAGGTTGCTAGCTCCTATTCCAGGGGATCTTTCTGACTCAGGGATGGAACCCACATCTTTTGTGTCTCCTGTGTTGGCAGGTGGATTCTTTACCACTGCCCTACCTGGAAAGCCCTCCTGATCCTTAGTCATACATTTCTATCTATACCTGGCCAGTGCCAGCTTCCCTTTCTCACTTAATGTCTATATCACCACAAGAAATAGTAAAATTCACTCACACAAGGAAACATAAAAATGTGTCTTTCTATTTGCCATTCTATAAACATGAAACTTTTGCCTCCCTTGTATTTGGTAACTATCACTTTTCCCCAAATACTGCTTTGAGTCAAAGAAAATTCAAGCCTCTGAAAATTAGAAGGAAAAATGTAACATAACTTTGAGAATAGCCGAAAAAGTCCACTTAGGGAAATACCCACCAGTTGTTTTACTCTGAAACATCTTTGACATTCCCTGGCTTCTTTTGTGTTTGCCTGTAGCAAAGCAGCAGGTATCAGTAAGTGTGAAACTGCACAGACATGGGGTCCATGGTTTTTATTCCTTGGCTCATTTTTAATATCAGCTAACTAACCTTATGAGAATGTTTAGTTGGAAAATGAAGATTGAAAATCATGTCAGTTAGGTAACATAATACAGAACACTAGGAGATTTAGTTCATCCCAGTTTTTAAACTAATTTTGCTTAGTCATCCTCTCAATGCTAATAAAAGCAAGAGAAGAAGAAGGGAAGAATATGGAAGCTACTGTTCCCTGGTGAAAGAAAGTGAAAGTCTCTCAGTCATGTCTGACTCTTTGTGACTTCATGGACTATACAGTCCATGGAATTCTCTAGGCAAGAATACTGGAGTGGGTAGCCTTTCCCTTCTCCAGGGGGATCTTCCCAAACCAGGGATTGAACCCAGGTCTCCTGCATTGCAGGCAGATTCTTTACCAACTGAGATAGTAGGGAAGCTCAGTGTTCCCTGGTAATCATAAGGAAAGAGGAAAGCTGAATGAGATGAATCAAATTATACTACCTTCCTTCATTCATTTACTTATTCTGTCATGAACTAATTCATTGATTCTAACATTGGTTTGATAAATGTGTTCTAGGCACTGCAGATAGAGCAATGAACAAGATAGACATGGAGCTTACAATATGACAGACACTAAACACGATCAAATATACTCCTGGTAGTGTTATGAAAACAATAAAATTGGGTAAAGAGTTACAGGATTCTGTGAATCAGGATGGCAGAGGTGGGTAGATTTTGCATTACTTTAGCTAGTGACTAGGAAAGGGCTCTCTGTGGAGGTGAATTTAGGTAATGTTTGATAAAGAACAGGAAGGAGGCTGTGTGGCTGGAACTGAGTCCTCGAGGGGATGATGAGTAGCACCAGACAGGGCCTCAAGTAGTACCTTGAAGCTGTGACTCTTCTCTGAAAATCCTCAGAGTTTTAATCAGGACCACAGCTGAAATCACATATGTTGTCGGACACCACCTCCAGCTGCTGGCTGAAGAGACATGGGTAACCTGAAGGAAGGATCCACTCTTGATGATTTGTTTAGTACATATGAGGTGTGACTACAATCTAATAAATTTTAAAATACTTGTGAAATCTATATATCCGAAGAGGTGAGGTGTTCTGAATCACAACCACAAGACACTATGTCAACTCCAAGAGTGTCACTATTTGAAATAACACATTTGGAAAAGTTTTTGGAAGAGAATGAGCCTGTACTGTACCTTTTAATACCTTAAGTGATAGCCTCCTTAATTACTGTGATTAGTGAATTTGATTTTTATGGACAGAATAAAGGCATTTGGAGTCTCATCTAGCAAAAAAAAAAAAAAGGAAAATAAAAGAACTATATACTTTGGTAAGATCATTATTAAATTATTTTGCTTTTAATGTAAAAACGTTTTCAAAGTTTGAATTACAAACTTGTTTTAAGCAATTATACCATGTTTGGAATAGGTGATATCTTCTATCGCCAGATGGTAATAGTTTCTCCCACCTCTGAACTCACAGTAGAATTTAATCTCTATCATCCATAGGTAAAGAACCAGAGTGGTGTCCTAGTTGAGTGGTGTCTTAGTTGTATCAGTATTTCATTTTCCTGATAAGACTGGAAACTGTTGAGGGTAAAATCTTGCTTTTTTTTAACAGCTTATGTCACTTTAGTTCAGTTGAGTTCAGTCAGTCAGTCATGTCCGACTCTTTGCAACCCCATGAACTGCAGCAGGCCAGGCCTCCCTGTCCATCACCAGCTCCAGGAGTTTACCCAAACTCACGTCCACTGAGTCAGTGATATCATCCAACAATTTCATCCTCTGTCATCCCATTCTCCTCCTGCCTTCAATCTTTCCCAGCATCAAGGTGTTTTCCAGTGAGTCAGTTCTTTGCATCAGATGGCCAAAGTATTCTGTAGTTTCAGCTTCAGCATCAGTCCTTCCAATGAATATTCAGGACTGATTTCCTTTAGGATGGACTGGTTGGATCTTCTTGCAGTCCAAGGGACTCTTGAGAGTCTTCTCCAACACCACAGTTGAAAAGCATCAATTCTTCAGTGCTCAGCTTTCTTTATAGTCCAAATCTCACATCCATACATGGCTACTGGAAAAACCATAGCTTTGACTAGATGGATCTTTGTAGGCAAAGTAATACCTCTGCTTTTTAATATGTGTCCAGGTTGGTCATAACTTTCCTTCCAAGGAACAAACGTCTTTTAATTTCATGGCTGAAGTCAGCATCTGCAGTGATTTTGGAGCCCCCAAAAATAAAGTCTGACACTGTTTCCACTGTTTCCCCATCTATTTGCCATAAAGAGATGGGATCAGATGCCATGATCTTAGTTTTCTGAATGTTGAGCTTTAAGCCAACATTTTCACTCTCCTCTTTCACTTTCATCAAGAGGCTCTTTAGTTCTACACTTTCTGCCATAAGGGTGGTGTCATCTGCATATCTGAAGTTATTGATATTTCTCCTGGCAATCTTGATTCCAGTGTGTGCTTCATCCAGCCCAGCGTTTCTCATGATGTACTCTGCATATAAGTTAAATAAGCAGGGTGACAATATACAGCTTTGACGTACTCCTTTTCCTATTTGGACCAGTCTGTTCTTCCATGTCCAGTTCTAACTGTTGCTTCCTGACCTGCATATAGATTTCTTAAGAGGGGGCCAGGTGGTGTGGTATTCCCATCTTTTTCTTATGTCACTTGGTTCAGTGCAATTGGTGCTTGGATAAATAACTACCTGTCCTAAACCCAACTCTTAATCTTAATAATCTTAATAATACTCAATGACTGTAGTAAAGTTGCAGGACATAAAATCAACACACAGAAATCCCTTGCTTTCCTATACACTAATAATGAGAAAACAGAAAGAGAAATTAAGGAAACAATTCCATTCACCATTGCAACGGAAAGAATAAAATACTTAGGAGTATATCTACCTAAAGAAACTAAAGACCTATATATAGAAAACTATAAAACACTGGTGAAAGAAATCAAAGAGGACACTAATAGATGGAGAAATATACCATGTTCATGGATTGGAAGAATCAATATAGTGAAAATGAGTATACTACCCAAAGCAATTTATAGATTCAGTGCAATCCCTATCAAGCTACCAACAGTATTCTTCACAGAGCTAGAACAAATAATTTCACAATTTGTATGGAAATACAAAAAACCTTGAATAGCCAAAGCTATCTTGAGAAAGAAGAATGGAACTGGAGGAATCAACCTACCTGACTTCAGGCTCTACTACAAAGCCACAGTTATCAAGACAGTATGGTACTGGCACAAAGACAGAAATATAGATCAATGGAACAAAATAGAAAGCCCAGAGATAAAGCCATGCACATATGGACACCTTATCTTTGACAAAGGAGGCAAGAATATACAATGGATTAAAGACAATCTCTTTAACAAGTGGTGCTGGGAAATCTGGTCAACCACTTGTAAAAGAATGAAACTAGAACACTTTCTAACACCATACACAAAAATAAACTCAAAATGGATTAAAGATCTAAACGTAAGACCAGAAACTATAAAACTCCTAGAGGAGAACATAGGCAAAACACTCTCTGACATACATCACAGCAGGATCCTCTATGACCCACCTCCCAGAATATTGGAAATAAAAGCAAAAATAAACAAATGGGACCTAATTAAACTTAAAAGCTTCTGCACATCAAAGGAAACTATTAGCAAGGTGAAAAGGCAGCCTTCAGAATGGGAGAAAATAATAGCAAATGAAGCAACTGACAAACACCTAATCTCAAAAATATACAAGCAACTCCTACAGCTCAACTCCAGAAAAATAAATGACCCAATCAAAAAATGGGCCAAAGAACTAAATAGACATTTCTCCAAAGAAGACATACAGATGGCTAACAAACACATGAAAAGATGCTCAACATCACTCATTATCAAAGAAATGAAATCAAAACCACTATGAGGTACCATTTCACGCCAGTCAGAATGGCTGTGATCCAAAAGTCTATAAGCAATAAATGCTGGAGAGGGTGTGGAGAAAAGGGAACCCTCTTACACTGTTGGTGGGAATGCAAACTAGTACAGCCACTATGCAGAACAGTGATTCCTTAAAAAACTGGAAATAGAACTGCCTTATGATCCAGCAATCCCCCTGCTGGGCATACACACTGAGGAAACCAGAAGGAAAGAGACACGTGTACCCCAATGTTCATCGCAGCACTGTTTACAATAGCCAGGACATGGAAGCAACCTAGACGTCCATCAGCAGATGAATGGATAAGAGAGCTGTGGTACATGTACACAATGGAGTATTACTCAGCCATTAAAAAGAATACATTTGAATCAGTTCTAATGAGGTAGATGAAACTGGAGCCTATTATACAGAGTGAAGTAAGCCAGAAAGAAAAACGCCAATACAGTATACTAACACATATATATGGAATTTAGAAAGATGGTAACAATAACCCTGTGTACGAGACAGCAAAAGAGACACTGATGTATAGAACAGTCTTATGGACTCTGTTGCAGAGGGAGATGGTGGGAAGATTTGGGAGAAAGGCATTGAAACATGTATAATATCATGTATGAAACGAGTTGCCAGTCCAGGTTTGATGTACGATACTGGATGCTTGGGGCTAGTGCACTGGGACGACCCAGAAGGATGGTATGGGGAGGGAGGAGGGAGGAGGGTTCAGGACAGGGAACACATGTATACCTGTGGCAGATTCATTTTGATATTTGGCAAAACTAACACAATTTGTAAAGTTTAAAAAAAAAAAATCTTAATAATGGTGTTAATCTTAATAATGGTGTCATTTTCAATCATAGCCTGACCTAGCCTTGGGATTCAGGAAAGTTGTATCTGGTGACACTAAAATTTCTGCTTACCAGCTAGTGGGACTAGAAAAAAAGTTTCCACTGGAATGTGTAAGTTGATGGGACAAGACAAGAAATGTAACAAATCATTTATTTGCCTTCCCTCTATATCTATAACTTTCTTTAAGGCATTTTCATTATGTTGGTTGCTTTCTTTCTCCAATGTCTCTTACTATATTTTTAGTCAAATCTGCTTTTCCATGAGCACTTTGTAATTTAACCTTCATTTATAATGCTGTCTTTTTCTTAAAGTTTATTTTGTGATTTTAGTCAACCCTAGTCACTGTAGGTGGTGATTGCAGCCATGAAATTGAAAGACCCTTACTCCTTGGAAGGAAAGTTATGACCAACCTAGATAGCATATTCAAAAGCAGAGACATTACTTTGCCAACAAAGGTTCATTTAGTCAAGGCTGTGGTTTTTCCAGTGGTCATGTACGGATGTGAGAGTTGGGCTGTGAAGAAAGCTGAGCACCGAAGAATTGATGCTTTTGAACTGTGGTGTTGGAGAAGACTCTTGAGAGTCCCTTGGACTGCAAGGAGAATCAACCAGTCCATCCTAAAGGAGATCAGTCCTGAGTGTTCATTGGAAGGACTGATGCTGAAGCTGAAACTCCAATACTTTGGCCACCTCATGCGAAGAGCTGACTCATTGGAAAAGACCCTGATGCTGGGAGGGATTGGGGGCAGGAGGAGAAGGGGATGACAGAAGATGAGATAGCTGGATGGCATCACTGACTTGATGGACATGAATCTGAGTGAACTCCGGGAGTTGGTGATGGACAGGGAGGCCTGGTGTCCTGTGATTCATGGGGTCACAAAGAGTTGGACACGATTGAGCGACTGAACTGAACTGAACTGAGTCTTATATCTTTAGTTTTATAATCATTTCTATTCTATTCCTAGTTTAAAATTTTTAATTTGGTGTGTACTTCATATCAGCCAAACCATGTTTGTTTAATTTATGTTAATATATTGAGTTGCAGCTTTATTCTGTATCATAATGGAGGTTTTCATTAATATTTTGATCAGAATAATTTTGGTGGTAACTTTTTTTCATCAATTTGTATGAGTGTTTTCTGCCACTTTGTTGTTATTGTTTAAGTTTCAGAAAGTTTCCTGGATCAGCAATAATAGGTGAAATATGGAAAAATGGTAAGGAGTAGTTTGTTAGGTTCATTATTTTAGCTGAACTCTTTTATCGATATAGATAAATTTGATTTCTTTGTTAGACCCCGTCTATTTGAAGTAGGTTGATTCAGTTTCTGATTCCTTGATCTAGTTTTTGTTTATATTGGACAATCAATAACTATTATTTGCTTTTTTCTTTTGCTTCCCCACCAAATCTCTGATATATGCCATCCTCTTGCAAAATGCTTCCATCTGATCTAGAAACTTACCTTCTGAAAGTTACCAGCTCTGGGCCCATGTACTTTCAAGCTCCTTTCTTTTGAAGCAGAATCCTGATCCATAAGGGATCAGACCTGTTCCTGCTTTTAGTATTTCTCGCTAAGGATGCGTGAGGGCTCAGTTGCTCAGTCATGTCTGACTCTTTGAGACCCCATGGACTGTAGCCCATGAGGCTCCTCTGTCCACGGAATTTTGCCAGGCAAGAATACTGAAGTAAGTTGCCATTTCCTACTCCAGGGAATCGACCCAATCCAGGGGTAGAAACTTCTCCTCTATTGGCAGGCAGATTCTTTACCTCTGAGCAACCTGTAAAGCCCCCTCACTAAGAATAGGACCAACTAATTCTTGAGGTTAAACTTGTCTGAGTTGTGTGACCACTATCACTAGTAATCTTCTCTGTTTTGTATGATGTAAACCTAACTGAACACTGCCAGGTTGTCAGAAATTAGTGTTGGTTTCCAGTGTATATTCTTGCACTTGCATATAAATACAAGTATTTGCATTCTTTTCTCTGCTTATACTGTATGTATGGGCTATGGGTGGCTTTACTTACTCTCCTTCTAAAACTATATGGTTAGTGGAGATTTTACAGATATACATTGAGATACCTGGATTACATCAGTTATGCAGACCAGCAGTAGAATAACTTCTAGAGTCATACAACTATCTTCCCCTTTATTTTATATTTACTTCAGGATTCCAAACTTACCTATTTCACATGCTTAGAAACCCAAGAGATTTCCTTTATTGCTCTCATCACTTGTAAAATATCTGATTCTATGATTATACATAGGTATTAATTTAAGATTCACCTTCAAGAGACCACTAATCATTTCAACTAATTCTTTTATGACTCAATGTATGTGTTAGTTCCCAGGATGTAATGGGCTCTGTAAAACTCAGGCTTTTGAACCAATTATCCATGTTTGAAAACGCTTTGAAGTGGGTCAAGTCAATGATACCTACCTACCTATAAATAACTACATAGTTTTATGTGCCATCATCATTACTAAGCAATTAAATGAATCAAATGTTATAATATTGTAATGCAGGGAGTCAACATCTCCCAAAGTCAAAGAAAACAACAATTGTGTAGTGTACAGAATATAGTCTTTGGTGTCAAACTGATTTTTTCAGATTAGTTTTGGCACTTTTGAGGCTGTAAATTATACTGTCTCAATTTAATTTTTAAGTGTAAGACAGATGTAATAATACTTACCTCATAAAAATTTGTCATATAAACAAGATAATGTATTAAAAACACAATATTAGGTAGAAAATACTCACTCAAATTTTGTTTGTACCTTCTTCCCTTGGGATAAATTAAAATCCCACATAAAGGGCTAGGGTGCCACCACTGCTTTTCTGGTTCTAACTACGTTTTAATTTAGCCAAAGTGTTACTTTCTCTTACCCAAGAATTAGGGATTGCTGTGATTTAAGTGAAATATTTATTAAGAACTCAAGAACATGGATATTGTGGCAATTGACTATTTGCTGTTAAGAATGGCTATTTTCATCTTTAAGCCAGGGAAATGCGGTAAAGAAAGGATTTACTCCCAACTCCGGTCACTGGGGGAATTCCAGTTCTGTGTTCTCTGTGAATTAAGTTTTTATTCACTGAAAATATATTTTCTAAAAGCTCATCATTACATGCATAAAGGTATAATACTTTAAATGCAGAAATTCTGAATTAAACAAATGTAATAGAACTGCTAGTGAGATTTATAGTACCCAATAACCATCTCAGAATATACTTCACAGATTGCTTCTTTATATTGCAAAATGAATAGGATTTTATATCTGAAGAAACAAATCTGCACATTAAAAAATCAATGTTCCTCATGATACACACTTAGTATTATATCAGGGAATACTACAGCTGGTGTAACCTAGTTAAAATAGTATAATTTACTTGACTACATACATAGTCGTTTTGGAGTCAAAAAGACTTTCACCATGTAAAGAGGAACAATGACCTTCCTGCTTTGGCAATCATCTAAAGTACTTTTTGCTCTAGTCTCCCTCAAAACCCTGATGCATAATCCTCTCTCTTGCTACTTAAATACCTCTTAGATTTGAAAAACAAAAGGGTTTGGAGAGAGTGAAGGAAAAGAGAGGTATAAAGCACATTCTGTCACAGACCCTTTACTAAAAAATCCTCAACAAGCAGAATGGATTGAAAAATTCAAGCATGACTAAAAAGTACATTCCCCACTAGTCAGTAGATTTTGCTTCCTATTTGTCACTGCCACCTTGGAGAGCGGTGAGCATTAATAATGCATGGGTGCTAGGAATGTATTAGCAACTAACCTTGCGAAGAAAATCAGCTGGGGACCCAGAAGAGCTGTAAAATGAAAGAGAGAGAGAAAGGAGAGAGAGACAAAAGGGCAGCATGAATATACACACATGCTCTGACGTATTCTTCTTATTTATTAAAGAGATTTGGGGAGCAGTGTCAGTTGCGTAGGCAGCTATGTATCATTGTAAAAGAAGGGTAGAAATCCTTGGAATGGGGCCATAATTGAGTTCATTGATCAAATTCACAAATTTCCCCACTTGAATCAGGATTATAACTGACTTTTATGTAACATAAGGAAATACCCCTGGGATATTAGTGTATTTATACATTTAGGCAAATATGAAGTTTTAGTAAACAATAACTTAGACACCTTTTTTAAAGAAACATGAGCAAGTATGTTTCTTAAAGTGTTATGTGTAATTTGAAATCCACTTTAGGATGTGGTATTTATTACAGACAGATTTATTTTGATATGTGAATGCCAATTCTGACTTCAGAATCCCTACAGAATAAACAAGTGAATGAACATGCAGAGGCATATTAGATCAGAAGAGCAGGGTTGCTCATGTTTCAAAAGCAAGTTTTAATTTTATAAAAATTGCATTTATTTTCAAATTATTATTTTTCAACAATTTTAGATAGAAACCAGCTCAATTCCTTTGTGAAATTATGACTTGTATGTGAGGATGCCATTATGTGACTGCTTTGCCTTGAGAGTTCCAGGTTCAGATCTTGGAGACTTCACCCCAAAGAGTGCTTCATATTTTGTCTTTTGCACTTCACTTAAACCCCACTGCCCTATTTATATCTTCCAATACCATGCCCAGCCCACAATAACTTGTAAATGTATAGAATACGTTATAAAGGATGTTAGATTATGTTTTGTAAATCATTTATATTTTGAGTCTACCTCCTTGAATCAAAATTAAGTTATGGCACTGGGACTTGTATTTCTGTATTTAAAGATTTTGTACTTTAAAAACTGGAAAGGTTTTGTTACGCATGAATATAGGTGAACATGAAATATTTGAAATATTTTTAATTTGTTTGCTAAAAGATGTTTAGTATCCTTTTCTACCCATGTCTTAATTTCATTGTAAAAAATGTCAAGCATACTGATAAGTGAGAATAATTTTCTGCATATTTCAGTATATTTTATGTATTCAGCACATAGATTGTTACTATACTTGCTTCGTCACATGCCTAATCATCCCTTTCCCATTCATATTTCAATCCATCTTAATACATATATATATATATATATATATATGCATTTAAATTGGGGTATAGTTGCTTTATAATGTTGTGTTAGTTTCTGCTGTACAACGAAGTGAATCAGCTATATGTATACATATGTCCCCAGCCTCTTGGACCTCCCTCCCACCCTTACCCTTATCCTACCCATCTAGGTCACTACAGAGCAGCGAGCTGATCTCCATGTGCTTTATGGCAGCTTCCCACTAGCTATCTATTTAATACATGGTAGTGTATATAAGTCATTCCCAATCTCACAATTCATCCCATCAGGCCTTCCCTTCTCATGTCAATATGTCTGTTCTCTACATCTGCATATCTCTTCCTGCCCTGAAAATAGGTTCATCGGTACCATTTTTCTAGATTCTACTTACATGTGTTAATATATGATCACTATATTTTTATATTATATATATATAATATATATATATCACTATATTTTTATATTTCAAAGTAAGTTGTAGATATTGCTACATGCATGTGTATGTGCTCAGTTGTGTCTGACTCTGAGACCCCATGGATTATGGCCTGCCAGGCTCCCTGTCCATGGAATTCTCTAGGCAAGGATACGGAAGTGGGTTGCCATTTCCTATTCCAAGGGATCTTCATGACCCAGGGATCAAACCCAGGTCTCTTGTGTCTCCTGAATTAGCAGGCAGACTCTTTACCACTGCACCACCTGGGAAGCCCAGATATTACTATATTTCCTCCTAAATACTTTGGCTCTCATATCATTAGCTACATTTCAATATTAGTTTACATTTCTTTCATGTAAAATTTATGTACAATGAAATATTGAATCAGTTCAGTGCAGTGCAGTCGCTCAGTCGTTTCTGACTGTCTGAAACCCCATGGACTGCAGCATGCCAGGCTTCTCTGTCCATCACAAACTTCTGGAGCATGCTCAAACTCATGTCTATCAAGTTGGTGACACCATTCAACCATCAAACCTCCGTTATCCCCTTCTCATTCCACCTTCAATCTTTCCCAGCATCAAAGTCTTTTCCAAGGAGTCAGTTTTTTGCATCAGGTCGCCAAAGTATTGGAGTTTCAGCTTCAGCATGAACCTTTTGCTGTTGTTCAGTTGATCAGTTGTGTCCAACTCTTTGTGACCCCATCAACTGCAGCACTCCAGGCTTCCCTGTCCTACACCATTTCCCAGAGCTTGTTCAAACTCATGTCCATTGACTCAGTGATGCCACCCAACAATGTCATCCTCTGTCATCCCCTTCTCCTCCTGACTTCAATCTTTCCTAGCATCATGGTCTTTTCTGATGAGTCAGATCTTTACATCAGGTGACCAAATTATTGGAGTTTCAACTTCAGCATCAGTCCTTTCAACGAATATTTAGAAGTGATTTCCCATAGGATAGAGAGGTTGGATCTCCTTGCTGTCCAAGGAACTCTCAAGAGTCTTCTCCAACACCACAGTTCAAAAGCATCAGTTCTTTGGCATTCAGCTTTCTTTATAGTCTAACTCTCACATCCATACATGACTATTGGAAAAACCATAGCTTTGACTAGATGGACCTTTGTTGGCAAAGTAATGACTCTGCTTTTTAATATGCTGTCTAGGTTGGTCATAGTTTTTCTTCCAAGGAGCAAGAGTCTTTAATTTCATGGCTTCAGTCACCATCTGCAGTGAATTTGGAGCCCACCAAAATAAGGCCTCTCACTGTTTCCATTGTTGCCCCATCTATTTGCCATGAAGTGATAAGCTGGTCCCATCACTTTATGATAAATAGATGGGGAAACAGAGGAAACGGTGGCTGACTTTATTTTTTGGCCTCCCAAATCACTGCAGATGGTGACTGCAGCCATGAAATTAAAAGAATCTTGCTCCTTGGAAGGAATGTTATGACCAACCTGGACAGCATATTAAAAAGCAGAGACATTACTTTATCAGTAATGGTCTGTCTAGTCAAGGCTATGGTTTTTCCAGTAGTCATGTATGGATGTGAGAGTTGGACTATAAAGAAAGTTAAGCACTGAAGAATTGATGCTTTTGAACCGTGGTGTTGGAGAAGACTCTTGAGAGTTCCTTGGACTGCAAGGAGATCCAACCAGTCCATCCTAAAGGAGATCAGTCCTGGGTGTTCATTGGAAAGACTGATGTTGAAGCTGAAACTCCAATACTTTGGTTGCCTGATCTGAAGAGCTGACTCATTTGAAAAGACCCTGATTCTGGGAAAGATTGAGGACAGGAGGAGAAGGGGAAAACAGAGGATAAGATGGTTGGATGGCATCACCGACTCAATGGACATGGGTTTTGGTAGACTCCAGCAGTTTGTGATGGACGGGGAGGCCTGGCGTGCTGCGATACTTGGGGTTGCAAAGAGTCGGACATGACTCAGTGAATGAACTGAACTGAAGTGAACTGATAGGATCAGATGCCATGATCTTAGTTTTCCGAATATTGAGTTTTAAGCCAAGTTTTTCACTCTCCCCTTTCACTTTCATCAAGAGGCTCTTTAATTCTTCTTCTCTTTCTGTGATAAGGGTGGTGTCATCTGTGTATTTGAGGTTATTGATATTTCTCCTCATAATCTTGATTGCAGCTTGTGCTTCATCCAGCCTGGCATTTCACATGATGTATCTGGGTCTTGGAGTGAACACAGATATGTGAAACAATGAGTTCTGTCAAGTTCATACAACTGTTTAAACCAAATAACTTTCAAGATATAGAATATTGTTATCATTAACTTATTCACCATTTTTTTAGCTCCCTGACACTTAGATAGTTGAAGAAAAAGTAAGTCTGAAGACTACAGCTTGTATTTTCCCACATAAGTGTTTTTTCAAGATTTAGAAGGCTAGATTTTCGCATAATCTGATGATCACATGTTTCAGATACAGAAATTCTAAGAGAATTGCTTCACACATTCGCATATTCATTACAACTGTTCTCTTGATAATGTCCTATTATTTTCCTGAGTTTTTATTGAATTTAAGTAAATTTTTACACATATTTCTTTAATCATTATCATTATTCCTTCACTTAATTTCTCATTTGTAAAGCATCCTAGAATAATTTTATTTTATTGTGGCATTCTTCCTCTCTGAAGCTCTTTTCTTCTCCCTCCCCTTACTCCAGTGTGCATGTATACATTTAAAGCAAATCTAATGAAATAATTACTAAATTTTTCATGCTGTTTAAAACTCACATTATATATATATATAAGTTTTTTTACACAAAAGAAATAAATGATAGGGGAATGACTTCAGTCACATGTCCTTACAAATTAGTTGATAAATAGTCATTGAAACAAATCACAAATTTACTGTACAGAGTTTTGTTTTTAGATCATTTAAAGAATTAGGAGTATGTCAAGGCTGTATATTGTCATCCTGCTTATTTAACTTATATGCAGAATACATCAAACAAAATGCTGGGCTGGATGAAGCACAAGCTGGAATCAAGATTACAGGGAGAAATATCAATAACCTCAGATATGCAGATGACACCACCCTTATAGTAGAAAGCAAAGAGGAAGTAAAGAGCCTCTTGAAGAATGTGAAAGAGGACAGTGAAAAAGCTGGCTTAAAACTCAACATTCAGAAAACAAAAATCATGGCATCCAGTCCCATCACTTCATGGCAAATAGATGTGGAAACAATGGAAACAGTGACAGCCTTTATTTTCTTGGGCTCCAAAATCACTGCAGATGCTGACTACAGCCATGAAATTAAAAACAAACAAACAAATACTTGTTCCTTGGAAGAAAAGCTATGACAAACGTAGACAGTGTATTGAAAAGCAGAGACATTATTTTGCCAAGAAAGATCTCTATAGTCAAAGCTATGGTTTTTCCAGTAGTCATGTACAGAATGTGAGAGTTGGACCATAAAGAGGGGTGAGTGCCAAAGGTCTGATGCTCTTGAACTGTGGTGTTGGAGAAGACTCTTGAGAGACCTTGGACTGCAAAGAGATCAAATAGTCCATCCTGAGGGAAATCAGTCCTAAATATTCATTGGAAGGACTGATGCTGAAGCTGAAACTCCAATACTTTGGTCACCTGATATGAAGAACTGACTCATTGAAAAAGATCCTGATGCTGGGAAACACTGAAGTCCAGAGGAGAAGAGGATGACAGAGAATAAGATGGTTGGATGACATCACTAACTGAGTGGACATGAGTTTGAGCAAGCTCTGGGAGATAGTGTAGGACAGGGAAGCCTGGCATAGTGCAGTCCATGGAGTCACAATGAGTTGGACACCACTGAGCCACTGAACAATAACAGCTATCAACTTGTACTGGCCATACATAGCAAAGACATCTTAAAAATAAACATTGAAATGAAAAAATGGAACACTTTTACATTTTAAATCACTTTGTTAATTGAAACCTTGCCCTGCCCAATTAATATTTTTCTCATCAGAAGTCAGACCTACCTTGAATTTTGAAGAATGTTTCTTCATTGTTTCTTATCTATACTCTTATTGCTAGATTTGTTATTTATTGCGAGTACCCCACTTTCTTTTCTACCATGAAAAGACCTTACCAGTTTGGCAATCTTCATTCACTTTAGATTTGATAACTTGAAGTATCCATGACAAGAGTTTTCTGAAACCAGCCCTGTTCAATGACTCCTCTTTCATTCCACAATCCTATAGGAGGGGAAACACTAAAGAGTAACCATAGGAGGTATGTGGTAGCAGCTACATCCACTGTTGTTTTCTGAAGGCACATTCAATTCATTCAGGTCACAAATTCATTCACATTCATGTTACATTGAGCAGGGGCTCAAGGTAGGGAGGAAAAATGAAGTAATAAAAACCAGGGGAAAGATGACAGGACTTAACCCATTCCAAGAATATAATATTCTTTCATTTGTTTTATTTTTAAAAATAATATGCAATTTAATAACTAAAGTTATTTGCTTAAAAATGTTTATTGGTTTAAGCCCTCAAATTCTTGAAAAATATTCAAAGAGCAAGTGCAATGCCCTTCATTTATTGGATGCTCACTTAATTATGTCAACTGGTAAGGAAAGGAGGTTATCTATTTCTATGTCTGTCTATCAGAAGACTACCATAACGGTTTTTCCTTCTCTTATTACTAACACCTTTTACTTGTTTCTAAAGACAAAAAAGAAGAGCAGAACTAGAATTTTTTATAATTAGAAATGAAAGGAAGGGCAATGAAGCATTTGGCTGCTTTTGTTGATGAAATTTTGCTTAATAAAGTAGGAAAATACATGTAGGAGAAAGTACACATTTTCCTTTGTTAATAAGGCTGTTTTTCAACCAAAAATTATTGACCTTTCCTGAAAGCCTTGGACACACACACACACAAAGACACTCATACACACACAAAGTATTGAGATATCTAATCTCTCATAACAAAACTTTTCAAAGACCTAAATACTTTCTAACATGCACCCACAGAAACAAATGATCTTGATTAAAAATCATCAAAATGCACCCATTTATAGTAACTTCTACATTACAAAACACAATTGCACTAATTTCACATGCTAGCAAAGTAATGCTCAAAATTCTCCAAGCTAGGCTTCAATGGTACATGATCCGAGAACTTACAGATGTTTAAGCTGGATTTAGAAAAGGCAGAGGAAACCGAGATCAAATTGCCAATATCTGTTGGATCATAGAAAAAGCAAGAGAATTCCAGAAAAAAACATCTAATTCTGTTTTATTAACTACACCAAAGCCTCTGACTATGTGGATCATAACAAACTGTGGAAAATTCTTAAAGAAATGGGAATACCAGACCACCTTACCTGCCTCCTGCAAAACCTGTATGCAGGTCAAGAAGCAACAGCTAGAACCAGACATGGAACAATGGACTGGTTCAAAATGGGGAAGGGCGTATATCAAGGATGTATACTGTCACCCTGGTTATTTAACTTATATGCAGAGTACATCATGAAAAATGCCTACCTGGGTGAAACACAAGTGGAATCAAGATTATGAGGAGAAATAGCAACAACTTCAGATATGCAAATTACACCACCCTTATGGCCAAAAAGTGAAGAAGAACTAAAGAGCCTCTTGGTGAAGGTAAAAGGTGAAAGAGGAGAGTGAAAAAGCTGACTTAAAATTCAACATTTGGGAAACAAAGATCATGGCATCTAGTCCCATCACTTCATGGCAAATAGATGCAGAAACAATGGAAACAGTGACAGACTTTATCTGCTTGGGCTCCAAAATCACTGCAGATGGTGACTGCAGCCATGGAATTAAAAGATACTTGCTCCTTGGAAGAAAAGCTATGAAAAACCTAGACCGCACATTTAAAAGGAGAGACGTTAATTACATTGCCCACAAATGCCCATTTACTCCACTCAATGAAAATGAAAGAATTTATGATCATAGACTTTACTGTAAAAGTTAAGAACACAAAATATAACCAGATCTTCAAAACTTATGCTGCTACTGCTGCTGAGTGGCTTAGTCATGTCTGACTCTCTGCGAACCCATGGTCTGTAGCCCACCAGTCCCCTCTGTCCATGGGGATTCTCCAGGTAAGAATACTGAAGTGGGCTGCCATTTCCTTCTCCAGGAGATCTTCAAAACTTATAGACAATAAAAATGCTATTCATTAAAAAAAAATCATACTGGAATTGTAATTGTCATCAGTGCCACTGAATACTAGAAGGAAAAGGTATGATGCTTTCAAATTTTATACCCAGACAAACTGTCATTCAAGTTAAATAAAACTAGGAAGATTTTCAAACATGCAATTCTACAGAAAACTTACCTCATTTTTTCATAGGGATAGATCTGAAGATAAATGGTAAAATAAAGGAATAACTTCCAAAGGAAGCACTTATATATTCCAGGAAACAAGGACTTCAATTCTGCACATCTGTGAAGGGAAGCATCACAGTGAAAGTTGAAAGTTATGTGACAAGTTAAAAAGTAAATCTTCCAGGTGGAAGAAGGAGGATTATAGTTTTCAGGGAAAAAATTTATTTTAAAAAAAGGTTCTTAAAGCATGAAAAATTCTGATTGAAATTTTATAAAAAAAAATGGAGATCTGATAAAGTTAGATGTTAGACAAAAATAAAATTACAAATGCATTGAAAAATAAACATCCAAGGACAACATATAAGAAAATCATGATCTAAATTAAAAGCAAATTAAATTATGTCCATAATAAATGTGAGTCCTCAATAAATATTTGAAAAATTAATAAATGCATGTATTTTGACAATGTAAAAGTACAGCAAATCCAAGAGAAGACAAACCATAACAAAAGGAAAGAAAAAAAGAAGAAATGCAGCAATGTGAATACCTAATTTGCAAAATTTAGAGTTGCAAAATATTATTGTAAAAGGAAAAAAAATGTGAGTTTAAATATATCACTTAAATTACAATAGCAACCAATAGAAAATTTTAAAACAGCAAAGTAATTCAAACACTGGAATAAGAAGGGAGAATTGTGAATGTAGGATGAAGGCTCTTATTTCATATCAAGAAGTCAATAGATATTGCCTGACAGACAGCTATGAATCTACTTTCAAATATTATGAAGATACTTTACTGAAGAATTAAAATCAAAATTATTACACTACGGTAAATGAAAGAAACCAGACACAAATTGTCAAATATTGTGTATTTCCATGTAATGAAATAACCAGAATAGATAAAGCTATAGAGACAAAGCACTGATTGGCTCTTGCCAGCATTGGAGGGAAGGGCCAGTGAAAAGTGACTGTTTAGAGGGTATGAGCTTTCCTTTTAGAGTGATGAAAATTTTCTGAAACTAAATAAAGATAGTGGAGGCACAACATTGTAAAAGAGCTAAATACCAGTGAATTGCTTACTTTAAATGGATTAATTTTATGTTATGTAAATTTCATCTCAATAAAGTTGTCAACTTCTTAAAAAAAGCAAACCCAAAACCATAGGACTGAGATAGTAAGGAAAGAAGCCAAAGCCTGTTTACTTTCATCATAAACTTGTGTATACTATAGGCTATATTACCTTAAGCATGTATTATTTTGATAAATATACTTTAAAATGATTTTTAAATAACACAAATTCAGCCAGTATCAGACAAAATCTCTGCCTCTCTACAGAGAGCAGAGAAAATGGAACAGTAAAATGTTGTACAGTTTATTAGATTATAAATGGATGCAAATGTGCTTGAAACATAATCTTTTCTTTTTTTTTTACTTTCAGATGGTATAAATGGATTTCAGCTATTTGTTTCAATTATACACTTATGGAATTAAAGGAATGCATATATATTTCAGAATAGGATGATAAGCAATAAGAAATCTTCAAAAGGAGCATCAAATGTACTTCTTTAATTCACCATAATCCTACTGTAATCTGCACTCAAAGCTTTGTGTGTTAATTATGAAGGGATATGAATCTTTCCATTTCCTTTATTCTTGCCTTTTAGTAGTGGCTTGGTAATATCTGCTAATGGGCTTTGTTGTCTATTGAACTGAATTACTGCATTCCCTGCACAGGACTCTGCTAAATCATCTAAGATATTTCAGAAATTAACCTCCTTTATACATTAGAACTGGGGACAAAAGCATGAAAATATTATCTCTGATGGAAAAGAAAAATCAATGTTTTCTAGCTTTTCAGGAAGACAAAGCAATATTGTTTCCCACTCATAATTATATTTATATTTAAAAGAAAAATTAAAAAGACAATTTTTATGATTTTAAAAAGAAAAAGAATATTCCCTTTTCCCTCAGTCTTTACTACAGTTATTTTCTTGAAAAATAGAATTTTGCCTTCAAAAATGTCATTATTTAAACCTTTGAAAGTTCTAGTTAAGTTACTTAGAGGTACATAGGGGAATATCATTTTTTTGAGAAATAAATTTTGTCTGCATTTATGATGGTGAAATCTAAATATGCACATTTCAAAATTCTTAAGATTTGTAAGTGGAACTTAATGAAATGGAAACCTGGTTGTTAATTACACCCAGCTCAGCCAGAGGGTTCGTGGTGCTGTCAACCTATTTGGTCATGGGTAGCTAAGCAACACAGCCAACTAGCACCTTGGTGAAGGATATTTTTAGCTTCATTGCACATTTTTCATTATCTATTGGAGATTGATTTGTTTTCATTTTGAGATTCCACTACTTACAATGAAAGGTATACCATTATACAAAAGGAAATATACAAATGGGATTTTGTAAATACCATGATAATCTCCATGATTTGATACAAACACAATATAAATATTGTTGGAAAGTAAATTGTACTTTTTTTTTTTCCCAAAAAGGTGGAAATAATTTTAAGGCTTCAAAAACAATTTCTTATCAATAAATAAGTTATCTGTTCATGAGTGAAGACACCACTGACATATTCAAGTTAAATAATTTGTTTATAAATTCAAACTAATATCCTAGTGAGAAGTCCATGATTGGTTAATAAGTAGAATATGAATTAAACACAAGGATTATGTTCCTCTGGTTAAAAGCATTTGGGGGGGAGATGAGAAATGTAGCAGTTGTCAAAAACCTTAAATAGAGTAGCAATGGGCAGGATACTTTTGGAGTTGCTGCATTAATCGCATTTTCAGTCCCTTGTGTTCTAGTGCTGAACCTGGAAGAGAGCTGATGGTCACAAAGCACATTGACTATATCATGTCATGCCCGTCCATTTCCACCCAGTAGTCATGATGGAGAGTTTCTCTCCTTAAGGTAACCTGCCATTTACATGTCATTGATAGGAAACTGCATGGCTTAGAGAGAAAATCACAATCAACTAAATAAACAAACATGATATCTAGAATCAACAACACTGGAAAGTCCAAAAACCAGTGAAACAACTATTATCTATGTTCTTGAATCAGATACTTACTTTCTCTCTACTTTGTATCCTCACTTATCTAATAGGACAATACTTTCTACCACTTAGAGTGTTGTGAAAAATGAATGAAGTACATAAAATATCTAACACTCATTAGGTCATTTGAACATGGTCCAATTTTGTTCCTACCCTTTGTGACTAGACACAGTGATTAAGTACTGATAATGATTTAGATATGTGTCATATTTTACCTGCCATCATTAATACAAACTAGGAAGCTACCAACTCTTAAGCATCACACTTTTTTTCTTAAGAGGAATAATCCTTTCAATGGGTGAATAGATGGCATCCCTATTTTTTTTTTTAAAGTAGACATTGACCTGGGCTAGCTGACTGCAAAGAAGAGTTTTATAGATGTACATCTATCATAATTAAAAACCTAAAAATATAAATTTTGAAATACTTCTAAAGTATATTCCCTGCTTCATTTAAATATGATTATAGCTTGTTTAATAGAGTACAATCCTCTTTTAAAGGATTCCTTTTCTAAGGATTTCCTGTGTGGTTGATTTAAAAGTCCAAAATCATGATCCAATTTCCCAGGTTGTGTTCTTGGTAGTGTTCAATGTGTTTCTTGAATAACATCTTAAAGGAAGGGTGATGCTTTTTTAATAATTCTTTTTAAAACAAGTTTTATTTACTCATATACTTGTTTGTTTATTTTAATTTTGGGGCATAGGTACACCCTGTGGCATGTGGGGTCTTACTTTCTTGACCAGTGATCAAACTCTGTACCCCTTGCATTGGAAAGCAAAGTCTTAACCACTGGACTGCCAGAAAATCTCAGGAGTTGTCTTTAGAAACTGAACAACTTCATGTTTCCTACATAACTTGATAGTGGAGACCGAGGGACATCTTTGAGAAAGTTTCCCATGTTGTTCCAGTGTTCATTTTTAGATATGAACTAAACTGAATTTCAAGCACTAGCATTTGCTGCTGTGGAAAGTGATCATGTCAAGAATTCTAGGATGGAGATGGGGCCTCTTAGAGGTGCTCAGACTAGTTCACCTAGTACCCTAGTACACCTAAGATAAGTACAAGTCTTAGTGCTTGAGTGAGGGGACATGAGAGAAGTCTGATTGGACTCAAAACAGTGATGTGAGGAGGCAATGACTATTTTTAGCTTGACTTACTCATTTGTGTTCCTTTCCAGTCTATGTTGAATAAGGTAGAACCTGACCCTTGCTACTGGGGACAACAAAGGAAGGAAGTCACACAATACACTCCCTTTAAGTTCTGGAGTGGAGATAAGATTAAACAATAGCAATGCTTCTCACTAGTGACATAAAAATAAATGGGAAAATGTTACCAGGAATGCCACTAATTCAGAGCTTCCCAATCACACTCCCAGTGGAGACACCCATTTCCTGGTACTCTGGAGACTTGCGAATAAAAGGATTAAAATGCAGTGATGTAACTATTACCCCTATAGAAAGAGTTGTAGGTAGAGTAAAAGCCCACAGAACATCAATTTACATGTGAAAGTTGCTAATGGCAGCAGGCAGTTTGAAGCTATGAACTTCTTTAAGTTTTATATTAGTTAATAATGGAGATGAGCCACTAGATGTTGCCACTCAACATATATACACCTAAAAACTCATCTATGTGAATACCAATACATGACTGAACACAACAGGAGAGAGGACATATATCCTAGGGGGTTGTACTCAAAATACACTGCACATTAGTGAATAAAATAAGTATTAGTATATAATATCTATAAGGGTTGCGAGCACCTTGCTATTTTGGCACACTGCTTACTTTTATTATTGAGTTAAATGCTCTCCTTCAGATAGTGTCTCTATTTGTGGTTCATTTTTCAGTCTATTTAGTTTTATTTATATTTGTTATTTAATTATTTTCCCTTGACACATTATTGGTCATCATATAATTTCAAACCTACTTTTTTCATCTTCTATTACTCTAAATATTTGTTCTCAAAACATAATCTTTTAAGTATCACTTTATTTTTAAAGTTCAAATATTGACCTAAAAATGAAAGTGCAAATAATCTTCTCATCATTTTAAATGCAGCTGTTGTTTATCTTGAAATGATATGATGCTTTTAAAGTTTTAGGTCATTTTCTTTCACTTTGGACTGGCATAAATGTTTAAATAGCTAATCTTATACAAATATGATAAAAAAGCTGCCTGACAGGAACCTCCTTTATTACATTTCCTCCTTCTTTCTTTTTCATTTTTTACTTAGCAGAATATACATTATTAAAAATATTATGCAGTTTTCCCTGATACCTTTATGTTTAACAAATTATTTTCTTGGTTCTCTCCTTTTGGCAACTTTTAATTACCCAATTTAGTACTCATGATATTATATTAATAATGCTAAACTATTACAGATAGAATGTATATTATTTATAAAACTAAATATAATATATATGGTATATTATTTCTGAAGAATGTGTGTGATTAATTTTGAATATAACTTTGTTTTTGTTTCATAATTAATTATACTGAACTGTTTTTACCCCTAGATTTTGTTTCATGTCTTTAAAAACAAATAAATAATCCAATATTTAGTGTAGTTAGGTATTTATTAATTGTTGTTCAGTTGCTCAGTCATGTCTGACTCTTTGTGACCCTATGGACTGCAGCATGCCAGGCTTCCCTGTCCTTCACTATCTCCCTGAGTTTGCTTAAACTCATGTCCATTGAGTCGATGATGCCATCCAACCATCTCATCCTCTATCACCCCCTTCTCCTCCTGCCTTCAATCTTTCCCAGCAACAGGGAATCTTCCAATGCGTCGGCTCTTCCCATCAGGTGGCCAAAGTATTGGAGCTTCAGATTCAGCTTCAGTCCTTCCAATGAATATTCATGGATGATTTTCTTTAGCATTGACTGGTTTGACCTCCTTGCTGTCCAAGGGACTCTCCAGACTTTTCTAGAGCACCACAGTTTGAAAGCATCATTCTTCCATGGTCAGCCTTCTTTATGGTCCAACTATCACATCCATACATAACTACTGAAGTTGAATGGTTCTATGAAGACCTACAAGACCTTCTAAACTAACACCAAAAAAAAAAAAAAAAAAAAAGTACTTTTAATCATAGGGGACTTGAATGCAAAGGTAGGAAGTTAAGAGATACCTGGAATAACAGGCAAGTTTGGTCTTAGGGTACAAAATGAAGCAGGGCAAAGTCTAACAGAATTTTGCCAAGAGAACACATTGGTCATAGCAAGCACCCTCTTCCATAAGAGAGAAATCTACACGTGGACATAACCAATGGTCAATACTGAATTCAGACTTATTGTAGTCTTAGCAGCTGAAGATGGAAAAGCTCTGTACAATCAGCAAAATCAACACCTGAAGTTGACTGTGGCTCAGATCATCAGCTCCTTATTGCAAAATTCAGACTTAAATTGAAGAAAATAAGGAAAACCATTAGGCCAATATTCAGCTATGACTTAAATCAAATCTCTTATAATTATACAATGGAAGTGACAAATACTCATGCAATTAGATCTGATAGACAGAATGCCTGAAGAACTATGAACTGAGGTTCATAACATTGTACAGCAGGTGGTGATCAAAATCATCCCCAAGAAAAAGAAATGGAAAATCACCAAATGGTTGTCTGAGGAGGACTTACAAGTAGCTGAGAAAAGAAGAGAAGTAAAAGGCAAAGGAAAAAGGAAAGACATACCTATACAAATGCAGAGTTCCAAAGAATAGCATGGAGAGATAAGAAAGACTTCTTAAGTGAACAAAGCAAAGAAATAGAGGAAAACAATAGAATGGGAAAGACTAGAGATCTGTTCAATAAAATTAGAAATACCAAGGGAACATTTCATGCAAAGATGGGCACAATAAAGGACAGAAATGGTATGGACCTAACAGAAGCAGAAGATATTAAGAAGAGGTGGCAAGATTTCACAGAAAACACAAAAAAAGAATTTATTGATAGCCAAAGTAATGCTTAAAATTATTCAAGCTAGGCATCAATAGTATGTGAATCGTGAACTTCCAGACTTTCAAGCTGGATTTAGAAAAGGCAGAGGAACGAGAGATCAAAAGGCCAACATCCGTTGGATCATCAAAAAAGCAAGAGAGTTCTGGAAAAACATCTACTTCTGCTTTATTGACTACACCAAAGCCTTTGACTGTGTGGATCAAAACAAACTGTGGAAAATTCTTAAAGAAATGGGAATACCTGACCACCTGACTTGCCTCCTGAGAAATTTGTATGCAGGTGAAGAAGCAACAGTTAGAACTGGACGTGGAACAACAGATTGGTTCCAAATGGGGAAAGCAGGAAGTCAAAGGGGTATATTGTCACCCTGCTTATTTAACTTATATGGAGAGTACATCATGTGAAATGCCAGGCTAGAAGAAGCACAAGCAGGAATCAAGATTGCTGGGAGAAATATCAATACCTTCAGATATGCAGATGACACCACCCTATGGCAGAAAGGGAAGAAGAACTAAAGAGCCCCTTGATGAAAGTGAAAGAGGAGAGTGAAAAAGTTGGCTTAAAACTTAACATTCAGAAAACTGAGATCATGACATCTGGGCCTATCACTTCATGGCAAATAGATGGGGAAATGATGGAAACAGTGACAGACTTTATTTTTTGGAGCTCCATAGTTACTGCAGATGGTGACTGCAGCCATGAAATTAAAACAAGCTAGCTACTTGTAAGAAAAGCTATGATGGACCAAGACAGCATATTAAAAAGCAGAGACATTACTTTGCCAACAAAGGTCCATCTAGTCAAAGCTATGGTTTTTCCAGTAGTCATGTACGGATGTGAGAGTTGGACTATAAAGAAATCTGAGCACTGAAGAATTGATGCTTTTGAACCATGCTGTTGGAGAAGACTCTTGACAGTCCCTTGGACAGAAGGGAGATCCAATAGTCCATCCTAAAGGAAATCGGTCCTGAGTATTCATTGAAAGGACTGAGGCTGAGGCTGAAACTCCAATACTTTGGCCACGTGATGCACAGGTGTGACTCATTTGAAAGACCCTGGTGCTGGTAAAGATTGAAGGCAGGAAGAAAAGGGGACAACAGATGATGAGATGGCTGGATGGCAGTACCAATTCAATGGACATGAGTTTGAGTAAGCTCCGGATACTAGAGACGGATGGAGAGGCCTGGCCTGCTGTAGTCCATGGGGTCACAAAGAGTCAGACACGACTGAGCAACTGATCTGAAGTGACTGTTTCTTAAATAATATAGTTCAGTTGAGTTCAGTCGCTCAGTCGTGTCTGACTCTTTGCGACCCTATCAACCACAGCACGCCAGGCCTCCCGTCCATCACCAACTCCCGGAGTTCATCCAATCTTATGTTCATTGAATTGGTGATGCCATCCAACTGTCTCATCCTCTGTCATCCCCTCTTCCTCCTGCCCTGAATCTTTCCCAGCATCAGGGTCTTTCAAATTAGTCAGTTCTTCACAACAGGTGGCCAAAGTATTGGAGTCTCAGCTTCAGCATCAGTCCTTCAGATGAACACTCAGGACTGATCTCCTTTAGGATGGACTGGTTGGATCTCCTTGCAGCCCAAGGGACTCTCAAGAGTCTTCTCCAACTCCAACAACACAGTTCAAAAGCATCAATTGTTCAGTGCTCAGCTTTGTTTATAGTCCAACTCTCACATCCATATATGACTACTGGAAAAACCATAGCCTTGACTAACTGGACACTCCAAGGAGCAAGTGTCTTTTAATTTCATGGCTGCAATCACCATCTGCAGTGATTTGGGAGCCCCAATAAATAATGTCTGACACTGTTTCCACTGTTTCCCCATCTATTTCCCATGAAGTGATGGGACCAGATGCCATAATCTTCGTTTTCTGAATGTTGAGCTTTAAGCCAACTTTTTGACTCTCCTCTTTCACTTTCATCAGGAGACTTTTTAGTTCCTCTTCCCTTTCTGCCATAAGGGCAGTGTCATCTGCATATCTGAGGTTATTGATATTTCTCGGCAATCTTGATTCCAGTTTGTGCTTCTTCTAGCCCAGCATTTCTCATAATGTACTCTGCATATAAGTTAAATAAGCAGGGTGACAATATACAGCCTTGACATACTCCTTTTCCTATTTGGAACCAGTCTGTTGTTCCATGTTCAGTTCTAACTGTTGCTTCCTGACCTGCACACAGGTTTCTCAAGAGGCAGGTCAGGTGGTCTGGTATTCCCATCTCTCTCTTTTTTTTTTTTTTTTATATTCTTTTTTTTTTTTTTCTTAATAACTTCTTATTTTAAATTTTATTTTATTTTTAAACTTTACATAATTGTATTAGTTTTGCCAAATATCAAAATGAATCCACCCCATCTCTTTCAGAATTTTCCACAGTTTATTGTGATCCACACAGTCAAAGGCTTTGGCATAGTCAATAAAGCAGAAATAGATGTTTTTCTGGAACTCTCTTGCTTTTTTGATGATCCAGTGGATGTTGGCAATTTGATCTCTGGTTCCTCTGCCTTTTCTAAAACCAGCTTGAACATCTGGAATTTCACAGTTCATGTATTGCTGAAGCCTAGCTTGCAGAATTTTGAGCATTACTTTACTAGCGTGTGAGATGAGTGCAATTGTGTGGTAGTTTGAGCATTCTTTGACACTGCCGTTCTTTGGGATTGGAATGAAAACTGACCTTTTCCAGTCCTGTGAATGGGTGTAATTATATAAACTTTTTATAATGCTGGGGCTTCCCAGGTGTCTCAGTCAGTAAAGACTCTGCCTGCAATGAGGCCGGCTTCAATATCTGGGTCAGGAAGATCCTCTGGAGTTGGAAATGACAACCCATTCTAGTATTGCCTGGAGAATTCCATGGACAGAGGAGCCTGGTGGGCTACAGTAAATGGGTCACAAAGGGTTGGACATCACTGAGTGACTAATACACTTTGATAATGCTGAAATAGAAATACAGTTTGCATATGAAATGCCTAACATTCAGTTTATGCCTTTGATGTTCAAAAAATAGCAGCTATTATCATTAAATATATGCCAGACTTGACTCTAAATTTTTCATTTTATGGTAATGGAAATGCTTTCAGAAAAAAAAAAAAAAAATAGAGATATTTAGAGTGTGTTACCAATCCACAGCATTTTTTTTTTTCCTTCCAGGACATTTTGCAACCGAATAAAATTATAAAGCTTAAACAGATATGAATCTTTTTTTCTAAAGTTGATTAATTAAATTTTGTTATTTCAAACTTTGTCATTATCTTCAGAAAATCTTGATTTTGGAAAATTATGCATGTGGTTTTAAAAAATTTTACTATTTCCTTCACTAAATGTGGGTGGCCTCAGCTTAAAGATTTATATGAGGAAGCAGGAGACATGATCCAGAATATATTTAAAGGAATTTAAATAAGGATATCCAATTAATTAACATCTGTATTCATTTATGCCTAGCTTTACATTGGATAGATTCTATAGTCTATATCCTGCCATGGTTCAGAGCACGGAACTCTTTCTAACTGGAAAGATGTATGTAAAATAATCAGTACAAGAAAGATTGCTCACTTCACCTCCAAGAAAAACTTTGGCTTCTCTACTTTAAACAATAGACATTTCTTTGATTGGCATTTGTGAACTCTATGAACAACTTGTGTGGAGGAGGACAAATCTATAAATATTAAAAAAAAGATAAGCTAGGAAAGTACCTTTAGTACTTCAGTATTATTTTATGATATGCATGATTTTATGAAAGTAGATAAGGGCAAGCAATTGAAATGAATATCTTCATTACCTTTTCCCCTATCTGAATGGTAGTGCAATGTGGCAACTGAATGAATTCAGTCACACTGAAGGAAACTGGGGCTCAAGTAAGTGTTTTTTAATATATGGAAAAGTTGTAATTTAATAATTCCCTAATACTAATTACCTCTCTTGATATTTTTTCTGAAGTCTCTTTAGACAGACCTAAGTTGAACTAGATTATCTTTACTTCTCTCTCTTCTTATCTAGAAACCTCATTTAAACCTGAACACCAGGTATGAGATAAATGTACCTCATTTTCTCATTGATGCTCTATAATGAATATATTATCCCAAGAACCTTTTTGGCTTACCTTTTGCTGCTGAATAACACCACATTTTATTAAATGTCTGAAATGTTCCCCAAGATGTTACATAGCCTGTTCTCTTTAAAGAGTAAGTTTTGCAAAATCTTCTTGGCTTTGTATAGGTGATAACAGGAAAGAAGAATAATGAGATAAAACCTCTTCTTTCAGGTTTTTTAATTGAGGAACAAATTATTTCATAGTTTCTCATTAGTTATTCCCATGGATTCTAATGACAAGGTGCCAACTTTCACACTTTAAACAGGTTAATTAATCAGGTAATAATGAAGTTGGGTGATACCTGAGTGTTGGTGTGCTGAATAATCACAGTTCCTATTAATGTGCTTAAATGTCTGTAAACCTGAGAGGATAAGTTGAAATTCAGATCTTCTGAGTTCTGCATAAATAAACATGTGCTAGGTAATGGGGAAACTAACTTTAATTTAGTATGCTATGTATAATTTTATTTGTGTTTTATATATGTGTATACATAGACATGCTGCATATAAAATGTTAGTCACTCAATTGTGTCAAACTCTTTGTGACCCCCTGGACTGTAGCCCACCAGGCTCCTCTGTCCATTGGATTTCTAAGGCAAGAATACTGGAGTGGATTGGCATTTGCTTCTCCAGGGGATCTTCCCAACCCAGGGATTGAACTCACATCTCCTGCTTGGCAGGCAGATTTGTTACCACTGAGCCACCTGGGGAAAAAAAAAAAAAAATATATATATATATATATATATATATAATATACATGTATGTAGGTGTGTGTGTGTGTGTATATATATATATATATATATATATATAACACATACATATTTTTTTCATATGTTTTTGGATGCACAATCATATGTCAATCTTCACATTTAACAATTTGTACTTTGTTTAGCCAATACATAAAGTTTTTTATTTTAAATCTCATGGTTCAATTGTGATTTCACTTATGAAACTAGGTAAGAGTGAAATTTTAAGTGAAATCTCACAAGATGACACTGTATGTAAATGTGTCAAGTTAAGTATCATTATCAGGAAGACATCACTAAGGTGTAAATAGCCTGGAGGAACTGTGTCCACTGCTCAGCATGATACACTAAAGAGGTCTTAAGTCTTTGTCACCTAGATCTCCTTCTTTGACTACCTCAGGAAAGATCAGCATTTAAAAAAATATATTTATCTAGTATGGTGAATGTCACCTCGTTTACAATCACAGAAGAACATAGTAATGAAATTGTGAAGTAGACAAATTATTTATTTTTTCCCTATTGATATTGTAGACACATTTATCTCTAAGGAAACAAAAGGCTTGGGATACAAGGTGCACTGCCTTCTCTTACCAAAAAGTGTTTCATTCTTGTGAAATCAATAATAATTAAAAAAAATCTGCTTCCTAAGTGTAGTATGAGGGCATCTACATTTCCTTGGTAACAATTAAAATATTGATAGGGGGATAGCATATATAATTAACTCTCAACAAATTAGGTTTAAAAATTAGAGGGCATGTCAGGAAATAAAGGGTATATTCAAATCAATATTAAAATAATTCTACCATCAATCTTCAATGGTCAAAGTAAGTTAACTGTAGTTAGGAAGCAGTAAGGAACTTGAAATATTTCAAACTTCTAGAATGAGGCTATCCAACAGGCAGTTAACAATCAGATCATGACTGCAGCTCCCTCAGCGTGGAATCTAAGCAGTCAAGCCATGAGACTGGGTCACCAAGGACAGGTGGAAGTCAGCAGTAAGGGGCATGGAGACAGGAGGGAGAGAGCTCCCACTCACATTGTCATCAAATCATTAGGTGGTTTGAAACCTGGGACCACAGCTCTGCCCCATGGTGACCTAACAGGTCCCTCCACTGTCTTGCAGAAAGGGGACACTTGGTTTGCTTCCACCACAACTTATACTCAATCTATAAGGCGGTAAGATCTCTTTCTTTTGAATAAATCAAAATTCTCTCATTTGACTTACTTATCTGTCTAGCTACATATATTTCTGTATGTATAACATTTATTCTTATGTAAATATATTTATATGCAGGCTGAAAGATGTGTATATATAAAGCATATACATCTGCATGTTTACCTGTACTTGGCTTGCTTGAGGTTTTTTATTACTTTTTTATTTTTACTTTTTTTTTTGTTTGTGGATTTATTTCACAGAAAAAGCAGTTTTTATATTTGCTTTGTTTGGGCTTGAGCTAAATGGGATTCAGCACCTCAACTATCCAAATGGCTTCATCCTTCAACCACTCACTGGCTCATCCAGCAATACAATCTTGAGACCATAGTCTAGTTACCCACCTCCTAAGAGTACAACATAAACTGATTAATTAGGTTTTAAGTAATGCAGCAGGTGAAATTCAGCAAATTAGAACAATTAACTGATTGCATTAAGAATATCAGAATTAAATAATAAATAATCATGGACTCAGGGATTTCAAAACACTCATATTAAACAAGAAGGAGAATGATACAGTTTCTTATTATGCTTGAGTTTAAACCAAAGTTTCCAAGACCATATGTGGCCTAACAATTAATTTTTTTCTCTGCTGGGACATAAAAAATGGTGCTTCAGCTACTGAAGTACCTATGTATTTTTCTTCTTATTTACACATTGCAATTACAAGCCATGATCTTTATTCATAGTTTATTATGAGTGACTGTCAATAATACTCATTGATGGAAAAATAAAATGAAGGAAACAGAACACAATCTTTCATAATATTCCAATGGCACATATTTTGCAGTTTTCTCCTTCTCTAAAAAGCCATGTATGGACAAACCTAAAGCCCCAAAAGCCCTTACAGCTTTTGTTTCAAAATGACATGGTTTTGATAAGTTGTTGTTGAAAAGGAAAAAATACAGAAATACATATATCATTAACACAACTGCATTCCATTATTGTCTTTTGCAAAATAAATTACATAAATGGGGTTTGCATTGTTTACTATACTTCACCCAGAGATTGGAATAATTAAGTTTCAAGAACTGAGATGCTTTAAAACACATTTAATTTAGTAAAATTGGTAAGGAAGCTACTGCAATTAAAAAAAATAAATAAACAGAAAAGGACAAAAGTTTCCCATGTCTTACTGGGTAATTTGGAGTGAATTTAGACCATGGCATTAGAAATACAAAAGGTAACTAAAAATGCCATTAAATGAAATGTTCCAAGTCCAAGCAATTTCCTTCTTAACGGAAAGTAAAATTCAAACAGAGATTGCTAAAACCCTGCTGTGTTTAATTTAAGTGTATGTAAGCCTTTTACTCACAGTCACTTTGTCTGGAGATAATCATGGCCATCCACAGTGGTCAGGACTGTGAAGCATGGGTTGTCAAAAGTTGCCCAGTCTTTGATTTTACCTTTCTTGTGTCAGCCACGGTTTGCGTCTGGCAAGTTCAGCTCGTTCATCTTCTGACAGGGTGGGATTCTCCTATTTCTGCCTCCATCAGTTTGTTTTTGTTGCCTTTAGACTACTTGAAACAACATGGAACCGTGTGTGTTAACTGCATGCCCACCATTCTAAGGTGCTAGGATTGGCCACATAAAGGCAGAAGACCTCTGTAGCTGTGTGAATATAAATCAATTACATATATCTTCATCTGTAGATTATGTATGTATATATACAAGGTCTATTCAGTATAAAATTCCCAATGACAAAGCTTGCAAACATGAAATCAACATTTTTACACTATTTAAACTGTCAGGAATATTTGTTACATACAGAATCCATTTTGAAAAGTAAGCAAAATCTGGATAGTGGAGAAAGAATAAAGAGGTTAAGAATTGGGTAGACATATTGGGTCTGTTTAATAAGACTATTTTTCATTGGAGTGAATATTTTTTTGATATTTAAACATATATTTCACAATCCTTGATAAGACTACTTTGAAGACTAGAGAACGCCATTAACCGAAGACACGCCCAATACTGTTCTGACATTTCATATTCAACTTCTGCTAGCAATCCCAACAATGAAGAGACACTTTGCTATAATATAATGGCTGGGCCATTCTTTTAATTTTAAAAAAAAATTGCATTAGGCATTTATTTAGCAATTAATTGTGCATGAATCTCTGCTAATAAGTTATACAGACAAAAAGTGACAATGAATCAAATAACAGAGTTTCTATCTTCAAGCTAGGAGATGAGGAATTGTAAATTTTACAGAAGGGTGTGTGTGTGTGTATCTTCTGCCAATTTTCAATAGAAAAAGGAAAGATGCTTAAACATCTGGATAAGTCATTTTTAACATGTGAAAAACTCATGAATTATCACAAGGAGCCAACTTTCTTTTTTAGCATAATATGACTAAATGGCCTTGAAAACATTTATTAATATGAAACAGCTAGAACTGGCATACACGGTTTCCATGTAAGTTATTAAACAATGTAATCCAGCAGGCACTAAAAACCGGTAGTGTCACCTGAACATGTGATACAAAACTGGGAGTGTATGTAACAGACAACCAGAATAGCAACTGAAATACTTAGAGTCTTTGATCACACAGGGACATTAGATGTCATCAATAAATCTGGGTTGTGGCCATTAATAAGCAGTTTAGGGTGTCCAGGGAAATTGAAAAGTATCTTAATGGCCTCTGTGATATAAATAGATCTTGAAAAATTTTTATTTAAAATGTACAGTTTTACCTCATTGATTTTAGGTAGCTTTTTGAAACTGATGCTATTTCAGGACATGGTAATGAGATGTGTCTATATAAAACTGTCCTCTACAGGTTTTCCACTTCTAAACAGCATTAAAAGAGCTTTCTAGAAATCAGAAATGGCAGAGTCCTAAGGCTTTTGAGATAATCCAGTCTAAACAACTGATATTATTTACTAGAAAGCTAATGCTCAAAGAAAGTATGCTACTTCATCAAGGATATATATAGTTGGCAGAATTAACAAAAGAGGACATGTAGATAGAATATTGCATAGATTCCAAGCAGCAGCCTCTCCACAGAATACAACTTGTAAAGCACCCTCTGGAGATGTGAAAATTGCAGAGTTAACCTTTCCAGTTGGCTCATGGTAAAGAATCTGCCTGCCAGTTCAGGCAACACGGGAGACACAGGTTTGATCCCTGGGTCAGGAAGATCCCTTGGAAGAGGAAATGGCAGCACACTCCAGTATTTTAGCTTGGGAAATCCCATGGACAGAGAAGCCTGGAGGGCTACAGTTCATGGGGTCAAAAACAGTTGAACACAACCGAGCACAGCACAACAACAGTATAAACTTAAATATGAAATAATGTAAAAAAAAAAAAAATAAACCTCTTATGACCTCATTGAGCTATAGGGGAATAATTATTATATATAATAAGATTATTAAGGTTATTAGTCACTGGCAGTTCAGTGATTGAGACTCCATGGTCCCAATGCAGGGAGCCTGGATTTGATATGGTAAAGGAACTAAGATCTTGAATGCCACATAGCATGACCTAAAAAAAAAAAAAATTAATCTTAAGAACATTTTACAATGATAAAATGATTAAAGCACTAAGACATTAGGAAGATATCTCAAGCAAATAAAGCAAACACTGACAATAAGTTGAGAAAAATAAACAATACAAAATAAAATTTGGAAATTTCAAAGTAAGGTTTAGAAATTTTGTAAGGTTAATATGCTGATCTTACAGAAAAAAATAAAAAAATAAAATAAAAATGGTATTCAAACTCAGAAGTAAAGAGTAGAGTGGTAGTTTCTGGGGGCTGCTAGGAGGGAGAAATAAGGAGTTGTTCAATGGATGTAAAATTTCAGTTAAAATAAGTAAGTTCTACTGATCTGCTTTTCTTTCTTTTCTTTTTTTTCTTGCATTTATTTTTCTTGGGGATGGTCTTGATTCCTGTCAACTTTACATCCATTGAACAACTCATTATTTCTCCCTCCTAGCAGCCCTTGGAAACTACCACTCTACTCTTTACTTCTGAGTATGAATATTGTTTTTATTTTTATTTTTTAAGAAGAGAAGCAAAAAGCAAAGGAGAAAAATAAAGATACACTCATTTGAATGCAGAGTTCCAAAGAATAACAAGGAGAGATAAGAAAGCCTTCCTCAGTGATCAATGCAAAGAAATAGAGGAAAACAATAGAATGGGAAAGACTAGAGATCTCTTCAAGAAAATTAGAGATACCAAGGGAACATTTCATGCAAAGATGCAAAGGACAGAAATGGTGTGGACCTAACAGAAGCAGAAGATATTAAGAAGAGGTGGCAAGAATACACAGAAGAACTGTACAAAAAAGATCTTCATGACCCAGATAATCATAATGGAGTGATCACTCACCTAGAGTCAGACATCCTGGACTGTGAAGTCAAGTGGACCTTAGGAAGCAATACGATGAACAAAGCTAGTGGAGGTGATGGAATTCCATTTGAGCTATTTCAAATCCTAAAAGATAATGCTGTGAAAGTGCTGCACTCAATATATCAGCAAATTTGGAAAACTCAGCAGTGGCCATAGGACTGTAAAAGGTCAGTTTTCATTGCAATCCCAAAGAAAGGCAACGCCAAAGAGTGCTCAAACTACCACACAATTGCACTCATCTCACATGCTAGTAAAATAATGCTCAAAATACTCCAAGCCAGGCAACAGCAATATGTGAACAGTGAACTTCCAGATATTCAATCTGGTTTGAGAAAAGGCAGAGGAACCAGAGATCAAACTGCCAACATCTGCTGGATCATCGAAAAAGCAAGAGTTCCAGAACAACATCTATTTCTGCTTTATTGACTATGCCAAAGCCTTTGACTCTGTGGATCACAATAAACTGTGGAAAATTCTGAAAGAGAAGGGCATACCAGACCACCTGACATGCTTCTTGAGAAACCTGTATGCAGGTCAGGAAGCAACAGTTAGAACTGGACATGGAACAACAGACTGGTTCCAAATAGGAAAAGGAGTACGTCAAGGCTGTATATTGTCACCCTGTTTATTTAACTTATATGCAGAGTACATCATGAGAAACGCTGGGCTGGAGGAAGCACAAGCTGGAATCAAGATTGCCGAGAAATATCAATAACCTCAGATATGCAGATGACACCACCCTATGGCAGAAAGGGAAGAAGAACTAAAGAGCCTCTTGATGAAAGTGAAAGAGGAGAGTGAAAATGTTGTTATAAAGCTCAACATCCAGAAAACTGAGATCATGGCATCCCGTCCCATCACTTCATGGCAAATAGATGAGGAAACAGTGGAAACAGTGGCTGACTTTATTTTTCTGGGCTCCCAAATCACTGCAGATGGTGATTGCAGGCATGCAATTAAAAGACACTTACTCCTTGGAAGGAAAGTTATGACCAACCCGGACAGCATATTAAAAAGCAGAGATATTACTTTGTCAACAAAGGTCCATCTAGTCAAGGCTATGGTTTTTCCAGTAGTCATGTATGGATGTGAGAGATGGACTTTATAGTCCATTCTTTATAGAAAGCTAAACACTGAAGAATTGATGCTTTTGAACTGTGGTGTTGGAGAAGACTCTTGAGAGTCCCTGCTATAAGACCAGAAATAAATCTAGTCAATTTATTTTGATGAAGGGATTATTCAGTGGGTAAAGACTAGTGTTTTGAATAAATGGAGATGGGACCCAAATGGATGTCTACATTCAAAAGAAAAATATTTGAACTATTAGCTCACATAATATACAAAAACATAATTTGAAATGCACTGTAGACATAAATGTAATAGCCCAAACTGTAAATTCTTAGAATAAATCATATGAGTAAATTTTCATGACTTTATATTATTTAATGGTTTCTTGGTGATGATTTCAAAACCATAAGTAACAAGATAAAAAAATAGGGACCTACTGCAGAGCACAGGGAATTCTGCTCAATATGCTGCTGCTGCTAAGTCGCTTCAGTCGTGTCTGACTCTGTGTGACCCCATTAGACGGCAGCCCACCAGACTTCCCCGCCCCTGGGATTCTCCAGGCAAGAACACTGGAGTGGGTTGCTATTTCCTTCTCTAATGCAGGAAAGTGAAAAGTGAAAGTGAAGTCAGTCGTGTCCGACTCTTCGTGACCCCATGGACTGCAGCCCACCAGGCTCCTCCGCCCATGGGATTTTCCAGGCAAGAGTACTGGAGTGGGGTGCCATTGCCTTCTCCAGCTCAATATGTTATAACAAGCTAATTGGGGAAAGACTTTGAAAAAGAATAGATAAATGTAATATCTTTGTCTGGTTTTGGAATCAGGGTGATGGTGGCCTCATAGAATGAGCTTGGAAGTTTTCCTTCCTCTGCAGTGTTTTTGAAGAGTTTGACAAGGAGGGGTGTTTGCTCTTCTCTAAATGCTTGATAAATTTTGCCTGTGAAGCTATCTGGTCCTGGACTTTTGCTTGTTGGAAGACTTTTAATCACAGTTTCAATTTCATTACTTGTGATTGGTCTGTTTATATTCTGTTTCTTCTTGGTTCAGTCTTAAGGAGGCTGTACATTTTCAAGAATTTGGCCATTTCTTCCAGATTGTCCATTTTATTGGCATATATAATACTTGTTTGTATTAGTCTAGTATAATCCTTTGTATTTATGTGGTGTCTGTTGTAATTTCTCCTTATTCATTTCTAATTTTATTGAGTTGAATCATCTCTGTATTTTTCTTAATGAATCTGGCTAAAGGTTTATGAATTTTGTTTATCTTCTCAAAGAACCAGCTTTTAGTTTCATTGATTTTTGCTATTGTTTTCTTCATTTATAATTTATTTATTTCTGCTCTGATTTTTATGATGTATTTCCTTCTCCTAACTTTGGGTTTTGTTTGTTCCTCTTTTTCTAGTCACTTTAGGTGCAAGATTAGGTTGTTTATTTGAGATTTTTCTTGTTTCTTGAGGTAGGATTGTATTGCTACAAATTTCCTTCATTGAATTGCTTTTGCTGCATCCCATAAGATTTGAGTCTTTGTGATCTTGCTGTCATTAGTTTCAATGTAGTTTTTATTTCTTTTTTAATTTCTTCCGTGATCTCTTGGCTGTTTAGTAGCATAATGTTTAGTCTCCATGTGTCTGTGCTTTTTTAGAATTTTTTTATGTCTAATCTCAAAGCATTGTGGTCAGAGACATATCTGGTATAATTTCAATTTTCTTAAATTTACTGAGACTTTATTTGTGAACCAAGATGTGATCAATCCTGGAGAACGTTTCATGTGCTTTTTTGAAGAAAATTTATTCTGCTGTTTTTGTGTGCAATGTCTTATAAATATCCATTAAATCTATCTGGTCTATTGAGTCATTTAAAGCTTGAATTTTCTTATTAATTTTCTGTCTGGATGTTCTGTCCATTGGTGTAAGTGGGGTGTTAAAGTCCTTCATTATTATTATATTACTATCAATTACCACTTTTATGGCCATTAGCTCTTGCATTATGTATTGAGGTGCTCCTATGTCAAGTGCATAAATATTTAAAATTGTTATGCCTTCTTGGATTGATCTTTCAATCATTATATAGCGTACTTCCTGTCTCCTGTAACAGTCTTTATTTTAAAGTCTAGTATATCTGATGTGAGTATTGCTACTCCAGTTTTCTTTTGATTTCCATTTGTATGAAATATATTTTCCATCACCTCGTATTCAGTATGTATGTGACCCTAGGTCTCTTTTATTATAGACAGCATATATATTTGCTGTTGTTCAGTCGCTAAACATGTCTGACTCTGCAACCTCAAGGACCGAAGCATGTCAGCCTCCCCTGTCCTTCACTATCTCCCACACTTTGCTCAAATTCATGTCCATTGTGTCAGTCATGCTATCTAACCACCTCATCCTCTGCCACACCCTCCTCCTTTTGCCTTCAGTCTCTGCAAGACCAGAGTCTTTTCCAATGAGTCAGCTCTTCCCATTAGGTGGTCTAATTATTGGAACTTTGGCATTAGTTCATCCAATGAATATTCAAGGTTGATTTCCTGTATGACTGACTACTTTGATCTCTTTGCAGTCCAAAGGAATCTCAGGAGTCCTCTCCAGCACCACAATTTGAAAGCATCGATTCTTTGGCACTCAGCTACTTAATGTCCAATTCTCACATCCGTACAGGACTACTGGAAAAACCGTAGCTCTGGGTATATGGACTTGTCAGCAAAGTGATGTATCTGCTTTTTATTATGCTGTCTAGGTTTGTCATAGCTTTTCTTCCAAGGAGCAAGTATCTTTGAATTTCATGGCTGCAGTCACTGTCTGCAATGATTTTGGAGACCAAGAAAGTAAAATCTGTCACTGCTTCCACTTTCCCCCCTTTTATTTGCCATGAAATGATGAGACTAAATGCCATTTCTTAGTTTTTTGAATGTTGAGTTTTAAGCCAGGTTTTTCATTCTCGTCCTTCATCTTCAGGAAGAGGCTCTTTAGTTCCTCTTCACTTTCTGCCATTACAGTGGTATCATCTGCATATCTGAAGTTATTGTTATTTCTCCTGGCAATCTTGATTCCAGCTTGTAATTCATTAATTATGGCATTTTGCATGATGTACTCTGCATATAAGTTAAATAAGCAGGGTGACAATATATCACCTTATCATACTCCTCTCCCAATTTTGAACCAGTCTGTCATTCCATGTCTGGTTCTAACTATTGCTTCTTGACCTGTATACAGAATTCTCAGGAGGCATGTAATGTTGTCTGGTATTCCCATCTCTTGAATACTTTTCCACAGTTTGTTGTGATCCACACAGTCAAAGGCCTTACCATAGCCAATGAAACAGAACTAGAAGTTTTTTCTGGAATTCCCTTGCTTTTTCTATGATCCAACAGAGGTTGGCAATTTGACCTCTGATTCCTCTGCATTTTCTAAACAAAGCTTGTACATCAGGAAGTTCTCGGTTAACGTACTGCTGAAACCTAGCTTGAAGGATTCAGAGCATTACCTTGCTAGTGTATGAAATGAAAGCAATTGTTCCATAGTTGGAACATTCTTTGGCATTGCCATTTTTGGGGATTGAATGAAAACAGATGTGTTCCAGGCTTGTGGCTACTGTTCAGTTTTCCAAATTTGCTGGCACATTAAGTGCAATACTTTAACAATATCATCTTTTAGGTTTTTAAATAGCTGGAATTCCATCCCCTCCACTAGCTTTGATGGTAGTAATGCTTCCTAAGGCCCACTTGACCTCACACTCCAATATGTCCATCTCTAGGGGAGTGACCACACCATCATGGTTATCCAGGTCATTAAGACCTTTTTGGTATAGTTCTTGTGTGTATTCTTCCACCTCTTCTGAATATCTTCAGCCTCTGTTAGGTCTTTAATGTTTCTGTCCTTTATTGTGCTCATCTTTGCATAAAATATTCCCTTGGTATCTCCAATTTTCTTGAAGAGATCTCTAGTCTTTCCCATTTTGTTGTTTTCTTCTATTGCATTCCACTGTTTATTGAAGAAGGCCTTCTTATCTTTCCTTGCTATTCTCTGGAACTCTGCACTCATTTGAGTATATCTTTCCCATTCTCTCTTGCCTTCTGCTTCTGGGTTTTGTTTTGTATTCATTCAGCTAGTCTGTGTCTATTGTTTGGAGCATTTAATCCATTTACATTTAAGGTAATTATTGATATGTATGTTCCTAGACTTAAATGTAAAACTGGACACTATAAAACTCTTAGATCAAAACATAGGGAGAACACTCTGCCATAAATCACTGCAAAATTTTTTTAACCCAACTCCCAAACTAACATAAACAAAACCAAAAATAAAAAAAATGGGGCATAATTTTAAAGCTTTTGCACAGAAAAAGTAACCATAAACAACACAAAAATATAGCTCTGAAATGTGAGAAAATATTTGTCATTGAAGAAAGTTACAAAGGATTAATCTCCAAAATATAAAATAGTACATGCAGCTCAATATCCAAAAAACAAACAAGGCAATCAACAAATGTTTGGAAGACCTAAAAAGCCATTTCTCCAAGGAAGACATAAAGATGGCCAAGAGGTACATGAAAAGATGTTCAATATCACTAATTATTAGAGAAATGCAAGTGAAGCCTACAAAGAGGTATCACCTCACACTAGTCAGAATGGCCATCATCAAAAACTCTACAAACAGTAAATGCTGGAGAGTGTGTCAAGAAAAGAGAACCTCTGGCACTGTTGATGGGAATGTAAATTGATACAGTCACTGTGGAGAACAGTATGGAGGTTCCTCAAAAAATTAAAAATAAAATTACCATATGATCTAGAAATCCCACTACTGAGCATATATCCTTAGAAAACCATATTCAAAAAGACACATGCACCCCAATGTTCACTTTAGGTCTATTTACAATAGCCAGGACATGGAAGCAACTTCAATGTCCATTGACAACATGGAAGCAACTTAAATGTCCATTGACAAATGAACAGATAAAAAAGATATGGTATGTATCCACAATGGAATATTACTCAGCCACTTAAAAGGAATGAAATTGGGTCATTTGTAGAGTAGATATGCCTAGAGACTGTCATACAGAATAAAGTAAGTCAGAAAGAGAAAAACAAATATTGTATATTAATCCATATATGTAGAGTCTAGAAAATGGTACAGATGACCTTTTTGTAAGGCAGGTATAGAGACACAGATGTACAGACCAGACATCTGGACACAGGTTGGGGGAAATAAGGAATGAGATTAATTCAGAAATTGTGGTTGACATATATACACTAACGTGTAAAATAGCTAGCTAGTGAGAACCTGCTATACAGCACAAGGAGCTCAGCTCAGTGCCTTTTAGTGACCTTGATGGGTGGGATGGGAGTGGTGCAAGAAGGAGGTCTAAAATGAAGGGAGGATATATATATATATATATATATATGTGTGTGTGTGTGTGTGTGTGTCTGTCTGTCTGTCTGTGTGCTATATATATATATAGCTAATTCACTTCATTGTATAGTAGTAACCAACACAAAATTATAAAGCAAATATACTCCAGTAAAAAAATAAGAATATATACATATAAATGTATAACTGAATCACTTTGTTGAATATGTGAAACCAACGTAACATTGTTAATCAACTATAGTCCAATATAAAATAAAATATTAAGAACATAAATACATTGATTAAATCAAAATTTAAAACTTTGCTTCAAATAAAAAATATAAAAGAAATCCACAATAGAGGAAAATATTTATAAATCATTTAAATAAATTTCACACAGAATATACAAAATATTCCTAAAACTCAATGATAAAAAATCAAATAATCAATCTAAAATTGGATATTTTTTTTTAAAGATCTTTCCCTCAAAAAGATATGTATCTGACCAACAAACACAAGAAAATACAATCAGAATCACAAATTATTTGGAAAATGTGAAAGAAATCCACGAGAAGCTGGTTTATACCTGCTAGAATGAGTAAAAGGAGAAGGCAATGGCAACCCACTCCAGTAGTCTTGCCTGGAAAATCCCATGGACGGAGGAGCCTGGTAGGCTGCAGTCCACAGGGTCGCCCAGAGTTGGACATGACTGAAGCGACTTAGCAGTAGCAGCAGCAGAATGAGTAAAATAGAACAACAACAACAATAACAAATATTGATGTGGATGACTAAAAACTGGAATCCTCATTCCTCGTTGATATTGTAAAATGGTACAGTGCTTAGAAAACAGAATGGTAACACCTCAAAATGTTAAATGTAAGCCATTTGACACAATTATAATCCTAGTTATACACAAGAGAAATTAACTATACATCCCTACAAAATAAAATTGTATACAAATATTAATTGCAGAAGCATTCATAATAACCAAAAAGTAAGCAAACCATAATGTTTATCAACTAATGAATAGATAAAAATGTTCTGTATTCATATGAAACATTATTTGACCATGAAAAGAATGAAGTAGCAGCACATTCTACAACATGGATGAACCTTAGAAACAGTATGTTAAGTTATATAAGTCAGTCCGAACAGCAATGTACTATATGATGGCATCAATATAAAATGTCTGGAATAAGCAATCCCATAGGCTGAGAAAGCAGATTAGTGATTCTTGGGGCCTAGAAAGAGGAGGGAGCTGAGAGTGATTGCTAACAACTATGGGATTTCCTTTGGGGGTGATGAAAATGCTCTAAAATTGGATAGCAGTGATAATTACACAACTCTGTGAATAAACTAAATGCCATAGAATTGTATACTTTAAAAGAGTTAATATTATGATACATAAATCACATATTATTAATAATAAAGCTCCAAGAAAAACAAAATGTTGATATGTTAAAAAATGGTTTAAAAATACATCCATCTTATTTATCCCAAACTTCTTTAATTTCAAAAATATAACAGGACATCAGAGATTTAGAAATATTAACATTATTTTTATAATGAATGATTATCTTTCCATCACAACACTTACAGTGGAATGTATTTTATAACCACATGTCTCTAGTTTAGGATTTCTGGAAAGCAGAAACTAGGGCAAGGATTATCGTAGTGATGTTACTTGGGTAGTGTAAATTAAATTAAGAAAAAAAATGTGGGCAAAGAAAGATGCAAATCGTAATAATGGAATAGTCATCTACAGTGGTTTTTGGAATTGTCATGTAATCACAGATGAGGTTTTCCCTCACAGTGGAGAAGATATAGCTCATCAATTGTGGGTGTGGGCGTTTGGGGAAAAAAAATAGATGGAAAAAAAGATAAAATTTAGGGCTTCCAGGAATACAAATGTGTATATTGCAGATGGAGAGATGAAAGTAAATATACATATTTTTAAGAATAGGGAAAAGGAATCCAAAATGGCGGTGGCTAAAAGACAAGGAAGGTCCGAGGACCAGAGTGAAGACTTCAGGCAGAACAAACAGAACTAACAGCACTCCTGGCTAAGCCCAATTTGCATAGGGCAGGCCCAGGTGGAGGAAAAAAACATAAAAGGAGGAGCCAAAGCGCTTTCTCTTGGACTCTCTCTCCCGCGTGCGTGCGCTCTTTTCTCTCTCTCTCTCTCTTTCTCTCTCTCTCTCTCTCCCTCTTGCTATCTTCTAAATAAAATGGAGCTGTAACACTGATTTGCCTAAGAGCCGTAACACGGTTTGTTCAAGACCTGAGAGCTGTGATGCGCCGAGGGCTTTAATGTCCGTTGCTCCAAACCTTTGTTGTGATGAGACAAAGAACCGAGGAACATACACTCGCGTGACAATTCTATCGTTTTTGAGATTGCATCAAGTACTGCATTTCAGACTCTTATTGACTATGATGGCTACTCCGTTTCTTCTAAGGGTTTCTTGCCCACAGTAGTAGATATAATGTTCATCTGAGTTAATTTTACCCATTCCAATCTATTTTAGTTTACTGATTTCCTAAAATGTCGACATTCACTCTTGCCACCTCCCATTTGACCACTTCCAATTTGCCTTGACTCATGGACCTAACATTCCAGGTTTGTATGCAATATTGCTCTTTACAGCATCTGACTTTACTTCCATTACCAGTCACATCCACAACTGGGTGTTGTTTTTGCTTTGGCTCTATCTCTTCATTCTTTCTGGCGTTATTTCTCCACTGATCTCCGGTATCATATTGGGCACCTACTGACCTGGGGAATTCCTCTTTCAGTGTCCTGTCTTTTTGCTTTTTCATACTGTTCATGGTGTTCTAAGACAAGAATACTGAAGCAGTTTGCCATTTCCTTCTCCAGTGAACCACGTTTTGTCAGAACGCTCCACCGTGACCTGTCTGTCTTGGGTGGCCCCACATGGCCTGGCTCATAGTTCATTGAGTTAGACAAGGCTGGTCCATGTGAACAGATTGGTTAGTTTTCTGTGATTGTGGTTTTCATTCTTTCTGCCCTCTGATGGATAAGGATAAGAGGCTTATGGAAGCTTCCTGATGAGAGGAGAGACTGACTGAGGCGGAAACTGGGTCTTGCTCTGAAGGGCAGGGCCATGCTCAGTAAATCTTTATCCAATTTTCTGTTGAAGGGCGGGGCTGTGTCCCCTCCCTATTGTTTGACCGGAAGCCAAACTATGGTGGAGGTAATGAAGATAATGGCAAAGGAACAGCAGAATAAAAGTGAATAAAAGAAAAAAAAAAATTTCACTTTGTCAGCCACATTTTGAAGAAAACAGATCTTAAATATTGTTTTGTTACTCCTCATTCTGAAAGTGAATATCTGTAGTGTGCTAATAAATATTTATCAACCAGCTTCCCTGGTGGCTCAGACACTAAAGGACCTACCTGCAATGTGGGAAATCTGGGTTTGATCCCTGGTTTGGGAAGATCCCCTGGAGAAGGGAATGGCTACCCACTCCAGTATTCTGGCCTGGAGAATTCCACAAACAGAGGAACCTGGCAGGCTCCAGTCCATTGGGTCGCAAAGAGTCAGGCATGACTGAGTGACTTTCACTTTCACTTTCACTTTTCATTATATAACTAAAGATGTTTTATATATATATGTGTGTGTGTGTGTGTGTGTGTGTGTATGCGAAAGACCAGCTAGTGGTGCACAGAACAGGCTTGTACTATCTCAAGGACTGATTGTTACATTTTGAAGTAGTTTTCAAGGCATATGTTAAACTATTGGTAGTTTGAATTTAGTAATGTTGGTAGTATTTACACCATGAAAATTGGCAAATGCTGTACATCAAAGCTCTTTCTTTTTCTCCAAAGCTGGTTGATAAATATTTATTAGCACACTGCAGATATTCGCTTTCAGAATGAGTAATGAAACAACATTCAAGATCTGTTTTCTTCAAAGTGTGGCTGACAAAGTGAAAATGTAATGGCCAATTTATAGGTTAAGACTGATGACAAGATTGAGGCCAAATAATAAACAGAACTTAAAACAAGTTTTTGATTGTAGGGTATTTTCATTTTATGTATGTATGCATGCATGCTAAGTCACTTCAGTTGTGTCCGACTCTGTGTGACCCCATAGATGGCAGCCCGCCAGGGTCCTCCGTCCACAGGATTCTCCAGGCAAGAATACTAGAGTGGTTTGCCATTTCCTTCTCCAGATTATGTATGTGTATATATATATGTGTGTGTGTGTGTGTGTATGTGTGTGTTTGTGGGCTTCACAGGTGGCTCAATAGGTAAAGATTCTGCCTACAATTCAAGAGACACAGGAGATGCAGGTTTGATCCCTGGGTTGGGAAATTCCCTGGAGGAGGAAGTGGCAAGCCACTCCAATATTCTTGCCTAGGAAAATACCACGGACAGAGGAGCCTGGATGGCTACAGTCTATAGGGTCACAAAGAGCCAGATACTATTGAAGTGACTGAGCATGCACACACACATAGGGCTTCCCAAGTGATGCATGCCAATGCAGGAGACATAAGAGATGTGGGTTTGATTCCTGGGTCCAAAAGATTCCCCTGGAGAAGGGCATGGTAAACCACTCCAGTATTCTTGCCTTGAGAATTCCATGAACAGAGGAGTCTGGCAGGCTACAGTCCACGGGGTTGCAAAAAGCCAGACATGACTGACACAACTTAGCACACACACACATGAAGTATTAATATTTTTCAATATATATATTTAAAAAAAATAACAGGTATAAATAAAACAATTGATTGCATCTGTATATTGTTAATTATACCTTCCTCTTTATCCTCTATCTCCATATTAAAGAAGTTGTAGTATAGAAATTTTAATGTTAGTCATATTATGTTATTACTTGACTTGCTATGAAGAATGACTAATTCATTTTGTCCCCCAAACACTAATTATTTAAATCCTGACTGCGACCCTGCCAACAATCATTTCATTCGTTACATGGTGCAAAATGTTCCAGTCCTTTTCCAACTCAAAATGAAGTGGCACCAGAGTTATCACAGAAATCTTATTCATCCATTGATTTCTCGTCAGCTAAAGGATTGACTTCAAGGCATCTTTGAGTCTTCAGGGTCTTATTTGGATTATGAGATTGAAGGCTTTGTTTCCTTGTATTTGATGAAAGCAATTACCACCAATTCTTCATTCTTGGGACACGGTATTATTAGAGTTGCCAAAATTCACCTGATGATCACGTGGAATAAAAGTGCCTTTACTTTATGGCTCTAACCTCAGGAATCCATTTATCAATCTGTTTCTGTTTTTTTAATATTTTATTCAAAATCTGTTTTAAAATTATTTTAACCTCAGTTTATAGTATATTGACTTTTTAGGTGTTTGGTGTATTTCGCTTTCATCGAGATGAATGTTAAAGATATTGGAAAATGTCTACATACAAGAGTTCTATAAAACAAATGTTTTCATTGCACTCTAACAACTTTCAGCTACTAGTCAGGAACAGATGATTTTAAAAGATAATTTTAGCTATCAGTAGTGGAGAAAAACAAATGTTTTCATCATAATGCAGCTTCAAGAAGTGGAAATTTGAAAATAGTTTATGTTTGAAAAAATAAAGGTAACAGAGCAGCTGCTTTAGTCTTATATATCAGTATCATTTTGGATCTATTAAAATCCAATTGATTTTTTATTACCACATTTAAAACCCAGTTGAAGGTGAGTACTTGTGACATTACCAAACTACTACATTTTTGCATATAGTGCTCTTTTTCTGGTTAAGCTGGAGGTTTTCTTAATTTTTGTTTGTTTTCTTGGAAATATATTTGAGTAATAATAGACCAACAGAGAATAAAATGTGTTCTGCCACTTTATCTTCTGTGTGTATATAAGATCTATATAACTATAAAGGAGATCCTAAATCTGCCTAGACTAGTATTTCCAGACTTAATGTGATTTTATTTTTAGAGACAGTTGTTGTGGGTACCTTTAATCCTGGAGGAAAAAAAACAACAAGCTAAAAGTGATAAAATAATGATCAAACTTACTCAGAAGAGTACCATGTCCATCTGAGCCTCAGTATTATGGATAAAAGTCCCTCTCAGAGTGGAGACCAAACATTGCTATCAGTTTTAGAGAGATAGAAACATTTCTCAGGGCTAAGAGACAGCGGGAATAGTGGTAATATCAGCTGGAACCTTGATACACATCAAAGGAAATGAAGCTCCATAGCTGAAGAAATTACATGGATACTATAGACCAATAATTTTAAATATTAAAAGGCTCTTTTCAAGCTAAGGACAACTTGTAGTTATAAGCAGACAGCCCAAGGTTAGCAAGTACTGAGAAAAATTAGCCCCTTGAATACAAAAAAATTTTTTTTTACCTTCAAGCTTCCTAGGGATTAAAGTGGCTCATCTAATTCTCACTGATTAATGAAATATTCTTCTACCATTGTCTTGTGTGTGTATATATGTGCACTCATGTGTATGCTTTTTTATCAACTTATGTCCATATTTAAAAATAAATTTTCCTCAATCCATTTTATATATCATATATTGAAGAACAGTGTCAATTTTTAATTTCAATAGAAATGTATTGTCAATTGGGGTGTCTCTAGCCTATTTCAAACCTGATATTTAAGCTGATATTCAAATTTGAAGCCTCATTTTCTTTCTTAATAAAAGCTATCTCATCTAGCTATCAGTTTATGCTTTTGTTGTGTCAACCTGATAATATAAGCATACAGTTAGAGGTTCTGATTTATGATGGTTTCTTTTAAAGATAGCTTGCATGTAACTCTTCAATCGTAGAGTATTTGCTTGCTTGGTTTCTAACAAAGGCTCATTAAATTGAGTGAAACTAATATAAAACTTACCTTGAAACAGTTCCTTTGCTGAACTCTATCCTCAAAGGATTTTCTAATTTGCAATTTATATCTTAGACTTTGACCAGGAAATTAAAAATAAATAACATGTATTACTCTCTGAAAATACTTGATACTATTTCAAAAGCTGAATAGAGTCACGGATCTTGGATTATTAAGACACTTGTGTCCTCACCATATATTTATAAAGAAAGATAATTCAACATGATTTGTCACTAATTCAATGTCATTTTGAAAATTGTGATACAGTAAATGTATGTTATTTTCCAATACTTAGGTGATCTTTCCATATAGATTTGTATTAGGAGGTTTAGATTTTGAAACCAGGTGATGTTGGACATAGGCATGCAACTTTAAAAATTTCAGTTAGAAAATATAATCACTTGGGGCTTCCCTAGTGGCTCAGTGGTAAAGAATCTGCCTGCCAATGTGGGAGACACAGGTCTGATTCCTGATCCAGAAAGACCCCACATGCCATTGAGCGACTAAGCCCATGTGCCACAACTGTTGAACTTGTGCTCGAGAGCCTGGAAGCCTTAACTACTGAAGCCTAGATGCCCTAAATCCCCTGGTTGGCAACAGCAGAGGCCACCACAATAAGAAGCTCACACATGGCAACTGGAAGAAAGCCTGCACATCGACAAAAACCCGGCAGAGCCAAAAATAAATAAATAAAATTATATTAAAAAAGATCATTTTGATATGAGAAAATAAACTCTTTTGGCTATGGTTTTGGCTTCTATTTTCTCTCATTTTTCATGAAGAGAACGGTTAAATTGAAATATACATATATTTCCTTTTTCAGTACAAGATTTAAAACATATTAAATCTCAATAAAAAGAATTCTCAGTTTCTGGGTTGTGTTCTGGTTAACTGAATTTCTGATTAAACTAGGATGAGGACACAATTGAATCTTAGTCATAAAATTTTAAAAAAACATATTTGTTTTTCTAACTTAATATATTGAATTTAATTCAATCCAACGTCTGTAGTTCATTCTTTTTATCGTACCTCAAGATCACCACCCTGAACAGGAGTTACAATTGCTAAGAACTAGATGAAAAAGATTAAGCTGTAAAAGCAGTAACTCAAGGACATTGAGAAGCTACTTTTGGACCAACTGCTCAATCAGCTTCCTTTCCCTAATTATTGGTTTCCTCCTCACAAAAAGTTTAGAAAAAAATTTTTTAATCTTATTATCTGAGGGTTCTGATTGTTTGAAATTTCTTTACTCAATATTTAATGAAAAAATGGATATATTATGATTAAATACAGTAATGTTCTAGATTCTCCCTTTTTTACAAAGCCAAGCAATGTGGTTAATTTCACTGCTACTTCAGAAAATAGATTGAACACTAAGATTTTTCACTGACTTCTTCCTGGCTGGTTCCATTTGATTATGGATCTGTTAACAGTCTGATGCTCCAGGGAAGGCATCTATATCATGTCTTCTTAAAGAGCCTGTGTACAGTGAATTGTTCCCCATTTTTGCTTTTGTTTGCTGTTGGTTTGGTACCATGTGAATAAACCAAGAATGCAAATTTCTTAGAGCTGCTTATTTCCAATGTGCTTAATGGCTGGAGCTATACTGAGTACAGGTCACCAAGGCTTTGAATACAAAAATTAATATGACTGGTTCCATGTCTGCACTAATAGAAGTTTTTATCCCATGGGTAGTTTGGACCTCATGTGTAGCACAGCAAAAGTGCCATCTGGAAGTTATTCACAATTATTGCTTCTTGTCAGGATTGTTGAGGATTTCTTTTTTTTTATCAAGTAAAAATGAATCATAGAACAGACTGATGTATGTCCATTAAACTATAAAAACTTGTTAGGCTATCATCTTACTGTGCAAAATAGAAGTCTAATAGAGGTAAGCTAGATCGTGTCAGTCCATGGTATGAATGTGACATGTGAAGGGAGAAATAGACTGAAATCTGTCTGCATTATACCAGGAAATTACATATTCTTCTTAAAGTAAAATAAACACTTGACAAAGCTGTTAATCATCCCTAGTGGAAAGGATTTACAGATTCAATATTAAGATGATGAGCTTCCTACTGGTCTTATAAGCACTGTAGTCAAATGAATCCATTTTCCTCTGAAATCATTTAGATAAAAATTATATTCACATCGAGAAATATGAATGGCTTGAATGCTAAAATGTCACTTTAAAAATGCATTGTCCCTTCTGTGGGCTCCTAATAGCTTTCAGTTAATATTTGGTTAGCAGAGAAAGACATCCCAATCCAAGCCAGTTTCTTGAATGGAGAAATTACTAACCTATCTTTGCTGTGCAAAAAAGAATGAGACTGGGGATGACAAGAGAGGCAAGTATATATGTCTTTCAAACTCACTTCAGAGTTATCCATGTAACTCAGCCATAAAAGAATGTGCATTTTTATTTTAAGCTTACTTCATTGAACTTCTCTCTCATATTTTAGGATAAACTGAAATAATCTTTAACTGATAATGTATTTGTAGATTTACCCTCAGTGATATTGTAGCTGGTAACTCCTATAAAGACAAACAATTTTTTTAGCAGTTATACACTCACAAAGAAATGACAGAATTTAGTGATTAAAGATGTGTGCACTGCAGTATAAGTGCATTTGTTTCCTAGGAGACAAACTAGTACTGTTCCTCTGAAGAAATTTGTAAGCATTAAGATATTCTGTAATCAGGCCCCAAGAGAACATATTAAACCTTTTAAAAGGAATAAATATTTGACATCCTCACCCTTTTCTAAATATATTTGTAGATGAAGCTTGTTGTCAAGGGGGCTGTGTTCCATGGGTGAGGACCGATGATACAACCCGTGAGTTGAGAACATAGTTTAACATGGCTAATCTAGGTGGCAGGATTAATGCAGGTCTTAGCCTGAGCAACTGCGTTCCTTTAAAACCATGAGGTAAGAATGACGGCCACAATAAGACAAAGGGAACAAATTTTAGAATAATGATTGAGAGGCAGGAGCAAAAGGACATAGATTCAAAACACAAGCCTCTTAAAACAAAAATGGTACGATTACAGAAAAAAAAAAAAAAAAGACTCTTTTCTCAGAAGGCACTGTTACAGGTGGCAGGCTAAGAAAGTAGTCATGTAAATGATACTATTTGTTGGATGATTAAAGACACCCCAGTCTAAAAATATGTTTTCTGTGTGCCTATCATGGCGCCTAAATCACTACTACAGAATTGCATACAGGCCTCCTTTATCTCCATGAGTATGAAAAAAGGTAAAACAATTTTTTAAGGTCTTATATTGTACAGAAATAAAGGAGATATAAGGTTTGCATCTGGTCTCAATTCCTCCTCTATAAAATAGAGATTATACTATCTGCTCATAGCATTGTCAAAGCAATATACATTTTCAAATTCCAGTATATGACATAATAAAGTATCTTGTTCAAATAAGCATTTGATACATGGCAGTACTTATTATCTTCATTATGGGAAATGAGTCATACATTACTAGAAAGCACATTTTCAAACAACTCCTATGCATGGTGCCTCCATTATAGTGAGCTTTTGGTAAACAGACAGCAAAATATAGACAAATGCATTTATAGTATACAATACATCTGATAATGATTTTTACTCTGAAGAAAAAGCAGAGGTGGAAGAGATAGGAAATCTCACTTCAGCTATGGTGAACAGAGGACATCTGAACAGAGATCTAAAAGCAGGGAGAGGTAAACATGATAATGGCTGCTGGAAGTTCAGTTTAGTCGCTCAGTCGTGTCTGAATCTTTGTGACCTCATGGACTACAGTATGCCAGGCCTCGCTGTCCATTGCCAACTCCCAGAGTTTACTCAAACTCATGTCCATTGAGTCAGTGATGCCATCCAACCATCTCATCTTCTGTCATCCTCTTCTCCTCCCGCCTTCAATCTTTCCCAGAATCAGGGTCTTTTAAAATGAGTCAGCTCTTCGCATCAGGTGGCCAAAGTACTGGAGTCTCAGCCTCAGCATCAGTCCTTCCAATGTATATTTGAAGGACTGATGAAGTCCAATGAAGGACTGTTTTCCTTTAAGATGGACTGATTGGATCTCCTTGCAGTCCAAGGGACTCTCAAGAGTCTTCAACACTGCAGTTCAAAAGCATCAATTCTTCAGCGCTCAGATTTCTTTATAGTCCAATTCTCACATCCATACATGACTAATGAAAAAACATAGCTTTGACTAGACAGACCTTTGTTGGTAAAGTAATCTCTCTGCTTTTTAATATGCTGCCTAGGTTGGTCATAACTTTTCTTCCAAGGACCAAGTGTCTTTTAATTTCATGGCTGCAGTCACCATCTGCAGTGATTTTTGGAGCCCCAAATAATAAAGTCTGTCACTGTTTCCACTATTTCTCCATCTATTTGCCATGAAATAATGGGACCAGATGCCATGATTTTAGTTTTCTGAATGTTGAGTTTTAAGCCAACTTTTTAACTCTCCTCTTTCACTTTCATCAAGAGATTCTTTAGTTATTCTTCGCTTTCTTCCATAAGGGTGGTGTCATCTGCATGTCTGAAGTTATTGATATTTCTCCCAGCAATCTTGATTCCAGCTTGTGCTTCATCCAGCCCAGTGTTTCTCATGATGTACTCTGCATATAAGTTAAATAAGCAAGGTGACAATATACAGCCTTGACATACTCCTTTCCCTATTTGGAACTAGTCTGATGTTCCATGTCCAATTCTAACTGTTGCTTCTTGATCTGCATACAGATTTCTCAGGAGACAGGTAAGTTGGTCTGGTATTCCCATCACTTTCAGAATTTTCCACATTTTGTTGTGATCCACATAGTCAAAGGCTTTGGCATAGTCAATAAAGCAGAAGTAGATGATTTTCTGGAACTCTTGCTTTTTCCATGATCCAATGGATGTTGGCAATTTGGTCTCTGGTTCCTCTGCCTTTTCTAAAAACTACTTGAACATCAGGAATTTCACGGTTCACGTACTGTTGAAAGCTGGCTTGGAGAATTTTGAGCATCACTTCACTAGCATGTGAGATGAGTGCAATTGTGTGGTAGTTTTAGCATTTTTTTGGCATTGCCTTTCTTTGGGATTGGAATGAAAACTGACCTTTTCCAGTTTTGTGGCCACTGCTGAGTTTTCTGACTTTACTGGTATACTGAGTGCAGCACTTTCACAGCATCATCTTTTAGGATTTGAAATAGCTCAACTGGAATTCCATCACCTCCATTATCTTTGTTCATTGTGATACTTCCTAAGGCCCACTTGACTTTGCATTCCAGAATGTCTGGCTCTAGGTTGGTGATCACATCATCATTATTATCTGGGTTGGGAAGATCTTTTTTGTATAATTCTTCTGTGTATTCTTAGGTATTACAAAAGAATGAAAGAGTTTAAGCCCCAGCCCTTGCCTTTTGTGGACACTGTAGTATTTTCAGGACCCAGGATTTAGACAGGACAATTCCATTAGGCGTAAGAGTGGATTTATGAATCTATTTCATATAGAGTCTGCACCATTGCCAGAAATTCCATTTTCCTTTTGGTCCAATAATCATGTGTGGCCACACACAATGGTAGTTACACATGGTCCTCATTAAAGAAGAAATATTCAGAGGTCAACTTTTGTCATTATTGTCTCTGCAACATACAGATAGAGAACAGCATGGTGTAGGTGGGGAAACAAAACATTTACTATCTGAAGTTAGTCGAAGAATTAGAGTTTATTTTCATTTGGAAAATAGAAAAATCTCCGTTTTACAGTATTGTGAAGCTCCCAGGTGGTGTAGTGGAAAAGAACCTGCCTGCAAATTCAGGAGATGAGACTGAGTTTGATCCCTTAGTCTGGAAGATTCCCTGTAGTAAGAAATACTACTTGCCTTCAATATTTCCCAGCGTCAGAGTCAGGAATCAGCCCCACAAAAGAGTCAGCATCAGGAAAATACTTTCCAGGCAAGAAAACTTGCCTAGAAAATTCCAAGGACAGAGGAGCCTGGTGGGCTACAGTCCAAGGGGTCGCAAGAGTCAGATGTGACTGAGCACATATCACACAGTTCAGAGACCCTCCCAGGCATAAGGGAAAATTATTGAAATAGATCTAAGCAAATACTTAGCAAAGCTCAGTGAAGGTGAAGACACAAGCACGTGCTTATTTAATAACCATGCTATTTAAATATATGATGACAACTAGGCAGGAGACTCTATACATAGGGAAGCAAGTTGAGTAGGAAGATTCAAAAAAGATTTTAAAACTTATTTAATTTACATGGAGAATACTTCATGCAAAATGCCAGCTGGATGAAGTACAAACTGGAATCAAGATTTCCTGGAGAAATATCAACAACCTGAGATACGCAGATGATACTACTTTAATGGAAGAAAGTGAGGAGGAACTAAAGAGACTCAGTGAAGGTGAAAGAGGAGAGTGAAAAAACTGGCTTAAAACTCATATTCAAAAAACTATGATCGTGGCATCTGGTCCTATCACTTCATGGCGAATATTTGAGGAAAATGTGGAAACAGTGTCAGATTTCATTTTCTTGAACTTCAAAATCAATGCGGAGGTAACTGCAGCCATGAAATTAAAAGATGCTTGCTCCTTGGGAGAACAGCTGTGACAAAACTTGACAGTGTATTAAAAAGCAGAGACATCATTTTGCCAACAAAGGTCTGTATAGTCAAAGCTTTGGTTTTTCAAGTAGTCATGTATGGGTGTGAGAGTTGGACCATAAAGAAAGCTGAGTGCTGAAGATTGATGCTTTTGAACTGTGGTGCTGGAGAAGACTTTTGAGAGTCCCTTGGACAGCAGGGAGATCAAATTTGTCAACCCTAAGGGAAATCAACCCTGAATATTTGTTGTAAGGGCTGGTGCTGAAGCTGAAACTCTGATACTTCGGCAATCTGATGTGAAGAACTGACACACTGGAAAAGACTCTGAGGCTGGAAGATATTGAGAGCAGGAGTAAAAGGGGCGACAGAGGATGAGATGGTTGGATGGACTCACTGACTCAACAGACATGAGTTTGAGCAAACTCAGAAGATAGTGAAGGGGAGGGAAACCTGGTGTACTGCAATTCATGGGGTCACAGGGGTCAGACACGACTTAGTGACTGAACAACAACAATAGATATAGCATACATATTATGAGTATGAAAAAAATAACAGAAAATGATAAAATTCGCTATTTCATCATAAAATGACATATAAATAACTACTTTAGGTAAATTAGAACTATACATATCATGGAGAGAAGTTTCGAATAATGTTTGAAAACTCCAGCTTATATACTGGTTCTCTCCCCTATCATAGAAAGGCTACTATTTCTGAAACATCTTTATCGGATTTCTGGTTTTCAGATGTGGTAATAATCATATTTTTATTTTAGTGGACCGCTTAGGTGAGGACAGGAATGGGATTAAGGATGGTGGCCCACTAAATTCTAATTACTTCAAAAAAAAAAAAAAAAAAAGTTCTAACTACTTCAGCAGAACTGCATAATGAAACTGGCACAGCACCTGCCTACTCTGATCCTCTGGCCCTGTCCAGTAAGATGTATTAAATGTATACATAAAGGCAGAAACCCTAATGAATAATAAAAAGGAAAAGCATAGTTTTAAATTGAAAGTAAACATTCCCATATGTATTAAAATTGCATTGTCCAAAACAGTATCCACTAGTCACAGATTTATTTATTTTAAACCTAACTATTGCAACTCTTGAAATGTGGCTAGTCTGAATGGAGGCATTCTGTAAGTGTAAAATGCACACCTCATTTAGAAGATTACATACAAAACCAAGAGTATAAAATAGCTCTTTAACAATTTTACATCAATACATGTAAAATTACATTTTAAATAAAATATAATTTAAAAATTAAGTTGAACTGTTTGTGTTTGCTTTTTAAATATGACTACTAGAATCTTAAAGTTACATATTCGCTAGTATTTTTCATTTTATCATATTTCTATGGACAGTTGTATTAGAACATTATTGGTCTGGGCTTTAGTTTGGCCAATGCAATATGCTTAGTCATGTCTGACTCTTTGTGAGACCATGGACTATACAGTTCATGGAATTCTCCAGGCCAGAATACTGGAGTGGGTAGCTGTTCCCTTCTCCAGGTATAACTTAATAGCTATGTGATCATGAACTTTTTATTTTAACTTCTCTGAGGTTCAAAGATTTTTACTCTGTAAATAAAGAATAATAATATTAAAGGCTTAAGGTTACGGAAAAGGTACTTAGCACAGTCCCTGGATCACAGAAAGTGCTAGGCAAATTTATATTTTTCTTCCAACACTAGGAAAGAAAGAACTGTATTCTGCCCACCTTGCCTCTAACAACTAGCTTTATGTTGGCAGCCATATCTGTTAGTTTCTTTCAGCTATGTTTAATTTGGATGTGAAATGGGTATAATAATATTACAATTGTTTTGAACATAGCTATATGTACAAATTGCTTTTCTGAGTTCTTTTAACTTCAAATATTCAAATATTAATTATTGAATACTGAGAGATTCAAAATATTAAAAATAGAAAAAAGATTGTCTACCAGGAATCCTCAATTTATCCTCAGGATTTAGGATAAAATAAATTCAAGTTAATTCTGACAAAAAATGATGTACTCAGTAAGGCTGTTATATTTGACATCATCAAAATGGTGGCCAATATATTTTATCTTCAATTATGTTTATTAAAATTAAAATACCTGCTCCCTAATTTTACAAGCTTTTTTAAAGTGGCAAGTTTTATCCAAATTTGGGAAAAATGTTGTCTCTCTTAAAACCAGATAGATATCTTTGAGCAGCTGTTTGTGTCCTTTCTAAAAGTAAAGCTATTTTACCCAATGAATATAAACCATACTTCACAGCAACACTGTCTCCATTAAGGAAGGCAAAATCTGCCTGATATCCAGGAAATTTGTTTAATCAGCAGGCAACTTATGGTGACAATCCAATGGGTAACTCTATCCTTTACTTTTTAATGGGATTACAAATTTCCTTCTAATAAGCATAGCTTGTTCTCCCTTTTCTCTTTTGTAAAGTACTATTGTCTAAATATGTGGAGAGAGAAATTAAAACAACTAATCTATGTGTGATTAATTTATTCTTAGTTATTGGGGGGAGGAGGAAGCCTCACTGGCTCAGAGGTAAAGAATACTCCTAACAATACAGGAGATGCAAGTTCGACCCCTGGGTAGGGAAGATCCCCTGACAGAGGAAATAGCAACCCACTACAATATTCTTGCCTGGGAAACCCCATGAACAGAGGAGCTTGGCTGGCTACAGGCCATGGGGTCACAAAGAGTCAGAAGAGACTCAGCAACTAAACAACAACAGCAATATTGTGAGGAGGTGCTTCCAGAAGTGAAAAATGAAGGCAGGTGACATGGACTCTGGGCACTTCTTAAGAACAGAATCCTTACCTATGGAATACTTTGAGCAGGATATCCCTGGTTGAGAGCTGCTTATTGCAACAGCAATAATAACAACAACCTTACACATCTATGTACTTATAAGACATGGCTTTCTGGAGAATGTGATAAAGCTGTACAGAACTAAGATTATATAATAGAGTTAAAATGGATATGTTTCATAACTTCAGTGCTCTTTGTTGAGTGAGATAACAAACACAATTTACAGAGGCTTCATCTATTATACAATAAATATGTTGTAGGTTTTATATACAGAGTACATGTACAATGTAGAGAGAAATATTTTTGAAGAGCCACAGGAGCTGTTCCAGACCTCACTTTACTTTGTTTTTGCTTCTTAATTACTTGAATCCTAAAAATCATTAGTAACATATGATCCTGGCTTAGATTAAAGTAAATTTAAGAATGAGTCTTTATTTTTGACTCAGAATACATTATGCATAAACTATACTTTCACTCTGACTTTATCTTTTGTATGTAAGTTAGAAAATTAAAAGTGAACCTTTCCACAAATGTAAGTACTGGGTTTCAATGATACCTTACATCTGCATTTCTATAAAAATGGACACTAACCTTGTTCTCTGAAGGAAATAAGGTTCAAAAAATAGGACTCCACAGTTCTAAACTGAGCTTGTTATCATGATTGTATATAATAATTTGCATTATTCTTTATATAATCTTCTGTGAAACACCATTTCCACAACATGTAATGTATTTTTCATTTCATGTCCTCATCCAATGTATATAATATATGGGTACAGTGAATATGAAAGCTTTGCAAACTGAATATACTTAATCCAAAACTTTTCCAGGTTTTCAATTAAAAAAAATTATAACAGATATAAAACATAAATAATCATAAAGTTGACATGGTAGAACAATGCATATCAAGGGAACATTCTAGTCAAGGGAACAAAGATGCATAGCTCTACTAATCTTTTTTTCATACAAAAAATGGTAGGGCAGTGATCTGTGTATCCTTAAAACACCTGCCTGTCTCGGAATGGCTGTGATTGCATATCTGGAGCATATGTCCCTTTATAAAGCAAATTTCTGTGCTTTATTGAGCCCATCTTTGCATGAAATTTTCCCTTGGTATCTCTAATTTTCTTGAAGAGATCTCTAGTCTTTCCCATTCAGCTGTTTCCCTCTATTTCTTTGCACTGATCACTGAGGAAGGCTTTCTTATCTCTCCTTGCTATTCTTCGGAACTCTGCATTCAAATAGGTATATCTTTCCTTTTCTCCTTTGCCTTTAGCTTCTCTTCTTTTCACAGCTATCTGTAAGGCCTCCTCAGACAACCATTTTGCCTTTTTGCATTTCTTTTTCTTGGGGATGGTCTTGATCCCTGCCTCCTGTACAATGTCACAAACCTCTGTCCATAGTTCTTCAGGCACTCTGTCTCTCAGATCTAATCCCTTACATCTATTTCTCACTTCCACTGTAAAATCATAAGGAATTTGATTTAGATCATACCTGAATGGTCTGTGGTTTTCCCTACTTTCTTCAATTTAAGTCTGAATTTGGCAATAAAGAGTTCATGATCTGAGCCACAGTCAGCTCCCGGTCTTGTTTTTGCTGACTGTATAGAGCTTCTCCATCTTTGGCTGCAAAGAATATAATCAATCTGATTTTGGTGTTGACCATCTGGTGATGTCCATGTGTACAGTCTTCTCTTGTATTGTTGGAAGAGGGTGTTTGCTATGATCAGTGCGTTCTCTTGGCAAATCTCTATTAGCCTTTTCCCTGGTTCATTCATACTGCAAGGCCAAATTTGCCTGTTATTCCAAGTATTTCTTGACTTCCTACTTTTGCATTCCAGCCCCGTATGAGAAAAAAGCATGTTTTTGGGGTGTTACTTCTAGAAGGTTTTGTAGATCTTCATAGAACCATTCAACCTCAGCTTCTTCAGCATTACTGGTTGGGGCATAGACTTGGATTACCGTGATATTAAATAGTTTGTCTTGGAAATGAACAGAGATCATTCTGTCGTTTCTGAGATTGCATCCAAGTACTGCATTTCAGATTCTTTTGTTGACTACGATGGCTATTCCATTTCTTCTAAGGGATTCTTGCCCAAAGTAGTAGATATAATGGTCATCTGAGTTAAAGTCACCCATTCCATCCATTTTATTTTGCTGATTCCTAAAATGTCAATGTTCACTCTTGCCATCTTCTGTTTGATCACTTCTAAATTGCCTTGATTCATGGACATAACATTTCAGGTTTCTATGCACTATCACTCTTTATAGCATCAGAATTTACTTCCACCACCCGTCATATCCACAACTGGTTGTTTTTGCTTTGGCTCCATCTCTTCATTCTTTCTGGAGTTAGTTCTCCACTGGTCTCCAGTAGCATATTGGACACCTACCGACCTGGTCAGTTCATCTTTCACTATCCTATCTTTTTGCCTTTTCACATTGTTCATGGGGTTTTCAAGGCAAGAATAATGAAGTGGTTTCCCATTTCCTTCTCCAGTGGACCACGTTTTGTCAGAACTCTCCACCACGAGGCCTCCATCTTGCGTGGCCTTACAAAGCATGGCTCATAGTTTCATTGAGTTAGACAAGGCTGTGGTCCATGTGATAAGATTAGTTTTCTGGGATTGTGGTTTTCAGTCTGCCCTCTAATGGAGAAAAATAAGATGTTTATGGAAGCTTCCTGATGAAAGAGACTACCTGAGGGGGAAACTGTCTTGTTCTGATGGGTGGAGCCATGCTCAGTTCAGTTAAGTCGCTCAGTTGTGCCCGACTATCTGCGACCCCATGAATTGCAGCACGCCAGGCCTCCCTGTCCATCACCAACTCCCGGAGTTCACTCAAACTCACATCCATCGAGTCAGTGATGCCATCCAGCCATCTCATCCTCTGTCGTCCCCTTCTCCTCTTGCCCCCAATCCCTCCCAGCATCAGAGTCTTTTCCAATGAGTCAACTCTTCGCATGAGGTGGCCAAAGTACTGGAGGTTCAGCTTTAGCATCATTCCTTCCAAAGAACACCCAGGACTGATCTCCTTTAGAATGGACTGGTTGGATCTCCTTGCAGTCCAAGGGACTCTCAAGAGTCTTCTCCAACACCACAGTTCAAAGCATCAATTCTTTGGCACTCGCTTTCTTCACAGTCCAACTCTCCCATCTGTACATGACCACTGGAAAAACAATAACCTTGACTAGACGAACCTTTGTTGACAAAGTAATGTCTCTGCTTTTGAATATGCTATCTAGGTTGGTCATAATTTTCCTTCCAAGGAGTAAGCGTCTTTTAATTTCATGGCTGCAGTCACCATCTGCAGTGATTTTGGAGCCCCAAAAAATAAAGTCTGACACTGTTTACACTGTTTCTCCATCTATTTCCCATGAAGTGATGGGACCGGATTCCATGATCTTCATTTTCTGAATGTTGAGCTTTAAGCCAACTTTTTCACTCTCCTCTTTCACTTTTATCAAGAGGCTTTTTAGTTCCTCTTCACTTTCTGCCATAAAGGTGGTGTCATCTGCATATCTGAGATTATTGATATTTCTCCTGTCAATCTTGATTCCAGCTTGTGCTTCTTCCAGCCCAGCATTTCTCATGAAGTACTCTGCATATAAGTTAAATAAGCAGGGTGATAATACACAACCTTGACGTACTCCTTTTCCTATTTGGAACCAGTCTGATGTTCCATGTCCAGTTCTAACTGTTGCTTCCTGACCTGCATATAGGTTTCTCAAGAGGCAGGTCAGGTGGTCTGCTTTCAGAATTTTCCACAGTTTACTGTGAGCCACACAGTCAAAGGCTTTGGCATAGTCAAAGCAGAAATAGATGTTGTTCTGAAACTCTCTTGCTTTTTTGATGATCCAATGGATGTTGGCAATTTAATCTCTGGTTCCTCTGCCTTTTCTAAAACCAGCTTGAACATCTGGAAGTTCATGGTTCACATATTGCTGAAGCCTGGCTTGGAGAATTTTGAGCATTACTTTATTAGCATATGAGATGAGTGCAATTGTGCAGTAGTTTGAGCATTTTTTGGCATTGCCTTTCTTTGGGATTGGAATTAAAACTGACATTTTCCAGTCCTGTGGCCACTGCTGAGTTTTCCAAATTTGCTGGCACATTGAGAGCAGCACTTTCACAGCATCATCTTTCAGGATTTGAAATAGCTCAACTGGAATTCCATCACCTCCACTAGCTTTGTTCATAGTGATGCTTTCTAAAGCCCACTTGACTTCACAATCCAGGATGTCTGGCTCTAGGTGAGTGATCACACCATCGTGATTATCTTGGTCATGAGATCTTTTTTGTACAGTTGTTCTGTGTATTCTTGCCATCTCTTCTTAATATCTTCTGCTTCTGTTAAGTCCCTACCATTTCTGTCCTTTATTGAGCCCATCTTTGCATGAAATGTTCCTTTGGTATCTCTAATTTTCTTGAAGAGATCTCTAGTCTTTCCCATTCAACTGTTTTCCTCTATTTCTTTTCATTGGTCACTGAGGAAGGCTTTCTTATCTCTTCTTGCTATTCTTTGGATCTCTGCATTCAGATGCTTGTATCTTTCCTTTCCTCCTTTGCTTTTCGCTTCTCTTCTTTTCACAGCTATTTGTAAGGCCTCCCCAGACAGCCATTTTGCTTTTGTGTATTTCTTTTCCATGGGGATGGTCTTGATCCCTGTCTCCTGTACAATGTCACAAACCTCAGTCCATAATTCATCAGACACTCTATCAGATCTAGTACCTTAAGTCTATTTCTCACTTCCACTGTATAATCATAAGGGATTTGATTTAGGTCATACCTGAATGGTCTAGTGATTTTCCCTACTTTCTTCAATTTAAGTCTGAATTTGGCAATAAAGAGTTCATGATCTGAGACACAGTCAGCTCCCGGTCTTGTTTTTGTTGACTGTATAGAGCTCTCCATCTTTGGCTGCAAAGAATATAATCAATCTGAATTCGGTGTTGACCATCTGGTGATATCCATGTGTAGAGTCTTCTCTTGTATTGTTGGAAGAGGGTGTTTGCTATGACCAGTGTGTTCTCTTGGCAAAACTCTATTAGCCTTTGCCCTGCTTCATTCAGTATTCCAAGGCAAAATTTGCCTGTTACTCCAGGTGTGTCTTGACTTCCTACTTTTGCATTCCAGTCCCCTATAATGAAAAGGACATCTTTTTTTTGGTGTTATTTCTAAAAGGTCTTGTAGGTCTTCATAAAACCATTCAACTTTGGCTTCTTCAGCATTACTGGTTGGGGCATAGACTTGAATTACTGTGATATTGAATGGTTTGCCTTGGAAATGAACAGAGATCATTCTGTCATTTTTGAGATTGCATCCAAGTACTGCATTTCAGACTCTTTTGTTGACCATGATGGCTACTCCATTTCTTCTAAGGGATTCCTGCCCACAGTAGTAGATATAATGGTCATCTGAGTTAAATTCACCCATTCCAGTCCATTTCAGTTCACTGATTCCTAGAATGTCAGTGTTCACTCTTGCCATCTCCTGTTTGACCACTTCCAATTTGCCTTGATTCATGGACCTAACATTCCAGTTTCCTATGCAATATTGCTCTTTACAGTATCGGACCTTGCTTCTATCACCAGTCACATCCACAACTGGGTATTCTTTTTGCTTTGTCCCATCCCATCATTCTTTCTGGAATTATTTCTCCACTGATCTCCAGTAGCATATTGAGCACCTACTGACCTGGGGAGTTCCTCTTTCAGTATCCTATCATTTTGCCTTTTCATACTGTTTTTGGGGTTCTCCAGGCAAGAATACTGAAGTGGTTTGCCATTCCCTTCTCCAGTAGACCACATTCTGTCAGACCTCTCCACCATGACCCGGCCATCTTGGGTGGCCCCACAGGGCATGGCTTAGTTTCATTGAGTTAGACCAGGCTGTGGTCCGTGTGATTAGATTGACTAGTTTTCTGTGATTATGGTTTCAGTGTGTCTGCCGTCTGATGCCCTCTTGCAATACTTACCATCTTACTTGGGTTTCTATTACCTTGGATGTGGGGTATCTCTTCACGGCTGCTCCAGCAAAGCGTAGCCACTGCTCCTTATCCTGGACGAGGGGTATCTCCTCACCGCCACCCCTCCTGACCTTGAATGTGAGCCATGCTCAGTAAATCTTTAATCCAACTTTCTGTCCATGGGCAGGGTTGTGTTCCCTCCCTGTTATTTGACCTGAGGCCAAACTGTGGTGCAGGTAACGAAGATAGCCTCCTTCAAACGGACTCATGCATGCATTGCTACACTCTATACCCCCAACCCTGCAGCAGGCCACCAATGACCCACACCTCCACTGTATACTCCTGGAACTTCCAGATGTTCAAGCTGAATTTAGAAAAGGCAGAGGAGTGAGACATCAAATTGCCAACATCTGTTGGATCATTGAAAAAGCAAGAGAGTTCCAGAAAAGAAAAAAAAAAAAATCTTCTTCTGCTTTACTGGCTATGCCAAAGCCTTTGTGTGGATCACAACAAACTGTGAAAAATTCTTCAAGACATGGGAATACCAGACCACCTGACCTGCCTCTTGAGAAATCTGTTATGCAGCTCAGGAAGCAACAGTTAGAACTGGACATGGAACAACAGACTGGTTCCAAATAGGAAAAGGAGTATGTCAAGGCTGTATATTATCACCCTGCTTATTTAACTTACATGCAGAGTACACCATGAGTAACGCTGGGCTGGAGGAAGCACAAGCTGGAATCAAGTTTGCCGGGAGAAATATCAACAACCTCAGATATAGAATTGACATGACCCTTATGGCAGAAACTGAAGAACTAAAGAGCCTCTTGATGAAAGTGAAAGAGGAGAGTGAAAAAGTTGGCTTAAAACTCAGTATTCAGAAAACTAAGATCATGGCATCTGGTCCCATTACTTGATGGCAAATAGATGGGGAAACAATGGAAACAGTGACAGACCTTATTTTCTTGTGCTCCAAAATCACAGCAGATGGTGACTCCAGCCAAGAAATTAAAAGATGCTTGCTCCTTGGAATAAAAGTTTTGACCAACCTAGACAGCATATTAAAAAGCAGAGACGTTACTTTGCCAACAAAGGTCCATCCAGTCAAAGTTATGGTTTTTCCAGTAATCATGTATGGTTGTGAAAGTTGGAGTATAAAGAAAACTGAGCATTGAAGAACTGATGCTTTTGATCTGTGGTCTTGGAGCAGACTCTTGAGAGCCTCTTGGACAGCAAGGCAATCCAACCAGTCCACCCTAAAGGAAATCAGTTCTGAATATTCATGTGAAGGACTGATGCTGAAGCTGAAACTCCAAGACTTTGGCCACCTGATGCCAAGTACTGACTCATTTGAAAAGACCCTGATTCTGGGAAAGATTGAACGTGGGAGTAAAAGGGGATGACAGAGGATGAAATGGTTGGATGGCATCACTGACTCAATGGACATGTGTTTGAGTAAACTCTGGGAGTTGGTGCTGGACAGAGAAGCCTGGTGTGCTGCAGTCCATGGGGTCACAAAGATTCAGACACGACTAAGAGACTGAACTGAACTGCACTGAAAACCGATGAATCTGCTTGCCAATTCAAGAGATGTGGATTCAATCCTTGGGTTGGGAAAATGTCCTAGAGTAGGAAATGGCAACCCACTCCAGTTTCCTTGCCTGGGAAATCCCATGGACAGAGAAACCTGGCGAGCTACAACCCATGGGATCGTAAAAAGTTGGACACATCTTAGCAACTAAACAACAGCATAGTGTTTATAAATAAAAATAAGATCTGTAATCTAATTTGACAATAAGTAACAAAGTATTTGGGAATATTGGGAAAAGCATATGGGACAGGTCTCATCAACTTGGACCAACTTGGATCAAGGCACAATTCTTTTGTGCCTAAGAATAGAAAGTCAGTAGGATGTAAGTTTCACTCCTTCTTTCCAACTTCCCTTCCTTTCTCTCTTCCTTCCCTCCACACTCTCTCTCTCTCTTATTTTTTCCTTCTCTCATTCTTCCTTTTATCATTCCTTCCCTTATTACATTCTTTTATTCTTAAACTAACAAAATATGTAAAAAGGCTTTGGAATCTAGTGAATTCTCATCCCAACTATGATATATATAATTTTTATTAATGTCAAGCTCATTGCCATCAAATATTTCATTTGAATCTGTATAACTTTTGTATCTCTTCTATAACAATATATTTTGGATACACATTAAACTTTAAAAGATTCATTTTGCTTATAAACACTAGCTATGATTCCATTTCTGAGTTTCATCTCTCCCACTACCCGCTTTCCTCATCCCAACTTACAACACCTCCATAAATCCATCTCTGATATATATCCATATAATTTATTGAGAATGACATATTACAATTTGTTATGATAACTCAATTTAGTTTGCAATAAGTAACACATACAAAACCATAAAGTTCATGAATGTAGGCCTTTCTACAGTCTTTTTCACCTGTATATTTCCTGTACCCACAGCAGTCCTGGCATATAAAAGAAGTTTTATAAATATTTTTGTGGGTAAAAATGAATAAAACTTATTATAAAGAGTTTGTTCTCTTGATGAGTTTTGTCTTGTATAGAGATGATTCATATATTAATCTGCCAGTTTTACCTGGAATGTTGGAGAAATTGTTGTGATAACCTGTAATCAACACGGTCATAAGGGAGCAATCACTATGGTCCTGTTTTCTCCTTTTGCTATTTGTGATACTATGTCGTGACATCTGCTCTTTACTTCAGAGTTTCTCATTACTAGGATTAGATTTTATTTAAACAATTGCTTCAGATGTACCTTATTATGGCCTTTCAGGAAAAGCTTTGCTTCATTCTAATATGATGTCTATATTGATCATGTGATGCTATAAATATAACTTTTCAAAATAAGAATTCTCTATAGCAATATTTGTATCATTATCAGATTCATAATTCTTTTGTACCTTGGGAGAGATTACACTTAGAAACAAGTTTCACTTCCTTCTCGGAGTGAGTCTTGAAAATAGATCTTCCATTTGAGTAGCACCATTAAAGCTTTGGTTTAACGATATTCAATTTGGATTCCAAGTCAGTAACTCTAGGTTATTAGACAGCCACCTGCCATAGCATGCACATCATATTGGAACATGGAAAGCACAGAAAATGTATTGATGGACTGGCTGGCTTTAAATATTAAAATGAAAATCTGACTATATCACCCATTGCTTAAATTCTCCATGATTCACCCCCCCCACCCATCCCCTTTCTCCCACCAAAACAAAAACAAACCCCACAACTCATGATAGTGCACTTCAGAACCCTCCCTGGTCCCCCAAAGCTTGCTCTTGCCCAGCTCTCTAATCTCAGCTCTTAGAGGCGTCTCCACTTGCTCAGTCTACAACAGCCAAACTGACCTACACACTCATCTTTAAACATGCCTTCCAATTGCCACATCAGGGGCTCAGCCTTTACACTGATTACTCATTTTTTGGAAATATTTTTACAAAGCTGACTTTCCCCCTCATTTACATCATATGTTGTCTTTTTGAGGAGGCCTTTCAGAATCAGTGTATGTAACATTCCTTCTGTGATTTATACTATTGCCATTTTATTTGCTTCACACCATTTATCTCTGATATTATCTTTACTTATTTTTTATTTTCATTTTAGTTGCTTGTGCCTGCTTGCTAAGTCACTTCAGTCATGTCCAACTCTTTGAGACCTTATGGACTGTAGCCCTCCAGGCTCCTCTGTCCATGGGATTCTTTAGGCAAGAATACTGGAGTGGGTTGCTATGTTCTCTTCCAGGGGAGTCTCCCTGACAAAGGGATTGACTCTATATCTCTTATGTCTCCTGCATTGGCAGGTGGGTTCTTTAACTGGATTCAGCTGCTGATACGGGAAACAATTGGAACTATTTCAGTGTTGCTACAAGGCTCATGAAAACAGAAATAAGAGAATTGAGTCATTTTTCTTCTGCGTTTTAAAAAGTACATATATCAGAAACAAAATAGTATTAAAAAGCTTGTAGGAAATCACACATTTTTTTTTTCCCCTGAAAAGTGTTTTAATTTCTTTGTCATCATGGCTCTTACGTAAAAGGGTCTACCTTAGTTTGTTAGTTGGTACTATGGTACTATAACAAGTACCATAGACTGGTTGGCTTATAAACAAAATAAATTTTCTCCTTATGGGTTCAGAGCCTGGGAAGTCCAAGGTCAAGGTGCTGGAAGATTTGACATCTGGTGAGTCCTGCTTTTAGGTTCACAGCCCTCTCTCCCTGTGTTCTCAAATGGCCAAAGGGGCAAGGGATCTATCTGGAGCTTCTTTGATAAGAGCACTAACTCAATTCATGAGGATTCTACCCTCAGAACCAAATCACCTCTCGAAGGCCTCATCTCCAGATACCATAATATTGGGGATGAGGTTTCAACATATGAATTTTAGGGGGACGCAAACTTTCAAACTATACCCGAGTTGTAGCTGCTTCCTATAGTTGTTACCATGCTGTTACCTTCACGTACTGTTTTTGGCTTTTTGGCTATCTGGTTAACACTTTTATAGTTATTTAACAATACTTCCCTGGTGGCTCAGATGGTAAAGTGTCTGCCTACAATGCAGGAGACCCAGGTTCTATTCCTGGGTCGGGAAGATCTTCTGGAGAAGGAAGTGGCAACCCGATCCAGGACTCTTGTCTGGAAAATCCCATGGACGGCCAAGCGTTGTAGGCTACAGTCCATGGGGTTGCAAAGAGCTGGACACAACTGAGTGACTTCACTTTCACTTTCAACAATGCTTTATCTGTGAAAACCTCTATTAAAAAAGTAGATATGATTCCTGTCTCTCTACTAGACTGATGGGTTATCTATTGACATCTATATTTATATCTAGAGATAGAAACAGAGATAGAGATACAGAGATTTATGTGGATATTTACATATATTTCCTAGTTGGACTAGTTGACATTTCCTTGTGGCTTAATGGTAAATAAACTGCCTGCAATGCGAGAGACCTGAGTTTGATCCCTGTTCAATCCCTGGGTCAGGAAGATTACCTGGAAAAAGAAATGGCTACCCATTCCAGTACTCTTGCCTGGAGAATTCAACGGACAGAGGAGCCTGGCAGGCTACAGTCCATGGGGTTACAAAGAGTTGGTCATGACTGAGTGACTAACATGTTCAGCCTATTTCCTGGAATGTTTAATTTTTTACAGCTTCTTCTGTTTGGGTTATTGATGGTTGGTATTCTACTGAAAGTTAGCTTTCTTGTATATAGGAAATTGTACTTGTGTAATTTTCCAAGATCTGTTAACCTCAGAATTCTTAAATGTGACTATTGACTTAAAATTTGAAAAGGGATCAGTGTTATATTTTATACAGTCAGAATCATGCCCCAGAAAAGTCCCTGTCTCTGTACCAACAGCCTGGAGGTAGCTGGGGAGTTGATCTCACAGAGAAAGCTTTTATACTTTTGACAGCTAAAAAGTTGATGTTGAAGTATATTATTCAACATTGAAGTATATTATAAACTGCTTCTTTGAGATTGGATAGTTTAATACATGAATATTAAATTCCCATCCCCGGTAAAGCTACCTAGACACAAAAATGCATGTTTGCAAGGACGTAGTAAATAGACTTCCACATTCTAAAGGGATTTTCTAGTAGTTATATCTCAATTTCATTTTAACAGAAAACTCTCTAGAGAAAGGAATTATGGTAAGTTTAAGGGTAGAAAGTGGCTATCTTGTCTCAGAGGGTGTGGAATAAGAACAGCATAGGGAAATACTTAAATTCCAAATGGAGAGACGTGAATAGTGATAAAAAAGAGAGCATCATTTTGAGCTAAATAAATCAGAAGAAAATGAGAAAAGAGAGAAGAAAGAAAATGGTGAGAACGAGCTGTTAGTTGTTTTCCAAATTTATAGGACACAGAAAAAGGAGAATTCTGGTGAAAGTGCAATTCATATGTGTACACTTTAGTTCTTTTTTATTGTTTAATTTGCTTTCTTTTTGCTAAATGAGATTAACTCTCTAAGTCTGTAAAGTACTTTCTTGTGCCTTTGGCTATTTTCCTAATTCAGAGTTATTTTAAGTGAGTGTACTGAGGTTTTAGAACAGTTATTTAAGGTAAAATTTCAACCCAGCTCTCTCCAGGGAAAACATTTTAGATATATCAACTTGGTAATTCAGTGGGAAAAGATCACTTTTCTTGCCAATTTTTCAGATTTGTTTCCTATGCAGGTTTAACAATTTATTAGAGTAAACAAATGCAATTCAACATTACTCTCAAAAAGAACCTGTAACATGCTGAAACTGATGAAATCAAAAGGCTTTTCAATGGTAAAAGTATTCATGAAAAAAATGTATTTTTCTACAAGTTTTTTAAATACTATTTTGTTTTTGATTTATAAACTTTGAAAAAAGTATTATAGAAAATAGACAAAATTCATTTTTTCTCAAAATAGAAACTCATTTTCTCAAAATGAGTATATCACCTACTTGGATGCCCAGTGCATGGCTGAGAATCACATTTTTTTCATTCTCGTTAGAATTAAAAAAAAAATTATCTGCTATAAATTTAGTTGCTAAATTTCTGATTTAAGGACATTGATTTGTGTTTTTAAATGCCTTTAATGATACATCATTTAACTTTTCAAAAATTAACTTAATCTAGATCTTGTAAAAACATCATCAGTGTTCAAATTCCAGAGTTTAGTGTATCTGCCCCAAAGTATAACTATTTCACCAAAGGATTTAAGCCAGTAATCAAAGTTGTATCTTATGTAGAGAAGGAAAAGCAATATTCCTACTATTAGGGGAAAAGTAGATGTTGAGAAATCACCCTCTGGGTAAAATGTAAGTGAGGAAATGGCATGATTTATTGCCGTGTGTGGTATTAGCATGTATATGGGTATAACAAATTAAACTCATGTTTCTGCTAATAAGTAAACCAGCAAATGACAGTATCCAGAGAAAAGTCTCTAAGAAAATCTACCTGATAGTTTTGTGGTTTCTAAATTAGCCTTTTAAATTTTAATGATGGTGTCATAGAAGGAACATCATATTTCATAGCTTTGGAAATACAATGCAACTTCAGAAATAACACAGGCTTTCTAAGAAATCCTTTGCTCTCTGTAAATAAGTATTTCAAAAGTTTTGTTAGGAAAGCATTTTTGAGATTTCTACCGGTTGGCAGAATATATATCACTGTATTTCCCCAAAGGACTTATCTATTCTAAAACACATTTAAATAAAAACTACTGTATTTAAATTAAAATTTGTTTGATGTTTTGGTTGTGAGATACTCCCAACCTATTTTAAATTTATTTTTCTCTTTTAATTTAAAATATCACATTTTGGAGTAAAAAGTGCTTTCTACCTTTTAAATCAAAACCTTAGATTGCATTACAGGAAAAACAACTCTTGTAACAGGAAAAGTAAGGTTGAATAGCAAATAAATTAGATTCAGGCTTGAGATAACAGAAATAGCTGTAATCAGAAGATATGTCTTATTATTACAGATGGAGATAATGGTGAGAAAAGTGTGGGAGAATGCCGAAGGCTTCTTTTTAAATAAATGTAACAATATATTATCTACATGGCTTATTTTCACATATATATCTTTCGTAAATGTCTTTTTCCAGAGTATGTTTTTTAATAAGAAGAAACAATTTTTACCATCAAATTAATTGCTTGTCATTAAAATTGACAAGCATTACTGAGTGCTTTTTTTTATATTGAATGTTTTTGATATAATGTCCTCAAGACCATATGTTATGTACAGTAGGGTAAACAAACCAAATGCAATTTAACTCCTGTCTTCAAGAAGCTTATTATCTCTTTTGAAAATATTATATGCTCAAGAAAAAAAAATTGAGATATATTTTGTATTAAATAATTCAGTGACAGATTTTTAAATTTAAGACAGAGAAATAAATATAAATGTGTGCTTATTGGACTCTGAGGAATCAGGCAGGCCTGTGAAGTATTTCAGGGAAAGGAATACTTGGTTTTAACAGAAAATATTTTGCTGTATGTTACAGAATAGAGGATAGGAGAAAAGAAACTCAAGTGGAAATATTTGCTTTAGGGTCAGAGTATTTAACCTTGCAAAACAATCTGGACTTATGGCCTAATTTGGAAAAGTTTCTTAACACTTCCAGACATCATTTTCCTCATATGTAAATGAAACAGTTAGGTGAGAATTTTTTACACATTTTTCAGTACTGAAACTTCAGTGGCTCAGAGTGGCTTATCGGGAGCTATTGGAAGCAATCAAATGGATACTAGTATAAGATTTGGCTAACTGTTGATATTTGAATGTAATTGTTATATTTCTTAGGCATAGAATATTTTAAAGAAGCCTATAGAAAATAAATGTACTTTTCAAAAATGATTTTAAATGTTATTACAAGATTTATAATACAATAAGATAAGAAATTAATATATATGTAGTATTACTATATAACACTAATTTTATGTTATGTATAAAATGATATACTAATGTACATTATGTATGGGGGCTGATGGCTCATCAGTAAAGAATCTGCCTACAGTGCAGGAGATCCCAGTTCAATTCCAGTGTCTGGAAGATGCCCTGGAGAAGGAAATGGCAACCTACTCTAGTAATCTTGACTGGAAAATCCTATGGACAGAGGAGCCTGGTGGGCTACAGGTCATCGGATCACAAAGAGTCAGACACAGCCTAGTGACTAAAAACAATACATCATATATAGTATTATATACTAATTATATATATGTAGTTTTATTATTATGAAATAACGTTCATATTTCATGTCAACACAATAAAAATTTAAATATAAAATTTTTCTCTGCCCTTTGGTCTCCTCTCTACCCCCACTGTGAACCCTGTACCTGCATTATAATTTGACCAAACCTCCCCATCAGCAGGAACACCTACTCACCAGAAAAAGCAATACGACACACTCCTAGCATTGACAACTCCTTAAAAGACAATGTTCCTTCCAAATCTTGTAAAGAGCCCCAATGATGCTTAGATTTGGATTGTGTAAAGCATCAGTGGGCTTCCTGGTGGCTCAGCAGTAAAGAATCTGCCTGCAGTGCAGGAGATACCAGTTCAATTCCAGGGTAGGAAGAGCCCCTGGAGGAGGAAATGCCAACCCATTCCAGTATTCTTGCCTGGAAATCCCATGAACAGAGGAGGCTGGTGGGCTAAGGTCCACGGGGTCACAAAGAGTCTGACAGGACTAAAGCAATTTAGCACGCAGGCACGCAAACTGTCAATAATACACCATTTAATGTACAGCTCTCTGTCTCATGAAACTTATTATCACTGTACCTTCACTTCTAATGGGAAGAATAGCTCTGGAAGCTTTCTGAGGTGCTCTTCCCAGATTATAATCCTCAAATTTAGCCTGAATAAAATCTTCCATTTCTTTCTTAGATCGACTGATTAATTTTCCAATGACATATACTTGGCACAACTGGTATGATATCAGATACACTGGTCAGAAGTCACCAGGAGTCTACCTGGGATGATGCTTGGTGCCAGTGTGGGCCCTCTGAGCTCCAACAGCTTCTCAGGGCTCCTCAGGTGTTCCCGTGAGTTTTCCTGGGATTCAGATCTCAGGATCTCACTGTTTGGGTGATAATCCTAAAAATTTTATCTGAGGTGGTTTTCTTTTCAGACTTGGAGTCTTAAAGTACCACCAGTGCATATCCTAGGGGGGCCTAAGGGGTCAGGACAAGAGGCCAAGGGAAACAGGGGTGACTGGTTAAATTTGGCTTACATTAAAAAAAAAAAAAGTTGATATATGGTCCAAACAAAACTATTGCTGGTGACATAAGAGACTGAGTTACTCAGAATAAACAGAAAAATAAAGGCGACAAAGGACCTCGCTGAGCGTCTGAGGAGCTTGCAGAGTGTCGGAGAATTAGTCCTTGCAAGATGATGCACTCCTGCACGTCTTCTAGTCTGCACCGAGACAGGCAGATAAACTGATGTTCTGAGCACCCAGGGTGGTTTTAGGCTTTTGCAGGGGGAAACCAAGCCACACAGAAGTCAAAGGGAACTGGACCAAGGGTAACTCCTTGGTGTACTAGACTCAGAAGCATCACTTTGTGCGATCCATTGCACTATCCTCAGAAAGTTGTTCAGAATGTATCTCATGCTGCATTAGGCTATGGTATTAATAGTGTCTCAAAAGCCAAAGAGCTCACTTGCAAAGAGCTACGTATGGGACTACCAGATGGGTTTTTGTACTGCTTGCTAGTATTTAATTGGGAGGGAAAGGAACTCTGGCCCTGAGATGGCCAAATTGGAGTTCTTTTGACACTCCAAAATAATTTCGAGTCTTGGGTTAAACCACAGTCTTCTGGACCTCTGCCTGCCAGGTCTCTTGGAAAAGAACTATGGTAAATATTTTTATCTTTCCTAAAACTATGGACGGAGGTTCATGACATTGTACAGGGGACAGGGATCAAGAAGATCCCCATGGAAAAGAAATGCAAAAAAGCAAAATGGCTGTCTGAGGAGGCCTTACAAATAGCTGTGAAAAGAAGAGAAGCGAAAAGCAAAGCAGAAAAGGAAAGATACAAGTATCTGAAGGCAGAGTTCCAAAGAATAGCAAGGAGAGATAAGAAAGCCTTCCTCAGAGATCAATGCAAAGATATAGAGGAAAACAACAGAATGGGAAAGACTAGAGATCTCTTCAAGAAAATTAGAGATACCAAGGGAACATTTCATGGAAAGATGGGCTCCATAAAGGACAGAAACAGTATGGACCTAACAAAGAAAAAAGATATTAAGACGAGATGGCAAGAATATACAGAAGAACTGTACAAAAAAGAGCTTCATGACCCAGATAATCAAAATTGTGTGATCACTCACCTAGAGCCAGACATCCTGGAATGTGAAGTCAAGTGAGCCTTAGAAAGCATCACTATGAACAAAACTAGTGGAGGTGATGGAATTCCAGTTGAGCTATTTCAAATCCTGAAAGATGATGCTGTGAAAGTGCTGCACTCAATATGCCAGCAAATTTGGAAAACTCAGCAGTGGCCACACTGGAAAAGGTCAGTTTTCATTCCAATCCCAAGAAAGGCAATGCCAAAGAATGCTCAAAGTACCGCACAATTGCACTCATCTCACACACTAGTAAAGTAATGCTCAAAATTCTGCAAGCCAGGCTTCAGCAGTACGTGAACCATGAACTTCCAGATGTTCAAGCTGGTTTTAGAAAAGGCAGAGGAACCAGAGATCAAATTGCCAACATCCGCTGGATCATTGAAAAAGCAAGAGAGTTCCAGAAAAACATCTATTTCTGCTTTACTGACTATGCCAAAGCCTTTGATTGTGTAGATCACAATAAACTATGGAAAATTCAGAAAGAGATGGGAATACCAGACCACCTGACCTGCCTCTTGAGAAATCTATATGCTGGTCAGGAAGCAACAGTTAGAACTGGACATGGAACAACAGACTGGTCCCAAATAGGAAAAGGAGTACGAAAAGGCTGTATATTGTTACCATGCTTATTTAACTGATATGCAGAGTACATCATGAGAAACGCTGGGCTGGAAGAAGCACAAGCTGGAATCAAGATTGACAGGAGAAATATCAATAACCTCAGATATGCAGATGACACCACCCTTATGGCAGAAAGTGAAGAGGAACTAAAAAGCCTCTTGATAAAAGTGAAAGAGGAGAGTGAAAAAGTTGGCTTAAAGCTCAACATTCAGAAAACGAAGATCATGGCATCTGGTCCCATGACTTCATGGTAGATAGATGGAGAAACAGTGGAAACAATGTCAGACTTTATTTTTTGGGGCTCCAAAATCACTGCAGATGGTGATTGCAGCCATGAAATTAAAAGACACTTACTCCTTGGAAGTAAAGTTATGGCCAACCTAGATAGTATATTCAAAAGCAGAGACATTACTCTACCAACAAAGGTCTGTCTAGTCAAGGCTATGGTTTTTCCAGTGGTCATGTATGGATGTGAGTTGGACTGTGAAGAAAGCTGAGCGCCAAAGAATTGATGCTTTTGAACTGTGGTGTTGGAGAAGACTCTTGAGAATCCCTTGGACTGCAAGGAGATCCAACCAGTCCATTCTAAAGGAGATCAGTCCTGGGTGTTCATTGGAGGGACTGATGCTGAAGCTGAAACTCCAATACTTTGGCCACCTGATGCGAAGAGTTGACTCATTGGAAAAGACCCTGATGCTGGGAGGGATTGGGAGCAGGAGGAGAAGGGGACAACAGAGGATGAGATGGCTGGATGGCATCACTGATCGATGGACATGAGTTTGAGTGAACTCCAAGAGTTGGTGATGGACAGGGAGATCTGGCGTGCTGTGATTCATGGGGTCGCAAGGAGTCGGACACGACTGAGAAACTGAACTAAACTGAACTGAACTGAAAAGTAGATTAGCAGGGAAAAATACATATAGGGCTAGCTCCATGGATCATTTAAATTCCAGAAGCATCTGAATTGTTATAATTTTAAAGAGCCTTTATCTTAAACAACTTTACCTATTTTAATTGGATTCAGAAACTCCAAAGGCTTTAGAATTCCATAATCACCTCAATTGAAAGGTTTGTTGTAGAAGGCTAGTGAAAGATGAATGATATGGAAGGTACCTAAAATTTTAACTACTGGTTCCCTTTTTCTTTATTTGAGTACTCATAATAGTAATCTGAATTCTTTTCCACTCTGAAGACACTATTACATGGTTACCTTCATAAATGACACCGCATGAAGCTGTAGGAAACCTTTTCAGATCAAAGTCCAACTGATTGTCCTAATTAGAGAATTTCTTAAACCCCAGCATAATCCACAAAAGTGTTTGTAAATGGATTACCAAAATGGGTCTAACTAAACCCACCATAGCTGATATTTACATGATAGGAATTTAGGATGGAGGGCTTCTCCCCTAAGCTAAATGAGAGAAAGTAAAACATTCCAACATAGGTAAATGGTTGTGTCAGTCCTTTGATATCATTGAGATGGCCCCCTAATTCTTTGAGGAAAAAAGAACAAAACTGTCTTTGTTTTACAGGTCTAGTCTTTATATGACCAGAGGTATATACATTTATTTTGTTACCTTGATAAGTGGATATTAATATTTGGGGGTATTGATCACTTGATCTGGGTTTTTGATTGTACATTGCTTCCTGTATAAAAACTGAATTTTTCTGCATTGGCCTTGCATTCTGCAAACTTGCTAGATCACTTACTAGTTCTAGGAATGTTTTTGTAGTTTTCTTAGAATTTTACATGTAGATGATAATGTTGTCTTTGAATAAAAATGGATTTGTTTTTTTCCTTTTGATCTTGAGACTGGTTTTCCTTCTGTGCTAGCTTGGATTTCAAGTATCATGTTGAATAGGAACAGTGAAATTAGAGAACATCTTTGCAAGAAAGCATGCATTTTTCAGCATGTTGTTTTGTGTAGATATTCTTTCCTAATTGAGGATCCTCTTCTACTCCTTATTTACTGAGAGTTTTTAAACATAAAAGAATCATAAATTTAAAAATATTTTTATATCCATTGATTTGATCATGTGGGCATTCTAATTTAGATTATTAATATGGGGGTATCAGATTGATTAATATCTGAATATTCAAATTTTCTACACCTTGCATTTCCAAGATAAACATGACTTGGTCATGTCCTGAAATTCATGAGGGATTGATGAGTACTTTATTTTAAAGACTGATTTATTTTATTTTTTGGCTGTGATAGATTTTTGTTGCTACACATGGGCTTTCTCTAGTTGCAGAAAGCCCTTCATTGTGGTGTGTGGGCTGGTCATTGCAGTGGCTTCTCTTGTTGAGCACAGGCTCTAGGGAGAGTGGGCTTCAGTAGTTGAGGCTTGCAAGGGTTAGTTAGTTGCCACTGGCCTAGCTGCTCTGCTGCATGTGGGTTTAAAAAGTACTAATCAGGCTTCCCTGGTGGGATCTTCCCAGACCAGGGATCAAATCAATGTCCCCAGAATTGCAAGGGCAGTTAACCACTGGACCACCAGAACTGCCTGATTAGTTCTTTTTAAAAAATGTTTCCTTCTAATTTGAATATCAGGGTAATGGAATTTTGTAAAACAGTTTGGAAAATGTTCTGTCTTCTATATTCTGGAAGAGATTGTGTAGAATTTGTGTTATCTCTATTTTGAAAATCTGGTAGAATTCACCAGAAAAGTTGTTTAGGTTTAGTGATAGCTTTTATGGAAAGCTTTAAGTTATAAATACAATTTCTTTCAGTTCAGTTCAGTTCAGTCACTCAGTCGTGTCCGACTCTTTGCGACCCCATGACTTGCAGCACGCCAGGCCTCCCTATCCATCACCTTTTTGGCAAAGTAATGTCTCTGCTTTTGAATATGCTATCTAGGTTGGTCATAACTTTCCTTCCAAGGAGTAAGCATATATTAATTTCATGGCTGCAATCACCATCTGCAGTGACTTTGGAGCCCCCCTCCAAAATAAAGTCAATTATTTAATAGTTTAAATTATTAAATAGTTAATAATTAACTATTATTAATAGTGCTGTCGCAGCTTGGCACTCTCGGCTGCCGCCCATGACCTCGGACATAGGGTAGCTCGTCTTGGCTGCCACCTCTGACCTCAGACGTGGGCAGAACTATTAAATGAATAGTTAATTAAGAGTTTAATTATTTATTAATTTCTTTAATAGTCCTCAAAGCATTAAGATTACCAATTTAGTAGCATGTGAGTTTTGGAGGATTTAGTTGCCTTGTTCTGCTGTGTCCTTTTAGGATGGTGCTGACATCTGGACCAAAGAGGTAGGAAGACAGAGGGAGATAGGAAAAGAGAGAGCAAGCGAGAGAGATATTGAAAGCATCATACACTTGCTGCCTCCTTGGGAGCATACCTCTCTTAAGCAGAGAGGAAGATTCCCCTCGTCTCAGCTGTGGTTCCACTGGGCCTCCACTGCTCATACTGTTACCACCACTGTTGGATTGCTTGGGGGCTCATGGACAATAAAATGGTGCATTTTTTTTTAATGGGAAAAAAAGATACATCAAAATGAACGTGAGGGTTATCTACACTGTGCCCAGCATTAGCATTCCCTTTCCTACCTTCCAAACCAGAACTAGAAGACTTTCCTTGGTGCTGTCTTTTTGACTACAGCCCAGTGTCTACTTCCAGTTTTGGGTGCATTAAAATCAGGTTGGGAGACCCAGAGAAAAAATAAAATGGCAGACTCACTGCCAGCTCATTTGATACTTCAGTTTTCCCTCCACTAACCTTCCCTAGTACTCTATACATTTTTAGAGTTACTATAAAAGGAGAAGGAAATGGCCACCCACTCCAGTATTCTTGCCTGGAGAATCCCATGGACAGAGGAGCCTGGAGGGCTGTAGTCCATGGGGTCGCAAGAGTCGGACACGACTTAGCGACTAAACCACTACCGCCATCATAGCTTCTGTGCAGGGTTTATATTTCTGTTCTGTCATAGACAGTGTGCTTATACCACCTTAACCTGGAACAGAAACCCAAATAGATTCTTCCTTAGTGCAATTGTATCACTGTACAATCCTTGAATACTTCTGAGAAACAGCAGAGTGATTTTTACGGACATTAGTTTCTGACCTAGACTGCCTTAGTTCAAATGCTCACTCTACTCCTTACTAACTGTAGACCATGTCCAGATTCTTTAAACTCTTTCTGTCTGTTTTCTCATATTTTTAAAGGGAACAGTGATAATAATAGTATCTTCCTTACAGTAATTTACTTAGTTGTTATAAGTAGGTGCCTAGAATAGTTCTTGGCAAATCAGGCATACTATATATACTTTGCCATTAATAAAGCTTTGAATAAAAATGTTTTCTAACTTACCATCTGTATTGTACAATCAGAAGAATATCTAATAATCAGTAGTAAAAATATTAGGATATATGTGTAACCACTTTTTTCATTTCAGACTTTGTTAAAATGCAGATTATCTCTTTCTGGTTTAGGTCACCACGTTCCCTCTTATCCTATGTCCTTCAGTACATTAGATCAGATTGTCCTGTGAAGATGCAGTGCAAGTGACCTGGTCTTACTACTGTAGCAATTAAATCACATAATCAGAAAGCTAATTTCATTGCACTTTGAAAAGGTTATTAATTGTCGTTGTATATATTTCAGAGAAAGTCAAATATGGGCAAAGGGCATGTTGCTAATAGTCATGCATCAGACAAGATTCAAAGGGAAACTTAAAACCAAGCTTCCTCAGGATGAAGATAACTATCAGAAGACTGATGCTATAAGGGGGGTTAGGCGGAACAGACCATCTTTTACTCTTCCTTCTCTATTCAGGGTAGGTCATTAAAAGTACACTTTAGAGGTTGAGGGGAATTATTACAGATTTTCTCCCAATATCTATACAAATTTAAGCTAAAAATAAAAATGGAACTCATGTTTATATTTGCTGCCTAAATAAAACAAGAACATATAATTCTGTTTCAAGGATATTTGTAGTGATTAAGCCTAAATGCAAGTATGTATGGTTTTAAAAAAGTTTATGGAGGAGGCTGATGAAAAGTCTGGACCAACCAAATTTGTGTGTGTGTGTGTGTGTGTGTATACAATGTATATATATATATATATGCATGTGTATATATTTATACTCTTCAGTTCAGTTGCTCAGTCATGTCCAACTCTTTGGAACTCCACGGACTGCAGCATGCCAGACCATCTTCTTCCATCATCAACTCCTGGAGTTTACCCAAACTCATGTCAATTGAGTCAGAGATGCCATCCAACCATCTCGTCCTCTGTCATCCCCTTCTTCTCCTGCCTTCAATCTTTCCCAGCATGAGGATCTTTTCAAATGAGTCAGCTCTTCGCATCAGGTGGCCAAAGTATTGGAGTCTCAGCTTCAACATCAGTCCTTCCAATGAACACCCAGGACTGATCTCCTTTAGGATGGACTGGTTGGATCTCCTTGCAGTCCAACAGGCTCTCAAGAGTCTTCTCCAACACCACAGTTCACAAGCATCAATTCTTCGGCATTCAGCTGTCTTTATAGTCCAACTCTCACATCCATACATGACTACTGGAAAAACCATAGCCTTGACTAGACGGAACTTTGTTGGAAAAGTAATGTCTCTGTTTTTTAATATGCTGTCTAGGTTGGTCATATTCATACTGTACCTGTGTGTATAACTTTATTTTGTTGTACAGTGAGATAAAGAGGATTAAAATAGCTATTTTATTTATTTACTTTTTTAAGACTAAAAAACCACAATATATGAAATAAAGTCTTCTGGACATAGCTAATTCTAACATTCCTAATGAAAGGCATCACGGTGAGTTTTAGCACTGAACTTTCATGTTTCCAGTAACTGCTGTGTATGTATGTGTGTGTGCACTCAGTGACTCAGTTGTGTCCAATTGTTTGCCACCCCATGGACTATATCCAGGTTCCTCTGTCCATGGGATTTCCCATGCAGGAATATGGGGTGGGTTGCCATTTCCTTCTCCACAGGATCTTCTCAACCACAGGGATCAAACCCACAGTTATTGCATGGCAGGTGGATTCTTTACTGCTGAGCCCCCTGGGAAGCCCTATAAGTGGTTAACAGTCATTAAAGTATAAAAGTACTGATGAGTTTGATACCTGAAAATTTTGATTTATAATAAGAAACAAAAACTTTAAGATTCGGGTGTTTGAAGAAAAGAAATCTTGGTTCTCTTCCAACAGAATGTTGAGAAGCTTGTCTTTGGCAAAGGTTTGTCTTTCGCATGACCAAATCCAGAACTCTGTGATATCACCTAGATCAGACTTATTTTATTCTCAGCCTTTGTCTGAAAGTTTCTTGCTTTGTGTGAAGGGAGTGGGTACCAAAAAGGTAATGATGGGGCCCTCTCTGGAGTGGTCTACCCTCAATGGAGAGGATATTTTATCATTGAGGATTTTCAGAATTACAGTGAATTATGATAATAAAAAGCATTCACTTGGTAGGTTTTAATATTGTCTACAAAGTCTCTATACCCACTCCAGTACTCTTGCTTGGAAAACCCCATGGGCGGAGGAGCCTGGTAGGCTGCAGTCCATGGGGTTGCGAAGAGTCAGACACGACTGAGTAACTTCACTTTCACTTTTCACTTTCATGCATTGGAGAAGGGAATGGTAACCTACTCCAGTGTTCTAGCCTGGAGAATCCCAGGGACGGGGGAACCTGGTGGGCTGCCATCTATGGGGTTGCACAGAGTCAGACACGACTGAAGCGATTTAGCAGCACCACAAAGTCCTATATCATTCATGCCCTATTGCCTGGCCCTAGTGTGTCAGGCACTTGTCCTCACCATTCACATTACCTGGAAAGAAGAAGATGGCAGCTATCCCATTTGTTATATTTTTTTTTTTTTCCAGGGAAAAGGACACCTCTTTCCTTCCCAGGCATTTCAGGAAACCTTATCTTAATGCCTCTGGCTGGAAATTTATACATTTTTGAACCAATGCCCATGGCTAGGAGAGCACTCCTCACCAACTGACTTAACCCAATCATCATACAGAATTATTATATTCTTTGCATCTGAGGATGGAGATGCTCTATACAGTTAGCAAAAGCAAGACCTAAAGCTGACTGTGGCTCAGATCATGAGCTCTTTATTGTAAAATTCAGGCTTAAGTTGAAGAAAGTAGCAATTAAAGAAAGTAGACCATTCAGATATGACCTGAATCAAATCCCTTATTATTATACAGAGAAGGAGACAGATATATTCAAGGGATTAGATCTGGTAGACAGAGTGCCTGAAGAACTATGGATGGAGGTTTGTAACACTGTAGAGGAAGTGGTAACCAAAGTCATCCCAAAGAAAAAAACATGCAAGATGGCAAAATGCTTGTTTGAGGAGGACTTACAAATAGCTGAGATAAGAAGAGAAGAAGGCAAAGAAGAAAGAGAAAAATATGCCCAACTGAATACAGAGTTCCAGAGAATAGCTTGGAAAGATAAGAAAGGCTTGTTAAGTGAAAAATGCAAAGATATGAAAGAAAACAATAGAATGGGAAAGACTAGAGACCTCAGGAAAATTAGAGATACTAATTAGGGGAATATTTCACCCAAAGATGGGCACAATAAAGGACAGAAACATCAGGACCTAACAGAAGTAGAAGATGTTAAGAAGAGTTGGCAAGAATACACAAAATAAACTATACCAGAAAGGTCTTAATGTCCCAGATAACCATTGTAGTGTGGTCCCTTATCTAAAGCCAGACATTCTGGTGTGTTAATCAAGTGGGCCTTAGGAAGTGTTACTATGAATAAAGCTAGTGGAGGTGTGGAATTCCAGCTGAGCTTTTTAAAATTCTTAAAAATGATGCTGTTAAAGTGCTGCACTCACTATGCTAGCAATTTGGGAAAGTTCAGCAACAGCCATAGGACTGGAAAAGGTCATTCCAATCCCAAGGAAAGGCAATGCCAAAAAATGTTCAAATTACCAAACAATTGTGCTCATTTAACATGCTAGAAGTTAACACTCAAACTCCTTCAAGCTAGTTTACAATAGTATGTGAACTGAGGACTTCCAGATGTACACGCTAGATTTAGAAAAGGCAGAGAGGAACCAGAGTTCAAATTGCCAATATCTTTTGGATCATAGAGAAAGTAAGGGAATTCCAGAAAAGGTCTACTTCTGCTTCATTGACTATGTTAAAACTTTTGACTGTGTGAATCACAATAAATTCTGGAAAATTCTTAAAGAGATAGAAATACCAGACCACCTTACCTGTCTCCTGAGAAACCTGTATGCAGGTCAAGAAGCAGCAGTTAGAACCAGACATGGAACAATGGATTGGTTCCAGATTGGGAAAGAAGTATGCAAAGGGTGTGTATATTCTCACCTGCTTATTTAACTGATATGAAGAGTACATCATGCAAAATGCCAGGCTGGATGAATTATAAGCTGGAATCAATAATGCTGGGAGAAATATCAACAACCTCAGATATGCAGATGATATCACTCTGATGGCAGAAAGCAAAGTGGAACTAAAGAGCCTCTTGATGAAGGTGAAAGAGGACAATGAAAGCTGGTTTAAAACTCAACATTCCAAAAATTAAGATCATGGCATCTACTTCATGCCACGTAGATGGACAGAATGTAGAAACAATGGCAGGTTTTATTTTTTTGGGCTCCAAAATCACTGCAGATTGTAACTGGAGCCATGAAATCAAAAGACATTTCCTCCTTGAAAGAATACCTATGACAAACCTAGATAGCATATTAAAAAGCAGAGACATCACTTTGCTGACAAAGATCCATATGGTCAAAGTTGTAGTTTTATATGAGAATTGGACCATAAAGAAGGCTAAACACTGAAGAATTGATGCTTTCAAATTATGGTGCTGGAGAAGACTTTTGAGAGTTCTTTGGATAGCAAGATCAAACCAGTCAATCCTAAAGGAAATCGACCCTGAATATTCATTAGCAGAACTGATGCTGAAGCTGAAACTCCAAAACTTTGGCCACCTGAGGTGAAGAGCAGACTCACTGTCATAGACCCTGATGCTGGGAAAGATTGAGGGCAGAAGGAGAAGGGAATGACAGAGGATGAGATGGTTGGATGGCATCACCAACTCAATGGACACAAGTCTGAGCATAGAGATAGTGAAGGACAGGGAATCCTGGAATGCTGCAGTCCATGGGGTCACAAAGAGTCAAACACGACTTAACAACTGAGCAATCATAGTACAAGCTAACCTCCTATCATAGGGAGTAAGAGTTGCTTACGTTAGAGTAAAGGGTGGCTTCTCTTCAATAAATGGTGCTTGGAAAACTGGACATATATATTTAAAAGAATGAAAATGAAAGGATTAAATTAGAACATTTCCTAACAGCATATGCAAAAATAAACCCCATATGAATTAAAGGCATAAATAAAAGACCAGAATCCAGAGGTGTCTTTTCCAACAGGAAGATGGATGAGTTGTAGAGAGTTTAGTAAATTTCCTTTAGAATTCCTTATGTATACTTTATCTAAGTGATTTTCTATGAAGATGCAAGTGGCATAAATTTGCAAGGTGAAATCTTTGACTCTCTTTCAAGTCCTCCTTCATATCATAACATACATTAGGGGTTCACATGTTTGAACTTCCCTTTGTCAACAGAAAGAGAACAACCCAGTCCTCAGAACATATGTCACTTATTACATTTATCTGTTAAGTCTGTAACCAGCAAGCAACATGCATGGAGTTTTCATTGAGGTCCATGTTTGCATCTTTATTTGGTTAGATATATGAACTTCTGTTCATTGTTCATTTATCTTGACAGGTTGAATAAGCAACCATAAAACACAATTAAATGCATCCTTGAGAGTAATGACATAAGTGATCTGAGACCTTTGTACTTTGGCCACCTCATGCGAAGAGTTGACTCACTGGAAAAGACTCTGATGCTGGGAGGGACTGGGGGCAAGAGGAGAAGGGGACGACAGAGGATGAGATGGCTGGATGGCATCACTGACTCAATGGACGTGAGTCTGAGTGAACTCCGGGAGTTGGTGATGGACAGGGAAGCCTGGCGTGCTGCGATTCATGAGGTCGCAAAGAGTTGGACATGACTGAGCGACTGATCTGATCTGATCTGATCTGATGTGTATCCTGTTGATAGCTTACAATGAATGGTGTTGGATTCACGATCTCTGAAGAAGATTTAGCTTTGGGACCAGGGACCAGGCTTGATCACTCAAGAGCTTTTGTGCAGCAGAGTTTTATTAAAGTATAGAAAGGGAGAGAGAAAGTTTCTGACATAGACATCAGAAGGGGAATGGAGAGTGCCCCACTCACTGGCCTTTAGGAAAGGAATTATATATTTATATATATATATATATATATATATATTTAATTAGTTATTACAATAAATCAAAAGAATATCTCAAGGTTGTAAACATTTTACCAGACCCACTCCCACAATTTACATTTTAGGATAACAGGATAGAACTAAACAGTAGAAAGATCCTTCTATAATATACATTCTAAAATATCAGGATTAGTCAGAAGGTTTTCAGGAAGGAGAAACTGTCCTCAAGAAGGATATATTGTTGTTATATAATCTCTAGTACAGAATTTAAACTGAGATTTTTTTGTGTAATCACAGTTCAGGGTTTAAAGAAAAAAACATTTTATGTGACTAAGACTAAGGACTATAAAGAAAAAAAAAATTGGCTTTTCCTCCTCCTTGAGAATTCCAGATCCCTATCTCCTCAGGGATCCCCAGACTTCTTATCAACCTGCCTAGGAATTTACTGTCTCACTGTCAAGGTATACATCTTTTTCCACATGGGTTTCCATGGCGGGGTGGGGGGGCGTGAAAAAACAAGGAAGAATTGTAATTCTCAGCAGCCTGATTTGACAGCTGTGGATCATGTGTGTGTGTGTGTGTGTGTGTGTGTGTGAAGTTGCTTGTCGTGTCTGACTCTTTGCAACCCTATGGACTGTAGCCTGCCAGGCTCCTCTGTCCGTGGGGATTCTCCAAGCGAGAATACTAGAGTGGGCTGCCATGCTCTTCTCCTGGGGATCTTCCCCACCCAGGAACAGAACCTGTGTTTCCTATGTCTCCTGCATTGGTAGGTGGGTCTTTACCACTAGCCCCACCTGTGGATCATACAAAACATCAACAAACTGTAGTCCATGGACCAAATCTAAGCAGTTACTTGTTTTTAAAAAGATTTTATTGAAACGCAGCCCATTTTTTACATAATGCTATGTCTGTTTTCACCCTACAACACCTCAAAAAACTTAAAATATCTACAGTTTATCCTTTTATAGAAAAAAGTTTCCAACACTTGGCCTGTACTAATGGCTTACGTTCATTGAGCACTTGTTGCTTGCCACGTACTGTGGTAAACGGTCTATATGCAAAATACGATTTTATTCTTAAAATGAGCCTGTAAAGCCTTAATGTAATTTTTCTAGAGATGGAAAATACAGAAATAGATAAACAAGTAGCCCCAAATCACACATTCAACATGTATAGAGAGCCAATTGAAAACCATATTTTTTTTATTAGTAAATTAGTCCTTTCATTTAACCACTACTCCTCACATTGTAAGTTTTATAATTTCTACTAAGTGCAAAAAATTTTTGAAAGATGGTTAGGAAGTATGGAGTAATATAATGAACTTTTGAGTTGGGAGACAGAAACCAAGGTTCTAGACTTGCTCTTGTCATTAATCAGCTGTAGGGATAAAGAAATTACTTTAAATCTTCTGTAATGAGCTTCTCCATCAATGAAAAGAGGCAGCACTATCACATGATCACTGACATTTAGTTCTAAATATCTAAGATGCTATAATTTCTTTAAAAAAAACCTCCTACATCTAAAGAATAAAGTATATTTAATGTAATACTAATAAAATTAGGTCAAACAAATATATCTGACATGACAGGGAAGGATATTGACTAAAATTGAACTGGTTCTGATATGGATGTTGGGTATTTGGTAAGTTGACATAAAAATTATTTTTTGTATAGTTGATTTGGAGGCAAATCTAGGATTGATGTTAAAATAATATAGTGAAAATATTTATTAAATTATTTGATCCTTCTACTCTTTGTTTTAACTGGATTCTAAATGCTATCATAGATATTTGTTTAAATTTGAAAATCATATAATATGAAAAATTCAGTTAATTGTCCACAGGGTTAAATTAGAGAATGATGTTCCTTCTTATAAAATTATGAAATTTCCATAGACATTATTCAGAATGGAAAATTGTCTGTTTTAGCTCCCTAAATATCAGGGAATTCTGTGCAACTGCAGATGATCCCTCTTTATATTATCTCAACTTGTCTATTCTTTTCAAGAATGTGAAGTTTGCCATCACAACAGTCACAACACTTCCTTTCAATGTTTCTCATACTCTACATGCTGGGAATTCCCACATGTTCAAGCTGGATTTAGAAAAGGCAGAGGAACCAGAGATCAAATTGCCAACATCCAATGGATGATCGAAAAAGGAAGAGTTCCAAAAAAACATCTACTTCTGCTTTATTGACTATGCTAAAGCCTTTGACTGTGTGGATCACAACAAACTGTGGAAAATTCTGAAAGTTATGGGGATACCAGACCAACTTACCTGCCTCCTAAGAAATCAATATGCAGGTCAAGAAGCAACAGTTAGAACTGGACATGGAACATCAGACTGGTTCCAATAGGGAAAGGAGTATGTCAGGTTGTATATTGTCTCCCTGCTTATTTAACTTACATGCAGAGTACATCATGAGAAACATTGGGCTGGATGAAGCACAAGCTGGAATCAAGATTGCTGGGAGAAATATCAATAACCTCAGATATGCAGATAACACCACCCTTATGGCAGAAAGCGAAGAAGAACTAAAAAGCCTCTTGATGAAAGTGAAAGAGGAGAGTGAAAAAGTTGGCTTAAAGCTCAACATTCAGAAAACTAAGATCTTGGCATCCAATCCCATCTCTTCATGGCAAATAGATGGGGAAACAGTGGAAACAGCGACAGACTTTATTTTTTAGGGCTCCAAAATCACTGCAGTTGGTGACTGCAGCCATGAAATTAAAAGATGCTTACTCCTTGGAAGGAAAGTTATACCAACTAGCATATTAAAAAGCAGAGACATTACTTTACCAACAAAGTTCTGTCTAGTCAAAGCTATGGTTTTCCTAGTAGTCATGTATGGATGTGAGACTTGGAGTATAAAGAAAGCTGAATGCTGAAGGATTGATGCTTTTGAACTGTGGTTTTGGAGAAGATTCTTGCAAGTCCCTTGGACGCAAGGAGATCCAACTAGTACATCCTAAAGAAAATGGGTCCTGAGTATTCATTGGAAAGACTGATGCTGAAGCTGAAACTCCAATACTTTGGCCACTTGATGTGAAAACCTGACTCCTTGGAAAAGACCCTGATGCTGGGAAAGATTAAAGGTGTGAGGAGAAGGGGACAACAGAGGATGAGATGGCTAGACAACATCACTGACTCAATGGACATGAGTTTGAGTAGATTCTGAGAGTTGGTAATGGACAGGGAAGCCTGGCATGCTGCAGTCTATGGCGTCGCAAAGAGTCAGACATGACTGAATGACTGAACTGAACTGAATTTCAATAAATGTTAACTGGAACTCTCGTGTTTGAGGGGTTTGATTAAAGCCGAGGGCCACAGACAAAATGGAGCTGGTGACATATACACTTGATTTGTCAAGGCTGTGTATACAGATGAGGGAAACAATAGAAATATACAGAGACGTGAGTCTCTCTGTGGTATAAGGAAATCTATCCACTAATCAGACTGGAAGAAACATCCCTGTGTCAGTTATTTCATGCAGAGATATCAAGTGACAACTCAAAAAACAGTGACAGTATTAGGAAACCAGCCCTGCTGCTGCTTCCACATCAGATTAGCACTCTGTGAAACATACAGAAATCCTTTAGTAGAGTTTTGGTGGAGGTTCGTATGTCCAGGGAACTGACCAGTTTGGGTGCTAAGACACATCTGTGTATGCACCCACATGTGTGCATCTATTCATATGTGTAGATGAATGTACCATCCTGTTTTCTAACATATGACTCAAGTGACACACATTTTAGAAACCTAGAAAGGTAAAACTGAAACATGTCTTGATAAGTTAGTCATTCTCCTGAACCCTGCCTAACTTCACCACACACGGAAAATATCATAGAAACTCCTTGTGAATAATGACCCTCAGGCCATATTCTTTGGTCAAAGCTGGTTTCTGATTTCTAATCAGTGTGTATAATTATAAAACAGACATTTGATTTTTTTTTTTTAATTCCAAAGTTGCTGTCATTATGGTGGTGGTTGTGTATGTGTGTGTATGTGATGTGTGTGTGTGTGTGTGTGTGTGTATGTCTTTCTGAGGAACAAGTGAAACCATAATGCAGTGGCTATCAGGTCTGTTCAATACAGACTGAATGACATGACTGGAAATATGTAAAAGTATCTGTCATAACGCCTTATTCTCTGAATCAATATGTGTATGTGTGTATCAATTTTCTTTAGTTTATGCTATTTTATCAATCTACTATTAATTCTCTTAACAATAATATTAGCTCATAAGGACTATTCTTCAAAAGAAGGATTTTCTGTGACTTCTAATGAACATTTATTTTTAGAAAAGATTTTATTTCAAATGTATGAAACATTTATATAATAAATCATCAAAAGATGTAAAATTACATCATCTGGTTATATTTATGTTCATGAATATAATGTGACTTTTTTCCTTTCACATAGGTCTGTGCTGCTGTCAACCTCAGCCTTTCCAAGTGACATTTTCATTTAGAATCTTATCATTTTATAATTATTACCTTTCAGAACTCCCAGGGAGTGAACAAAGGCTTCCTCTTTGTATGTCCATTGTTATGTTTCTTTGAAGAACAAATTAAATTTTGACTCTAGCCAAAATAAACTTTCAAATGGCAAAATGAATCTAGAATTATGTGAAAAACAAATCCTTTTAGGGGAAGCTTGACTCTGGACATCGTAAGTTCAGGTGTATTTAAGATAATTTACTACCATGTTTCCTTTTCTGTGTGCAAGGCTGTGGTGCCACATGCTCTCTTTGTAGTAGAAAAGGGAGGAAAGAGCTAAGGTCTGAAAAACATGACTACAGAATGAGCTGAGGAAACTAGTTAGTATATCATTCTCTCCCGTCCTGAGAACAAAGACAGACAGCTGAATTTTCTTTCCCAGCTTAACTCTCATCTGTCTCTCTTACAGACCCTTTACCTATTAACATCAGTAAATGAGGATACATTGAGGGGGTCTGGAGTCTGAATTTGTAGAATTAGCTACGTTGGCTCAATGTACCAATAAAAAAATTAACAACCCCTTTGGTATATGTAGCCGTTTACCTGATCTTCTCCCAAGTATCTTGACCTTAGGGAAGCAAAGCAATTTCATTTAACATACACAATATGCCAAATGGATTTCAGTGCTTTAACTTATTAGTTACGATTTGACTTACACATAAAATGACCCAATAAACTCACTTGGATCTGTCTTTGCAAGTTGCCATATTAGACTGTCCATTTTTTTCTTCTCAGTTCACCATATTGCTAAAATAAATTGCCTTCTCCTCATTGTTTTGGCTTCCTCTATGTTTTTTTTTCTTTGATGTTTTTGACCATTTCTCCTATGGTCATTCTTGCTTCTGGATTCTTACCTTTCCTCCTGCTGAGTATAAACACACCTTATGTCTGTTGCTGCTGCTCATTTAAAGAAAAATACTTTGAACTATTTAAGTAAAGAAACTATTACATCTTTAAGAATAATGAAAATGCAGTATCGTGAACATTGACTTTCACATGAACTTGAAATATTCTGAATAAAGTAAGTACATCATGAAAGATTTTTTAAAACAACATTTGGCAAATTTCTTCTTTAAAGAGTCTTTTTTTTCTGATTTTGTTAAGATTTCTCATTTCTCTGCTGTGTTAAAATGTCTGACATAGTGTTCTTTTTGATTTTTAATTGGCATTTTGTTTCATCAAACACTAACATTTTATCAACCTTTTAATATTTATTGCTTTTTCAGGTTTTTTTTTTTCACTTTAATTGCTTTACTTATTTCATACTATTTTTACTTATTTCCTTTGTACAAATTAAAATCCTCAATGTTTACCTTTTTAAAATGTTAACTGGATATGTACTTTCACACATACATACTGATTTAAAGGGTTAAGAAAACAATCAGTGCTGCGTCAAAAGCTCTATGCTGATAAAATGTTCTGGTGTTCTTTGTCTTAATGTCAATGAATTAAAATGGATTGTGTGGACACTGGGTGCTATGTTCTAGGACTTCTGATGCAAGAGTTATTTTAATGTTCAATATCCTAGGCCATTTGTGGTCAGTGGGAGAAAGAGTCCAGGATACAATGCTTACCTAGAAAATAAAATTTAAACAATGCTTAAAGTTTTATGTATTGACATATTGTTATCTTTATATCAAAGTTACTGGCATCTTTTTTACTCTATTATAGACAGAAATTTTGGAGCATAAAGAGGGAATTCAAGAGCATTTTGTTGGTAGATTTTAAAACTCGACTTAAAGTTTAGGAGCCTTGACTTCAAGTTATGACTTTTCTCACCCTGTTTTGTTGACTTTTGGGGGTTGGTTGCAGATAATTTAGTGACTAAGCATGGCAGTAGCCATGTATGGATGTGAGAGTTGGACTATAAAGAAAGCTGAGCACTGAAGAATTGATACTTTTGAACTGTGGTGTTGGAGAAGACTCTTAGAGTCCCTTGGACTGCAAGGAGATCCAACCAGTCCATCCTAAAGGAAATCAGTCCTGAATATTCATTGGAAGGACTGATGCTGAAGCTGAAATTCCAATACTTTGGCCACCTGATGCGAAGAACTGACTCACTGTAAAAGACCCTGATTCTGGGAAAGATTGAAGGTAGGAGGAGAAGGGGGATGACAGAGGATGAGATGGTTGGATGGCATCACCAACATGATGGACATGAGTCTGAGTAGGCTCTGGGAGTTGGTAATGGACAGGGAAGCCTGAAACGCTGCAGTCCATGGGGTCGCAAAGAGTCAGACATGACTGAGTGACTGAACTGAACTGATGACATCTCTGAGGTCAGATAGGTTTGGGTAAACATTACACTTTATCACTGTGTAACTATGCAACATTGACTAAGTTACTCAGTATCTTTAACATCTCAGTTTTCTCACCTGTAAAGTGGGAAAAAGAGTAGTATTGCTCCTGATGTGAAAGTGAAAGAGATATTTTCAAGAGATATTGGTTTACACAGTTGTGGAGGCCAGCACATCCAAAATCTGTAAAGCAGATGCACTGGCTAGAAACTCGGGCAAGAACTGAAGTCAGTCTTCACCAAGTCTATAGGGCAGTCCAGAAAAATGGAGACTCAGGCAGGATGTCTGTGGTATGATCCTGAGGCCAAATTCCTTTTTATCTGGGAAATCTCAGGTTTTGCTCTTAAGGTCTTCAAAGGATTGAACAAGGCCTACCCTTATTCAGTGTAAGGAACTACTTATGGACTATAATCTCCTTCACTGAAAGTCAACTGAAATCACATCTACAAAATACCTTCAGAGCAACATATAGTGTGTAACCCAATAACTGGGCACCATAGCCTGGCCAGGTTGACACATAAAATCAACCATCAAATGTTTGTTGTAGAACAGTAGCAAATGTATGGGGAAACTGAAGCCTTTGGAGGGGCAGAAACTGGAGAGATCATCTTTGTGCAGACCTAGGAGATTTCCATCCCCTGTACTTCTTATTGTAGTTTGTCATAACAGCAAAGGCCTTAAAAATAAAAATAATAATAATAATAATAATAAAGAAATGATTAGTGGTTAAAAAAAAACACGTGGGCTTTGATGAGTTGCTAATTTCCATGTGACTCAGGCATCTTAACAAAGAGAGTGCTAATGATACTTTCCTCATGGTGGAGGGCTTTGCTAAGACTAAATAAGGAATATGCTAAATTTCATAGGACAATACCTATCATATACTAGGACTCAATACATGTTAGTTACTTTTATTATTTCACCTGATTTTCACTCTCCATGCGATTGGCTTGAAACTAGGGTAAAAGATAATTTTTGTCAAAACTGTGATATATTTGAGAATGAAAGAGAAGTTTGTAAATGTTTTCTCTGGTAAATCAAGTATAGACCTGGGTGTCCAGAGAAAACCAGGCCATATTTACCGTCTGAGCCACCAGGGAAGCAGATATGGCTAACCTGCCACCGCTGCTGCTACGTCGCTTCAGTCGTGTCCGACTCTGTGCGACCCCATAGTCAGAAGCCCACCAGGCTCCCCCGTCCTTGGGATTCTCCAGGCAAGAACACTGGAGTGGGTTGCCATTTCCTTCTCCAATGCATGAAAGTGAAAAGTGAAAGGGAAGTCGCTCAGTTGTGTCTGACTCGTAGCGACCCCATGGACTGCAGCCTTCCAGGCTCCTCCGTCCGTGGGATTTTCCAGGAAAGAGTACTGGAGTGGGGTGCCATTGCTTTCTCCGATGGCTAACCTAGATGTACTTAAATTTGCTGTGGATTTCCTTTTACCTTTCAGAGTTGAATGTGCTTAATTCATTAAGTTTCTTAACTCTTTGAAGGTTTTTTTCTTCCCAACTAGTATTAGTCATTACATGTAGTTTGATTCTGGCAGCTAGTATGGACACAAATGCCCTAGGCTGTCTTTGTTCATTTTTTGTGGGTAGGTGGTGTTTAGGTGGTGGTAGAGAAAATTTAATTTTTATTAAGGGTCACTTCAGATGGAATTTAGCTAGTTTGATGACATCAAATTCAATTTATTGCTGCCATTATTCATTATGTAGTTATACTCATGTGGAGGCCAGGTCTGCAGTGAAGTAAAAATCACTGAATAAATGCTATACTGAGTTATCTATGTAGTCGAGTGGGACGGTGGGAGGTTGGGGGGTGTTTGCATGGGGCAGACCAGGAGCTGACTGTGGCTCAGATCATGAACTCCTTATTGCAAAATTCAGACTTAAATGAAGAAAGTAGGGAAAACCATTGGGCCATTCACATATGACCCTTATTATTATACAGGAGAAGTGACAAATAGATTCATGGGATTAGATCTGATACACAGAGTGCCTGAAAAACAATGGACAGAGGTTCGAAACATTGTACAGGAGGCAGTGATCAAAACCACCCCCAAGAAAAAGAAATGCAAAAAGGCAAAATGGTTGTCTGAGGAGGTCTTACAAACAGCTGAGAAAAAAGAGAAATAAAAGGCAAAGGAGATAAGGAAAGATATACCCATCTGAGTGCAGAGTTCCAAGAATAGCAAGGAGAGATAAGAAAGCCTTCCTAAGTGAACAATGCAAAGAAATAGAGGAAAACAATAGAATGGGAAAGACTAGAGATCTCTTCAAGAAAATTAGAGATACCAGGGGAAAATTTCATGCAAAGATGGACACAGTAAAGGACAGAAATTGTATGGACCTAACAGAAGCAGAAGATATTAAGAAGAGGGGGCAAGAATACACAGAAGAACTATACAAAAAAGATCTTCATGACCCAGATAACCACGATGGTGTGATCACTCACCTGGAGCCAGACATCCTGGAATGTGAAGTCAAGTGGGCCTTAGGAAGTATCACCATGAATAAAGCTAGTGGAGGTAATGGAATCCCAGCTAAGCTATTTAAAATCCTAAAAGATGATGCTGTTAAAGTACTACACTCAGTATGCCAGCAAACTTGGAAAGATCAGCAGTGGCTACAGGACTAGAAAAGATCAGTTTTCAGTCCATTCCCAAAGAAAGGCAGTACCAAAGAATGTTCAAACTACCGTACAATTGCACTCATTTAACACACTAGAAAAGTAATGCTCAAAATTCTCCTAGCTAGCCTTCAGCATTGGTCCTATTACATGAACTGAGAACTTCTAAATGTACAAGCTGGATTTAGAAAGGCAGGAGACCTAGAGATCAAATTCCCAACATTCGCTGGATCATAGAAAAAGCAAGAGAATTCCAGAGAAACATCTACTTCTGCTTCATTGACTATACTAAAGCCTTTGAATGTGTTGATCAGAACAAACTGTGGAAAATTCTTAAAAAGATTGGACTACCTGACCACCTTATGTACCTCCTGAGAAACCTGTATGCAGGTCAAGAAGCAACAATTAAAACTGGATATGGAACAACAGACTGGTTCCAAATTGGGACAGGCGTATGTCAAAGCTGTATATTGTTGCCCCACCTATTTAACTTATATGCAGAGTGCATCATGAAAAATGCTGGGCTGGATGAAACACAAGCTGGAATCAAGATTTCTGGGAGAATTATCAATAGACTCAGATATGCACATGAGCATATCTTATGGCAGATATGTGAAGAGGAACTAAAGAGCCTCTTGATAAAAGTAAAGAAGAGAGTGAAAAAGCTGGCTTAAAGCTTAACATTCAAAAAATGAAGATCATGACATCTAGTTCTATCACTTCATGGCAAATAGATGGGAAAACAGTGGAAACAGTGACAGACTTTATTTTCTTGGGCTCTGAAATCACTGCAGATGGTAACTGTAGCCATGAAATAAAAGACACTTGCTCCTTGGAAGAAAAGCTATGACCAACCTAGCCAGCATATTAAAAAGCAGAGCCATTACTTTGCCAACAAAGGTCTGTATAGTCAAACCTATGGTTTTCTTATAGTCAGTTATGGATGTGAGATTTGGACCATAAAGAGGGATGAGCCAAAGAATTGATACTTTTGAACTGTGGTGTTGGATAAGATGCTTGAGAGTCCCTTGGACTGCAAGGTGATCAAAGCAGTCAATCGTAAAGGAAATCAATCCTGAATATTCAGTGGTAAGACTGATGCTGAAACTCCAGTACTTCAGCCACTTGATGAGAAGAGCTGACTCATTAGAAAGACCCTGGTACTGGGACAAATTTAAGATAAAAGGAGAAGGGGATAACACAGGATGAGATGGTTGGATGGCATCACTGACTCTATGGACATGAGTTTGATCAAACTTCAGAAGATGGTGATGGATAGGGAAGCCTGTTTTGCTGCAGTCCATGGGGTTTCAGAGTCAGACACAACTGAGTGACTTGACAACATCAGAGTTACCTCCATGTTTCTATGAGCAAGACAGTTCCTACTTCAGAAGTTCCATGTTGCTGTGTTGCCATGAAGCATGATGGCATGCTTACATTATATGACATATGACTAGATACAGGATGGGAGGAGTAAAATTCACTTGATAAATATTATATACTATATTTTATTTAATTGTTTGTATATTGCATGTTCTTTGTCCCAAATGTACTTTTTTCCCCACTCCAGTTTTAAGGAAATGTTACATTTTTCTGATCTTTGACTTTTTTCCTCATAATAGGCCATCACTGATGGCATCTGCAACCGCAAATTCTAAAAGTTGGCTAAGACCAATCCACAGGGAACAACTGGTATACTGCTCAGGGTTCAATAAAAGAAGATCCATCAGGAGTGACACAGAATCAGAAATTCTGTAAAGTGATTGTTACCCAAGTCTGGAAGAGTAGTCTATATCAGCTTGCCACACCCGCATCTGCTGATGGGTCTAGTATCAGCAAAGGCATCAGCTGCAAAGGGCAGAAAGAAATCAAGTAGGACAGACCAAGGAATAATTGGAACCTGTGAGGGCACCGCCGAATCACATCAGTCTCTCTCTGCCTCCAGCATCAATGATGCAGGTGATTTGTAGGGTGTGCCGCCACCCTTTCTGCACATGCGCTTTGCCCATGTTTCTGGGATATTGAAGGAAGGAATCCAATACCCCTGGCTGCTGTCTCTACCAACAAGACGGGTGAGAGAAAAAACAGTTACTTAAGTGAATGCTAATAGGGTCTTCCCTGTTCATGTCTTAAATCATAAATATGCCTGTTTCTTTGCTTCTGCCTTGCAAATCTCACACAGATTTCTCTTGTGGCCAACTCAGTCACTTTTAGGAAAAGAAATTCTGGAAATGTAGTTCAAACTAAGTTGACACAGGATAAAGGCAACTATAGTTTCAGTAAGTTTCTCATGTCTTAATGTAAATTGGGAAATGCTTAGGTAGTCTCATTTCCCTATTCCCTTGACTTCAGAGGGTCTGCTATTTTTTGTGACAAGTTGGTGAGCTGCTCATAGAAACCTAAATGATACCAAAATTTAGCTAGTGTCAAAGCAAGACCAGCACCTAATTTCAGGATCTAATTTTATTTAATTTAAATATCTCATTCTCCTCTACTGTAGTAGTAATATAAAAAGCACAGTTTCAAGAAATAATTAGAGTTTAGTGTGGTCACTGGTTAAGAATGCGGACTCGGATCAGCCTAGGTGTATCTATGGCTCCTTTTCCTACCAGTTATATGCTGTGGGGAAAGTTACTTAAGTTCTCTGCTCCAGGTTTCTCATCTGTGAAGTGCAGATAATAATAGAACTGCTTCATCAGGTGTGGGCATTAATATTTCAAACATATAAAGTGCTTAGGCCATTGCCATGCTTAATAAATCTTGACTAATAACATTTTACCACAAATCTACTTGAATTAATAATCAGTTGTACAATATTTTATCAAGTCCTCATGATTAGTAAAATTAATCTGCCTTGTCTTTTTAAATCTGATCTTTGAAAGAAAATATTATGTTGGATATGGATCTCTGTTTCCATACCATACCTTATCATTTCTTTTCTCGTGGGACAAGTCTTTCTAGAATGACTTTTATTAAAGAACATGGCCTTTCCCATCTGTTTTAACCTGCAAACCCATGGCTGAAATTAAGATGCTTATGATCCTTTTCTCTTCCCATAGCTCATGGATTTGGACAAGTAGGTTTGGCCCTGAGAATTGAGAGGGGCCAATGCTTTTATCACTGGTTGCCTATGGCTTTTAAAAACTATATTTTCTATTCTATTTCTTTTTCTCTGTTATGTTGAATTCATACATATTCACAAATAAAATATTTCCATTGAGTCTGGGAGCCACCAATAATCCCAGTGTTGACTTCCTGATGTGTGAGTAGAGCCCGTTTATCCCAGAAACCCATTCTGGGAAGTAGTATTCTACCCCATGCTTTATTGCTCTATGTTAACAGGAGGTGGCTAGAATACTCGGCAGCTGTCTTTCCAAATTTTCAAAGGAGCAGATTGAAACTTGGAGCCAAGTTTGTCCATATTTGACTATTTTCACCTTGTGAAGTTGTGATGGAATTTACCACCATGCATTAGGTGGAAAATGTGAGTAATTGCATTTGCTTCAGTGAGTAAAATATATATTTTATTATCATTCTTAGAGTTGAGGAAATTATATTTTCTAGCTTTGTTGTGCATAGATCAAAGAAGAGACTCATTTATGCCAGATTTCTCTACATATTAAACTAGCTATTTTTGGTGAGATTATGAGGTAACCAAAACTCTTTCTAGTTTAATTTTACCTTTAACTGGATTCAGATTGCTTTAACTGAAGAGTCAAAGGGCCTGACCTCTAATTCATTAACATAATCAGAAGCACATGTAAGCTACTGGCTGCCAGTCTGTCTGTGAAGCAGTGACTACAGGATACTCAAAGCAGTCTTGAAGATTTACTCAGTGGTATACTCAGGGCATTCTTAGGTACACAGGCAGACGAAAATGTACATAGGGAGAATGAAACAAAGAAAAGAAATGCCGTAAAATAAAAGTAGGCATGCAGATTTGAGTACCAATTTTCATACGATTTAAGCAGTTGTTTTTAGGTGGAGGAGTCATGTAAACACACCCTCCCTCCCCTCAGAAACATCCATTCCCAATGTTATTTATTCTATAATTCCTGAAATTTTCAATGGCAGGTAATCGTAACAACTTCTCTTGAGACTTACTCTCTTGTGGAATATAAATTATACAAGCAAATTAACTTTTGGTAAGAATTTAAGTAGGAGAGGAGAAGAATACATGGCTTCAAATTTGCCTCCTGACACACATATAAAGGTTAGGAAAGCAGAAAGAAAATCCTGTGTTGAACTGAAACAAGGGTAAAAAGAATGAGCTACCAAATGATCCTACAGTCCCATTCCTGGGGATATTTCTAGAGAAAACCAAATTCAAAAAGATAGATGTACCCCAATGTTCACTGCAGCGCTATTTACAATATCCAAGGCATGGAAGCCACTTAAATGTCCTTTGATAGATGAATGCATAAATGTGGTAAATGTATATACACATTGAAATACTACTCAACCTTAAAAAGGAAAGAAATTAGGCAATTTTCAGCAACATGGATGGACCTAGAGATGATCATACTAAGTAACTCAGAAAGAGAAATACCATGATATTGCTTATATGCGGAGTCTAAAAAGTGATACAAATGAACCTATATACAAAACAAAAATAGATCCACAGACACAGAAAACAAACTTTCAGCTACCAAAGGAGAAAGTAGGGGAGTAAATTTGGAGACTAGAATCAACATATGCATACTTCTATATATAATATAGATAACCAAAATGGACCTATTATATAGCCTGGGGAACTAGACTCAATATTTTCTAGTAACCTATAATGGAAAAGAATCAGGAAAAAAAAAAAAAATATATATATATGTTTATCTAACTGAATCACTTTGCTCTACACCTGAAACTAATACAACATTGTAACTCAACTATACTTAAGTATATATATATATATATATGTATACATATTTTTAATGTACACTAAAGTGGATGATGGCTGAGTACCCTCTGATCCTCAGGAACTCTCCTCAGGAGGATTTTTGTGAATATCCTCATTTTAAGGTTATTTTTTAACTTTGTAAAACAAGTCTCATTTTTCTAGAGGAGAAACCCATACCTTAAAGAAGTAAATTAGATATTTGTTGTTCAGTTGCTCAGTTGTGTCCAACTCTTTGCAACCCCATGGACAGCAGCACGCCAGGCTTCCCTGTCCTTCACCATCTCCCAGAGCTTGCTCAACCTCATGTCCATTGAGTTAAGGTGATGGAATTCCAGCTGAGCTATTTAAAAGAAATTAGATATAGTACAATTCAGATTTTTATTTTATTTTTCTGCCATCTGGCAAAGAGAACCAAAGCATATGGGCTACTGTGTATGTTACAAGTCCAGAAATGCAGAGGCCATCTCGGGCAGGTTGCCCCACTGGCCTCACACGGTAGTGGCAGCAAGCACCCCTCTACTAGCATTCTCTATTCAGCAGTGTTGCCATTTCCTGAGATGGCTTAATGAGGAGTAGTTTAATTGTCTGTCTGGTTTTGGTGTCCTGTGCTACCCCCACCTTTATATGGTGAAATCATCAAAGCTGATTAACTCTGATTATTGTGGTGCTTTATTGACTTACTCATATCTGTAACTGGGCAGAAAGAGATATGTCCCTGGAGACAGATTTCATGTAGGGTGTCTAGGTCATTCTTAAATATACATGGCTTTCTCTTTACAATTTAATCCTACAAATCGTATTTCTGTATTGTACATAAAACACTTATGTCTTTGTCTCACAAGACAGTGGCAAGAGAAATATGGTATTTTTGTAATTCTGAAACACTCTTATCTTTAAACTGATCTGTAAGAATGATTCAATTAATTTAAGCATTCATTGTGAAGCTGTTTTAATATCATCAAGAATCTCTTTGCCAACCATTTTTTCTTGCAAATATATTTTGATGAACCATATAAAGTTTCATTAACTCAGTCTCTGATACAGTAAGTGGTGGATAATAAGTACTCAATAATTTGAATGGACTGGTCTGATATTTTATATAAAGCAGCTGAGATTAAATGGGAACATACCTAATGGCCCAGATCTGAAAAGCCAGTACCATACCTTATATAATTAATTTTCAGTAACCAGTGTGTGTTATCCATTTTGCAGAACATTTACCATTCAGCACCCATTTCCTACTTCTCATCACTTATTCCCTGATCACCTTTATTTCCTACTACACTTCTCAAATTGACTTTCTGTTACCCTGCTCAAAATCCGAATATTACTTGATTTCTCAGTTTTTCTTAGTGCAGTGTTAATATCAACTACTTCTTTAACACCTACATTGTCCTTTATCAGATTTTTAAGAGACAGGTCAATGGTAGATAGACAGACAGATTTTAAAGTTAGCTGGTACTAGATTTAAATCTCTGATAGTTATTACCTATATTTACATAAATAATTCATTAATCCTATGGGGACTCATGTCTTCATCTATAAAATGGATGCAATGGCTGCCTCAAAGGATTCTATTTGTAGATTGGTAGATTTTCATTAAATGTTCCCTTTTTATGCTTTCCCTACCTTCTTTTGCTCTGTAGTTCTTGACTTTGTTGTTTGTTTGCTCAAATTCATGTCTATAGAATTGGTGATGCTATCTAACCATCTCATCCTCTGCTGCCCCCTTCTCCTCCTGCCCTCAATCTTTCCCAGTAGAAGAATATTTTCCAGTGAGTCAGCTCTTTGCATCAGGTGGCCAAAGGATTGGAGCTTCAGCTTCAGCATCAGTCCTTCCAAGGAATGTTCAGTGTTGATTTCCTTTAGGATTAACTGGTTTGATCTCCTTGCTGTCCAAGGGACTCCAAAGAATCTTCTCCAGCACCACAGTTTGAAAGCATCATTTCTTTGGTGCTCAGCCTTCTTTATGGTCCAGTTCTCACATCCATACATGACTACTGGAAAAACCATAGCTTTGACTATACAGACCTTTGTCAGCAAAGTGATGTCTCTGCTTTTTAACATGCTGTCTAGGTTTGTTATAATTTTTCTTCCAACGAGCAAGCATCTTCTAATTTCATGGCTGCAGTCACCATCCACAGTGATTTTGGAGCCGAAGAAAATGAAATCTGTCTCAGTTTTCACTTTCCCCCCTTCTATTTGCCATGAAGTGATGGGACTAGATGACATGATCTTTATTTTTTGAATAAGTTTTAAGCCATCTTTTTCACTCTAGCCTTTTACTCTCATAAAGAGGCTTTTTAGTTCTCTTCACTTTCTGCCACTATGGTGGTATCATCTGCATGTCCAAGGTTGTTGATGTTTCTTAAGTATTCAGGGTGTGGTCCTTGCTTGTGTATTCACAGGAGAGCTTATAAAAATTCAGAATCTCAGGCCCTCCCTAGATGTAGAGAATCAGAATCTGCCTTTCCTCAGATCCTTTCTGTGTACAGTAAAGCTAAAGAAATGCTTTAAAGCACATTGATTTAAAAAATTGAAAGTCATTTTTGAACTAAAAATCAGAAAAATAGAGACAATATTTAAATATCACTTTTAAACTAGTAAATGGGGGACTGAAAAAGAGGTCTAACTTTTGCAACCTGCCATGGTATAAATGACAGACTAATTGCCAGTAGAAGAGACAGTCAACAACATTGGTCGTGACAAAAGAGAGGCTAGGCTAGAATTTCCAGCTTAGTGCCAAATGGAGCCATGGTAGATGTTGTTCATAACCACCTGATGTTATAAAGAAAGAATTACCGAGTGACATATTTCTAGATTAAAAGGAAATATTAAAACTGGCTTTCAATATTTAAAGCTTACTTAACTAGTAACACTTTGCCTGACACCAACTCATGTCATTTTATTTCATTCTTCTTTTGATCCATGCAAATAGTTACATGGTTTAAAATATATTATCATGTCACCTTTTTGACTAGATCAGATGAAAGAATATTTTAATACTGGGTGATGAACCCTATGGCCAAGTTTTCATGAGACAATGTATATGATAAAGCAGTGAACATAGGCAAGAAGAAAGCCATATTTTCCTTTTTAAAAATAATGAAAATGCATTATTTCTACCTACTCTTTCAATATTGTGCTCACTGATAATTAATGAGAAGTTTTGTGGCCATATATTTAAGGTATTTCCCAGTGTGTAGGACTCTCCTCCTCGGTTTTATTTGCAGAATCAAAAAGTGGCAAACCATTGCTTTATTTCCCCTTTGATTGTAAAGATGCAAAGGATATCACAAGGAGTATTAATATAAAATAAAATAATTCCTGTTCTGCTTGGTTTTAAATTACTCGTTATTATTTTTTTTCTTTGCTTCAGATTTAAAGAACTGAGGTTCCTTTCCCATACTTGGTATGTAGTACATCTTTTTTCTCTGAGTTAATTCTCCAAGTCTGGTCTGTCAGCCAGTATAAACAACACTTGATGAATGAGACTCAAGGTGTTTAGTCACCTGAAGCAGCTGTTTGAAGTAACTCTACACACAGCCTGAGGCCTGTGTTTTCACAGCTGTGAGAACTCTTCAAAAGCTTTCCCTCTTGGCCTAGCTCTTTGCTGTGGCTTTAAACTCTTAGCACAAAATCTGGAGTATTTCAAAAGAGCAGAATGAAACTAGAGACAGTAATTTTGCATAATTTTGAGCCAAAAATGGCCTAAAATAAATAAATGAAGTACATTTGAAAGTGCTTTACCTAGGTGGGCTATATATCTGAGAATTGTTCTCCTCTCTACATCCCATATACTCTCCTAAAAGGGAGATGTGTGGCTGAAACACTAGCTCTGTTTATATGGCAGTATTTTCATTTTCTGTTCTGATTCTATGACACCAAGTCTAAAACCTTATGAGCTTGGAACTATATGTACCTGAATTAAGCTTAGGGAATTGCCTGATGCTTGAGAGCATTCCAGGCTCATAAAACGACCTAAGGTGATTTAAAATGACATTCTTTGCCAACCTGCTTAGATGATTCAGGCTTTTGAAGTTCCTCTGATGTGTTCTATTGCCCTGGCATGCTTAACAGGGAGCAAACTCAACTGTGACCACTACATTTGTTATAAGGCTTCACACTTCCTTCAGGTGAGTTCATTAACAGCTGTTTTTCTTTCTCTTATTTATAATGAATAGGGCATAGTTATTTTTTGAGCTTCCTCGATGGCTCAGCTGGTAAAGAACTCACCTGCCAATGCAGGAGACACAAGAGACATGAGTTTGATCCCTAGGTCAGATCCCCCGGAGAAGGAAATGGCAATGCACTCCAGTATCCTACCTGGAAAACTCCATGGACAGAGGAGCCTGGCGGGCTATAGTCCATGGGGTTGCAAAGAGTCAGACACAATTGAGTGTGTGTGCACATACACGCTCGCACACACACACACAGTTGCTTCTCACAAATTCCATTTCTTCTTTACTAGAAAGATGTAAGGACCATTTTGTTCATAATGACAATTTTTTATTTTTAACTTAGGGATTTTATTTCTGAATTGGAAGATATCTATTTTCTTTTTGGAGTTCCTTGGCACTATGCCAAGTAAAGTACACTCATAATAGTCTTCCAACTATTGTCTTTTATTTAATTAAATGGAATCATATGTGTGGTTTATCCATTCACCTCACAAATATGTACTTAATGTCTCATAGGTGCCAAGAACTGGGTTAATTGATGAGAACACAGGAGTAAAATAGACAAGGTCTTGCCACCAAATAGCTTAAAATCTAATTGGGAAAGAATGCATTAAATAAGTAACAAAACAAATAATGAGTGTTTTACAATGAAGATAAGTGCTGCAAAGAAACAGCCAAGATGAGATGAGAGAAAATAATCCTAACTAAACCTTACTTTCTCTCAAGCTTTTGATTCTAAGATAATGTTAAAATCAACACTGACAATGAATTTTTATTGTAATATTATCTTAGTGCATTAGTTATTATGGGAAAATCTAATTTTTATCATTAGCGTTTTCATATTGACTCATGCAGTACTTTGGCCTTTATATGTATCTAAATCTCATTTTTCATAAATACGTTGAAGTTTAAATACATTTTTGTTATTCTCAAATACTTATGTAAAACATTGAGAGTACTTGACACAGCATAATGTTGAGAAACTGTGGGATTTATGCCAATTTGTTTAGTTGTATGTTCTGCCCTAAATGATTCCCAAAGACAAAAGTGGAGTCGTTAGACTCACCCATTCACTGATTAATTCATTGATTATACAATGTACTGATTACCTACTATGTGCCATAGTTTTTCCTGGGAATACACAAATGAATGAATTACCACTCTTATATTTGTAACAACTATTTTTGTAAATAGTAAGCTCTGAAGTTTCAGTGGCCTAACAGGAATGGGCCCATTACAGCCCAAGGGTTCCTACCTGGGTTTTAAGCCCCTTGAGCTAAGGATGGTTATTTCTTTTTTAAATAATTGGAAAACACCAAAGCAAGAATACTATTTCATAATACGTGGAAGTAATATAAAATTCAAATTTCAGTGCCATAAATAAAGGTTTAATGGAACACAGTCATTCATTTATGAATTGTCTTTAGCTGCTTTTGCTCTACAATGACAAAGTAGTTGCAACAAAGACCATAAGGCGCACAAAACTGAAAATATTTACAACCTGGAGTCCTTAATAGATTGTCCCTGATTTGTAAGTATCTCGCCTCCAAGTAGTGATGCAGGGACCCTGAATCCCTCCATTTCTGATCCCTGGGAACTGAATTTAACATGACATTCTGGAGTTCTGCTTATTTGCAACATGCTGGAATGACAGGAGTATGTATGTAATGCATAAGTCGTTTCTTTGAACCAGGCCTGAATGCACTGATCCAGCTCAAAGTGAGTTACTACTACTACTGCTAAGTTGCTTCAGTCGTGTCCAACTCTGTGTGACCCTATAGACAATGGCCCACCAGGCTTCCCTGTCCCTGGGATTCTCCAGGCAAGAACACTGGAGTGGGCTGCCATTTCCTTCTCCAATGCATGAAAGTGAAAGTGAAGTCCGCTCAGTCGTGTGTGCTCAGTCATTTCATGACCCCATGGAATGCAGCCCACCAGGCTCCTCCATCCATGGGATTTTCCAGGCAAGAGTACTGGAGTGGGTGCCATCGCCTTCTCCGCTCAAAGTGGGTTAACTGGGTTAACTGGGTTAACTGGAACCTATTCCTGGAGCCACACTTAACTGTAGGTGAGACTGGAAAACTCAGTCTAGCTTTATGACAAGGAATAAGAGAAAGAGGATTAGGCTCCCAATCACCAACCTCTGCCATAAACTTTTCCTTCAAAGTCCTTAATTTGAGGCAAACAAATGTACAAGATAATTATGACTATTATGTAAAGATTTAACTAATAGAGTTATGGCAAAGGTAGAATGGAAGGAGGGGGAAATCATTTAAATATTTCTACAGATCTAGAAACTTGCTTCAAAGTAAAAAGAGAAGAGCATGCAAAAGTTACAATAAATTCCAATTCCATAGTAATAATTTCTATAACTTGCTAATGGAACACTGATAGGCTATTGGGAGTATCTAACTTTGCATGGGTGAATCAGGGAAATATTTACAGAGGGGCTTTCATTTTTATGATTAAAATAATAATAGCTAATATTTATTGAGCATATACTAAGTTTAAGATGCAGGCAGCAAAAATAAGACCAAGAACTGACTGTGGCTCAGATCACGAACTCCTTATTGCCAAATTCAGACTGAAATTGAAGGAAGTAGGGAAAACCACTAGACCATTCAAGTATGACCTAAATCAAATCACTTACGATTATACAGTGGTAGTGAGAAATAGATTCAAGGGATTAGATCTGGTAGACAGAGTGCCTGAAGAACTAAGGATGGAGATTTGTGACATTGCACAGGAGGCAGATGTTCAAGACCACTCCAAAGAAAAAGAAATGCAAAAAGGTAAAAAGGTTGTCTGAGGAGGCCTTACAAATAGTGTGAAAAGAAGAGAAGCAAAAGGCAAAGGACAAAAAGAAATATATACCCATTTGAATGCAGAGTTTCAAAGAATAGCAAGGAGAGATAAGAAAGCCTTCCTCAATGTAAAGAAATAGAGGGAAACAATAGAATGGGAAAGACTAGAGATCTCTTTAAGAAAATTAGAGATACCAAGGGAACATTTCATGCAAAGATGGGCTCAATAAAGGACAGAAATGGTAGGGACTTAACAGAAGCAGAAGATATTAAGAAGAGAGGGCAAGAATACACAGAAGAACTGTACAAAAAAGATCTTATGACCAAGATAATCACGATGGTGTGATCACTCACCTAGAGCCAGACATCCTGGAATGTGAAATCAAGTGGGCCTTAGGAAGCATCACAATGAACAAAGCTAGTGGAGGTGATGGAATTCCACTTGAGTTATTTCAAATCCTAAAAGATGATGCTGTGAAAGTGCTGTTCTCTATATCCCAGCGAATCTGGGAAATTCAGCAGTGGCCACAGGACAGTTTTCATTCTAATCACAAAGAAAAGCAATGCCAAAGAATGCTCAAACTACCACACAATTGCACTCATCCCGCATGTTAGCAAAGTAATACTCAAAATTTTCCAAGCCAGGCTTCAACAGTACGTGAACCATCAACTTCCAGATGTTCAAGCTGGATCCAGAAAAGGCAGAGGAACCAGAGATCAAATTGCCAACATCCAATGGATCATGAAAAAAGCAGGAGAGTTCCAGAAAAACATCTATTTCTGCTTTATTGACTATGCCAAAGCCTTTGACTGTGTAGATCACAACGAACTGGAAAATTCTTAAAGAAATGGAAACACCAGACCACCTGACCTCCCTCCTGAGAAATCTGTATGCAGGTCAAGAAGCAACAGTTACAACTGGACATGGAACAACAGACTGTTTCCAAATAGATAAAGGGTATGTCAAGGCTGTATATTGTCAAACTGCTTATTTAATCTATATGCAGATTACATCATGTGACATGCCGGGCTGAATGAAGCACAAGCTGGAATCAAGATTGCTGGGAAAAATATCAATAACCTCAGATATGCAGAGAGTCTCTTGATGAAAGTGAGAGAGGAAAGTGAAAAAGTTGGCTTAAGGCTCAACATTCAGAAAATTAAGATCATGGCATCCAGTCCCATTGTTTCATGGCAAATAGATGGGGAAACAATGAAAATGGTGACAGACTTCATTTCTGGGGACCCCAAAACCACTGCAGATGGGGACTTCAGCTATGAAATTAAAAGATGCTTGCTCCTTTGAAGAACAGCCATGACCAACTTAGATAGCATATTAAAATGCAGAGACATTTCTTTGCCAACAAAGGTCTATCTAATCAAAGCTATGGTTTTTCCAGTATTCATGTATGGATGTGAGAGTTGGACTATAAAGAAAGTTGAGTACAGAAGAATTGATGCTTTTGAACTGTGTTGTTGAAGACTCTTGAGAGTCCCTTGGACTGAAAGGAGATCCAACCAGTCCATCCTAAAGGAAATCAGTCCTAAATATTCATTGGAAGGACTGATGCTGAAGGTGAAACCAGTACTTTGGGTACCTGATGTGGAGAATTGACTCATTGGAAAAGATCCTGATGCTGGGAAAGATTGAAGGCAGGAGGAGAAGGGGATGACAGAGGATGAGACGGTTGGATGTCATCACTGACGTGATGGACATGAGTTTGAGCAGACTCTGGGAATTGGTGATGGACAGGGAAGGCTGGCATGCCACAGTCCATGGGCTCGCAAAAGTTGGACACAACTGAGTGACTGGACTGAACTGAACTGAGCATACCTTGATGCATTAAATACATTAATCATCAATCTCCACAATCTTATAAGGTAATATTTATCAGCATTTTGTCAATGAAAATAGTAAGACTAAGATATATTAAATTTTCCCTCAAGGTCACTTCTAGAAAATTGGGACCTTAATTCTTAATTCCAAAACTTTTGCTCTTCACTTTATTTCACAGTTTACAAACAGAAGGATACCAATGGACAACAGGAGCCCATTGCATTTTGTAGAGAGTTATTTATATACAAATAACAGGCTGAGTGAAAGAGAACAAGTGGAGAACTGTAAATAATTCTAGGTGTTGATAACATCGAGAAGAGGTAGGCGAGTAAGACTTTGGCCTAGAGTTATAAGGATCCAGAAAATATTTTTATGTGAGAGAGCAACATGACAAATTTGTGTTTCAGAGAAATAACTCAGATGTCTAGTGAAGGACCTATTTGGCTGAAGATATGGAAGAATGTTTGAAGGGACAGACAAAACAAGCAAATTTCTTAGAGTGTCTCATTCATGAAAGAGAATGTTGATTAGAATATCCCTAATCAACTGAAGTTTTAATGTGGCTTATTTCAAGGAAAAAGTAACTAGATAGTATGATTTTTTAAAATTACCTACTTTTCTTTTTTTTGCTATATAATAGATTTAGTTTGCCAAAATTACCGTGGACAGAATTGTGAAGTAGCTTTGATTCACAAAAACATTTAAGGAAGACTAGGATATTCATTATTTTTTTAGGTGGAACTTTTATAGAGCTGAAAACAGCAAAAACGAAACCCCTCATGGACACTAAGGCAAACATTACCTGGCATTTGTACAAAAATTTTATGAGTTCTTTCTCACCATAAAGGGCAGTGCTTTTTTATTACTCGATTTAATTAAAACTTGCTAGAGACCACCTATACAACCCAACCACTTCTTACTTCCACACTTCTATCAGATAAAGGCTCCTCAGACGTTTTTGGGGGAATCTTTAGCATTTTTCTTCACCATCTTTTCTAGGCTGGTGGAGTAGACTATTGGTCTTCTTGAGAATGTTGTATCTTTACATCAAAATCTTTTTCATCTGGTCAATTAATATTTTGTGTTTTAGATTTCATGTATCTGAGACTTGGCATTTCTTTGTGTGATTGATTAGCTTACAAGTAAATGACTTTATATAGAGCTTGAATTTTATATTTGCCACATTTTTCAAGCATGAACACACTTTGGATATTAAATCAATAATATCAAATTTGAATTTATTTTACTCTAAAGCTATTTATTGCAATAGGACCCCAGGGTATGTGTACATTTTCTGAGTATACATAGCTATATTTTGCTGATCAGAGTCATGTTTTCTCTTAAAATGTTCTCTTAGGAGCAGGGATTTACTTCAGTTCTCTCCTTTTTACCACCATTACAATTCGTCAGTATACTTCATGATATATAGCAATTGGTAAAGGTTAACTAATATTATTCTAAGTAATAATAATGTCATATTTTTTAAAAAATATGACTCATCCTGACTATGTAACAAGAGAGTTTGGATGGGGATACTTTTTGGAGAAAATAAAGTTGACTGCCTTCTTTTTTTTGAAAGTGATAAAGTTAAAGTATGCCACTCAGTTGTGTCCAGCTCTTTGTGGCCCATTAGGCCCATTAGTAGCCCATTAGGCTCCTCTGTCCATGGGATTCTCCAGGCAAGAATATTAAATGGGTAGTCATTCCCTTCTTCCAAGGATCTTCCCAGCCCAAGGATTGAACCTGGGTCTCCTGCATTGCAGGCAGATTCTTTAATGTCTGAGCCACCAGGGAAGCCCCAACACTATAAAAACCATTGCCAATATTAGCAAAATTTTTGTGCACATTTATGTAAATGTATGTATATGTGTGCGAATATATAAACACATATATATGTATATTAGAATAAATGAATGTGTTATACATAAATTTGTATTTTTATGTATGATATAAATATTTTAATATATATTGTGGGTTTTCTAATATACATTAACATTAGTACTTATAATAAGAATTGATAATATATCAATACCATCTTCCTTAGATGGCCTTGCAGTATTATCTCAAATTGAAGCAAAAAGACCAGACTTTTGTATACCATTACCTCTTAGTCATCAAATGTGGCCTTGTCCCCAAGGAGGCGTGTTGACCTAATGTGAACAGTTCCCTTAAATCTACTATAATCCTGAAGGAAGGGACTTGACTGTGCGATCCCAGAAACCAATGCTTCTGAGGGAATAAGTACTTTGGTTTTTAAGGATTTATCTGGCCAGTGTACCACAGTATCCACCACAGTTCAGTTTTTGTACCAGTCAGACCTCTTGCTGCTTTTAAGTTCATCTCAACAGGCCAGGTCTGTTTAGATTTTAGTGGGTCACTTTTCTTGTGGACATTTACAAAAAAAGAAGGTTACTGTCATGAAATACAGCCCTAGCTAATGCAACTGGACTCGGATCTACAATAATATTTGACATTACTCTGCTATTCTAGATGTTACTCACCCTGGCTGGTAGCTCTGCTGATCTAGAAGGCTTACATAATGGGATGATTTAGATTCTCATCTTCAGAGGTCCAAATGCCTGATCATCACAAACTTATTAGACCAATACTGCTATACTTGTTTGTCAAAATAAATTACCCAGTTAATCACTAGACACAAAATATATACTCCCCAGACTCCAGTGAGAAATACCAGCTCTACCTTTTCCTGATGATCAGAGTCCATAAGTTACCCCTGCCAGCTTGGTAAATCCTTTCCTTAACTCATGGTCTGTTGGCATGAGAAGCCGAAAGTAACTCTACAATAGTCATGCTACTGCTGCTACTGCTGCTAAGTCGCTTCAGTCGTGTCCGACTCTGTGCGACCCCATAGATGGCAGCCCACCAGGCTCCCCCATCCCTGGGATTCTCCAGGCAAGAACACTGGAGTGGGTTGCCATTTCCTTCTCCAATGCATGAAAGTGAAAAATGAAAGTGAAGTCGTTCATTTGTGTCCGACTCTTAGCCACCCCATGGACTACAGCCCACCAGGCTCCTCCGTCCATGGGATTTTCCAGGCAAGAGTACTGGAGTGGGGTGCCATTGCCTTCTCCAACAATAGTCATAGATGAAGTTTAATGTACTCTTGCTGTGTTCCTTAGTGAAAACATTTCTCTTCTGAGCAATAACATCTGTAAACCTACAAATCCCAGAAGTACAGGGACAGAAAGCACAGAGTCTCCAAATAGGTTTCTAGCAATGATGACAAGTGAAGTCAGTCTTACTTCTGTCTGGCTCCTGGACCCATGTATATATCTATTGGAAACAGCTCTGTGCTGTGCTTTGTTAGTCACTCGTGCCTGACTCTTTGTGACCCCATGGACTGTAGCCAGCCAGGCTCCTCTGTCCTTAGGGATTCTCCAGGCAACAATACTGCAGTGGGTTACCATGCCCTCCTCCAGGGGATCTTCCCAACCCAGGGATCGAACCCAGGTCTCCCACATTGCAGGTGGATTCTATACTGACTGAGCCACCAGGGAAGCCCATTGGGAACAAAGCACCATATAATGGTAACTGACTTGGAATTTATAATACATCCTGAAGTATGGTGCCTCATCACATCAGATTATTATCTCAAATCTGCTTGTACCTTCTGAAGACTTCCACTTTTGTTACAGACAGGTAGATTCTGGGTTATACAATATGTTACTGGTTTGGTTAATCCCATGACCACAAGTCCACTGCTATACCTTCTTTGCAGTAAAGTGGTTTCCTTGGCCTGATGTAATGTTATATGGAATCCTTTGTCTGTGAATCCTTCAATCTGAAGGCCCTCAATAGCAGTGCTGGTTAAAGCCCCACAAGCATTAAAGGCAAACCACACACAGAATAGTTATTGATGTTAATTGAGATGAATTTTTGCCCCTGCCAAGAAAACAATGGTAAGGTTATGCTAGCTATGTACATTTCAACTATGTTTCCAGTCTGTTGATAATGACTACCAGGTTTGTCTGTTTGCTCAGAGGACCCACAGTGAGCTGGAACTAGACTAGGATTCCATTTACCTGCCTTCCATACATCCTCATTTAAGCAGATCTCTGGGTTTCAGTGTCAACTCAGACACGTCATGCAATTCTTGGTAAGTTTGGGTAGTTCCTTTCACCAATGTACAATTTTCAAATAAATAATCAAGAATTTCTTTTAGGAAAGACTGAAGGAATGACTATAATTCTTACTTGGGCTGTTGTAGCCTTCTTTATGGGAACCTATCTCTTAGGTAGTTAGAGGTTTCCATGTCTGAAAACTGACTCAAGTATGAAAACAAGGTGCAAAATCATCTTATTGGGATGGTTACCCTTAATCTTATCTTCCATCCATGATGACAGGTTATTGAATAAATTAAGCAAAATTCATGTTAACTGCCCATTTGTCTTTTGTCTAGGGGTACTGTGTGCTATTAAACATGTCCACAGTTCCTTGTGTGTAGGGATGGCCTAGTAATCATTCTGACATTATTGCTCATTATGAAAATCCACATATTTTCTTCTGACAGTTAGTATCCAATTATTATTATTATTAATATTATCCAATTATTATAATAGCCTAAGTTATTTCAAGATTCCATTATTCCAGTTACTAAAAGGAAGCCCAGTACTATAAATGCATCTTTTATTATCATCCCTGGTTTAGAGAGGACGTCCACTACTGAGTTCCATAGAGATTCTGTGTCTCTTTCACCCATGTGTTCTTTATTGTGTTTGTAGCTAGAGTGTCCTATAGTCCCTTCCCTCCCATGCAACATCATTCAGTGGTGTGTTTTTCCAGCCTCATGCAATATATTTAGTGTATATCACACTTGCTTCTCTAAGTTTATTGATCTTTTCTTACACTCTTCTAGAACTGTTTTGGCATTTTTCTTCATTTACAGTGGGCTATGATTTCAAGTTTCTGGTGCTCATTTTAGTAGTATAGCACCTCCTGTAGAGAAGCCCATCAAGGCGTTAGTTCTGTATTATGATCATGAAAGTGCCCCCATACTGATACTCTCCTTTATCAAACTATGTTCTGCTCTCCTTGATTCAGGGTCTTCAGGATCCAGTCCCATGAATACTCTCCTATCTCTTACTCATATGTTTTGAATAGGTCCTGCAATTTCCCCTGGGTAAGTCTCATTCATCCCTTAGTATCCTACCATACTGCTGGCTGGTTGATTTCATGACTTAACTCTAGTTCTTGGTCCTCTTATTAGAAAGAGAAGTAAGGATACACCATAAGTGATCATAGATTGTCTTGCAAGACAGAAGTGTCTATACCATCTTCAAATAAAGGGGTTATCACTAGTTTTAGCAGAGAAGAGGGATCCACTTCTGCATACTCCACAGGTTTCAGGGAATCTGAGATTTCAAGATTATTGACTGCACCCATTCAGATATCTGGTACCAAATTTCAGGTCCCTCACTGACCCAATTAGAGCTCTGATTTTGATATGAAAGCCTTGTCAGCATGGAGAATTCACCTTCTCTAGAGCTCTACCATTCTAATCATCGAATCCTACATGTAATCTTTGGCATTTTCTTCATTCTGGCTGTGGGAGATCAGAGCCTCTTTTTAAGCAACTAAAGGCCTTCTTGTTTCTACAATTACTCTTAAATCTGTGCTTAGTCATCTCATCCTTTATTGTCTTTCTCCAATGCATTGATAGTCTCCAGTGATAATTTTATGCATCTATAGTCTTTAAAATTGCTACATTTTCTGTACTTTACAGTCACCTAAAATACCGACCCTATCAATCTATTCCCTTCCCTTGACGTTTTCTTTCAGTGTAGCTTCAGTAAAAGTTTTAACATTTGCACATACCATAAGCCAGGGACTATCAGTACTGCATCTCCTACCACTGATGCCTGTCTGATACCAGTCTCCCAATGCCAGTCTGGTGGCTGGTATTCCAATCCAAATTCCTTTTTAGAGTCTGGACCACCTCTTTCACCTTCTTTTTAGAGTCTTGGACCACCTCTTTCACCAACAGTCTTAGGTCATGTTCCCAGGAACAGACTGTGAGGCAGAAAGTTGTGTTCAGTAAGAGAATTGTGTCTAAGTGTCTTCTGAAGCAACAGATTCAGGGAATAAGGAAAGAAGCTTTGAGCAGAGTGAGACATGGAACTATAGTTGACTTATAATAGGGCTTCCCTGGTGGTTCAGATGGTAGAGAATTTGCCTGCAATATCAGAGACCTGGGTTCTCTCCCTGGGTTGGGAAGATCCTCTGGAGAAGGGAATGACCATCCATTCTAGTGTTCTTGCCTAGAGAATTCCATGGACAGAGGAGCCTGGAAGGCAACAGTTCATGGGGTTGCAAAGAGTCGGACATGACTGAGTGACTAATACCTTTTCACTTCCACTTGTAATAAAAGCCTTTGTCAATCTTTAGAGGAGTCTTAGAGCTAGGATATCTAGAGCTAAAGTTGCTCCAAATAGAGGGGAAAGTTGCAAGCCTCTATAGTCTCACAACACTACTGCTCAGTCATTATATGTGAGGAGCTCTTGAGGATAAAGCATGTACTTGGATGGCCAGTTTCTGGGGTGGGACTCAGCTTTCATCCACCATCAGGAAAAACTCCAGGCAGCTTGGGAAATTAATGAAAAGAATGCTGAGTCTTAAAGTGAGAAGGAAGATATTGGCTGTGAGGTACCAAATTCACTAGCCTAAAATAATATATTTACGAAAAATAGAGTAAAGTAAAACTGAAAGTCTCTCAGTCGTGTCCAACTCTTTGTGACTCCATGGACTAAACAGTCCATGGAATTCTCCAGCCTAGAATACTGGAGTGTGTAGCCTTTCCCTTCTTCAGGGGATCTTCCCAACCCAGGAATCAAACCCAGGTCTCCCGCAATGCAGGTGAATTCTTTACCAGCTGAGCCACCAGGGAAGCCCAAAAATAGCTTATATAAGTTAATTTGAGAATTGCATTAAATCACTATAAAATGGTTTGAATAATTGTTCTTTAAGAAATGTTGGCTATGAGACTGATGGAAGAATTATAAGAATAATTTATGTTGTTTGCTCCACCAAAGGCATAATCAAGAAAGTAATGCACATAGAAAAGTGAGATAAATATGACAAAGAAAGAAGTAATTATCCCCATACAGCTCCATAAACTTCCATCCATATCCAAGAAACCATATATAAGTACAAGATTATCAGATGCATGTGCTTGAAAGCCTTGTAGTCCTCCTTTCTCTTAATCATTTTTTAAAAGTAGTAACAAAGGAAGAATGTTCACTCTTTTAACTGTTAAAAAAAAGCACACATATATGATAAACCACCTTGAATCTTTTCTTTCTTTCTTTATTTTTAATTGATGGATAGTTGCTTTACAGTATTGCACTGGTTTCAACCAAACATCAACATGAATCAGCCAAAGGTTTACTCACGTTCCCTCCCACCTGAACCTCTCTCCTGCCTCCCTCCCCATCCCACCACTGTAGGTTGTTACCAGCCCTGGTTTGAGTACCCTGAGTCATAAAGCAAATCCTATTGGCTATCTATTTTACATATGGTAATGTATGTTTCCATGTTACTCTCTCCATACCTCCCACCCTCTCCTTCCCCCCACAGCTGTGTCCATAAGTCTGTTCTGAATGTCTGTGTCTCCATTGATGCTCTGCAAATAGGTTCATCAGTACCATCTTTCTAGATTCCATACATATGCGTTAGTTTATGATCATTGTTTTTCTCTTTCTGACTTACTTCAGTCTGTATAATAGGCTCTAGGTACATCTACCTCATATGAGGACTGACTCGAATGCATTTCTTTTTATGGCTGAGTAATATTGCATGGTATATATGTACCACATGGTTTCTTTATACAAATTTTTTAGGTCTTTGCCAGTCATGTAGCTATAAAAGAAGACAGATCAGATCAAATCAGTCGCTCAGTCATGTCCGACTCTTTGCGACCCCACGAATCACAGCACGCCAGGCCTCCCTGTCCATCATCAACTCCCTGAGTTCACTGAGACTCACGTTCATCGAATCAGTGATGCCATCCAGCCATCTCATCCTCTGTTGTCCCCTTCTCCTCCTGCCCCCAATCCCTCCCAGCATCAGAGTCTTTTCCAATGAGTCAACTCTGCATGAGGTGGCCAAAGTACTGGAGTTTCAAGTTAGAGCCAAATGAAGAGAAACAGAGAGTAAATAAAGTAAATAAATATAAGGCATGATTGCATGTAGTGGTTGCTGATGATGAGTCCTACAATAAAAAAATTAAGCAAAGAAAAAAAAATAGGGATTTTTTTTTTTCATGGTGGAATTTTCAATGGTGAACATGACTACCTTAAGAATGTATCATTTTGATGCAAACCTGCAGGAGATGACAAAGTAGTCTTTGCAGATATCAAGAGGAAGAGAGTCTCAGGAAGATAGAATAGCAATACAAAAGAGCATGTAGTGAAAGTATATTCCTGTATCCAAGGAATAGTATAGAATGGAGTGAGGAGAGACAGTATGAGTGTGGGGAAGAATTGTAAGCATTAGAACTTTGGCTTTTACTCAGTGAAATGAAGTCATTTGGAGCAATGGAGTAACAAGATCTGATTTTGTTTTAAAGGGATCACACATTGCAGCAATATACACATTGCTGCGCTGGGAATAGACAGGAAGGCAAGGGCAGAAATAGGAAGATCAGTTTGGAGGCTAGTGTAATAATTGAATTAAGAGGTCATAGGGCAGAATATGATGACAGCTGTGGAATTTTTGAAAAGTAGTCAGATTTTGGGTGTATTTCTGAAGATACAGCCAGCAGAATATTCTGTAACAATGGGTGAAATATAATCAGAAATTACTAAAAATTTGGGGATTGAGTAATTGGAAAGGTGATGATGCCACTTTTGAGAGTGAATCTGTAAAAGTTTGGTTTTGTGAAAACACTGACCTGGAACTCAGTTTTGGCATTAAATTTGAGTGGAGATGACACATTAGCAGCAGAGTACATATGTATGAAGTTTGAGGGATAGGTCTAAAGTGAGAAATGCACATTTGGGACATCATTACATTGAAGAGTACTAAGGATGAAGATGAATAAGAAATACACTTTTAAAAAAAGCATGCTAAGAGATAGGAGAAAAACCAGGAAAGGGGTATGTCTTAAAAAGCAATGAATAAAGTGTTTTGAAAAGATGAGGTTTTTTTTCAAAATGCAACCTACAGAATATTCTTAAAAATGTAAATATTGACAACCAATTTTGACTAAGTACTTAATTGTAAAGCAGTAATCCAATAAACTAATAAATATTTTCTCAATACTTTACATGTAGGTAATTTGAGGCTACCAATTTGTTAGTTCCAAATTTTAGACAAGCTATGTACTTGGGGTTGTTGAAAGTTCAGGCTCCTGGAGGACTGTGACTATATCATTCTATCAGTGATATTCATTTGGAAAAGGATCATTGCTTGCATTGCTTTTTTAAAAAATTACATTTAATTGTTCATATTGATATTGCTCTTACTACTGAAGCAGTAGTGTAAAAAGATATAAAATACTCAACTTTTTAACACTGATATGGAATACATAATGGTTTTTGGAATCTAAGCTCTTCTTATATAAGCATATATAGTACCTCATTTTGCATTAAACAATTTATTGTCTCTCTAGCCCCTTGATTAATTTGGGCACTGTCTTACAGATCTCATTCCTCTCATTTTTGACTTTCGTGTTGTTGAACTATAATGCCGTTAACATCTATTTCAAGTAATTTCCCCTCCCCGGTGATTGATGGTAGATACAACAATTACGATGCCAACACTGGGGATAATTCTTCACAGATGTTGTCAAATTACAGGTTAAATGGGGAAAAGACTTTCTTTCTTCCGGCCACCCACTCTTCATTCCCTTGAAATAGGTGCATGGTACTGTGTATCCTGTGCTGTAGGTATGCCAACACTCCATCCTGTTGCTCATCTGGTTTAAATGACTTCCATTTGCTCTTTCAAACCATGGCGGAAAGTTACGTTCAGAGTGCTTTGCAGGTACCAAAATGCAGTAATTCGGCCTTGAATTTTAACTGGCAAAGGGAAGTCCATTGAGTCTGGCATAGTCACATTGATTTTCCCCTTATTATAAATAAAATTTATCACTACTAATTAAAAAAAAGAAAGAAAGAAAGAAATGATATGATGACTGTGATTTGCTTCAAACCATTACAGGAGAAGGAAAGTAGTCTTGAGTTGATAACTATTAAGGCTGGGTCATAGGTATATTGTGTCTACTTTACCTGTTTGATTTTACATTAGAAAAATAAAAATAAAAGCAGCCTTTATATTTTAACCCTACATAAACCTTTATGTTCTCATATGAAGGAAATACAGAAATTCTACAGGTAATTTTCCTCTTGGTTATTTAAAATAATGAATTCATTTTTTTCTTTCTAGTTCAGTTTGGACCAGTGGATTATGGTATGGCATTCCTTTAGTTTTCGCATTTATTTTTATAAGTGAGTTCATTGCACTTCTCAGCAGGGAAAGAGGGAAGGATATGAGATGAGGGACAGAGGAACAAAAAGGAAAATTGGGTTCCCAAGTAAACACGTTAGGGTTAGGAAAAAAGTTTGAGGATTTAGGTTTTAGCCTTACCGAACAGCTGACATATTTTAAGTTGGAAAAATCTGAACCTTTTAGCTGAAATTACCCCCACCTGGATAAACCTGATGGTGGTTATTTGAGGTATTTCCATAAACGTGTCCGGAGAAGGCAATGGCACCCCACTCCAGTACTCTTGCCTGGAAAATCCCATGGATGGAGGAGCCTGGTAGGCTGTAGTCCATGGGGTCGCTAAGAGCCGGACACGACTGAGCGACTTCACTTTCACTTTTCCCTTTCATGCATTGGAGAAGGAAATGGCAACCCACTCCAGTGTTCTTGCTTTGAGAATCCCAGGGACTGGGGAGCCTGGTGGACTGCCGTCTATGGGTCGCACAGGGTCAGACATGACTGAAGCGACTTAGCAGTAGCAGCATAAATGTGTCAGAAGACCATATTAACAAATGTCCTTCCAGAATGTAGACTTAAAGATGCTCCATTTCTACCACTAGATTAGGAATGATGACAGGTATTTTTTGTATTATCGTATAATTTGTTTATAAGTACAGTCTTTCTACTTAAGGTAGAATATTATATGTGGCAAATTTCTTTTCTCTCTTTGAACTACATGTTATCAAATATTCACCTGATGTAACCCAATATAACTTGGCAGTATTTCATTAAAGGCATTTCACCAATAAAGTGGTCTGCTATTTTTTTGTAAATCTCTAGAGAGAACATTGTTTTCCTTTAAATCACTTGGCAATATCTCAAATTATAATAATCAAGAAGTATTTCCAAGTATCTAATTGAAATTCTTACCACTGCAATTTAGTATCATTAGCTGAGAATTTTCAAGGTATTTTCATCAATCTTATTTTATCATTCTTATTATTTTCTTAATGACTTGGATATAATTTTACTTCTAGTAACTTGAGGGAGTTCAACTGCCAAGCTTTCCAGGCAAGAGTTTGAGAAGGAAAGGGAAGACGATGATGGAAGTATAAGAATGCAGGAATATGAGAACTTGCCTATAGCTTGACTATCTTCTGATGGAGATCACACAACCCAGGTATCTTAAAAAGAAGGATCAATCCATGCTTGGTCACTGCCTATATTCAAGGTAATAAAATATTGAGATAAGGTATGGCAATTGAAGTCTCCAACCAGTTGTTAAACTGAATATTGAGTCTTCTCAGTTTGCATTTGTGAGTAGGAGTATAAGCAAAGGAGGACAAGAGTGTGTATGAGTGTGTGTGTGTGTGTTTATGTGTGTGTTGTTATTGGATTCAAAAGAGCTACACAAAAATGTGGTAGATCACTCACAAACATTATTTACCTTACCTTGTATCCACACCTTTTGTAATGTGACTTTGTGACTTTTCTCATTGAACAGTAGAGTCTGTGGTTCCATTGTTTGTATCTGAGTTGGCCTGGTGACGTACTTTGGCTGATACAGTGCAAATTTCCATGCTGTCTCCCAGAACTCTGCCAACATGATGTGCTGCAGCCTGAGCTACTCTACTTGAGGGTGAGAAATAAATGGAAAAAAACAGGTACCCGACCAACCCTGGAAACAAAGCCACTAGCTAAACATAACTGAGGGAGTCAGTGGAGATTGGAACAACTGAGCAACAAGGCCTAGCCTCAACTATAGGCTTTTGCAATTGTAAATTAAATAAATAGATGTATTTTCACTTACTAAATGTTTAAATTATTTGTAACACAGCAACAAAGATCAGATACAAAGATGCTAAGATCACTAGCAAGTAAGCTTGAATTTAAGGAGAAATTTATTTTCCAACAGGGATAGTATAATGCAAGTCTGAAGGAACAGACAATCACATAACATTAGGAAACAATGGACAACGTGAAGCAAATCATTGTAACTCCATAGCTGCAATAGCTAGGGTTGACCTTAACTTTTAAATTTTTTAGCCATCATGGTTAATTCAATGTCACTGACAAATGGAACACTCTTTCACAGAGAAGTATTTCTCAAAGAGAAGTGGGTTGCTATTTTAATGTTGTACTAGACAGTTCTTTGTTAACAGAACTGAAGATTAGGATCTCTAGCAGCTCTGGCCCCTAAGATTACATGCCAATAATACTTCCCTGACATCTGTGTTAACTTAGATTTGGAAGCTCATGAAGGTAACATAATGTCCCAATGAAGAAATTAAATGTTAATTCATTATTCTTAAGAAAAGCTGTGTGCTTCTTTATCTATTTGACTGTGAAAGGTGAACACCTGTTCTTTAGATTATGTGTGTGCACTCAGTCATACTCAGTCATGTCTGACCCTTTGTGACCTCATGGACTGTAACCTGTAGGCTCCTCTGTCCATGGGGTTTTCCAGGCAAGAATACTGAAGTGGATTACCATTTCCTGCTCTAGGGGTCTTCCCAACCCAGGGATCAAACCCATGTCTCTTGTGCTCCTGCATTGGCAGGCAGATTCTTTGCCAATTGCAGTATTATATAATACAGATTCAAATAGGAAAAGTGGTCCAGATATAGAGTGTTACATGATGGATTTGGGACCTTTTTAAATGAGATTTTTAGGGAAGGTCTCTATGAGACTGATATTTGAGCACAGAGAGATATGTTTCTCTTGGAACCAAGAAGGGCGGTTCATATCAAATTAAGGTTGGCAGTGACTTTCCATCAAATGTCAAGGCTGAGTTGACCAGATTAATTTCTTTTCCTAATTGAAGTAAAATTCATTTTAGTATATGTGTTGCCGAAGCAAGCACTAATTGAAGTAAAATTCATATATCATAAAATTAACCATTTAAAGTGTATAACCCAGTGGCATTTAGAATGTTCAGGATGTGGTGCAAAAGTCACAGCTGTGCTGTGCTGTGCTTAGTTGCTTAGTCGTGTCTGACTCTCTGTGACTCCATGGACTGTAGCCCACCAGGCTTCTCTGTCCATGGGGATTCTCCAGGCAAGAATAATGGAGTGGGTTGTCATGCTCTCCTCTAGGGGATATTCCCAAATCAGGGATCAAACCCAGGTCTTCATTACTGCAGGTGGATTCTTTACTGTCTGAGCCAGTACAGGGAAACCCAAGAATACTGGAGTGGGTAGCCTATCCCTTCTCCAGGGGATATTAGAGACCCAGCAATTAAGCTGGGATCTCCTGCATTGCAGGCAGATTCTTTACCAGCTGAGCTACCAGGGAAGCCTAAAGTCACAGTTTCCTAGTTTCAAAATATTTTATCACTTCCACAGGAAGCATGGTAGTTATTAAACAGACCCCCTTCCTGCCCCTGCCATCCCTTTCACCTCTTCTAGCCCCTGGTCATCACTAATCTACTCTGTCTCTACAGGTTTAACTATTTTGGATATTTTATATAAATGCAATAATATAATATGTGACCTTTTGTGTCTGGCTTCTTTTTACTTATTTTTGAGATTCTTCATGGTATAACGTGCATCAATACTTCATTTATTTTTTATAGCTGAGTGGGATTCTATTTTTTAGATATACCACATTTTTTAATCCATTCATCCATTGATGGGTGTTTGGGGATTTTTCCATACTTTGGCTGTAGTGAATAGCACTGCTTCAAACTTTAACTTACTGTACTAGAATTTGTTTCAATGCATGCTTCCAATTCTTTGGGGTAGATTCCTAGGAATTGCATTTCTGGGTGATATGATAATTCCACATTCTACGTGAATTCTTGATGTAGCTATTTATAAGCTAAAGGAGATATAAAAATGACATGAATGAATATGAGAAAGCATCACAAAATGGTACTCTTGGGGACTGTCTGCTGCAGTGACAGCAAAGGACATGTATATGTCGAGAGTGAAAGTGTTAGTCACTCAGTCATGTCCAACTCTTTGCAACCCCATAGACTGTAGCCTACCAGGCTCCTCTGTCCATGAAATTTTCCAGGCAAGAATACTGGAGTGGGTTGCCATTGCCTTCTCCAAGGGATCTCCCAACCCAGGGATTGAACCCTGGTATCCTGCATTGCTTCCCTGGTGGCTCAGAGGTTAAAGCATCTGCCCACAATGCAGGAGACCCGGGTTTGATCCCTGGGTTGGGAAGATACCCTGGAGAAGGAAATGGCCACCCACTCAAGTACTCTTGCCTGGAGAATCCCATGGAGGGAAGAGCCTGCTAAGCTACAGTCCACAGGGTGGCAAAGAGTCAGACACGACTGAGCTACTTCACTTCACTTCACTTCACTTCATCCTGCATTGCAGGTAGATTCTTTACCTTCTGAGCCACAAGGGAAGCCCCATATATGGGGGATCTGAGAGAATACTAAAGAATTACATAGGAAACGGGCCACAAGGGACTCTATGGGCTAAAGAGCTTGGGCTTTACCCAGTGGAGAAATGTCATGCTGTAAATTCAAACTTTCAGACTCAGATCAATTTAATCCATGAGTCAATCCCAATAAAAGTAGGTAGCATATATAAGAGCACAGGTGTCTAGATATATTTAGATTTCTAATCCTTAATATAAAAATTATTCAGTGATGACCATTCAGTTAAGTTCAATTCAGTCACTCAGTCATATCTGACTCTTTGTAACCCCATGGACTGCAGCATGCCAGGCCTCCCTGTCCATCACCAGTTCCCGGAGTTTACTCATTCATATCCATTCAGTTGGTGATGTCATCAAACCATCTCATTCTCTGTCGTCCCCTTCTCCTCCTGCCCTCAATCTTTACCAGCATCAGGGTCTTTTCAAATGAGTCAGTTCTTCACATCAAGTGGCCAAAGTATTGGACCTTCAGCTTCAACATCAATCCTTCTAATGAACATTTAGGACTGATTTCCTTTAGAATGGACTGGTTGGATCTCTTTGCAGTCCAAGGGACTCTCAAGAGTATTCTCCAACACCACAGTTCAAAAGCATCAATTCTTTGGCACTCAGCTTTTTTTATAGTCCAACTCTCACATCTATACATGACTACTGGAAAAAGCCTTGACTAGACAGACATTTGTCGGCAAAGTAATCTCTCTGCTTTTTAATATGCTGTCTAGGTTGGTCATAACTTTTCTTCCAAGGAGTAAGTATCTTTTTATTTCATGGCTGCAGTCATCATCTCCAGTGATTTTGGAGCCCAAGAAAATAAAGTCAGCCACTGTTTCCCCATCTATCTGCCACGAAGTGATGGGATCAGATGCCATGATCTTTGTTTTCTGAATGTTGAGCTTTAAGCCAAATTTTTCACTCTCCTCTTTCACTTTCATCAAGAGGCTCTGTAGTTCTTTGTCACTTTCTACTATAAGGGTGGTGTCATCTGCATATCTGAGGTTATTTATATTTCTCCCAGCAATCTTGATTCTAGCTTGTGCTTCATCCAGCCCAGCATTTCTCGTTATATACTCTGCATATAAGTTAAATAAGCATGGGGGCAATATAAAGCCTTGACATACTCCTTTTCCTATTTGGAACCAGTCTGTTGTTCTATGTCCAGTTCTAACTGTTGCTTCCTGACCTGCATACATATTTCTTAAGAGGCAAGTCACGTGGTCTGGTATTCCCATCTCTTTCAGAACTTTCCACAGTTTATTGTGATCCACACAGTCAAAGGCTTTGGCATAGTCAGTAAAGCAGAAATAGATGTTTTTCTGGAATTCTCTTGTTTTTTCTATGATCCAATAGATGTTGGCAATTTGATCTCTGGTTTCTCTGCCTTTTCCACAACCAGATTGAACATCTGGAAGTTCATGGTTCATGAATTTCTAAAGCCTGGTTGGAGTATTTTGAGCATTACTTTGCTAGCATGTGAGATGAGTGCAATTGTGCGATAATTTGAGCATTCCTTGGCATTGCCTTTCTTAGGGATTGGAATGAAAACTGACCTTTTCCAGTCCTGTGGCTACTGCTGAGTTTCCCAGATTTGCTGGCATATAGAGTACAGCACTTTCACAGCATCATCTTTTACGATCTGAAATAGCTCAACTGGAATTCCATCATCTCTACTAGCTTTTTCATAGTGATGCTTCCTAAGGCCCTCTTGACCTCACACTCCAGGATGCCTGGCTCTTGGTGAGTGATCACACAATTGTGATTTTCTGGGTCATGAAGATCTTTTTTGTACAGTTCTTCTGTGTATTCTTGTGACCTCTAATATCTTCTGTTTCTGTTAGGTCCATATGCCATATCTGTCCTTTATTGAGCCCATCTTTGCATGAAATGTTCCCTTGGTATCTCTAATTTTCTTGAAGAGATCTCTAGGCTTTCCCATTCTATTGTTTTCCCTCTATTTCTTTGCACTGATCACTGAGGAAGGCTTTCTTATCTCTTCTTGCTATTCTTTGGAACTCTGCATTCAAGTGGGTATATCTTTCCTTTTCTCCTTTGCTTTTGGCTTCTCTTCTTTTCACAGCTATTTATAGTGATGACCATTAGTGGAGATCAAATGACAACCAGTACAGAGAGGTACATAAAGATTTTTGAAGATTAGAAAAATCACTATGGCAATAATACAGCTGATGGGTTACAAGGAAGTGATAGGCATGAGATTGCATCTGGAAATAAAAAGAGAATAATTTGGTCAGGCAAAATATGCTGAGAGCTTGAACACAAGGGCAGTGCTAGCAGGAATTTCATGCAAGAAGCTTACTGTAGAGATTTTAAAGGATAGAATTCTTAATACTTGTTTCCTGGTTGGATTTGGTGTTTGAGCACATGAGAGGTATCAAAAATAACCTCTTGAGTTAGACACAGCAAATGCAACAGGGATAACTTATGAACATCTTTTAGTAAGCATTGCATGAACCAGCATAAATATTTTGGACCATGAAAAACACTCTTGTTTTGTTTATTTTACTTCATGAAAAGCAAACAAACCAATGGCATCTTTTTTTCCTAGCAGAGAACTCAAACAGCTAAAGATGAGTTGGGGAATGCTTACATTGTTTCCATTTGACAAGCTGCATGTGAAATGTTTTCAGCCCGAGCATGTAAATATGATGTTAAAAAGTAATATATATATATATATATATATATATATAATTCTGTGCTCATCAAAAAACTTAAAGTTTTAAAGTTTATTGTTTAAGTGAGTGAAAGAAGGTAAATATTAAGGCAAACATTCAAGCCCAGAGAAATATTGAAGAATTTTTTTTAAGTGATGTTATTCAAATTAAGTGTCAGTTTATGGCTATATTAGGGTTTCTCAACTTTGATGCTATTAACATTTTGGAACAGATGATTCTGCTGTAAGGGACTTACCTGCTGTGCATTGTAGGATGTTTAGAGTATTTCTGTCTCCTACCCACCTCCTACCTACAAGCCCCCTCACTTGTTGTGATATTAAAAATGTTGTCAGTTCAGTTCAGTTCAGTTCAGTCTCTCAGTCACGTCCAACTCTTTGCAACCCCATGAATCGCAGCACGCCAGGCCTCCCTGTCCATCACCAACACCCGGAGTCCACCCAAACCCATGTCCATTGAGTTGGTGATGCCATCCAACCATCTCATCCTCTGTTGTCCCCTTTTCCTCATGCCCCCAATCCTTCCCAGCATCAGAGTCTTTTCCAATTAGTCAACTCTTCGCATGAGGTGGCCAAAGTACTGGAGTTTCAGCTTTAGCATCATTCCTTCCAAAGAAATCCCAGGGCTGATCTCCTTTAGAATGGACTCGTTGGATCTCCTTGCAGTCCAAGTGACTCTCAGGAGTCTTCTCCAACACCACAGTTCAAAAGCATCAATTCTTGGGCGCTCAGCTTTCTTCACGGTCCAACTCACATCCATACATGACCACTGAAAAAACCATAGCCTTGACTAGACGGACCTTTGTTGGCAAAGTAATGTCTCTGCTTTTGAATATGCTATCTAGGTTGGTCATAACTTTTCTTCCAAGGAGTAAGCGTCTTTTAATTTCATGGCTGCCGTCACCATCTGCAGTGATTTTGGAGCCCCCAAAAGATAAAGTCTGACACTGTTTTCACAAATGTCTTAGATACTGCCAACTGTCCCATAGAGTGGAAAGTTATTCTGAATTGAGAATTTCTAACAAATCAAAAGTGGTTAAAATGTGAAGTGTTCATTTAAACAAAACTTTCTCTTTATGATACATGCTGCTAAGTCTCTTCAGTCGTGTCCGACTCTGTGCAACCCCACAGACAGCAGCCCACTAGGCTTCCCCGTCCCTGGGATTCTCCAGGCGAGAACACTGAAGTGGGTTGCCATTTCCTTCTCCAACGCGTGAAAGTAAAAAGTGAAAGTAAAGTCGCTCAGTCATGTCTGACTCTTAGCGACCCCATGGACTGCAGCCTACCAGGCTCCTCTGTCCATGGGGTTTTCCAGGCAAGAGTACTGGAATGGAGTGCCATTGCCTTCTCCATTATGACACGTAATATCAGTCAATTAATTGGCAAAATTTGTTTCTGTTTTCCCTCTGATTGAATGCTTCAGATTCACAAACTGGTATTGTAACCTTAGTACAAAGTATGACAATATCTAATATCTAGATACATGCTATAGTAATTGAAAAATCATTTAATAAGTTATTATTATTATTGATTTCCCTTTGCTTACATTTGTACTAAGCTCTTTGAAGGGTACAAAATAAGTTCCACTCTTTTAAATAGTTAATAAATAATGTCTTTGAACTTGTCATTGTTGGCTCCAAATGTCTATATAGGAATTATTCAAATGGAAATTTGGTTGTAAGTGGGAATCAAATTTACTATAAAGTTACTCATAGAGCAAGAAAAATTCTGTGTTTGTTTCTTAATTAGATTTTATATTTATTTGTGGGCTTTGTGAGGTAAAACTGAGGATATCTTTAGTGGGGAGAGTTAAGGTTCTCTATTCATGACCATGTCTATATGACTCCACTGGAATAGAAATAATATAGAGGAAACACTAAAGCATAATTTTAGTGAATATCAAAATGAAAATACAAAGTAAGGGCAGATATAGAGAATGCCCCTTAGAAATGTTGAGTCTGAAAAATTGTCAGGGCTGGCTATTGATTAGAGAAAAGTTTGTGGCAAAAGGCCCTTGTAAGTGACAGTATGTTATTGAAAATAATAGGGATTATCTTTAAAATAACTTGAGATTAGTTTTACAAGGCAGACAGAACTGTTTTGACCAAATAGCTCAAATCCTGAACTATGGAGTTTTTATTTGTATTCCCACAGTATAATACACTTATATTCACATGAAAGCCTACCTCCTTGTACTTTTGACTGTCATTCATTTATTCAAAATAATTTAGCCAACTCTAGGTAAAGACTGGATTCTGTTCAGTTTTTAGCCTGGTATATGCCAGACTCTATATGCATGCTTTAAATCAAAGAAGAATATCTTATAGTCCATAAATTTGAGAATCTCCCAATCCTGGGGAAGGGATAAAGAATAAATAGTCACGGTTTATGTAAGTGCTATGAATAGTGCAATGTTTAGATTATATATAAAAGAGAAAACACCAAGTCTTCTGGGAAGAAGTTTTGTGAAGAGTTGAATATTAAAGAATAAGCAGAATTTCCCCGTATGGAACAAGAAGGAGAGGCTTTAGATGGAATAAATGAATATGCATACATATGAATGCAAGTAAGTATGCAGCTTGTTTCAAGAGGTTTGAGTAGATTGGTGTCACTAAAATGAAATGCAGGGACTGGCAGAAGATGAATATGGAAAATTTAAAAGACTTGTATCATTATGGGCAACAAAGGCCAAGGTAAGGATTCAAGGATGATATTGGTGTTTTTAAATGTTAGCCTTTGTGTGAAGCATAAATTAAAAATAGAGGAAGACCAGATGCAGCTTGCTTAGCTAAGAGGCTATTGTGAAGAGAGCAAAAACAAAAGCAATGGCAGTTGGGATGGAAACACCATCACCACTGGATTTGATGGTCAAAATGATCATCTAGAAAGGACTATAAAGAAGATGGATGTTATAAAATGCAAGGGCACGCTAAATAGGTCTGGAGCAGAGACTTTCTATCTGGTCACAAAATCTATTTCTTCCCTTTCCAATCATAAGACCATTGAGATCTAATCTATACTGAATTCTAGCCAATGGGCTGAGGAAGAGTGATTTTAGTTCCTTCCAGGCCAAGCCCATGTATCTTCCATGTTGTTTTTCCTCCTGCGGAGGCAATGAAGACTGTCTAAGTGACACTGAAACCATTGAAGAGGCACAAGAGTACAAGATGGACAGAGTGTCTATGCCCCAGAAGTAGCAGTTGAGAAAGAACTGCCCCAAATCAGAAACATTCATTTTTTACGATGGCACCCCACTCCAGTACTCTTGCCTGGAAAATCCCATGGACGGAGGAGCCTGGTGGGCTGCAGTCCATGGGGTCGTGAAGAGTCAGACACGACTGAGTGACTGCACTTTCACTTTTCACTTTCATGCATTGGAGAAGGAAATGGCAACCCACTCCATGTTCTTGCCTGGAGAATCCCAGGGACGGGGGAGCCTGGTGGGCTGCCGTCTATGAGGTCACACAGAGTCGGACACGACTGAAGCGACTTAGCAGCAGCAGCAGCAGTGAAAAGTAAACTTTTGGGTTTGTTAGTTTAGGCAGCTAACCATACCTTAATTCACATAAGTTCATATCTGAAGAAGGTCCACCATGATATGGTGTTTGTTTTTTTTTTTTATTTTTATTGTATTATTTCTATAGCTATAGGTACCTATACCTAAAGTACATAAACACAGTGTGCAGCAGATATTTTATATTACAGTTAAAACAATTTTTGTTAAAAAAAAAAACACCTGATATTGACCTCCTATGGCAATCATTTAAAAGCAGTAATCAAAAAAAAATTTTTTTAAGCTTGCTGGTATACAATATAACAAGAAAGGTAGGCATCTGTAACAGTAGAGTGATGTTCCAAATCTGTGTTTAGATAAAGTCATTTACTTGTTCGAATTTATGGCAGGATTTATATTGCTATCTACAAATAGATATCAATAGTTAAAGAGATTTTATAGCTTTTTGACATTCAATATATTATGCAGGTTTAAAAGTCTCTGGAAAATGGATGAACTATCTAAGCTGAATAACTTTCCACTTGTAAAAATGTTTCTTAAAGTACAGAGCCCTCAGATTTAATACTTAGTCTTGCTTGTTTAAGCACATGGTAAAATGTAGACAGGTTTTTCATTTGACAGAACAATTCTGATGGAACAATGCAGCTTCCACAGGGCTAACGCCAGAAGAAAAAAATGACAGACACATCTTATTAGGAGAGATAATTTAAGGAATGCCTAGTTTTAATGCTTCTCTTAAGCAATACTATTTTATTTCTCTTCTAACATGAAGCTCCCTTCCTTACCCATGGTGAATTTAATTTTTACCTGCTTTGAGTAAATTCTTAATCCTGAAGATGTTTTTGAGTCAGTTCAAGTACCTGAAATATTGCAGAAGCTCTCTGGTATTACTTTGCTTGTTTACTGGCTTGCTTTTTTCTGCATTAGAATCTTGCAAGAACAATTTCAACTTACCAGTTGGCAATTTAGATAGAAGTCTTAAATTCTGTGGCCAACCATGCCTCCAAGGCAGGCATTAGCCATTTGATAAAGCCATTGAACTTGGATAGCATATTCAAAAGCAGAGACATTACTTTGCCAACAAAGGTTCATCTAGTCAAGGCTATGGTTTTTCCTGTGGTCATGTATGGATGTGAGAGTTGGACTGTGAAGAAGGCTGAGCACCCAAGAATTGATGTTTTTGAACTGTGGTGTTGGAGAAGACTCTTGAGAGTCCCTTGGCATGCAAGGAGATCCAACCAGTCCATTCTGAAGGAGATCAGCCCTGGGATTTCTTTGGAAGGAATGATGCTAAAGCTGAAACTCCAGTACTTTGGCCACCTCATGCGAAGAGTTGACTCATTGGAAAAGACTCTGATGCTGGGAGGGATTTGGGGCAAGAGGAGAAGGGGACGACAGAGGATGAGATGGCTGGATGGCATCACTGACTCGATGGACGTGAGTCTCAGTGAACTCTGGGAGTTGGTGTTGGAGAGGGAGGCCTAGCGTGCTGTGATTCATGGGGTCGCAAAGAGTCGGACACGACTGAGCAACTGATCTGATCTGATCTGATCCGAAAGCCATTGAAAACACAGAGGATGTACATCTTTGATTAATACAAATAATAGAAAATTTCCTAAATAAAGTTTGGTCCTGGGCTGCTTCCAAAGTAGTAATTCACAAAATATGACTTTTTTCATTGGGAAGGTTATAAAAATTTGTTTGTTGGAGGTAGAGAAGGAAATGTAATTAAAGGCTAAATTCAGACTCACATTTCATTTTAACCAAAAGAATATGTGTGATTTGGACACCAGTCACCTAGGCACTTCCTATTTTAAGGCAGTGGATATTGTCAGCAAATCAAATTATCCAATAGCAAAACTACATCTGGCAGAGCTAACTATGCCAGGTAACCTTAAATAGAAGCTTGGGGGTAGTTAACTTTGTTGCAACACCAGGCTTTGCTGGTAAGACTTATCTAAAGTTCCTCTCTGTAGCATTGCCATTAAAAGAATAAAATGGGAAGAGGTGAAGTGAAAACATTAAATATGGATGTACATGTGTATTTTAATATCCCTTTTGCATTTAAAAGTGCTTATACCAGCACATTTACAATAAAGCAACTCTGGGCTTTATTTCATGTATTTTTTTTTTGTTTTTGTTTTTGCAAAAATAGGGATATATTATATCGCTATAATATAAAACTTTAGATCATAGATGCTTTAATAAATTTCTGTTACACATCATTTACCTTTGGAAAATCAAGGAGCTTTTAATTTGGATTGACTTCAGGTAACAATTTAATCTAAAAATGTCCAATGGAATGATTCTTCTTGTCATTAACAATCTGAAGGGAAGCTTTAATTTGTAATCTTGTCAAAGTAATGAGTGGAGGTCTGTTTATATAAAATGTTTAAAAAGTGTGTTATACTTTTAGAAAGCTGATTCAAACTCATATATGTGGAGTGAACAACAACACACACATTCATACAGAGATACACACCCTCTCCTGAAGCCTGGTCGATTCAAATCTGATAATACCATTTTTCCCCTCTTATGGGCAGTAATATCACTTCTATGTGAGATACAAAGTAGGTCTGGCATTTCCATTAAGATTGTATCTACTGATTGTCTCTCAAGTTTGTTTTACTATAAACATTAAATGAAAAACACATCTTTCTTATACACAGTACTCAGAGCAAATTTGTTCATTTGTATGACCGCCAAATCATCTCATTGGCTCTGTAAAACCATGATGTTTTAAGAGGAGGCATGACATATCTTTCAATTTTCAAAAGAAAAGAAATAAAAAACCTTCTGGTTGCATCTTTGAGATACAATAGTTCAAAATTTTAAAATTTCTTGTGAAGTCCATGTCAGCAAGAACAAATCAAGCCCTCCTTCTATTAAGAAGTCAGTTTTGCCCCAAGAATGAGTCAGCATGAAGTATTTGAGATCATTAAATTTTATCCCAAATATTCTGAGATCAAGCTTAATTTATTCAACATTTGTTTGTTTCCTGAGAGACAACAATCGTTTTCAGTTTTGGCCAAAAACTAGGAACAAGGATGGAAACAGGGAAATGCAGAGAATGGGATTAAGATTTCATAAAGTTGTAAATCAACTTCTAAATAGCCTGTGTATGATACCCAAACATATTAGTTTATTCACCCTAAGACTGTCTATCCTGTAACTCAAAACCTTTTGTCAGGTCTGAGAAATGGTTTGTTTTCTTAACCTGATGTTGTTTTAAAGGGCAATACCCAGATGTTCTGGGTTTGTGATAAAGAGAGAATTAACGAGTCTGTCTGTCCAACTGGAGCCCACTTATGAATCTGCACGGATGCCAATTTCAGGGTGAACTGTGATCTTCCTGGTGCACAGAGGACTCGCAAACATTTAAGAAAATGAAAGGTTTTAATTAATCTTTATTTTACATACTTTTCTCTTTTATAGTCTACCAACAAATAGATTCAGGCATGTTCTGGGATCACTTTAAAACCTAGCTCTATTATTTCTTCTTCTTCATTTATGAAACCTTAAAGCAATTGCCTCTGTTGATGCAAGTTGGGTTTAGCTATGTTTTGTTGCTTTAACCTTAAGCTTTACTGTAAGCTGTGTAAACTAAAATTATAGATCTCTCTTTATTTTCCAAGTTGTTTCCCTCTAAGAAATCCCTTCTGTCTTTTTCCTAAGTAAAAAGACTAAAAATGTGTTTGAATAGAAACTATAACAATAATGACCTTGGCTGAAGTTTTGGCTGAGCATGTCCCACATGAACCAAGAGGAAAACTCTACCTAAGATAAGCTGAAGGTCACGAGAGCCTTTAGAAAGTATTTTCAATAAAGCTATTTCATTGCATTGCTTTCTTTCCTTTTTCCCCCCTAAGAATTAAACATAAGAAATCCTGATACAAACACATTCTATAACCATTGTCTCTTGACAAGTGAATATTGACATTCTGTAGCTTAAGGTAGTCTAATCTTTGATTTCTGTCTAAAAGTTTGAAATAATCTTGTTGAGTTAGGTTCTCCTTTTGCTACTAACAGGAATTTGCATGTAAATCCTACTTGTAATAATGGAGCTGTGTGTGTAAATGACTGTACATGGAGGTGAGGCTGTGCCCCAAAGAACTAATACATTGGATTAGAAATTCCAATGTATACTGTGTTTCTTACCCATATATCAGGATAATTTTATAGTTCAATTAACTAATCCCAATATATTGACTGTATTCAGATGAAGATATCGTCTATTTTTATTGAACTATCTACTCTAGGAAATCATGAATCCCCATATATTTAAAAATTTGAAGTCTGGTCTTGTTTAAGCCTATGGCTTTCCCTAAAACACTCATGATCTTCCTGAGCGACTAATACTACACTATTGTTACTAAAGCACTCATGACGGTGTTCAGCAAAACTTGTCTAGCTCTTTGACACGAAATATTTTTAGAAATGAAACTTGAAACTATTCTGGGTCGAAGAGAGAGAATCCAAAAGTTTCAGTATTTTTCTCGAGTTTTTTAAAGAAGTTGTTTGAAATCATTTCCTTTTCTAAAAGAGAGCAAATTTCTGTAATTGACCACAGTGCAAATTCAACAGAATAGGAAATCACAGATGTCTGGAGTGGTCAAGACTTAAAGGAGTTGACAAGACTTGAACTTTGACTGGAAAATTACAGATTGAATACAGATAAATCCATAGAGGCTAAGTCGATTTTGTGAAGGTGGAGGAGGTAGATTCATTCAGTCATTCAACAAATATTTTTTAATACTCCGAATATTTTAGAAGCTGGAGTTAGAGCAGCAAAAAAAACAAAACAAACAAACAAACAATATTGTAAAGTTAAAAATAAAACAACAACAACAACAACAAAGTTACTTAAGTGATTTAAATATTAAAAAAAAAAAAAATCAAGTCCGTGCCTTCAGGGAAAAACACTTATTGACTGACCTTTAAATAATTATTTACTCTTTCTAACTTTCAGTTGTCTCATCTATACTACTAGGGTGAAAATAATCTTTTGTAGAGAATTCTGTGTCCTACCTAGGCCTTCTTGGTTTTCTTTTATGAGCCATTCACCCAAGTTCTGCATACTTTGCTGTGAAATGCTCTTGACTTTTTCAAGTTTCATGGACTATTATATCTGTCCTGATTGTCTAACTCAGGTATTGTATTGAAAAATATTCTTCAGCTGTGTTTTGAATTTGTAGTGCTGAAAGTCATGTTTAATTTGTGATATTGCACATGCGTGCAAAAGGGAAATGTTCCAGTAAAAGGTTGTATATCTCCACATATGCCAACTGGAGGCAAGGAGCCTGCTGTGAAACTTTAATAATGATGCAGGTTCGGATGTGAGTTCTGGTTTAAGACTTTTTACAAGGGGAGTGAAGAGTGGATGTTAATAATTTTATTAAAGAGTGATCATTATACTTTGTAAGAGATCCAAATGAGGGTACACGGTAAATATAGGGGAGGGAAGGGGAATAGGACAAAGGAAGCAAGTTAACATGGAGAGCTGAAGCCCTTTGGCCAGGAAATACACTCTGATCGACAGAAATATCTAGGGAAGTATATTAAGAATGGAAGCCAATTTGAGAAAAAAGATAGTACATTTAATACAAGAAGGTCTGATGAGATGAACCTGAAGAGTGTACTGGTAGATGTATCCTCTAGAGAGTTGAACAGAGAATGTAAATATTATTGAGGTTGTTGGTGGGAATTGGGTGCTAATATAATCAGGCCAAAGACTTGTAATGTCTTCACCCTAGCCCCACTCCTCTTCCATATAAGAGAAGACATATATGGGGATTACTGGTAAAGAAAGTGAAATGACATTTTCTTAGTAACAGAAACTTGCAGTCCAAACCCTAATGCAGAAGCTAGAATGGAATCCATAATATACAACTGTACTTAAACAAACCTTTATCTAACCTTTACTTTACCTAAACTAACCTTTGCTTAGCCTTTTATCTGTTCCTTCCTACTCCCCTACACTCACCAATACACACATTCATTAGTTAACAGAGTTAATTAGATTTACAGAGTCTTAAGTAATCCATTTGTTAGGCTTCTAAACTGGAACTTCTTGTCTTACTATTGTACCAAAGGAAATTTATGACCAACCTAGACAGCATATTAAAAAGCAGAGACATTATTTTGTCAACAAAGGTCCGTCTAGTCAAGGCTATGGTTTTTCCAGTAGTCATGTATGGGAGTTGGACTATAAAGAAAGCTGAGCACCAAAGGATTGATGCTTTTGAACTGTGGTGTTGGAGAAGACTCTTAAGAGTCCCTTGGACTGCAAGGAGATCCAACCAGTCCACCCTAAAGGAGATCAGTTCTGGGTGTTCAATGGAAGAACTGATGGTGAAGCTGAAACTCCAGTACTTTGGCCACCTGATGTGAACAGCTGACTCACTGGAAAAGACCCTGATGCTGGGAAACATTGAGGGTAGGAGGACAAGGGGCTGACAGGATGAGATGACAGAGGATGACAGAGGTTGGGTGGATCACCGACTCAATGGACATGGGTTTGGGTGGACTCTGGGAGTTGGTGATGGACAGGCAGGCCTGGCGTGCTGCAGTTCATGGGGTTGCAAAGAGTTGGACACAACTGAGCGACTGAACTGAACTGCAGGGAAGGGAAGCAAAGACACAGAATACGAGAGTTTAGCCACATTGCCAAAGGCAGAGCTGACCTGAGCGTCCACATTTGGGGTGGGATAGAGATCAAGCCCTAAGACTTTGCCATTTCAAATGCATTGAAAAGTAATTCCTTATTATTCTGACCTTCTGGAAATTTTACCCCTAGAAAAGGCAGTAGATTCTCTCAACTCTAGCCTCTGTCCCCTTCATTGGGGAATAGAAGAAGAGGGAGAGTGAGGAGGGGCTTGAATTCCCCTAAAGACAACTCATATAGAGAAAGCCCAAGAGAGCTTACCCTTCATGAGTTTCTCAAACTGGTAAGTGGAAATCAGAGATATTTCAACAATGAAATCAGTGATCGGGCAGAAGTATAGTGTTGTTCCCAGAAGTCAGGGAAGGATAACACTGCAAGAGGCTTATGCCACAGTGACATGAGATGCAGACGTGAAGGAGAAAGAAGTCTAAGAAGCGACATTTGGACCTTTGAATGTGACAGTTCAGAGGTAATGGCAACTTTTGACTGGCAGTTTTCCTGGAGTAGCATTTTCTAAAAAGTACTAAAAGTATTATAACTGGATAATATTTATTAAGTGAATCAAGTGTTACCTATACTAAATATAACTGTATAATTGATGTTGCTTAAATGTATAAAACAAAGTAAGTGATCAAACACTTTAGAGAAACTAAAAATACCCTCTCTGAACTCTTTCTTAGAGCTTTTACTATGCCAATATAGATTGTGGAGTTCACAATCTAGAAAGCAGAATGGATAACATAATTCTGTCTCTAACTTATTTGCCACTGAACTCTGTTTTTTATATTGAGTGTCCTGTGGGGCCAGAATGTTAAGGAACACACTTTAGGAAATGTTTACTTAGCATAATTAACGCAGAAATCAGATTATGGAGAGTTAAAAGGGGAAAACTAGAAGGAAAGGTGAAGTAGAGTTCATTGTGTGAACTATTTATTTATGAGAGACTTGAATATACAAACAGCCTATGGTCCACTTGCCCAGGAAATTAGCTCTTTACCTATAATAAGCAACCTAGGAAGCTAGCTTGCTATAAGTCAGGCTTGCAGTAAGCCTGATTACTATCTCTGGTGACAATCCAGGAAACTAAACAATAACTTCTATAGCAATTGCCCCCAAATGGTCAGGACTTGCTCTCTAGCTGACAGCTTTCCTAATTTTTGTCCCTACTTCCAACTTAGGACCAACCAGAGAAAACCTGTATATACCTCTAAACAATCATATAGGATGCCCTGCTTCTGGTTATCCTGCCTATAGCTTCCCCATGACATTAGCCTCTTATCATGGCATACATGAAGCCTTCCCCTTTTTTCCCACTAAGTAATAAGCTTTGCCACTCCTCTGCCTGCCTTTGAGTCAAAATGCAAATAATGGTACCTGACTCCCTTGCTATACTGAGCTCCACCTTTGCCTTTTTCATTTGGTGGGTTATTACTGTTCCTTTCCATGTTTGTACATACCGGCTTTTATTGAAAGAGATGCATTAATGAGGATGTAAACCCAAGGAAAGAACATGTCTGAGTAAAGGGTTAAATTTTAGGACTCTGTTTGAAAGAAAAAATGCAGGAGTCAATGGAAAGAAAAGATTGTAGATACTGCATACAGGGAGAGAGGAGGAGACAGAGAGAAATTGAGAAAGCAAGATACAGAAATACAGAGAACACTTGAGAGGGCTAGGTCCCAAAAGAAGAAGAAGCAAGAAATGGGGATAAAACAGAACACAAAGGGAATGGAGAAAACTCATTTTACTTCCTCCCCCTCATTTCTTGACTTCCGGACACAGATTAAAGCCTCTGAAGCAAAGTTCTTACTCGACCACAAAATAATTTTTGTTTCCTCAATAATAAACATAACAATAATGTCTTAGGATTCAGAAAAAATGATTCACATGGAACACTTTCAGCCTCTCAGATTACTTTAAGGTCAGCATGAATCAGTGGAACCTGTTCTTAATGTAATGCTAACTAGAACTCTCCACCCTGCTTTTTTCTTCTACTTTCTTCTCCTCCCAGGTCTCTTTTGCCAAGAAATTGTCCACATCTCCACCTCTGCTGCCGCTAAGTCTAAACCAATCTCTCAGCAACCTCTGAACAAGAGTGTTCACTTTAAACTTCACTTTTTATTTGGGTTATCCTTATTCTTTACAAATATGAGACTTAATATATAAAATAAAATATTCTCATGCTAGCAGAATGAGGGGCACGTGTGAAACTACCACTTGGAGAGGATTAAATCCACCTTGGAGTTTCTTTGCCATGCAAAACATCACCCCAGGTTTTCAGTAGCAGAAATTCTGTAGGTCAGCCTAGTAATCTGTGTTTAAACTTTCCAGGGTATTTTAAATTCTGAGAAATGTTTTAGGGCAGAGGTTGGAAAACTAAAAGCCTGCCCTCTGTTTACTTTAGTACAGCTCAAGAAGCTAAGAATACTTTTTACTTTTTCGAATAATTTTTTAGATTAAAAGAAAAATATTTCACAACACATACACATTTTATGAAATTTGAATTCTGTCAATAAACAAAGTTTTATTAGAATACAGCTAAACCTACATGTTCACATATTGTCCATAGCTTCTCTTGTAGAACTGAAACATTGTGGCCATAACTGAATGGCCCATAAAGCCTAAAATATTACTATCTGGTCCTTTACAGAAAAAAAATGTGTCCGCAGGTTCTAGGGCATAAGCTCCTAGGATCAACAGTACGTGTTGGTGATAAACACTAAAACTTTACTTTTCCTCCTGGCCTCTTCTCCCTCAGAGGGTTTATTCTGTGGGTCTGGAAACCCAATGGCATTTCCTCTCCCAGACTCCTTTTATTCCCCAAAGCCAGGCGCATCAGGGTTGCTTCACAGCAGGGAAAATGTCGTAACAGAGGGATTTCTCTACCTTAGATGTAATCATTACAGTCACTTGGCTAAGAAAGGAAACACAGTTGGAGACATTCTCTGCAAATATCCTATTGCTGGCTTAACAGAGATTCTCAGACGTTGCCTTACATAAAGTTGCCTTATGGAGTTTGACAAAATTGTAGATTCTTGAGGCAAATTCCAGAAGGTCTGAATCAAACAGTATGGATTAGTCTCTGGGAATCTGCATTTTCACAAGCAGCCAGGTGATTCTGATTCTGATAGTCTGAAGAACATACTTTGGGGAAACATTGGACATAACTGGATTCTGTAAGAGTTCTCCATTTCTGCTTAATAGAGGTAAACTGGCTTTCCAGCTGAGGCATGGGGTTTGGGGTTAGAAAGCAAAAAGTAGAAAACATTCCTAAAGTGTGCTTATGTAAGAACATAATTTGATTACAAGGTGATCCAAGTCAGGCTAAGAATATGGAGCTACTCTAACTGAGGGTGTCTTCCTGAAGTCAGAGGGATGCCTAGTTTATCTTTTTATTCCGTTTAGTTATCTAAGAGTTTTTTGTAATTTAGCTATTTTCAATAGTCAGCTTCTTAATGTTTCTAAGGTTCCTCTATAAAAGCAAAGTTAGTCATCTTAATTTGTAGCCTTAACTACAATTTGACCCAAAGTCAGTTCAGTGGACCATTCGTCGCTCTCTCCTCTATCAACTCTCTTCTTTATATTTTGTATCTCATTTCTCTAAATTTGGTCGAACGGGGACTTTTTGTGTACTTTCTGCCTGAGGCTTTTCATATGAAGAGTGAAAATTGCAAATTAAAGAAATATGGACCTTAAAAAATAAATATAGGCTTTAAAATACATGTCTTTTCTCACTTCTCTATATTTCTATGTATCTTTCTACACATATTAGTAATATGACTCAAACTTTTCAAGATATCTTTTAATAGAAAGCCTGCTATTAAATGTCTGTAAAATACATCTGATTGTACAACATTTAATTGTAGGAAATAAATATCAATCTTAAAAGTTTTCCCTTTCTTCTGAAGACTGATAATTTCAGATGGTATTCTGAGTTTTTTATTTTCATCATTGAGTGAGCTCTTAACCATCACAATAAACACACACACCCAAACTCTTTTTTTTTTTTTTTTTAACCCAAATCACACAAGCAATTGCACAGGGCAATTGAGTAAATAGTTTCAGGTCTAGATAACAATCTCTAGCCAGAATATGAGGGTTATTTGGTTGACCAAAATCCTAAGTAAATGAAAAGGCAACCCCAAACTGTTTAATCTTGGGGCCAATGAGCCTGGGGTAAGGTGAGGAAGGTTCTGTTTGCCTCTCTTCAGCTGGAGGAGCTTTCAGCATATCACAAGCCTCCCCAGAAGAGTGAAACGTTCTTTTCATTCCTTCCCTTACACTCTCCTGTGAGCCCTTTTGCCAGCAAGTCTGAGGGAGATGGTGAATCAGACAAGAATGCTGGGGCATACCCACAGTCTGGGTGATTCTGCCTTGCACTGACTCATTTCTGAGGAAGAGCACACATCTATGGCAGAGGACAGCTATTTATTTATTTATTTGTTTCGTGCATGTGCTTTTCCAGACTTATAACGTACACCATCCGCCTCCTGAGTTGGTTCCAGAAGTGAAAAAAAATCATAAATTGAATACACATGGAGAAACCAAATCTCCATCCAAGACCGCACAGGCTCCCCGCCCCAGTGCTCCAAGTCCACACCCTCCTGGTTTTCACGGCACCTTTCTTCCAAGGATCCCAGAGAGCTGCTCCAGCACAAAGGAAAGCACGTGGGAAGGGTGTGCTTGGTTTTCTTCTAGACGGTAAAAGGAACTACTAGGCCCTCTAGAGTTTAAAGCCACACAGGCAGGCTTTGGATGGAGCAAGCAACTAAACGAAATCTTAAGTCTCTAGGTGTCCATTATTACATTTTAGAAAAGCCAAATCACTCCTGATTATTTTTACACTTAAGGGGAAAGTATGAAGTGAGAAGATTTTTGCCTTTAGAAATACATTCCCTGGAACCCCATTTCTGTTCCATTTCTTCCCGTTTATCACATTCTTTCCCCCAAAATATCAAGTACTCTGTGTTCTCAGGCTGTCTTTCTCACAGAACAGTCTAATGAAATCACTTATACTAAGGTGTTCTTGATGGATACTGCTCATCCCATGTGTAGTTAGGTTTCTTAAAAAATGACGTGAAGTGAAAATCACTCAGTCATGTCTGACTCTCTGCAACCCCATAGACTATACATTCCATGGAATTCTCCAGGCCAGAATACTGGAATGGGTAGCCTTTCCCTTCTCCAGGGGATCTTCCCAAACCAGGAATCGAACCCAGGTCTCCCACATTACAGTTGATTCTTTACCAGCTGAGCCACAAGGGAAGCCCAAGAATGCTGGAGTAGGTACTCCTGAGATCCAGCAGATCTTCTCAACCCAGGAATTGAACCAGGGGTCTCCTGCATCTCAGGCAGATTCTTTACCAGCTGAGTTATCAAAAGGTTGTACCTTAAAGAATGATTGCACATCCAAAAGAAATTATTCCAAATGAAGGAATTTGATTTATTTTTTAGGATTAAATTATCGGTTTCTGTGGAGTCTTTTCAACTACCTGTATGTATATAATCTACTACTTTCTTTCCCTAAGTTTAGGGCTGTGTGTGTGTGTGTGTGCGCGCGCGCTCAGTTGTATCTATCTCTGTGATCCCATGGACTGCAGCCTGCCAGGCTCCTCTGTCCATGGAATTCTTCAGGCAATAATACTGGAATGGGGTGCCATTTCCTTCTCTGGGGATCATCCCGACCCAGGGATTGAACCTGCATCCCCTGTGTCTCCTGCATTGCAAGCAGATTCTTTTACTTGCTGAGCCATTGGGGAAGCCCTAAATTTAAGGCTGGGTTTGTTCAAAACTAGGCTGGGCCCACCTAGTAAAACTCAACCACTTGTCAGAATCAGCCTGGTAAATAAAGGTGGTACTTCTCTCTGTACACACTATCTTCAGCCTCACCTACTTATTTAAATTGCTGACCTAAGACCCTAGTTCAAGCCTTGAATGTTAAGAGAAAATATATAAAAATCATGGATGTGAGACAAGTTTAAATTAGTATCTAGTCAAGGCTAATTTCTGGAGGTCCGTCTTATCTCTTTCTTGTTTTCTTTATTGTGACTCAAACTGCTGGCTCCTTTCTGCTTTAAGTCAATACCTTTAATCCACCAGGCTATGGCCACCCTGACTGTTATCTGCCCTCATTCTGATGCCTGGTTTTATTGCTTTGAGTCTTACCACTGTAAGAACTGTAGGGCCTGGTCTCTGCTTTCTCAACCTCATATCTTTAGCCTTCATTCACAGTTTGCTGCTTCTCACCATCAAGAATGACTTAACATCATGTATAGAGCATCCAGTGTGAGCCCAAGATAGCACAGAACATTAAATCCCTAATACCTGGAAATCACTGTGCCAGAGTCCTTGAACCATCAATTAAAGCATTCCCCTACCCTACTCCTATCTGCTTGGTGGAAAAGACAGATGCAAAGAGGAGACAGATGCAAAGCTAATATCATTATGGATTTATAATAATCATTTAATGAATTAGCTTTAGACATATAGAAATACTGGCTATTGAAATAGAATCTTAGACATTATGAATTCTTTCTAGTCAATGTTATTGAAACTCTAAAAGATGAAATTAAATTGTCCAGGTGATAAAGAAACTTACAAGCTGAATTAACATTAGATTTGATCTCTTGTTTCTTACAGTAGTGCTCTATCATACTATATTTCCTGCTCATTTTTTACAATACTAATTTTTTTAAAAAAAATTGTTCAATATGGAATCTGTTTTGATGTAAGCTTCTAGCTCCTTGGCACCATTCTTAGCAGACCTTACAGATGCCTTACTAAACAACTGTAAATGCACCTCTGGATACATACTTGAGATTTTTACTTATATAAACAGAACTAAACTCACCAAATGGAGAAGGCAATGGCAACCCACTCCAGTACTCTTGCCTGGAAATCCCATGGATGGAGGAGTCTGGTAGGCTGCAGTCCATGGGGTCGCACAGAGTCGGACACGACTGAGCGACTTAGCAGCAGCAACAGCAAACTCATCAAAATTAAGATTTTCTTACCCCCACCTGCTTGTACTCATTTATTTGTCATATTTGACATTTTCACTTTATACTATAAAAATCTTTTCATGCCATAATTTCAGTTTTCTAAAATTATTATGGGTGTCTCCATACCTATATTAGTTCTATTTTGGATAATTGCGCTTGTAGAAGCAAAGTGCCCTCTCGTTTACTATAGACATATCTCTGTCTGAAAAGGTGCCAGGGTCAATACACAGTCCCCATAATCCCTCCTACTCTCTACCATCACACCAGTTAATTTCAGAAGGAAATTGACGATCATGAGAAAGGCATGTGCAAAGGTCAAGGTGCACACTTGCCAGCAAAGGATTCCTTTTTCTTTTAAAGATTTTCCATATAGATTTTTATAGTTTGTTCTATTGTTTGTTCTAAAAGTTGATCAAACTATTAAAGCTCCAATAATCATCACCCTTCATTTTACAGAAGAAGCGATTTTAGTTGATTCATATTACTATGCTGGATAAAAACAGGCATGGACTGGAACACAGACCCCTATCTAACTGGGAAATGAAAGATACTTGGGAAAAATTTTTTTTAAAAAAACTGCAAGAATAGGGATTTGAGGGATAACATCAGAAATTAAAATAGCTCAGACTCTCTTTATTTTCAGAGCATTTCAAGTAATCATTATTTTAGCATAATTCTCATTTGGGGAGTAGAAACTTTTAGATAAAAATAGGTATAAAAATACACCTTGCCCTGAAGAATTGCTAAGCCCTATTTGTCATTGTAGAACATGTGAGTGGGAATAAAAATTGCAGAACAGAATAAATAAATTTTGTATTATTGTTGAGGTATCTACTTTAGAAGGTCAAATATGATTTGGGGGTTATAATATTAAAACATTTATAAAATTTAAAATGTTGTTTTCCTTTGAGGGAACTTAATTGTTTCTGTTGCTTAGAGAATTTTTTTTTTTTTTTTACAAATGATATGCATGATTTTATCATGGTCAACAATAATCAGTAATTTGTCCATCCTTTTCTCAATTGCCTCCTTAAATCTGAACACTAGCCATTTTCTTCCAACTGTTAATACCACAGATTTACTGTTCACCACCCACTCAAATGCTGGTATGCAGGCCACATGTGCATACACACTTCTTTTTTTTTTAACTTTTTTTTTCTTTCATTTTTAAAAAATGTGTTAGGGCTGAATAACAAAGTTTTTACCATCGAATGAAAACAAGGATATCTGCTTTCATATAAATATCACTTGTCTCCTACCTGTTAATAAAAGGCGATATAAAACATTTCTTTTTCTTTCTTCACACACTGTTGTTTCCTACTGTAGAGAGTTTGGAATAAGCATATATTGATATTGTGTTCCTTCACAACCCTCTTGCCCTCTGACAATGTTTCATGTAGGAGCTATTCCAAGTACCAAACAAGCAGAGTTGAACTTTTGTTTCTTTGTATGAGAGCACCCTGGGAAGCAAAAAGTTTTAATCACCCTAAATAAAGATAATTTAAGAAAACCTTATTTAAAGATCCTTTATGATGTATTTTCAGTTGTGAAATTAGAATAAAAAAATAGCATATTGGGTGCTGTCCTATCTCTCAAGTGAGTTCATATTCTAAGAACTCATTCTTTTTACAGAAAGAGTTAATCTATTCATGGTAGTCTAGAGGTATATAAAATAAAACAAAAACAACAATAAAAAAATAACAAAAACCACTCCAAACTACCAATAAGCATTCCTGTTCTTTTAGGTAATAAAGACCTTTTACTTAGAAGAGATTATGTATCAAACTGTGTACATGTCTTTGCTTGCTCAGCAAACCTTGGTTCTGAACGCTTTGTGACCATCAGTGCCTTTGATTATGTATTACACCACCATTTGATTTATTTATTTTTTTTCTCATGGGCAGCATGTTTCTTTCATTGAGCAACATTCTGAAACTTGGAAATCTAACCTGTGTTTTAGTCTTAGGAAAGTAACATTCATATGTTAAATCCTCCCCAGTTGGACTTGGTGTTTATTCAACTTGTATGTGGTTGATTTCAGGCCAGGTTTAATTATGCAATTCTCCCCAACTCAAAGAGGATAGCAGAATACAAAAGCACTTGTATTTAGTATAGTGCCAGCTTTCTGAAAGAAAAAAAAAATAGGAAATTAATATTTAACAATAAACTAGTAATTTCTAAATGCAAGTCGAGAGGACTCTGATATAAACTTATTGTGTAAATTAGAGATTATTAGGTTTCAAATCCAGGCAGATTTCCTTGTGTGTTCTCTGCTACTAAACAGAAAAAAATATATTTTTTTAACTTCTTCTTTTTATGAGAAAGAAAAAGGAAATCAGACACCTTACCTGACCGTTTTATAATTAGAAGCAATATAAACACAGCAATCACCTCTGAATTCAACTTTTTTCTTTCAGAAAATTGTGGTCACTTTAAACACAGTTTCCAGGGAAGTTTTTTTTTTTTTTTGCTTGTCCAGTCATTTTCTTATATTACATTACTCACATCCCTTGCTGAAGGAAATTCCCTCTTACAAATGCTGTATCACTGGAATATATGTATATTTATGTAACCCTGGTGTTTCTGTTTCTTCTTAGACAATTTCAGTGGCACTATTTTCTGAACTGCACTCTGTTGTCTCCATTAATATTAAATTCACACTCACAAAAGGCAAGATGCACTCAAATCTGACAGGCCTTTTCTTCAGGATGTTTATAGCTAACAAGTTCTGCTCTGATTTGGGGGTTTGCTAAAGAGTCCCAAAACTTCCAGAAAAACGGCATCATAATGTGTTGGTTTGATGCTTGCAGGACAAATGTTTCCTTCCGTGTTGGTTATACATTTTCTCTCTACTAATGATCCAGAACAAGGATAAATCAGAGATCCTTAGCCCTAGCTAAAAGAAGCATATTCTCCAAATAAACAGGCAGGAGAGTGGAGTGCTCCAGAGAGCTGCGACCCCCGTGGTTGTCCAGTGAATTGGAATGACCCAGAAATGTTGTTCAGACTTCTTGTCTTACATGCACCTCGGAGGTACCCTGGGACTGCTACAGGCTTGCTTGCCATGTAGAGCAATATAACCAGTTTTGCCCTCTAGGTGATAATACATTGGTGCCTCACATCTTACAGGGCCAATAACCAGAATCCTAGAAGCCTGGATCGCAGTGTATGGACCTTATGGTAACATAAGCCCTTTCTCCGTTTCTTATTAAATGTGGAGGGTGTTGAGGGGAGATTGGAGGGTTAACTGTGACCCGTTAGTTGTGTCCATTCACTGTGTCCTTTGGCCCTCAGATGGAGAGTGAGTGTATGTTTACGTATATATACAAGTGTTGCTTAAACTTTGGCCTGTAGATAAATAGAAAGGGTAGTGTACACTTAAATAATGCCAGTGATCTGATTTTGTATATAGATTCCTGTCCTTACCATCTATTTTGAGATTTTTCTGAATGGTTCACTTAATTCAAATATGAGCTAAACAGGACATTTGCTAAGAAAAAAAAAAGAAAAAAGAAAAGAGAGAGATTCAAATGTCCCTGTCCTAGTTACTGTCTAAATATTACATCGCTTTTGCTTTTACGTAAGTTTCTGTGGACATAAATGTACATTTCCCTAAATATTTAAGTTAGAAGGATCCATGCTGTTGCTCTTTGCCAATTTTCTTAGAAATGTTTTCTTAAAAGGTATCAGACTGATTTCTTAGTTTCCTTTAAATCTGTGAACTCAATACTGAAAGAATCCTCCTGAATCCCTCTTCATTACTCACATGTAGTGGATCACGTTAAGAGGCTTAGAATTATTTGGCAAACATTCTGTGTCTCATGATTTCATGCAAGGCAGTAGAAAAGCAATTATTGTGGTATTTCTTTTTTACAAAAAAATGGAAAGTTCTCATCTGATGTGAGGGCTGGGTGGAGCTCAGGGTGTGTCTCTTCTGTCTCTTCTGGTTTTTGGTGGAGTCGATTTTTTTTTCAGAGGAAGTTTGTTTATTAGACATAGACAAGGAAAAAAGTACCCAAGAGATTATTTGCGTATTGTGAACTTTTTTCCTGAGCAAGCATACATTCTTTTTTTAATCTTTTCTAGAGTCAGACTCAGGAGGCAGACTGGATTTTGAGATCACAATTGACACTAATAAAGGTATTAGTTGGTAGGATTTAATGGGAGGTTTGAAGGGAGGGGATGATAATGTGGAACCAGTCTGGTTGCCTCTGCATTAACACTAGATATCTACACGTAGAGCCACAACTTCAGGGGACCCCCATGCTACTCCATTAACCTTTCAACTCATTTCTTGCATAGACTACCTGGGTGGCCAGAATAAGCAAGAACCAAAATAGTTTGGGCTTGTAAAACAAAACAATGTGGTAGTGTTGGTGTTGGGGTCAAGTCATTGACAGAGGAAATGTGGCTTAGAAATCAAGACAGAAGCCAGTACATTTTGCTTTTTGTCCTCCTTAACCAGCAATATACCTTATAGAAACAATACATCATTTCTCATACTTACTTTTGCAGAAGTATACATTTAGAGATATTTAGTGTCATTTGCATGTGTATGAAGCAAAATTGCCACATTATCAGAAGTTGTGAAATTGAAAACATTTCTGTGCCAGAGATCAAAACTTTATTTGGAAAGTCATATCTTTATAAGTCCAAAACGAGATACTGACCTTATTTAATTACTGCCATTATGATCTTTTCCTCTTTCTGTTATTTTTCTTTTCTTCTTAAAAGGTAGTATGATTGCAGTCTCTATCCCACTGGAAGGTCTGGCCTTAAAAAAGGCTTCTGTAATGGCCCCTCAACCTGAACCTACTTCCTTTTCCATGCATCGTAGTAAATAGACTCTCCGCAAATGAAAACTAGTCATTCATTGCAGAGGAAGCAGGTACTCCTTGGCTGTCCACTCTGACACACTGCAAACCCTCCCTTTCTCTGGTGCCATTCTTTAGGCATGGCCTGAAACCTTCTTGTACCACTTCTAGTACAAGGGGACACCCTTTGTGATTCATCTCTCTCTTAGTTACTTATAATAATAAGAGTTTAAAATCTCATATCATTTAGCACATAGATAATTCAACTCTTAATAGTAGGCACACTCTTCAATACCCTACCTCAAATTTTACAAGGGTCTGGAAACAAATCCTATCATTTGAGAGATTTAAATTTTATGTTTTTGTTTCCCCTTTATCTTTGGCACAAATCCTAGAGAATCTTAGAATGGCCCCAAATCTATACATTAAGAATTGAAGAAAAAGAACACAATCTTAAATATTCTACCAATGGAGTAACCTGTTTGTGAACTTTTTTTTTTTTAAATCACATATGTATAGCCTTACTGTGAGATTTTTTCCTATATTTTGACTACTTTCTTATGCATTTAAACAAAGTCAGTCATCTCATTTAGTTAAAAATAAGGACATTCCAAACAAAAAGAAATGTTTTTAAGATACATACAAACATAGACACCACACACACATTCATATACATACACACACATTCATATACATACACACGCATTCATATACATACACACACCTTCATATACACACTTCCCCAGTATTTCTATGCATCACATCCATTAGCACAGTTCAGCTTTTATAGCTACCACTATGTCTGACCCCTCATTCATGAAAACTCCTGCTGCTTAGCCTTAAGCTATTGGGCTCCTGTCATTTGCCACTGAGCACACTGGGGTGGATTTGGGTGTCTTGCCCTCATTTACAATCTGAACAAAAGAAACCCAAGCCAAGAAAGCAGCTGGCACCATAAAAACAGTAAAAACTCTAGCTGGCATCACTGGTTGCCACTGACTAGCCAAATATCCACAGGGAACAGTGCCAATATAGATTTCTGGGACAAAACAACAAAATAGATTTTTGTCAATAAACATTGATTTGACAAGAAGTCCCACAAATTCATCCATACTGAGGGACACGTACATCCACAGAGTTCCAAACCAGTGAGTGCATTATGGACCAATTGAAAGCCTGCCTAAGCTGGATTCAGACGTGGCACAAGCTCTCCAAGGTCTTCATCTGCCAAATATGGTTATATGTTAGGTGTCAATGTCGCTCTCTGATTCTGCTACCAGCTGACAACATAAACCATGAACAGTGACAAAGTAAACACATACCATCACTCTGAGGGCAGTGTTTTTCACTGTTTTTGCTGTGATGCAATGGAAGAAACGCATTTTACAGTACAGCCTAGCACATGCACAGACACACAGACAACAAATGAAATAAAATCTCAGGAATAATTCTGATCCATGTTGTGACTGATGTGCTCAGCTTTATTCTCTCCTTTCTATTTTATTCTGTTATAGTCCATTGATTTTTTAAAAAATATTTTAATAACTGCCATTATGACCAGTGAAATTAATTGTAATATGTTACTGAGTCATGGCAATGGATTTTTTAAATTTATTTTTTAATTGCAGGGTCATTGCTTTACAGAATTGTGTTGGTTTCTGCCAAACATCAACATGAATCAGCAATACATATATACTGCTTCAGTTCAGTTCAGTTCAGTTCAGTTGCTCAGTTGTGTCTGACTCTTTGCGACAACATGAATCGCAGCACGCCAGGCCTCCCTGTCCATCACCAACTCCTGGAGTTCACTGAGACTCACGTCCATCGAGTCAGTGATGCCATCCAGCCATCTCATCCTCTGTCGTCCCCTTCTCCTCCTGCCCCCAGTCCCTCCTAGCATCAGAGTCTTTTCCAATGAGTCAACTCTTCGCATGAGGTGGCCAAAGTACTGGAGTTTCAGCTTTAGCATCATTCCTTCCAAAGAAATCCCAGGGCTGATCTCCTTCAGAATGGACTGGTTGGATCTCCTTGCAGTCCAACGGACTTTCAAGAGTCTTCTCCAACACCACAGTTCAAAAGCATCAATTCTTCGGTGCTCAGCTTTTATCACAGTCCAACTCTCACATCCATACATGACCACTGGAAAAACCATAGCCTTGACTAGACAAACCTTTGTTGGCAAAGTAATGCCTCTGCTTTTCAATATGATATCTAGGTTGGTCAGAACTTTTCTTCCAAGGAGTAAGCATCTTTTAATTTCATGGCTTAGGATGATATAAACTTTCTCACCCTTTGGAATGAGCTTTCATTTCTAAATAGGATTTTGGGGGGAAAGAGCTATCTTAATTTATTTTATTTTATTTAGCTTTTAGAATGTTTATTCAAAATAAACATTTATAAAATATTTTATTTTCATAACATACTGCTTTGTACATATTAGTACAAAGCAACATGGCTCAAAATTGTAGTTACAATATCTATACATTATGGTAATAGCCGCAGTAAGAGCACACTAGGACAGTACAAGCTTCTGTGACTAATGATGACCAAATGGCATGGAGTCATTTTGTTGTTGTTCACTCACTTGTGTTCAACTCTTTGGGACGCCATGGACTGCAGCACACCAGGCTTCCCTGTTCATCACCGACTCCTGGAGCATGCTCAAACTATTGTCCATTGGGTCAGTGATGCCATCCTACCATCTCATCCTCTGTCGTCCCCTTTTCCTCCTGCCTTTAATGTTTCCCAGCATCAGGGTCTTTTCTGTAAGTCAGTTCTTTGCATTAGGTGACCAAAGTATTGGAGGCTCAGCTTCAGCATCAGTCCTTCCAATGAATATTCAGGACTGATTTTTTTTTTCTTTTTTTAATTTTATTTTTAAACTTTACAATTTTGTATTAGTTTTGCCAAACATCAAAATGAATCCGCCACAGGTATACCCGTGCTCCCCATCCTGAACCCTCCTCCCTCCTCCCTTCCCATACCCTCCCTCTGGGTCGTCCCGGTGCACCAGCCCCAAGCATCCAGTATCGTGCATCAAACCTGGACTGGCGACTTGTTTCATACATGATATTATACATGTTTCAATGCCATTCTCCCAAATCTCCCCACCCTCTCCCTCTCCCTCTCCCACAGAGTCCATAAGACTGATCTATAAATCAGTGTCTCTTTTGCTGTCTCGTACACAGGGTTATTATTACCATCTTTCTAAACTCCATATATATGTGTTAGTATACTGTATTGGTGTTTTTCTTTCTAGCTTACTTCACTCTGTATAATGGGCTCCAGTTTCATCCACCTCATTAGAACTGATTCAAATGTATTCTTTTTAATGGCTGAGTAATACTCCATTGTGTATATGTACCACAGCTTTCGTAACCATTCATCTGCTGGTGGGCATCTAGGTTGCTTCCATGTGCTGGCTGTTATAAACAGTGCTGCGATGAACATTGGGGTACACGTGTCTCTTTCCCTTCTGGTTTCCTCAGTGTGTATGCCCAGCAGTGGGATTGCTGGATCATAAGGCAGACATATAGCTATTGCTCTAACAATCCCCAGCAGATATATGGCTCAAGAAAATGCTCTCATCAAATTTAACATGCCCTGATTGAATATCTACTATGTGTATGACCCTAGGATGAATGTTCTAAGGGTTGTTAAAGACCACATTGGAAACTGTATCTAATAACATCCATTACATCTAAATTATTTTGACTTATATTTAAAGAATTTATAATCAATTGCACAGCTTTTAGGGGGTTTCCTTATTCATATAGAGTAGACTTCATTAGAGAATATTAAAAAGGTATTGTTGAGCAAGGTAGAAAAACGCCAAGGTCAAGTTAAATACTACTTTCTTCTTTTCAGGATTAAAATTCCACTGAAGTGTCCCTGGAAGTTAAAGATGCTTGTGGTAGAAAGGGCTGGGGAGTCATCAGTTTGGCAGTTAACAAGGGATAAGCAGATTGCTAGGAAAGACCAGTCTCCCTTTCTCAGTTTCTGTGTTTAATGTGGGATACCTTTACTATCTAGGCCTAGAAATAGGCATTTAAATCTGGCTCAGCCAATCAGGATATGCCATTGCCTGACCACCATGATTAGTCCAAGACTGAGCACATAACCTAATCCAATCAGTTGGAGTCATTACTGGGAATCCAGACTAAACTATCTAGGGAAACCAAATTCTAAAACTTCTTGTAGGTTTTGTTGCCTATAAGACAATATAAACCTTGAACAAAAAGTGACCTAGATAAAATCACCTTGAGGACCACCCAGTTAGAAGGGCCAAACTCCTCCCCCTCAAAAAAATTAAGTCAGTTTTAATTGGACTTCCAATAAGGGCAACAGCAAAAAAAAAAAAAAAAAAAAGCCTAACATTCATGTCTTTTCAAACATTATTGAAGTTTCTAGTCACTTCACTCCCTTGAGTATTCTGTAGCAATAATGTCATTTAGTCACCCAGTCACGTCTGAGTTTTTGTGATCCCATGGACTGTAGCACTCCAGGACTCTCTGTCCTTCACCATCTCCCAAAGTTTGCCCAAGTTGATATCCATTGGTGATACCATCCAACCATCTTATCCTCTGATGCCCTCTCCTCTTTCTGCCCTCAATCTTTCCCAGCACCAGGGACTTTTCCAATGAGCCAGCAGTTCACATCAGATAACCAAAATACTGGAGCTTTCAGCTTCAGCATCAGTCCAATGGGTATTCAGGGTTGATTTCCCTTAAGATTCACTGGTTTGATCTCCTTGCTCTCCAAGGGACTTTCAGGAGTCTTCTCCAGCACCACAGTTTGAAGGCATCAATTTTTTGGCGCTCTGCCTTCTTTACAATCTGGCTCTCACAACCTTTCGTGATAGCCTTGACTACATGAACTTTTGTCAGGAGAGTAATGTCTCTGCTTTTCAACACACTGTCTAGATTTGTCATAGCTTTCCTGCCAAGAATCAATTGTCTTCTGATTTCATGGCTGCAGTCATCATCCACAGTGATTTTAGAGCCCAAGAAGAGGAAATCTGTCACAACTTTCACCTTTTCCCTTTCTATTTCCCATGAAGTAATGGGGCCGGATGCCATGATTTTAGTTTTTTTCATATTTAGTTTTAAGCCAGTTCTTTTGCTCTCCTCCTTCATGCTCAAGAGGCTCTTTAATTCCTCTTCCCTTTCTGCCATTAGAGTGGTAACATCCATATATCTGAGGTGGTTGATGTTTCTCCTGCCTATCTTGATTCCAGGTTGTAACTAATCTAGCCTGGCATTTCTCATGATGTGCTCAGAGGATAGGTTAACAAACAGGGTGACAGCAGACAGTCCTGTTGTACTCCTTTCTCAATCTTGAACCAATTAGTTGCTTCTTGACCCGCATACAAGTTTCTCAGGAGACCTGAAAGATTATCAGGTATTCCTATCTCTTTTAGAGCTTTCCAAGGTTTGTTATGGAGAAGGAAATGGTGCCCCACCCAGTATTCTTGCCTGGAGAATCCCATGGACAGAGGAGCCTGGACGTTTACAGTCCATGGTGTTGCAGAGAGTTGGACACGACTGAATATGCAAACATAATTTGTTATGATACACACAGTGAAATGCTTTAACAATAATGGTTCTTTCATAAACAATTGTGTAATTTTGAGCAAGTCACCATACTTCTCTACTCTTGGTACATTATACATAAAATACAGGTGTTGATGATGCTTTTATTGTATTGCCAACTTACTTATTTGACTAGAACTTCCCTGGTGGCTCAGAGGTTAAAGTGTCTGCCTACAACATGGGAGACCCGGGTTTGATCCCTGGGTCGGGAAGATCCCCTGGAGAAGGAAATGGTAACCCACTCCAGTATTCTTGCCTGGAGAATCCCATGCATGGAGAAGCCTTGTAGGCTACAGTCCAGGGGATTGCAAAGAGTTGGACATGACTGAGCGACTTCACTTCAGTCAGTAAGTACAAACTCTAGATACATAGTGCAACCGTATTACATTTCCTCTCCTCCAGCAACTTCTTGCACTTCTGATTCTTCATTTCACACAGAGCAAAATTTCACTTTAATAAGCCTGAAAATATCTGCTATGGTGATTCAGTATAATCTTTTCCTATTACTACATAACCAACTAGGTGAACAAGTATTTTTTATACTATAATACTGTATTCTTTTATAGGAATCTCCAGACCCACAGGATATTTCACATTTGGTTATTTAAGACAGTTTCTTGTCTTTTTGATAATAGACATTCTTACAAGTGTGAAATATCTCATAGTTTTTATTTTCATTTCCCTGATGACTGAAAGTGAAAGTGTTAGTCTCTCAGACATGTCTGACTCTTTGCGACCCCATGGACTATAGCCCACCAGACTCCTCTGTCCATAGAATTCTCCAGGCAAAAATACTGGAGTGAGTACCCTTCCCTTCTCCAGGGAATCTTCCCAACCCAGAGATTGAACCCAGGTCTCCCGCATTACAAGCAGACTCTTTACCATCTGAGCCACCAGGGAAGCCCTGATGATTAATGATGTTGGGTATCTTTTCATATGACTGTTGACAGTTTAGGTATCTTCTTTGGAAAAATAAATGTCCTTTCAGGTCCTTTGTTCAATATTTCTTTTTTGGTTTTAACTTTGTGTGTGTGTGCTGTTGAGTTGTGTGAGTTCCTTGTATATTTGGATGTTAACCCCTTACCAGATATGTGGCTTGCAAATATTTCTCCCTATTCCATAGGTTGCTTTTTCATTTTGTTGATTATTTCCTTTGCTGTGGAAAAGTTTTTTAGTTTTATGTAGTTCTACTTGTTTATTTTTGTTGCCTGTGCTTTTTTAATAAAATCCAATAACTCATTGCTAAGACCTATTTGTCAAGGAGTTTACTGCCTATGTTTTCTTCTAGTACTTTTATGATTTCAGGTTTTATGTTCAATTTTTTGATCCAGTTTGAGTTAAGTTTTGTGTATGATGTAAGATAGTGGTCCAGTTTCATTTTTTTTTAATATGTCCAGTTTTCCCAGTACCATTTATTGAGGAAACTATCCTTTCTCCATTGCTGATTCTTTGCTCCTTTGTAGTAAATTAAGCATATAAGTATTATAATAAATTAACTGAATATCTATTTATTTCTGGACTCCCTAGTCTGTTCTATTGATTTATATGTCTGTTTTTATGCCAATATCATACTGTTTTAATTGCCATAGCTTTGTAATATAGTTTGAAATCAGGATGTGTAATGTCTCCAGCTTCATTCTTTTTTCTCAAGATTGCTTTGACTATTTGGGATCTTTTGTGACTCCATACAAATTTTACCATTGTTTGTTCTATTTCTGTGAAAAGCTCCATTGGAATTTTAATAGAGCTTGCATTAACATATAGGTTACTTTGGGTAATAGGGACATTTTTTCAATATTAATTCTTCCAATCCATGAACACAGAATACTTTCCCTTTATTTATGTCTTCTTCAGATTCTTTGATCAGTTTCAGTGTACAGATTTTGTATCTATGTTATTAAATTTACTCCTAAATATTTTATTATTTGATGCAATTGTAAATGGGATTATTTTCTTAATTTCTTTTTCTGATATTTCATTGGTGCATTAGAATGCAAGTGTTAGAATATCTGTTATAAAAGAGACAAGATATAGCAAATGCTAGCAGGCAATGGAGGAAAGAGATTACAAACTGGTACAGCTACTATAGAAAACAGTATTGAGGTTCCTAAAGGAATTAAAAATAGAACTACAATATGATCCAGAAATCCCACTTCTAGATATATATCCAAAGGAAATGGAGATATTATCTCAAACAGATAGCTGTACTTCTGTGTTCATAGCACCATTATTCACAATAGCCAAGATATGGAAACAGCTTAGGTTTCTGGGGAGAAATGAATGGATCAATAAAAAGTAGCATATGTATGTGTATATAGATATAAACACACAAAAAATGGAATATTATTCAGCCTTATTTAGCCTCAATAATGAATTGAAGAAGCAGAACTTGGAGCAAAACGGTATGGGGATGGGGAAAGCTACAGAAGTGTGTGGGAAGTGGCTGTAGCCAAAGTTACAGAGAGAGGAAAGGTCAGAACAATCTCATGGGCTTGAGATATCATCATGACCCTTCAGCCAAGTTTACTACCAGATAACATGTTTTATGTGAGAACAAGCAGACAGCAACTTAGTTAAGTATTCTCCAAAGAAGGATCATGTGAATAGAACTATATATGCATGCATTAGAAGAGGAAATGGCAACCCACTCCAGTATTCTTGCCTGGAGAATCCCATGGAAAGAGGAGCCTGGCAGGCTACAGTCCATGGGGTCGCAGAGAGTCAGACATGACTGAGAGACTCACACACACACACATGCATGCATTTATTCACATATAATATCATTTCTTTTATCAAAACCAGACTCTAGCCTAGATTTTACTTTCTTGAACAGTTTGTCTATGTTTTTTTCTTGATCAATCTACACATTGGCTGTTTTTCAGCTTTTTCCTTTCAGCAGTCAGAGGAGTGAGGACCTCCCACGTCTGTGATGGACAGACCTTTAGCTCATCTGTCAAAACAACCTGCTTGTTCACTGAATGTCTAGTCACTAAAGAAAAATGCCCTTCTGTTATTTCCCATCTATTTTCCTCTCAAAATTAGGAAGAAAGCTTTTCCTTTTCTATCCAAAATCAAACTTATAAGCAACAGGGTAAAACTAAAGAGAAGAAAGCACAAAACAATACAAATTAGCTTGACATACTTTTTAGGGTTAGAGAAGGAAATGGCAACACATTCCAGTATTCTTGCCTAGAAAATCCCATGGACAGAGGAGCCTGGAGGGCTACAGTCCATGGGGTCTCAAAGAGTCCAATATGACTGAAGTGATGCAGCATGCATATACATATATATAGTTTTAGAAAGCTGAAAACTACTTTACCTTTCTATCTTGTAACATTCTGTCATTTGCCAGTGGACATTATATTTGCTTTTTCTCCACATTTTAGCATAAACGCACAATAAAAAAGGTTAGACTCACACTCTTTTCATAATTTAGACCACGAAAACATATTGCACGTGCAAAACAGATTGTATACAATGATGAGAATGCAAGTCCTGTTGCCCAATATTGTTAGCCATTAAAATACATTTTATGCAGCTCAGTGTTTAAAATAATAATTATTTGATCTGGTGTTTGGAAAAATGGCTTTCCTTTCCCAAGTTTATTCATTTTATTTATGCATTCATTTATTCAGCACAGATATTTCTAGAGCTCATAGAATACAGAAAATATTTTGTAAGATATTAATTATTCTTTAGTGATTGTACCAAAGCACTATGATACAGGGACAATATACTGGCTGTGTAAATGCATTTTAATAGCTGACAATAAATAAGATAATCCACTATTCATCATCATGTATTTTTCTTTCTGGTCTACCTGCTATTAGGAAGAGTTCTCTCAACTCTTTGGATTCTTGAAGAAATCATTTAACTTTCTAAGTCTTAGTTTCCATGTGTGTAAATAAATAAAATTGAATTAAACGTAGTTAAGGTTATGCTCATTATATGATCCAGATTGCTCTTTTTTGAAATGTTTATTCCCATTCAAGAGGTAAGATTCTTTAAAGATTGGGACTGTCTGATTTTGCTGTATCCTCAAAACAGTCATAATAGAAAGCCCTCAATTTGTTGAGATGATTGAATTGGATTATTTTAAATCATTCTCAATCTTGAAAACAGAATTGAAATTTAAAGGAGTGAGTTGACTATAGGGTTTTCTCTCTTCTTATGGCAGGTTATTCAAAGTGATTTCAACAAGATCCAGTGGGGGTTCAAGGCTGCAATAACAGTTGAGTTAAAGAAAGTTGTAAAACACCACACATACTCTGACATGCCCATTATGAAGAATCCACATGCTGACTTTCCCTCTCCCCCATGGGGATATTTTCCTAGGACATGCTTAATGTATCTTTTGTAGAGTAAAATGGTTTTAGGTCATTAGTCTTTCCCAGTTACATTTTTATTTTAAGCCTCATCTTTAATCACTGAAAGTGTCATCTTGTTAAATAGCTCTAGGTATGAAAGGATAGCCAGAGAGAGAGGTGGAGGAGAAAGAATGTTTGAGAAGTGTTTCTGACTCCTTGATATCATACCAAGTTCAAGATCAATTTTCTAGGCAGCCTGTAAACCCAAATTCAAGAACTTTGAGTAAGAAAAAGACCTAACATCTACTCCAACTTCCTATAGACTTTTGATTGCAGCTCTGCAGGTGTAGATCTTACTTGGAAACAAAACAAAACAAAACAAAACAAGACTCTGCTTTATTCCATTTGTGCCAATATGTCAGAGGTTTCGATATGTTCTAAATCAGACCCTAGTCTTCTGGATGTCCTAGGAGAACTTTGTTTTATGTGGCTACCCTAGAGTCAATTAGGTCCCAATCACAATTTTCAAGAATGTTTGTGGCATACTGTGTAAATTGGGGACAGGTTGTAAAACATAAAACTTAGCTCTTGTTCTCAGAAAGCTGACAGTTTAATTCTCAGGGCTAGTTTTGACATGGGGGAGGTCAGACTTTCCAGGACTTTCGGTGTCTCGGTGAGTGCATTTTTAGGACTAAATTCACACTCTATTGTAGGAGATATTGTCTGTAAAGGAGACACAGCTGTTGGAAAACCTTCTAAAAAAGTGTACTTACAGTAGAAAGGGCCTTAAAATGCTGTAAGGAGCACAGCTGGCTTTATATTTAATACATTTCAGTAGCTGAGAGACTCATCAAGGCCCCTGACACTATAGCTCAGTTCGATGATGAGCAGCATGTTCAAAATAAATAATTTTAACTAATACCTGTTGGGGGAGATGGGGAATCTTCCCACGTGGTGCTAGTGGTAAACAACCCCTATGCAAATGCTGGAGACATAAGAAACATGGGTTTGATCCCTGGGTCAGGAAGATCCCTTGGAGAAGGGCATGGTAATCCACTCTAGTATTCTTTCCTGGAGAATCCCATGGACATTGGAGCCTGGCAGGCTACAGTCCATAGGATCACAAAGAGTCAGACATGACTGAAGCAATTTAACACACAAACACACACACACAGTATGTATTTATTTTACTCAGTTCTAAAGTATGGGCTTCCCTGGTAGCTCAGATGGTAAAGGGTCTGCCTTCAATATAGGAGACCTGGGTTCAATCCCTGGGTCGGGAAGATCCCCCTGGAGAAGGAAATCGAAATCCACTTCAGTATTTTTGCCTGGAGAATTCCATGGACCGAGTAGCCTGGTAGGCTACAGTCCATGGAGTCACAAAGAGTTGGACACGATTGAGTGACTTCACTCACTCACTCACTCACTCAAAGTATAGGTATTTAGAAATGGATAACATAGGTAACATTTTCTCATCTTTCAGACTCCTTATATACAATAGATATTTGCCTTTCTATTGCTTGATACTGTTACATCTCTCAAAGATGGAAGGGCTTCATTCATTTCTAAAATGGAAAGGAGGAGAGGTCATTTCTACTTGGGGAAGTCTGTGTATCTTTTGATAATTCAGTTGTCAAATCACATAAAGCCAAGTTGGTCATGGTCTTTGGACTCTCAGTGGTTTAAACCTTTTGCTTTATTGGTCTCACTATGTCAATAAATCTTTCTGCCCCTTTTCCCAGCTTTCCCTATGTACCTCACTGGGACCCTATCAAGGAATATGATTATGATGAGATCCTTCATATCTTCATGTAAAATAATCTTTCAGCCAGATAGATCTCCTACAATTTGTTCATATTACATTGAAATTGATCATTCTTTTTTGCCTATAGATATATGAGCTCAAGATATATTTTTGGAAAGAGTTGAAAGCAGTAGAGAGAAAACACTTATTAAAATGTCTGAACTTTGTATCCAGAATAAATTAACTATTGGAATCTCCTCTTTATCTGTCTATGTATCTAGTTATCAGTGTGATTGCCAGTTGCATTAGAGAACATAATTTAGAACATTTCAGAGAGCACGCTGTAATCACACAGCACTAGCACACTCGGCTCCAGTCATAAAGGGAAGTTGTAGGATTGCACTAACAATTGTTTTTTCCTTGTCACATTTGTTCTGCTAATTGGGAGTGTTACAAAGGTGATCAATAAACAATGAGAAAAATGTGGAGGGAGTTTAAAAGTAAAACAAAACCAAAGAAATTTACAAAAATGCAAACAATTTACAAAAATGGACAAAGGTTTGGACTCATATTTTCACAGTTCTGTGTAAGTTGAATTGTTTGAAGAGAAGCACATTTGAGGATTAAAAAAAAAGGGGGGGTCATCTGTAATTCCTCATATACAGTTCTTCTGTCCCTTTGCTTAAGTTTCTGTGTGAAAGATGGAACTGCCGGTATCTGTCCATATTTTAAATAGAATAACTACAGACATAAAGGACTTTCACTTCATTTCATTCAATGCAATTTCATTTCCCAAATGTTAAAAAAGACATCTCTTTACCAAAACATGCAAATTGGCAGTTTTGAAGATATTGCTTTATCTGAGTTTTTCATTTTTTTTTGAACTAAGAAATGGAAAATAAGCAGGTAATAGTTCAGTTTGTTATTAAGAGTAATTATTTTCTGGTCTTTGTGGGTTACTTCTCTGTAAGTTTTAAATAGAAAACTATTTAACATATATTTATCTTTGTAAGCAGTTCTAAATGATCAGCAAATACCTTCTCATCATTTAAAAGGACCCATTTAAAACATTCTTGTTGTGATAAAAGAAAATTATAACCTGTGAGACCATTGAAACTAAAGTAGTATTTAAGCTGTGATAGACACTCTGAGGAGGAAAGACATATTTAGTCAGCACATGTTTTCTTGTCCTCTTTCAATTGTTAATAGATACGGATTCTATTTTTGTATGCTGTTGTGAACCTGAGTTCTAGTGAATTAATAAAAGAGAAAGGTAGTCTGTTTTATGAAGAATTTTAATTCAAAGACTTTTTAATATCTTTGATTCAAATTATTTATGGGCAAAAATCACATACTCATTAACTTAGAAGAGTGTTTGTTAAGGAATGCAATAATGTTATCCATATATTTTGTTTTTACTTATTCATCTATTCTTGCTAAACAAAATGTGTTTACTGAGTTTCTACTATATGCCAAGCACTGTTTCAGATACTGAGGATGTAGCAATGAGCAAAACAGACACAGTTACTGTCATTGTGAAATTTACATTTAGCTACAACAGCAATCATAAATATATGTTGGTTTGGTTGATTGGGTTTTAATACATGCAATGAAAAAGAATAAGCCAAAATAAGAATAGGGAGTGCCAGCTTCGGCATGGTGTGGTCACTGAGCATTTTATAAGAATGATCAGAGAGGGTCTCACTGAGAAGATGACGTTTGACCAGAGAACTGTAAAAAGAATGAAGGAGGGAGCCAGGTAGAGAGCTAATACTCCAGGAGAAGGACCAAAATGTGAAAAGGCCTTTAAGTGAGAACTCCTGGACTTCCAAGGGCCAGGAAACAAGAAAAGGACCAGTGTCCCTGGAGTCATCCCAGCAAGTGAAGTTAGACTTAGCAGGATTAAACAATGTAGGACATTATAAGGACTATGGCTTATTCTATGAGTGATAAGTAAATTGTTTTAAAATATTGAGTAATAGGATTAATATTACTGTGTTGTGGAGATGAGGCTATTATGAGCAAAGTTTGCGTGAGCTAGACCAATTGGAAAACCTCTACACATAGGAAGGTGAATGATGTTCATGACTTAACCAGGATGGTAGTAATAGGCATAATAAAAATGATTGGAATTTGAAGTATCTAAATTTAAAGCCAGTAGGATTCTCTGGTAGATGAAAATTATCAATAGTATGAAAAAAATAAAGGATTAAGGAAGAGTATATGCATTTAGGTTAAAACAGCTGGAAAAAAATTAAATTATCATTCATTGACATGAAAGCCACAAGGGAAACAGCAGGTTTGGGATAGAATTATAATAATATGTACACTAGATTTGAAAAATCTACCTAGAGAAATGCTAGATAGCAAGTTCAATATATAAGACTGAAGTTGAGAGTAAATATAACTTGTTGAATTGTTAGCATATAGAGAGTAAAGCCATAAAATTAGAGGAATCTACTTATCTGAATGATGGACTCACCTGAAAAAATGAATAAATGAAGCAAAAGCAACATTAAAAAAAAAAGTAAAAAACCTTTTACTCAACCTCTTACTCTTAAGACTTGCAGGCCTCAAATAGGTACCTTGAGTGAGATTGGATGGCATTGAGGAGACAAGAAAAAAATAGCAAAGGAGACTGAGAAGATATAGACAGTGAGGTAGATGACTTTAAGAGTAAACAGGGTCCAGGAAGCTACAGGCAGAGGGTGTTTTAAGATGAAGGTAGTGCTCGACCATTGTGTCAAGATATTCCTGACAGTTCAAATAAGATAAGGACAGAAGTGTCGAATTAAGTAATAGGGAATGTCACAGTGAGCCAGACAAGAGTTTGTTGAAATGAAGTTTATCCAAAATACAGCTTTACCTTATATATTTTATTCATAAATATCCTAATGCATTCCAATTAGAATAATATCTGTCACATAATAGATACTCAATAAAACACTTTTGAAAAATATATTTTTAAATAAATGAGATTTTGGAGAGTTACAAGAGAAAATGGAGCTGGGATACAGAGTAAACGAACTTCACCTGTGTTCTTTGGCCTAACCCCATATTGGCTTTAACTAAATGGATGTGTTAAAGTATGTCTATAGTTTCTCATTTTATTTTGATAAAAATAAGTGATATTAAACAAAAAAGAAAAATAAGTTGCATAAAATGGCTTAGAATCCTATAAATTAATGTTATTACCCAACATTCTTCAGTGTTTTCTATGCATATGACAGTGTCATTGGTGTTTCATTAAGTGATAATAATGAATCCTGTCAATGAGAAGCTTAAGTTTAATATATTTAATGGCTTTCACTCTGCAAAGGTTAAGGAGAAGGCAACAAAGAGAAAAATGCCTTTTATATCACTCAAATTCTATAAAAAGGAAAAAACAAAAGCCAAAAACTATTATGTCAATACTACGAACCCTTAGTAGGAAGCAGAAATATGAGTTAAGAAATTATTGTTAGAAATATGTAGTTTTATTGACTCAATGTTGATCATTTTGACATTCTTTTATCTAACATGAATTCCTGAACACCTATTATAAAGTGTTGAAGAGAGTCTCTATAACAAACCCTGCTAGATGCTCACATCATCTGCCTTTCTTCTTTGCTACCAACACTTGTATCTTTTTAAGGGGGAAATATGTTCAGTCCCAAATACCAAATTCTCTTATAAAAAGTGAACAAATATGTAATGCAATCCTGGCAATGAGATGTAAGTGGAAATGTCCTAGGTATTTTAAGAATATTTGCTGCCAAACACAGCTCCTTCTTTTGTTTCACTTTCCTTCTTCTTGCTACATCTGTGGATGTGACACTGGAGGTGAGAAGCCGTATTATGACCTCTAGGTGATCAGGATGTGGGTGGAGGCCTGCAGGCTCAGGGAATAAGCATGTTCCAGTTGGTATCATCGAACTTCAGTATGTACTCTGGGCTACCTATCCCTGGATTTTTTTTATTTTTATGAAAAAAATAAACTCTTTACCTATATCAGTTATCATTTATTGAATTTATGACTTAGCATACCATATCTCCAATGCCATCACAGTGCAAAAAAGAAACATGTGGGTGAAAATACAAATACACTTCAAGGTTATAGGATCAACATAAGAAGTCAGCACAGACATGGGAGAACATAGGAATAGTGATCAACTATGCCTGATAGACACAAAAGACATCTAATTTAATTGTAATTTAAGCCAAGTCTTACAGTATGAGTAGGCATTAACCTGAAGAAGGCAGGAAAGGACATTGCAGGCAAAGAAAACAGCCTAAACAAAAGGATAGCTTTGCAAACAGCATGGCATATTACACAAATTACTCTGATGGGATTGAAGTAGAAGTAGATTAGTGTTAAGAATATCAGGCAGAAGCAAGAAAGTGAAGGGTCTCATGGCCTATGTTATAGGGGTTATGTTTAACTTTGGAGGCAGTGGAGACTCACTAGAGGATTTTCAGCAGGGACTGACATTATCAATTTGTGTTTTAGATAGAGCTGGCAGCAATGTGGAATATGAAACATAAGTGCCATCTCCCTTCCTCCACATTAACCAAAAAGATATTGAATAAAATCCAAACATGCGGAAACCAAGGGATAAATACTGTCGTCAAGTATATGAAACATTTATGAGAAGGATGCTCAGCAGTTGTTCTGAGTGTCTGTGACAGACCAAACACAAAGGAATACACTCAAAGAGAAGCAGCAGAGTTGGGTTGGACCTTTAGCAAAAACATCTCAATCAAGGGCTGCCCTGAATTCACCAGAACAGGCTGAAATGGGCAACTGGAAATTTAGTCTCTTTAAATAGCTAAGAGGAATTAAAAGAATTATTAGTTCTGGATGATTTTTAGGTATTCACTTCTTGACAGCAAGAAGTGTTATAAAATGTACTTTGAATGCATTTTGGCTTCATTGTTTTGTGGTCTCTAAAGTCCAGAGGTGAATTAGATCATCTATCCCATCCCCCCACCAAGACTAAACTACTTAGAATGTAGACAAATAAAATGCTAATGACATTCATGACACCTACTAATTTATCCAATTAAATGTTTATTTACATTAATAGAAATCAACACTGAAGTAAGATCCCCAATAGTTTCCTAGTTTCCACAATAATTTGGGATGTCTACATGATGTTTTCTTATATTACTTGGAAAAAAGGGATGTCCTATGCTCCAATAGACTTGGTAAATAAGGATGTAAAAGATTAAATAAATGTGTTTCCTGAGGAATGTCTCAAAGCCTTTAATAGAGTACTATTCATTCTAATAAGTTTATCCAAGACTTTATCCAAAAGTGTCTTAGTCAGCTCTACCTGCTGTAACAAAATACCATTGACTGTGCTCAGTGGTTTTAAGCAGCAGACATTTATTTCCCACAGATTTCATGGCTTGGAAATCCAAGGTCAAGGTGACGGCAGATTCCTGACTTATAGACAGCCAACTACCTTCTCACTATTTGCTCACATGCTTTTCCTCTGGGTATGTCTCCCCTCTCTGCCTATGTGAGGACAGAGTCCATCATGAGGATCCCATCCTGAAGAACCCCATCTAGTCTTAGTTACTTCTCAAAGGCCCTCCCTCCAAGTACCATTGCACTAGGGGTTAAAGTTCCAATATATGAATTTGGGGTGTATGTGTGTGTGTGTCTGTGTGTGTGTGTTAGTTACTTAGTTGTGTCCAACTCTTTGCAGCTCCATGGATGGTAGCTTGCCAAGCTCCTCTGTCCATGGAATTCTCCAGGCAAGAATACTGGAGTGGGCTGCCATTCCCTTCTCCAGGGAATCTTCCCAACCTAGGGATTAAACCTGGGTCTCCCACATTGCAGGCAGATTGTTTACCATCTGAGCCACCAAGGAAGCCCATGAATTGGTAGGAACACAACATTCAGTCTATAACAAAGAAGGTTATAGAATGAGTTTTTATCCAAATTTATTTGACCATGGAATTCCAACTTTATTAATACAAGTATATGTTATTTAGAAAAATAAGGTATATATTAAATGATTATATTTTTGAATTTGAAATAATTATATTTGATAATAGAAATTTAGGTTACTTCAATTATGGAAAGAAATCAGAAAACTACCCTTTGTTGGGTATAGCTATGTTCTATACATTTTACATTTAATTTCCAACATTGTAGAATATGTTTTAGAATATTATTCATGACGGAAATGAGGCTTAGAGAGGTTATTTTCTCAGTGTCTCACTTCTAATATGTAACTATAGGAACACCTTTGCTTTTGGGGGTTTTATATAATTTATCATCCAACCTGAGATATGTTTATGAGCAAAACGGGATATCAGAGCTTTAAAATTAAATACACTTTAAAGTATTAACTTACAGACTAATATATTGGTTCTAACATTTGGTAGACATATAAAGTGGTTGTATTTATAGCTATTTAGGAAATGCTGTTTTCAAATACGAACTAGATAGGAGGCTGCTACAGAAAACATCTCATGGGCAAGATGGAATGTTTAGTCACCTTCATTCAAGATTTTTGACAAAGGAGCTCATTCTTCCTCTCCAGCTTTACCTTCTCCTGTTCTTCATATCTAACTGGATTCCTTGTGTTCCCTCCTGAGACCTCTGACCTCCTCATTTTCATTAATGTCATTCTCTCTGCCTGAATTTTTTCTTTTAATCAAACAAAATTCTTCCAGTTCCTTTTAAGGCACAGTGCTACCACTTGACATCCCTCCTTTCCCCACAGCCCCTACAAAAAAATGAACCCTTTTCCTGAAATTCCCTTATGCTTAGTTTAAGCAACTGGGATGACTTATCATATTGGCCTTTGTTGCAGCTATTTATGCAATTATCTTAACTTCTAAATTAAATCCAGGACAGCTGGAGAAAAGGAACTTTTTATGCATTTGGTATATCAAGACATTCTTGTTGCCCATATGGTATCTTGTATTCTAGGTGTTAAATATTTGATTTTTGAATGTTTTGTGGATGAATAAATGATTGAATTAAGGACTTTAACTGAATATTAGAAGTGAATTATGCCTCATTATTGATTTCTGCAATTTCCATTCCTGGGTGTTAGCATAACTAAAGGAAAGAATGGGCCAAATTTAGAGAAAAAAAAAGTTTTTTTAAAAAAGATAACCTGAATAATGGACGTATGAAATAATCATCACCATATGTGTATACTATGAAGCATTCATGATTAAATTAAAATACAGTCCACTGTCAGATTATTAATATAATTTGAAGTGTCTATCATAAAAGATCTATTTGTTCTCAGTTTTTGTTCTGCTTGCCTTTGAATTGTTTCTATTAAATAAACTAAATCTATAATTTAAAAACCAGTAGCATTCAAAAGATTTATAATCAGGAGATATAACCTGTTGGGTTTGCATTTACACGTTCTTTTAACATATTTTTCAGTACTCTTAATATCCACATGGAGCTTTCAGACTAGTGGTGAAGAAAGACATTAATCAAATCATCACAGAAATAAATATAAGAGAGCTTTTGTGTTTAGAATAAGAATTTGTGTGGAGAAGTAAGAGCACTTTAGAACATTTTTGATCTGAAAGGGAGAACATGTAATGTTGTCCTCAAGAATTTATGAGTATTAGTGTTAGTCGCTCAGTCATGTCCAATTCTTATGACCCCATAGACTGTGTCCATGGAATTCTCCAGGCAAGAATACTGGAGTGGGTAGCCATCCCTTCTCCGGGGTATTTATGAGTATTTAGCATCTGAATAAAGAGCAAGAATTAACTAGCAGAGATTAAAAGAAAGAATATTCTTTCTGGGAGACTAGCTCTATGGTGATTAGAAGCATTTGGAGTTTAAGAAACTGACAAGAGTGAAATGGGGTGAAAGAGATGGATGGAACCTAAGGAATATCTTTAGCAGTTTAGTCACGAAGTTGTGTCTGACTCTTGTGACCCAATGGACTGTTGCCTTCCAGGCTCCTCCATCCGTGGGATTCTCCAGGCAAGAATACTGGAGTGAGTTGCCATTTCCCTCTCCAAATAATATCTTTAGTACCATATTAATTATTGGGCCTCTACAAACAGAAGTCAACTGTTCATGTATATAAAGAAGGTAAGCATATATGAGTGTTTCCAAAAGATCATACTTTTTGAAGGATGAGGTTATGTGTCATCTCTCAGTCTAACATGGTACTTTACACATCATGAGAACTACTGTTGGGTATCTATGAATGAAGAAAATATTTTTACAAAGATTTTGCAGAAAATATACAAGTCAAGATTTTCTTTTTTTTTACTTTTATCTCTATGGCATATCTGGTGGCTTTTAGGAATAGGAAAGAAACATTTGCCACTTACAAAGTTTCTTAAATCCTGAAATCTTGTCTATCAGGAAATATATAATTAGCATCTTGGGTCTTGACTTCTGTTGAATGAAAAATGTCTTCCTGATGAACTTTCAAAACTCTCATAAGTTGTTCTTAATTCACTCATTTCTATTCACTTTATTCACTCCTGAAGACCTAAAAAGGATGATATCAAACTCCATCCAATTCAGTTTTCTGATATAAGATATCAGATTGGGTATTGGAGGAGTCCCTTAACTTGTTTGTCTCTACCACAGGCCAGGTCCTGTGCTAGGTGCCAGGGATACGGGATAAAATGTGAGAGCATCTCTGCTTTCAGAGAGCTTCCTTTCAAGATGAAGGAGGTAGACATTGAAGAAGTTAAAACAACATAAGATGTTTTCTGAGAGTGAAAAATATGATAAAAATGGGGGCCTACTGCTTTGTGGAATGGTTCTCTTAAGTATGGGGCCGCTGATGGCGCAGATGGTAAAGAACCTGGCTGCAATGTGGGAGACCCAGGTTCGATTCCTGAGTTGGAAAGATCCCCTGGAGCTGAGAATGGCTACCTACTCCAGTATTCTTGCATGGAGAATTCCGTGGACAGAGAAGCCTGGCGGGCTGCAGTCCATGAAGTTGCAAAGAGTTGAACATGACCGAGAATCTAACACTTTCACTTTATGTCACTTTTCTCTTAATTATAGTGGTCAGGGTAAAAAAAAAAAATGCAGCTCGGAAATAGCTTCTTAAATGCTTCTGTTGAAAGATCATAGGCATAGACTGCATTTCTCCCATTCAGTGTGGATTTTTTTATTCTTTTCACTTGGTTTGGGTTTTCATTCTCCCTCAGCAGAATATGTAAGAAGCATTAAATCTTCCAACATATAACCAATAGCATTAAACCTGCTAGATATGTTTTCCAGATGAGGAGCACATATTTTTAAAATGTTCAAGTTAAGTTAGGTTATCACCTTGGCTCATCAGTGCCTGACAGTACAGCTTTCATGTTCACTTGATCCTCTCATTATCCTGCAATATTTTTAAGGAGTATTACTACTGCTGTATGAACCTCACAGCCAGCATGGGTAAACCAGACCTGAGCCACCAAGATTCATTCTGAATGTTAACTGAAAGTGAAACTCTTCTCAGAAAGAAAGAGAAAAAGAGGAAAGGAAAGAGGGAGAAAGAAAAAAAAAAGTGCAAGGAGAAGAGAGAGGAAATGAAGAAAATTAAATGAGAGAAGAAAATATAAATGACAAGAGACTGAGCAAATGGAAGCCAACGGGTTGTGCAGAGCCTAGAAGGTAGGCAGACACCTGCTGTGCCGGGCTGCTGCCCACAGCGGGCAGGTGCTTCCTTTCCACTTGGTCACCCAAAGGTTTCAGGACCTTATTCTCTCGACTTCTATCTCCATACTCCATGCAAAGTGGAAAAAACTTTCATGTTTGTTTAGAACTCATGCTGGGGATTTTTAACACAGAAACAGTACTTAAGGGCAGGTTAAAGTCACAATATCCTGCACAAGATGTGCAGATTTGATATAGGATGAATAAATAAACACAAATGTTAAAAGGATCATACATATTTAAAGTGATTAATACAAGATGAAAACACCAAAAGAAATTTTGGATATTAAACCTATTCTGTGTATTAAACATGTAGAATGTATTTATTATCCACAAGATAGTCATTTTCAGCAATTGGAAATACATGTTTAACTGTCTTTTTTCCATAATTTTGATCAATCAAAGATCATTAATTGGGTTCTCTCATTAATTGCCCACTACTTTGGCTCTTGATTTGGCTTGTGAAATTGAGTTCACCAAGTTACTTACTTTTCAAAGAAAATGTACCATTCCTCTGAACATTAACTTGGCATTCTCATAAGTTAATATGTTATGATTTATTTTTTATATTTTAGTCCTTAGTATTTCTATGATTCCCCTAGAAGGTGCAGGTTTTTTGAAACATCTTACTGGGTTCACTGTCATTTCTTACCTTCTCAGCATTTTAATGAAAGTTTATTTTTTATTTATTTTTGTTTACAGTACATCAAGCACTCTTTTAGCACCTTTTATGTATTAACTTATTCAGACTTCACAATCCTATGAATCAGGTACTATTATTAGCCCCAATTTACATATAATAAAACTGAAGCACGAAAGCAAAGAGAGGTAATCTAGAGCCAGGAGCCAAGTCTCCATACCCTGGCTCTGGAGTTCAACATCATTGAAAGTTTATTTCAACTTCAGTGGTAGCATTTAAAGAGGAAATATCACAACAGATCACATTCTGCCTAGAAAACGCTAACTAACAAGGAATGGAATAATAGCAACTTCTGTTTTCCTATTATGCTAGGCAGGTTTTAAGGACTGATTTTGAAGATTTTTAATGTGAATCATGTCATTTTTACCAGCAATATAGAGCCTCTTTTTGCCTTATTGGTGAGTCTTGGACTATTTCCCTGGCCTAGATTTTAAGTGCCCACACCATAAGACTTATGGAGATTGTGCTCATATTCTACACCACGTATACAAATGTAGATCTTTCTATATGGGCAGGGGCAAAAACAATGACAGACTACAAGCAGGTCTATGCTAAGATGTTCCTTTCCTCGTTTCTTAAACTAATTTAAGCAGTTACTGATTTACTTGTCTTATGCACCACAAGATTGTATTTTGAAAATAAGGATAGCTTTATATTCATTGCTGTATACTTTAAAAATAAAAACACCAACTAAGATTATTAAAAGCAATAGCTATTAATATATCTCTTCTTTCAAAGCCTGAGAAATGAATGCCAAGAAATTCAATAACTTTTCAAGTCTTGTGACTAGTTACTAGCAAAGCAGGGCATAGAACCCAGTTCTCTTGACTTTCAGACCCATTTGTCTATTGCCTTTCACCACTTTCTTGGAACTTCTCTATGAATTTCCTACATCCTACCTCTTATCTTGAACTCACTTCAATGAATGAGTATCTTTTTTCATCCTTCCTTCCTTTAACTTCAGTGGCAATCTTGGAAATCTCAAGAAAGTTTTTCTGATTTTGTTGTCAGCAGATTACATTCATGTTACGCCTTTTTATGTTCTGGTTCAATCCTTGTCTGAGGATGAAATATTGGACTCGTAATGCTGCACATATGTTATGTAAATTATAGTAGCATATTGTATTGCTTTGACCTTTACAACACTCTATAATTTGATTGGCTGACTAGTCAAGTTCATAGTGTTTACAGTCTTGCCCTTACTTGGATGGACATGATGAGATATTCCAATATAGCCAATCAAAATATAGAATACCGAAAAGGTCAGAGTAGTATAATGTTTTCTTAAACTACAGTCTTCCCTTTACCTTTCAAATAATGGATTCTCTTAAGAAGAGAGAATCCTATGAAATAAAACATATCTGAGAATAATGTATGTAATGAGTATTTTTATTTGATTAAGTTGATGTTAACTTTCTTGTTTTCAAACTTGATTCTCTTAAGAGAGCAGCTTAGGTTTTTTTAAAGCTGTGTTGCCACAGTCTGTATTTCACTGTTCTTTGACTCTCCAGCACCTACAGATATTGTATGGTGGTAAAGTGCTTTATATGTACATATTTGTTGAGTAGATGACCAAGATTGCAAACTGTACCAAAAATGACTCATTCTTCTTAGTTATGTGGTAACACACGCGTCTTTTTTTGAAGGAGTATTTTGTTCTTTCTAGGTTCTCAAAGCTCAGTACCCAATCTTCTCACTATATTCTTTCTTCCTGGGAAATATTCAATTGAACATATTTAAATCATTATCCATAAGCCAATATCTTTCATATATGTATCTCTAGAACTCACTTCTGAGTTATATACCCTTGTATCTAAATGTCTACTTGAATTTCCCAGTTTTCTTTCAGGGGGAACTCAATTTCATCATAACAAATACCAAACCTTGACCCTCCTCATCCAGCTAGTTTTTCTCCTAGAGCCCTGTCACGGTGAATGGCACCACTGTCATTCTGTTACAGAACTTTGGAGGTGGAAGGAAACTTAAAGACAATGGACCCACCTCTTTTGTCTTAGAGAGGTTAAATGATGGCTCAGCAAAATGCCTTATAGTTAATTAGCAAAGAGATTGCCCTTGAATTCTGACTTCCTGTCACATCATCAGTTCAACTTCTCATGAGCCCCACATTGCTTTGTCTCTACTTGTTACTGACTTGCTAGTCAACGGAATCTCATATATCCATGTACACAGTATCAAAATATATTATTAGGTAAACTTCATGATAGATTTCCAGAGATGGAAATTTATCTTAAATAATCTGAACGTCTTTCAAGTCTATCTAGGAAGATGCTAGATAGTATAGGGATTATACTAAGAGGTTATAGGATCGAAGTTACAAAAGTGATGGGCTGAAGAAAGTAAATAAAAATAGTAAAGTCTCTATACCCCTGGAAATTTTAAACATTAAATTCACATCCTTGTTGGAAAACCATGGTAACTTTCTGCATTTTTACTGTCTATTCTAAGAAACTCGAGAGTCCACATTATCAAGGATGTGCTCGTGGAAACGCTGTTGTTGAAGGGAAAAAAAATGCTTTCTGACTTGCCCAGTTTTACATGCCTGCTTGCTTGTGATGTATTAAGTAAACTATTATTACATTTAAATTTAAACAAAGAATTTGACCATTTAAAAGTATTTCATCTTTATTTTAACAAAAACAACAAAAATAGTATGTTTATATAGTCCAAAATGAGACAATTGACTACATAAATAGAAATGATGGCTGGTTTTATTGGAAGATGGATTGAAACCTAGGAAATTTCTTCATTAATGATTTATCTAAATTCTACATTGGTCAAATATTACATATTCAATAGTTTAACAAGAAGGGGATTTTTTTCCCCTCACTCACATTTGCAAATACCAGGTCCTTGCTTTATAGCTCAGGGAAACCTGCCCAAAGACAGGTTTATGAGGTTAAAATCTGGTCTATACATTTTCTAAACAGATTATGTTGGGTCTTTTTAGAAATTGATTGGTTGAAACACTCCTTGCAAGATGGAGAGAGGATTTTGATTAACAGAAGTATCTCTATCAAGAGATCCTAAACAATAGTTTCCTCAGATTTTAAAACCACTCCCCCAACACGTGATTATTCTCTAATTCCCTGGCTGAGCAAGTAACCATTTTAATTAGACTCTGAGGCAAGCAACATTGTGTCCATGGTAACAGGTATAAAAAGAACTTTAAAAAAAAAAAAAGGAAAAAAAAAGAAAAATGTGATAACTGAAAATGTGTTTAAATCATGATAAAAGGATTTAAACAGATGTTATTTTTTTCAAAGTGTTATTTTAAAAAAGAATTTTAAAGGGCTCTTGATAGAGGAAAAAAATCATTTTTGGATGTGTCTGTAGGGAAGGTTTCTCACTCCTAAATGCTGTAGTTCATGATTGTCATGGATGAATTGGGTGCCTAGTAAATGAAAGGATGCAAGAGGGGAAAAGTCAAAAAGGAAACCCAGGGTACCTTCAGTTAGATACTTAAATCCAAGTGAATTAAAGTTGCATTAGTATTATTTAATAGATTGTGTGTGTAACAGAACCTTTTATTAAAGTTTGCATTCAGAGAGAGCGCTGAACTTGAGTTTTGAAGACAGGACTGAGTGTGGATGAACCTAGATGTATTGCTCAGAGAGTGGAAAGGAAGGCAAGAACACAGGGCAGGGCTTCTGTGTAAGGCAGATGCAATTCCTACAGCTTTAGACGGTAACTTCCACACCAAACGATTCTCTTTTACTATGCATTTGAGCTTCTCTGTATTATGCATGTTTCATACTGTAAAAGTTAAACTCACACACATTTATTTTTATATTAAAACGGAGATGGACAAGGGGTTGTCCCTTCCCTAGCAATCCACATTTTCAGAATCAGGAAAAAGTCAATAAACACAAGAAGAAAGTAAGAAGAAGTCTTGTTTCTTCTTCTTGTACTCACTTTTTTCTTTTCTGCCAACAATCGCCTTCTCTAGAAACAGTGATTCTGCCACTTTGTTTAAAATGAGTAATAACTCCCTAAAGTTAAATGTCTCTTAGAGGACCCAGGCACATTCCATGGAACTAAGTGAAAGGTAAAATTATAAGAGGAAACCCAGAGAGAGCAGGAGGAAAGGAAACTTTGGACCTGGCAGAAGGATGGCTTATTTTGGCTGGACTCCTCCTGTAGTTTAAATACCTACTGCCTGAAAGCAAATTGGATGTTAAGGAAGACTGGAGTGCCCATATAAATGAAAACAAACAGTGACCCCAAGCTGGTCTTAGAGGAAGTCAAATCTCTTGTTGCTTTGCCTAAAATTTTGAAAGAACCCAAATATTGTTTTCTGTGCAACATGTGTTTTAGTTCTTTAGTTTTTGGTAAATAAAATGGTTATTTGAGAAAATACCAGTCATTAGAGATCAACTCTGAGTAGCAAGAGAGAATGTGGAAGAGAGAACAGAATTTAAGAATATGGTTTTAAAAACTTTATTTTAAATTTATATTCAGATCTGTAGATTAATAAGCTAAGACTTAGTCTCCATACTATATGGGATAAAGATTAAAACAGCATGCTGCTGCTGCTAAATCGCTTCAGTCGTGTCCGACTCTGTGCGACCCGAGACGGCAGCCCACCAGGCTCCCCAGTCCCTGGGATTCTCCAGGCAAGAACACTGGAGTGGGTTATTTTATACTAAACAAGGAGTTTTGTTTCACACATCACTCACATCTAGATATAGTAGTTACAAAAAGACATTAATAGAATTTCACATAGAAACACGTACTCATTCAGTCACACACACACACACACACACACACTTAATATTCACACCTACAGACAAAGAGAACACAAAAGTGGCTAACCATAACAGTACACATAGTGCATATGATGGAGGAATCTCATCCTGCCACTCCATCACAATGTAAGTGGAAATAATACATACATATATTTAAAATCAAGCCCCTGAAGTTTCATTTTGCCTATCTCAATCTGCCTAAGAGAAAAGCGTATGTGTTGTTAAGATTTTAGTAGTAAAAGACAGACCTTCTCTAAAAAGAGTATTTTTGGATATTATTTCCAGATATTAATAGGTGTCCTATGAGGAGAAGGACTCCATAGCTACATTTGTTTATTGAAATAATGTTTTAAATAATGTTAGTTTTTTTTTTTTTTCAAGAAAAACTTCTCAAAATTTTTATAAAAATCTGTTGATTATGATCTCTAAATGAGAATGCATTCTTCAGTATTTGCCAGACAGATTTGGCAAATAGATACTATCATAGATCCTTATCTTTCATAGCAGCATTGAAGAATAATGTAAAACAAGATGGAGAACACTGACAAGGGGAAGATGCTTTGGTTCAAAAGATTGATGCTCAGACACTTAATCCTTTTAAAATGAATGCTAGTTACAGTTTTTGTGCACTGACTAGGCTAAGCACTATACAACAGCATGTTTTATTCTTGAGACAACCCTGTGGAATGCATATGACTATCTGCATTTAGTGGTGAAACAAACTAAGATCCAGGGAAGCTAAGTATTTTTCCCAAGTTCATGAACTAACAGGAGAGGAAGCTAACATCTGAAACAGCTTTGTCTTTCTTTTAAGCTGTGTTCTACCAGGGATGATAAGCAGCTCACTGATTTTTCAGATCTAAGATTTAATCAGTGTCCAGGCATGCAATTGGAAAGCAAGAATAAATTTTTTTTAGAAGGTAGAGTAAATACCTTCCTCCATGTCATAATCTTGGAGGTGCCAGGAAGTTTCCCCTCCACCAAACACTTTCTTGAAGCATCTACATAATGCAAAAATTCTGAATAAAATGATTCACTAATATTTATTTTCCGCTTTGAAAAATGTAAATACTCTTGCATATACTTTAAAGTTATCTCAATACTAAAGATAATCCCAGATCTGACTGAGAAAAACTGTTACTTAGACAGAATTTAGAAACAAAAACCAAAACAAACAAACAAAACCAAAAACCTTACAGACATTTTAAAACAATATCTAATACTGGAGTTCAAGAATTTTTATTAAGTTCCCCAGGTAATTTTAGTAATCACTACCTCAATATTTATCAATACCTTCCCTTCTAAGTATATATAAATTAATTAGAGAGAGATTATAGTAGCATAGAAAAAAAACAATACATTTGGTGTCACAGGATTTGACCTGAAATCTCAGACTCACTGCTTAAATCTGTAAGATGCTGGATGAAGTCAGTTATCTCCAGTGGTTTCCATGTCCTCATTTATATTGGGTATTCTAACTTTCCTCAAAATATTATTATTATTAATAAAAGATACACTGGATGCAAAGAGCTATTCACATACTGTATACATTTTTTATCTTCTTTCTTGAAAGGGCAAGAAAGTTCACTCATGATGGTACATAGAAATGGTTAGACACTCATTATTTCCCTTTGGAGCAAGACAGATGGATACAAAGGGAAAAGAGGCAAAGCTATGAAGAATGTACATGCTTGCTGCTGCTGCTGGTGCTGCTGCTAAGTCGCTTCAGTTGTGTCCGACTCTGTGCGACCCCACAGACGAAGTCCACCAGGCTCCCCCGTCCCTGGGATTCTCCAGGCAAGAATACTGGAGTGGGTTGCCATTTCCTTCTCCAATGCATGAAAGTGAAAAGTGAAAGTGAAGTCTCTCAGTTGGGTCCGACTCTTAGCGACCCCATGGACTTCAGCCTTCCAGGCTCCTCCGTCCATGGGATTTTCCAGGCAAGAGTACTGGAGTGGGGTGCCATTGCCTTCTCCGATGTACATGCTTAGTTGTGTCCAACTCTGTGACTCTGGAAAGTAGCTCGCCAGGCTTCTCTCGCCATGAAATTATTCCAGGCAAGAATACAGGAGTGGGTTGCATGCCCTCCTCCAGGGGATCTTCCCAACCTAAGAATCAAACCCACGTCTGCTGTGTCTCCAGGTGGATTCTTTACCCATGAATCCATCAGGGAAGCCCATGGCCTTCTGGAATTTCACCTTTGCTCTTTCCATATTTATAATTCTTTCCTGGATCTCTTTTCATCAGAACAAAGGTAGAAGAACACTTTAGTTCTAGGAGTGTTTTTTTTTGGTTTTGTTTTTTTCCATAAAAGAATCTGGATCAGACTCAGCATGTTTGAGCATTTCCTATTGGCAGCCAGTGATCCTTAAAATAAGGTCCAGTATGCACAGCAAACCAGATTAGGCTGAAAAATATACCCCAGTCTTGAGTATACGTGCTCCTTGGGCATCTGACCTCCAGATCATGCATCTGATAAAGAAACAGATTCATATGAACTATTTCAAGAGTTTAGGGAGTGATTAAATCAGAGAATTTCTTAAAGCATTTTTTGAATTCTAAAAGCTTCTCGAAAGTGAATAATTCAAAATAATATTGGAATATATAGGGAGATTTTGTGTTTTTAATTAAGTGACAAACTTATTCCTTGAATGGCTATAATGTAATATAGAAACTTAGATTTTTTTTTTCTCTCTGTTTGTTTGTTATGGTTGATTTCCTGGTCCCTCTTACTTAACTCAGCTTTTAAAATCCAAATAATTTATGTAACATTAAGGGGTTAGCTTATGAAGATTCATGTTCATTGGCCTATTTTAGAAGATACTTGTCTACGTGCATATCAAACATTTGCCAGTTTCCAAATGCAGTATCTGTGTTTTTCATGTAGTGGTGTAAGAAATCACCAAAATGCTATTAAAGGAAAAAAATGTATCATTACATAAAATGGAAGGATCTAAATCAAAGTAAGATTTTAAAATAAAATTAATTTCTTTACACATTCCAGTAGCAGAAACAGTTTTAAATTTTATTTATACAAACTTATTTATATAACAACTTTGTTATTATAAAAATAGCCAAAGAGAATGTTTTTCAAAGCTTTTAAAATTTATCTTTTTTATGAATTTCTACTATAGATTATTCAATATATGCATGTATTAAAAGAAAAATAAAGAATCACATTTTACTGAACAATATGTAAATTTACTCTTTAAAAAAAAAACAAAACAAAAACCTGGGCAACAATATTTTTAGAATGTACTATAACAACTCAAAAGGAAAATTATCATACTGATTCTGTTTCACTCATTATCCAATCCTTCCCTTTTAGCAGAAAACACCACCCAGATGTAAGTTGTTCTATATGAGATTATGAATATTTAGCCCTTTGGGGGCTCCCCTAGTGGCTTGGGTAGTAAACAGTCTGCTAAAATGCAGGAGACCTGGGTTTGATCCCTGGGTTGGGAAGATACCCTGGAGAAGGTAAGGCTACCCACTCCAGTATTCTTGCCTGGAGAATTCCAAGGACAGAGGAGCCTGGTGAGCTACAGTCCATGGGGCTTCAATTCAAAGATTCTGACATGACTGAGCAACCAACTTTCACTTTCAACCATTTTTTATCTGCAAAAATGAAAGTTTTTTATGGCTCCATTAAACATTAAGTCAAATATGCAACAGAAGATAGCCCAGTTTTTATTATCTAGTCTAACAAAAAGTACATCTCAAAAAAAAAAAAAAAAAATCCCAAGGCAAAAGGCACATTCAAATAGATAAGTAAATAATTTCAGCAGCTTAAATGATTTTCTCAATTCCACGAAACTATAGCCCATATTTTGTTTTATAAGAGGTTAATGAGAATTAACTTTACTACAATTGTTCATTGTTCAGTCACTCAGTCATGTCTGACTCTTTTGCAGCCCTATGGACTGTAACCCACCAGGCTCTTCTGTTCCCTACAATAACTTCCTCTAATTTCCAATTTTCTACAATAGCTTCTTCCAATTGCCCCACTAATTAGGGTGAGCACTATTTTTGTTGATGTGGGGTCTTCAGCACACAGACTTTGTGCATAGTTCTAATACTTACAGTATAGCTCTTACAGAACCCTGATGTTTTTCTTTTCATTGAAGAGTAGATGAGATTAAAAGGACTTGGGTAAACTTCACATAAGCAGCTACTGTAATATAGCTCAAAATAATTTTTAGATCAGTAGCATCAACATGATTCTTTGATTGTATCAGTCATTATCAAAGTTCTGACATATGAGATAGTGAGATAATTCCAGGAGAATATTTTCAAGACCTGAAATTCCAAAACTAAAGCCAGTATTTAGCATTTGTGAAAACTAGCACAGTCTCCTAATGGAAGTGAGTTACAGTATAATAAAAGAACACACAGTAAGTTCAATACATTGTTAAAATGTATTGTAAGTATGTGTACTTGTTTGCTGAAGCAACCCATTCTATCTGTTAATTCAAAAATTGGGTGGAGGAAAGAGGTAGTCACTGAAATTTTAGAGACATGCCCAGACCTCTTCATTCCTCCTTTTTAAAGCTTCTCCTAGCTAATTGAACTGCTTTTCTGTCCTAAAGCAGAATATATACACCGTATACTTCTGAATAAAGAGAGATTTCATTCCCCAGATTAAGTCCTGCAGCACAGGACTTTTTAAAAAATCATAAGCCCTTTGTATTGTCTCACTTCCCACTTTCTTCTCCCTTTGTTCTCTCCTTCATCCTTTATAAAGTTGATGCTCCCTATGATGAGCATTACTTAGTATTGGTTCCTTTTGGCATTTTATTGTGGTGCATAATGGGGATGAATAAGATCTTAGTGAAGTAAATGTTGTATTTTTCAATTTGTATTTCACACGCTAGTATTGTAATGCTCAAAATTCTCCAAGCCAGGCTTCAGCAATATGTGAACCGTGAAATTCCAGATGTTTAAGCTGGTTTTAGAAAAGGCAGAGGAACCAGAGATCAAATTGCCAACATCCTCTGGATCATGGAAAAAGTGAGAGAGTTCCAGGAAAACATCTATTTCTGCTTTATTGACTATGCCAAAGCCTTTGACTGTGTGGATCACAATAAACTGTGGAAAATTCTGAAAGAGATGGGAATCCCAGACCACCTGACCTGCCTCTTGAGAAACCTCTATGCAGGTCAGGAAGCAACAGTTAGCACTGGACATGGAACAACAGACTGGTTCCAAATAGGAAAAGGAGTGTGCCAAGGCCGTATATTGTCACCCTGCTTATTTAACTTATATACAGAGTACATCATGAGAAATGCTGGGCTGGAAGAAGCACAAGCTGGAATCAAGATTGCTGGGAGAAATATCAATAATCTCAGATATGCAGATGACACCACCCTTATGGCAGAAAGTGAAAAGGAACTAAAAAGCCTCTTGATGAACGTGAAAGAGGAGAGTGAAAAAGTTGGCATAAAGCTCAACATTCAGAAAACGAAGATCATGGCATCTGGTCCCATCACTTCATGGCAAATAGATGGGGAAACAGTGGAAACAGTGTCAGACTTTATTTTTCTGGGCTCCAAAATCACTGCAGATGGTAATTTAAGCCATGAAATTAAAAGACGCTTACTCCTTGGAAGGAAAGTTATGACCAACCTAGACAGCATATTGAAAAGCAGAGGTATTACTTTGCCAACAAAGATATGTCTAGTCAAGGCTATGGTTTTTCCAGTAGTCATGTATGGATGTGAGAGTTGGACTTGAAGAAAGCTGAGCGCCAAAGAATTCATGCTTTTGAAATGTGATGTTGGAGAAAATTCTTGAGAGTCCCTTGGACTGCAAGGAGATCCAACAAGTCCATCCTAAAGCAGACCAGTCCTGGGTGTTCATCGGAAGGACTGATGCTGAGGCTGAAACTCCAATACTTTGGCCACCTCATGCGAAGAATTGACTCATTGGAAAAGGCCCTGATGCTCGGAGGGATTGAGGGCAGGAGGAGAAGAGGACAACAGAGGATGAGATGGCTGGATGGCATCACCGACTCGATGGACATGAGTTTTGGTAGACTCCAGTAGTTGATAATGGACAGGGAGGCCTGGCGTGCTGCGATTCATGGGGTCACAAAGAGTCAGACACGACTGAGCAACTGAACTGAATAAACATTATTTTGTAAGTAAACTTCACTGTCAGTAAGCCTAAATTTAAAATAGTGACCTGGCTACGTAGCCTTAAAAAAATAGTGGTGTCCTCACTCTAAAAACTGGAGAAGGCAATGGCACCCCACTCTAGTACTCTTGCCTGGAAAATCTCATGGACCGAGGAGCTTTGTAGGCTGCAGTCCATGGGGTCACTAGGAGTTGGACATGACTGAGAGACTTCACTTTTACTTTCATGCATTGGAGAAGGAAATGGCAACCCAATCCAATATAAGAATCCCAGGGACAGGGGAGCTTGGTGGGCTGCTGTCTATGGGGTTGCACAGAGTCGGACATGACTGAAGCGACTTAGCAGCAACAGCAGCATACTCTCAAAACTGCAGAAAAGAATGCAATTACAGCCAAAACTGACAAGATAATCCTTGTTCTTAGTGGATAAGACCAAGCACCTGTGTTGAGACCTTACTATTTAACTGTGGCCCAAAACTCTTCATGTCCAAGGTCTGCCTGGGACAGAAGGAACACTTTCAAGGGAGTCCACCAAATTATTCAAGAGATGCTGCCTCTTGATTTGCCCTGTGTTCATCTCTGCTTCATACTCTAAGCAGGAATGCTGAGTCAAATGAAACTAAAAGGTGAAACTCTAGACAGAATTTTTTCAACCGATGTTTTCAATTACGAAACATACTTACTCCTGTTCTAGGAAGATTTCTGATCATCTTGTTACCTGTTAATCAATTGTGTCAGAGATACTCAAGAAATGCTTTCCAGAAAGTGTTCCACTATGCCCTTAAGAAGCCTAAATGACATCTGTTTTTTTTTAATCTCAAGATGTAGCAGGCTCTATTCCTATTCTATTTTATTATGAAAAAGAAATTTCCATTGCCATCCTTTATTTCTAGATATTTTGATTCTAAATGAAGTATGAGTCCAAACTTTGCAAAAATCAAGAAAGAAATCATGTTGCTTAAGGTCTTAAAAAACAGAGTCCATTCTTGCTTATAATACTCTGTGGTGATTATTTAAAACTGTAATGTTTTTATTTAATGTAACTCAGCGTTGCTTTTCTAAATGTAGGAAATTTTTACCCTTATTATTTTTGGGGTTATCTGCATACCAATCACAGAAAAGTTGAAATTTCAAGTCAAAATTGCTCTTTCATGGTGATTCCAGTTAAAGTCTTGTTAAACTTCTTGCTCATGTCAAAAAATCTTGTATCTAAACTTAAATGTAAGTCACATATGCAGTCTTGTGAGATCCAGAGTACCGTTTAAAAGTACCATGGGCTTCAGCCAAATGAATAATTGTCCATCAGCTTATGGTTCATTAGAGACCACAAATCAGTTTAGTGGGAGGTGTTTCATAGGAAACTATTCAAACCTAAGTTTTGCTATATTCCTGATGAATAGAACAGCCTAGGATAAGGAACTTTCATCTAAGAGCTCCAAGGTAGTTAGGCTGGTGATAGCTAAGGCCTCTAAAGCTAATTGGGCAGATAAGAAAAAGGGGTAGCAATCTGGTCTGAGCATAGAAAGGAGACATTCCTTAGTGTTTATTGGCAAGTAGAAAACTTCACTGGAAGGGTGATCTAAAAGCGAAATTCACTAACGAATTAAACTTCAACATGCATTCTCCATGGTTGAAAATATAGCAATAAACCTTGCAATTTTGACTTTTGTTTCTTTTTAAGGGGAAGACTAATTTTGGTGTATGTTAAGTTTTAAATGTCTTATTTTTATTACCATTAATTTACATTATAATTGATGTTTAGTGTTATAATCTTTTAAAGTTAATTTTGACTAAAGTAGTTTTTACATTATGTTCAATTAGGTTTCTGTTTTAAAGGGAAGAAAACTGTAGTGTATTTCTAAATAGATTACGAATATATGTCTCTTGCCTGCCTTTCCACGATTTTTGCCCATGGACATATGCTGGGAATCATTTTTTGATGGGTTTTATCTTTAGTCCCATGGGTAAATGAATACACATTTTAGGTTTCAGAACTTCATGAATTAGGAACCTGTGTTAAGGTTATATGATATTAAGAAAAGCTTGACAGTACTGAATCTTAGTAAAACCAGCACAAACAAAACAAAAATAATTTCATACAGCATTTTAAGAAAGACTGGAGACATGCAATAGTTTGCAAAGCTTCTCAATTCCTAGTGATTTTGATATTTGAAAAGAGTAAGGCAACCCATAAACTAATTCAAATGGTAGGCTGATCTTTTATAATCTTACATACATACTATATTGTTAATTAAAACATACTTTGAGTAGATTAATCAGGTAACTGTAAAACAGACCATCCAGTCCTGCCTTCTGCATGTTAGAGAATGTCATTAACCCAGAGAAATATGACGTCCTACATTCCCTTTGGAAGCATTCTAAAAAGGCACATGTTACCCAGGAACGAAAAAGAGAGCTTGGAGAAATATATTATAACACAGGTTGCTTAATGAAAGCAGCAAATTCTGTTAGAATTTAAAAGGAAAGTGTCCCTAATGGCATGAGAAACAGGACAGAAAATTTCATGTGTAAAGGAGGAGAGGTTTGGAGCCATCAGCATTCCTTCTCAGTGGCTAACCTGAGGCATCACTTACAGAATGGGCATAAAGATAATGCAAACATTTCACAATTCATCTTAGGATAAGCCATAGACAGAAGAGACATGGAAGTCATAGTATCACTTTGACTTGAAGGAAAGAAGGAAATGTAGTATTTCTTTCTTTTCCTTTTTCTTTTTGACCATTAGGAAGTCTTACCTAGTTGCAAGAATTCAATTCTAAGTGAAATGCACATTAATACTTGCATAACTTGAAGTTTTTATTATTACATAATTTTGGAATTGTTAAATATTTGTGTTTAGTAGATTGATTCAATCCTACATGGTATCTGAATCTAATTTTGTATACATAAGATTCACATCTGAATTTTAGTTATCTCATTTATGTCATAAAAGCTTAAATGATTTTTAAGCTAACTACACTCCATCTCTTTTATTTTACATATCAATACGCTCCTATGTAAAACTATTGCAGTACATTAATACAGCATTTCTGTACTAGATGAAAGCTCAATACATTATTGGAACTTTCTTCTAACAAGTGCAGCCATTCAACATTGAAAAAAAAGTATTTCATTGAGTTACATAGCAGAATTTTAAATTATTATTGAGAGTAATTATTCACCTTGCCACTTTTGCATAAAAATGCGTAGATCTCAGAATTTCTCTAAGAATTCACACATCTAGGAGAAAAAAAAAGCAAACTACACAGAACAGTTCTTCCACTGTGAAAAATAGCAAAATTCCACACCTATAACAAATTGCAAATTTTCACATATTTGCTCCAGGCAAACATTTGTAATTTTCACAGCAAATAAGGCTTTTGGCTCCAATACACAATTTTTTTTGTATTTTCCCTCCCCCCTTGGAAAAAAGTCACTTTCCCTATTTTCATAAAACCAGAAAAACACATGAGGCAAAATTACTGATATTATCATTGCTTATTCTAGGTATTTTAATTTTGATATATACTCACTTAGGCAAAAATATTAATTCAACATGACTGTACTTGATTCAGGAATCCATAAGTTTGTACAGGGACCATGCAAATCAGACTTAACTGTTATTGTGACTAGGGAGACCCAGTTCCATTGTGATCAGAGTGTTGATTCTTAAAATGTTTCTTAGTGCTTTCAGAAAACAGGATTTTTTTCCAGTGATCAAATAAAAAGAGAAGTTGGGTTTCCCCTAGAATAATTACTTTTTTATTTTAGTCCTGTAAGACAGTGATTCTCAAGCAAGGGACAGTGGTGTTTCCCAATCAGCTCTAAAGTGCAAAGAACATTTTTATTTTTTTTCCTGCTGACACTTATACAGACTTTTGTTTACATTAAAAATAAGCAACATAAAAATCTAGAGACAGTGCAAGTCTGTCTTAAGACTAGTAGTCTCTAATTTACTTGCTTTTGAATGCATCTTATAGAATGAGAATGACAGTTGTAGCTTTATCACAATAAGTACATTGGAAACTGTATAACCAACCCATGGGACAATCTTTTCTAGGACAACATCACCCTCAATCTTTTGCTTGTGACTTAAAAAAAAAGCATGAAAAATGGAGCATCACCTTTATGTTCTAGTGTGAAAACATGTCATTTAACCAGTTTGGTTTGGGTTTTCAAACTCATAAATTGTGTGCTATTCAATTGATTACTTTAGAATCACTTTATTTTATCTAGTAATGTAGTTGTGTAGGGGTGTGTGTGTGTGTGTGTGTGTATGTATAACTTTCTCTTGCACAGCTGTCCACTTGGCTCCTGGTTTCTATATAAGATCTGTAAATTATTCTGAGGAAAGTCATCTGAACAGATCAGGCCTTGATCCTCTTCAAAACATGGCTTTTGATGGAAGAAAAAAGCCCAGTCTTTTTACCTGTTTTTTTCAAGACCAAGCACAATTTGATCTCTGTCTCTACATTACCAGGTTCCTCTTCCATAGCTTTCTTCCATCTACCATCTACCAATCTCCATGCTGCTGCTGCTGCTAAGTCGCGTCAGTCGTGTCCGACTCTGTGCAACCCCATAGATGGCAGCCCACCAGGCTCCCCTGTCCCTGGGATTCTCCAGGCAAGAACACTGGAGTGGGGTGCCATTTTCTTCTCCGAATCTCCATGCTACCATCATCTAAATGTTCTGACAGGTTCAATCTCCCTTGGGTGGTTTTGCTGATGATAGTCTGCTCTATTCTTTCCATGCAGTTCCCCTGCAAGATTCCTCATCAGTTTAATTTCAGCTAGTAGGCCATTTCTTTAGAAAAACTGTTCACAATCTATTTGGAACTCTTTCTTGTCTTCTGTACCTCTACTTCTATCATATATCACTTACCCTATTAATTCAAATTATTCATTTGCCAAATCTTCATGGAGTATCTAATATTGCAAACATCTGATACAGACAAATGCAAAGGTTATTTAGACACAGTTTTTGCTTTTTAAAAGTTCACCATGAGAGACATTGTCCCAATCTGATTTTATAGGCAACCAGAAGGAAGATTATCTCTTTGTACTTACTGGAACTTTAAAATGGCAGGCACTTATTATTATTATTATTTTTAATGAATGACTATGCTTCACTATATGAAGAATACACATAAACAATCTATTTAGTATTTGATTTATGAAAAAACTGAGGGCAAAAACAACCCAGAAATGGGGACTATTTATATAAATGTAGCTTTAAGAAGTGCAATTATCTGCTCCACAACTGAAAGTACAGTTAATTTCCAGAGGGAAATACCCTATTGGTGCGAATGGGGAGTTTCTTCCTTATATCAGTGGTGCCTCAGCTATAGTTCCTATGGCAGCTTCTTATTGTGAGTTATTTTGCCTTTCAGAACTAAGAACAAAGGATTGGGCCTAGTGATTGTAAGAATTTTTTCTCTAATCCTATTAATTTAGTGCATATGTTAAGTGTATCCTATAAAGTTCAAATATACTTTTTTAAATTTTATTTTTCTACTTTTTAAAACTTAGGCTAACTGCAATAAACACAGGTGTGCCAAATCTTCCAAATGCCAATACAGTCCAGTGGAAGACACAAAAATCAAAGTTGATCATTTTTTAAAAAATGCTTTTGCCCAGGTTTGAGATAATTGTATAGCTCTGTTTCTATGTGTTTTACACCAGCCTACTCAGAAACTACCCTCCTAGTCCCAGTAGATTAAGCTTTCACTTGCAGAGGACAAAATTTAAGTTCAAAAGTTTTACTTAGTAGCCGCTTCCTTTCCAGCCTTATTTTTGATGAGTTTCTGTTTCTCATTGGTTTTCACATAGTAAAGAACTGCTTCTACATTCATTTCCACCACAAGGATAGCCACACTTTTATGTCCGTGTACTTACTGTATCAGCTGGCTGGAGAACCCCTCCTATCCACCATGATAATAAAATTAGTTCTCCATAGCTCTAATTATTACTCAAAAGTTCAACACAATTGTCATTTTTAGGAAGCTTGTCAAATCATAAGATGAGTAAAATGCCTCCCTATACTACCCTAACTGACACACCATGCATGAAACTATATTTTATTTATGTTAACTTTTTGTGCCCCTCTTCTATGAGACTACATGCACCAAGAGGAAAATGCTACTTATATTTCATTTCTAGTGTCTACTACATTGCTTGGCATTTAAAATGCATTCAATAACCAGATATTGTTGGACTGAGATGGACTTTTTGGTGCAAGAGGCAGAAATGGGCAAGAGGCCATCTGGGACCCCAAATCTTATTCAGTTTAACTTGTGTACTTTGTCATATCAAATATAAGACTGTCATAGCAAATATAATTGTTGAAATTCTGAAAATTCTGAAAGTAACTGGTAAAGCTACACTTTCATCAACACTTGGACAATGCTTCCTCATTTACCTATTCTGTGCATGATTTTACTTGACCCTCATGGAGAGGATGTGAGATGGGTATTATTATCTCCAGATTAGAGAAGAGAAAATTCAGATTTAGAGAACTTGTGTGACTTCCTTAAGATTCCACTGCTAGCCTGCAGCCAGATACTTGACACCAGAGCATCAGACTCCAAAATCTTTTCTCTAATAATTAACATTAAGGTCATTAAAATAGTGAAAGAAAAAATAAAACAAAACTATCTATTTATTGAACCCTGCTAGAGCAGCAGTGACACTCCACTGGTAAATAAATGTTTGGGGGCAGGGGAGAAGAGAGAGTTACAGTTTGGCCCCTGTGCGATAGATGAAAGCCTTAATTTTTGTAATTAACATACCAATTAGATTATTTTATAATAAGAAATATATGTTTAATGAAAGATACTTAATGCGTATTCACTAATTTTATGTCCATCCTTTAATCGATGGAACATATGTAGATACAAAATATGGAACATTTCATAAACATCTTCAACATAATTATCAAATTGCTTCTTTTGTATATTTTTATGCTTTATAGTTTTAGTGAAAAGTATATAATTTAAAGCTCAAAACTATAATGTTTTCATTTGTATATGCTGTTCTCGTATCTTTGTATGAAGTGGGCTTTCAGCTACAGTGTCCAGAAACTGTTATAATACAACATGCATGTGTGCCTGTGTGTGAAGTCGCTCAGTCTTGTCTGACTCTTTGCAACCGCATGGACTGTAGCTTGCCAGGCTCCTCTGTCCATTGAGATTCTCCAGGGAAGGATACTGGAGTGGGTTCCCATTTCCTTCTCCAGTATATCTTCCCAACCCATGAATCGAACCCACATCTCATGTGTCTCCTTCATTGGCAGGCAGATTCTTTTACCACTGAATCACCTGGGAAGCCCCATAATACAACATAGGTATTAACTTATTCAATAAATAAATTCTAGTTAATTTCTAAAAACATTTAATGTTTCTTATGTTGTATCTAGCATAGGTCAAGAATTGTGTTCTAAATATAGTGGGGTAAACAAAGATAAACTATATCCCTTTATATTTGCATTCTGATGGTTCTGCAATTGAGTAGGACTGGAGGTCATATTTAATAAGTGTCTGTAAATTTTTGAAAAACCAGTCAGAAATTATTTGGTAGACAGAATAAAGCAGGAAACTGAAAGTTATACTCCTACTTTATTAAAACATCTTTAATATTAGTATGAGCTAGAAACCTATATGCAGGTCAGGAGGCAACAGTTGGAACTGGACATGGAAAAACAGACTGGTTCCAAATAGGAAAAGGAGTATGTCAGGGTTGTATATTGTCACCCTGCTTATTTAACTTATATGCAGAGTACATCATGAGAAATGCTGGGCTGGAAGAAGCACAAGCTGGAATCAAGATTGCCGGGAGAAATATCAATCACCTCAGATATGCAGATGACACCACCCTTACGGCAGAAAGTGAAGAGGACCTAAAAAGCCTGTTGATCAAAGTGAAAGTGGAGAGTGAAAAAGTTAGCTTAAAGCTCAACATTCAGAAAACTAAGATCATAGCATCTGGTCCCATCACTTCATGGGAAATAGATGGGGAAACAGTGGAAACAGTGTCAGACTTTATTTTTGGGGGCTCCAAAATCACTGCGGATGGTGACTGCCGCCATGAAATTAAAAGATGCTTGCTCCTTGGAAGAAAAGTTATGACCAACCTAGATAGCATATTGAAAAGCAGATACATTACTTTACCAACTGGACTAACATTAAAAAAGCCCATGATTTTTCTTTATGATAATTAGTATTTTCAAATACATGGACTGCTGAAAATATTTGACCTAAGTAAGTATACATGTAGGACAAAAAGAGTAAAAACACTTTGTATAAGTAAAATGTTGTAATTAATTAAAGTTTTAAACAGAGAGTTTAAAATAAACACCTAAAAATTCACACTTAAATAACTGCTTTAGGATGCATCTATGAATAAAAATAATCTATTAATCTTGTTTACAATTTTTATTTCAAAAGCACTTTACAAATCTAGGTTTTTGAAGGAAATCAAAGCTATGACCAACCTAGACAGCATATTAAAAACCAGAGACATTACTTTGCCAACAAAGGTCCATTTAGTCAAAGGTATGGTTTTTCCAGTAGTCAAGTATGGATATGAGAGTTGGACTCTGAAGAAAACGGAGTGCTGAAGAACTGGTGCTTTTGAACTGTGGTGATGGAGAAGACTCTTTGAGAGTCCTTTGGACTGCAAGGAGATCCAACCAGTCCATCCCAAGGAAATCAGTCCTGAATATTCATTGGAAGGACTGATGCTGAAGCTGAAACTTAAATACTTTGGCCACCTGATGTGAAGAATTGACATATTGGAAAAGACCCTGATGCTGGGAAAGATTGAAGTAAGGAGGAGAAGGGGACAACAGAGGATGAGATGGTTGGATAGCATCACTGACTCTATGGACTTGAGTTTGAGTAAGCTCTGGGAGTTGGTGATGGACAAGGAAGCCTGATGTGCTGCAGTCCATAGGGTTGCAAAGAGTTGGACACGACTGAGTGACTGAACTGAACGATGTTAATGAATGTGAAAAAGATATTTAAGTTTTACTTAAGAAATAACTTATGTGTTAGGGGGAGATCAAGTGCCAACATACAACTTTGGTGACATTCTTACTTGTATTTCTCCAGATGATAATTGAAAAATCAATGTAGCATTCTCTTTTAATTCTCTTTCTCCAGACAGTGATTATAGTACAACTTCATCACCTCTTGGGGAAGTGTTTACCGAGCATTTCCTATGGGCAGAGAACTCAGGTAGGTGTTGATGACCATATAAAACAAGTATTCTGGCTCAAGTATTTCAGGATCACTTTTTTATTTTCTTTCCCAAACAAGCTACTACGTACTTGCCTTATGCATTCCAGATAATTGGAATTTCCAAATTTTTATCATTCTGTAATGTCTCCTTTTGCTAACAATTTTTTGTCATTATTTCTAAAACCTTGATTAAGCCACTCTATGTTAGTGTGTAGAGTAACAAACACCTTTATGATCTGCTACTGTGTAAATTTTACAGTGATCCAGTTCTCCTGAGATGGATTGAGGCTGCATTAGTTACATGGTAGTAAACAGGCAAGTACCCAAAACCCTTTGAAAATAGTGCCAGTGTCACCTGATGCCAGTTAAAGCCTGTGGAATAATGCTTCAGAGCTAAGTGTTTTAAGCCATTGAAATGAAGAGCTAAGATCCCTCAAGATTTTATGGAGTCACTCTTTAAGTTGTATTTCTTAAATATTATTTTCTCATCAAAGTTTTTGAAAGGATGTGGTTATCAAACAATTTGGAGATCATGCCTCTTAGAATGTCTGTAACTTGAGTTTCCCACACTGTTAAAAAGGGCAAAGATGAATGATTCAAGAGTCAAGTTGGTAATTGAGTGACCATTCTTTTGTACATTCTGGTACAAATGTACCAGGTTTTTTTTTTTTTTTTTTTTAAATAAACTCTACCTTTACTCTTTGGAGAGCTCCATGGGAATGGCTAACAGAATATAAAGGGGAGATTTTTGTTGGTGACAAAAAAAGAAAGGATGATAGTTTTGTGCTCTCAGCTTCATGGGATTTGAATTAAATAATAAATGGGGAAATAGTGACTTGAGTAGAACATGGCTTCAGTCCAGACTCTTCACTCAATAACTCCATGATCATAGGAGAAAATATAAAAATTCCTATCACTTGGTTTTCTCACATACAAAATGAAAAGGGGTCATTTTGTATCTAGCTGGTAGAGTTGCTATTTAAATAGAAGTTTAAATGCTCAATCTGGGCTTCCCTCGTGGCTCAGACAGGAAGGAATCCACCTGCAATGCAGGAGATATGGGTTCAATCTCTGGATTGGGAAGATCTGCTGGAGAAGGGAACAGCTACCCACTCCAGTATTCTGGCCTGGAGAATTCATTGGACTGTATAGTCCACGGGGTCGCAAAGAGTGGGGCATGACTGAGAGACTTTCACTTCACTTAAGTGCTCGATCTGGTGCCTAGCCTTTGGTGCACACTCAACAAGTGCTATTTAGCAACTCAGCTCTGCCCCATCTTCTTCACCATTGTTACGCAAGAGGGAACTGGGGTCAGATTTCTGACCCTCTTGTACCACCAAAATGTCCCCAAGGAGCTATGCAGCCAGAATCTGAGTGGATAAAATGCTGAGAGAACTCCATTCACAGCCTCTGTGAGGGAAAAGGACAGGATGTGGGCTCCATGAACGTTGAATATGGCAGGGTTTCGTCCTTCACTGGCAGCCAGAACAAACAGGAAGTTTCTAACTGAATATCAGAAAAAAAATCTACAAGTTCTATAAAAAGATGCATTATGTCAAAACAAGGGGACATTCCTGAATACTTACAGGAATTGATTAAATGAATTAGATATACTATCAAAACAATATAAAATCACATAACAGAATAAAAAAAGAAAGCAACATGATATTCAATGCTTTCTGATTTATGATCTCCTTATAATTTGAGAGGCTACTTTGTCTATTTGCGTGGAGGAAAGAAATGTGAAATAGAAATAACCAGAAATCAGAAAACATTGCATGAGAAAGAAAAATATGATTGCTCAATGAAACTGTGATGGGTTTCAAAAATAAGAAATAAGATACAATAGAAAACTGATTTATAGAAGTCAAATGCAAGGAATTCAACCAGGGCTCAGATGAAAACTGTAAAGAAAAATGAGACGGATAAAATATGAGTAAAGGAAATAAAATATAAAAGAGGATATGAGTTGTTAATGTTGTTTAGTCTCATCCAACTATTTTGTGACCGCATGGACTATAGCCTACCAGGCTTCTCTGTGGGATTTCCCAGACAAGAATACTGGAGTGGGTTGCCATTTCCTTCTCCAGGGGATCTTCTTGACCCAGGTATCAAACTCTCATCTCCTGCTTGGCAGTCAGATTCTTTGCCACTGAGACACTGGGCAAGCCTTGAAAAAACCTAGATGAGAACACAAATCAGCAGCAATAGTCACATAAATTATTTTTCCAGATTAAAATTGTATTGGGATAGCAAAAAATCTAGAGTTTCAGGTTGATACATGTCAACAAATGCAAAAACAAGAAAATTGAAGAGTTTATTATCTAAATACGTTTTGATGAAAATGTTTAATCTTAGTGATTTTTTTTAAAAATTGTACTAGCAGCCAGAATAACAAATAAACCATAAGGCAATGATTAAGTTAGAGTGAATGAATTAAATATTGTGAATAATAATATAACAATTATTATCACCTAGATCAAAAACAAATTTTATCATCAAATCTTGAAATTACTTGAGCCAAAAGTGAGCAGATAAAAATTATGGTGAATTTCAAGAAAATTTCACTATTAGTTCAGTTCAGTTCAGTCACTCAGTCGTGTCGGACTCTTTGCGACACCATGAATCGCAGCACGCCAGGCCTCCCTGTCCATCACCAACTCCTGGAGTTCACTCAGACTCACATCCATCAAGTCAGTGATGCCATCCAGTCATCTCATCCTCTGGCGTCCCCTTCTCCTCCTGCCCCCAATCCCTCCCAGAATCAGAGTTTTTCCAATGAGTCAACTCTTCGCATGAGGTGACCAAGGGACTGGAGTTTCAGCTTCAGCATCATTCCTTCCAAAGAAATCCCAGGGCTGATCTCCTTCAGAATGGACTGGTTGGATCTCCTTGCAGTCCAAGGGACTCTCAAGAGTCTTCTCCAACACCACAGTTCAAAAGCATCAATTCTTCTGCACTCAGCTTTCTTCACAGTCCAACTCTCACCTCCATACATGACCACTGGAAAAACCATACCCTTGACTAGACGGACCTTTGTTGGCAAAGTAATGCCTCTGCTTTTCAATATGATATCTAGGTTGGTCAGAACTTTTCTTCCAAGGAGTAAGCATCTTTTAATTTCATGGCTGCAGTCACCATCTGCAGTGATTTTGGAGTCCCAAAAAATAAAGTCTGACACTGTTTCCACTGTTTCCCCATCTATTTCCCATGAAATGATGGGACCAGATGCCGTGATCTAGTTTTCTGAATGTTGAGCTTTAAGCCCACTTTTTCACTCTCCTCTTTCACTTTCATCAAAAGCCTCTTTAGTTCTTCTTCACTTTCTGCCATAAGGGTGGTGTCATCTGCATATCTGAGGTTATTGATATTTCTCCCGGTAAACTTGATTCCAGCTTGTGCTTCTTCCAGCCCAGCTTTTCTCATGATGTACTCTGCATATTCAAAAATCATATGCTGAATGTAAATGGCAGGCATTTGATACTGAAATAGATTTATTAGAAATTTGCTTTTTTCAGATTTTACATTACTGTTCAATGCTTCACAATGAAAATGTTATGAAAAGCAAACAAAATTTAAAGAAAATTTCCTAAGAGAATGAAAGGAGAGAGGAGAATGAAGATAATCAAGGTAATTTAAAGGCTTAACTAATATTTCTACTCAGAAGGAAGGTCAAGTCCTCTTTTCATGGAGCTGGATCATAATGAACTTCAAAGGCAACATTTTCTCATCTTCACCCAGCCATCTCTCAAGGGTATGGGATCCAAGACCAAGGCTTAGGTCTCACAAGGATGATGCTATTTAAAACCTCCTCATGCACTCCCTTCCTATTATGTGCCATTTTTTTTTTCCACACCACTACTGTGCTGAAAAGGACATGGGGATTCTTCAGTTCTTATTTTTATCCCAACAAGGCTGATGTAGTTTTTGGCTCCGTATCCTTGGCCAAGTCATTTTCCTTCTCTGGGTTTCAATCTTCCCCACTGAACAGACGTTGCAACTGGTCAAGTTGTGTTAATATTCTTTGCATTTACAATTTGCAGATAGTTTATGGATTATGGCAGTGATTCTCAACCTTGACTAACTTTGAAATAATGTGGAAAGTTCTTTTTTAAAATAATAATACCGGTTCCTCATCCTGAAACTCTGAATGGTCTAGGGATATGATCCTGGACATCAGCAATTTGAAAGCTGATCAGGTAGAGAATCACAAACTACATTAATTTATTGGGCATAAAAAAAATCATGTAAAAACATTGTATAGTGGTAAGAAGTTGGATTACAGTAGCAAGAAGCTATTTGTTTTTGAGGGGCCACAGATGCCAATAAAAACTAAATGCCTGGAAAATTCTTCAGGTCCTGGGACTATCAGGCCACCTTACCTGCCACCTGAGAAATCTGTTTACAGGTCAAAAAGCAACAGTTAGAACTGGACATGTAACAACAGACTGGTCCCAAATTTGGAAAGGAGTACATCAAGGCTGTATGTTGTTACCCTGCTTATTTAACTTATATGCCAAGTACATCATGCAATTGCAAGGCTGGATGAAGCACAAGCTGGAATCAAGATTGCTGGGAGAAATATCAATAACCTTAGATATGCAGATTTCACCACCCTTATGGCAGAAAGTAAAGAACTAAAGAACCTCTTGATGAAAGTGAAAGAGGAGAGTGAAAAAGTTGGCTTAAAATTCAACATTCAGAAAACTAAGATCGTGGTATCCGGTCTCATCACTTCATGGCAAATAGATGGGGAAACAATGGAAACTGTGACTGACTTTATTTTCTTGGGCTCCAAAATCACTGCAGATGGTGAATGAAGCCATGAAATTAAAATATGCTTGCTTCTTGAAAGAAAAGCTATGTCAAACCTAGACAACATATTAAAAAGCAGAGAAATTATTTTAGCAACAAAGGGCTGACTGTTCAAAGGTATGGTTTTTCCAGTAGTCATGTATGGATGTGAGATTTGTACTATGCAGAATGCCGAGCATCCAAGAATAGATGCTCTTGAACTGTGGTGTTGAAGACTCTTGAGAGTCCCTTGGACTGCAAGGAGACCCAACCAGTCCATTGTAAAGGAAATCAGTCTGGAATATTCATTGGAAGGTCTGATGCTGAAGCTGAAACTCCAATACTTTGGCCACCTGATGCGAAAACAGAGTCATTTTAAAAGACACTGATGCTGGGAAAGATTGAAGTCGGGAAGAGAAGGGGACAACAGAGGATGAGATGGTTGGATGGCATCACCGACTCTATGGACATGAGTTTGAGTAAGGTCTGGGAATTGGTGATGGACAAGGTAATCTGGCATGCTACAGTCCATGCGGTCCCAAAGAATCGGACACGACTAAGTGACTGAACTTAACTCACAACTTATTTCAGCCTCCTGCCATCAAGAAGGATGCTACCTCTTTCCCTTTAATTAGTTGTTTCCTTGTGGCAAATAAAACCCAACAGGTGTGATTCTATGTGATCCAACTCTAAGTCCTAAAAGACTATGCAGCTTCCTCAATCTTGAGATGTTTGATCTGGAGAAAACCAACCTCTATATAAGAAATCTGATTATACTAACACTGCCATGCTTGAAAGGTCATTTGTGAGGGTTACAGGTACCAGCTCAGTTGAGCTTGCAACCAACAGCCAGCGTCAGTTGCCACTCATGTGAGTGAGCAATCTTAGATGTTCAATTCAGTGGAAGCTTCAGATGACTGCACTCTCAGCAGACTCTAACTACAATTGTATAAGTGAACCAAGCAAGAATTGTCCAATTACTATCTTTCAAATTTTTGAACCTTATGTGCAAAGTGATGACCCAAAATAAATTATTGTTTTAAACACTTATTCATCTAAAATTGGTTAACTTTTATGCAACTAATAAAATTGTCCAACGGGCTTGTCTATCAAACCATAATTTGTCTTAAACAATGATGTTATTAAATTTGGCCAATGTCTTTTCTTTTTGGCTTTAGCCAAATAATCTTATACAAATGGAAAATACTTTGTCTATAGTTAACTGTATAATTATTATTACATAGTCACAACTGTTCCTGGGTTGGAAAGATCTCCTAGAGAAGGGATAGGCTATCCACTCCAGTATTCATGGGCTTCCCTAGTGGCTCAGATGGTAAAGAATCCACCTGCAATGTAGGGGACCTGGGTTCAATCCTTGGGTTGAGAAGATCCCCTGGAGGAGAGCATGGCAACCCATTCCAGTATTCTTGCCTGGAGAATCTCCATGGACAGAGGAGCCTGGCAGGCCCTAGTCCATGGAGTCACAAAGAGTCGGACATGACTGAGCAACTAATCACACACACCCATTCACAAATGTATAGCTACTCCTCACAAATATATAGTTACTCAGGGTGCAGATAAACTTTTGGTAATGATATCACCAATCCTTTTCATTACATATTCAGAAAAAATTATGCCAGCTACATGTAAACATATGAGGAATATGTGAGGAACAAAAGGCCATCAAATTGAGTCCAAACACTAAAAATTTCATACAATCTATATTTTTTTCTTTTTATAATCAGGAAACATATAGCACTAAGACACACTAAATTCATTCAACTAGGATATGAATTAAATCAGTATGGCACATTCCTGTTAGAGGTTTAGTAGAGTCTTAAGAATTGGGCTCTGGAGTCAGCTGTCTAGTTTTAAATCCATCCTCAGTCACTGTGGTAGAGTGAAAATCATTCACCAAAAATATCTATTTCCTATTTTCCTGAACATATTTCTCAACAGCCCTTGATGTTAGGATGACCCTGTGCCTTAACCTGGTCATTTGAAAAGAGTTTTTGACAATTAAATGTGAATGAAAGTGATGTATAACATCTGGGTCTGTCCCATGGAGCCTTTTCCTTTTTTTTTGTCTGGATGTCATCTTTTCAGATGATCTTGAAAAATATATATTTATATTTGGCAGAATTGTATCAGCCTTGTTCCATGAATGATTGTATGGAAAAGAGTTTCCTTATCCCCAACTCACCAGTGATGGAGACTGCAGTGGGCAGTAGGGTAATGTGTGTGTGTGTGTGTGTGTGTGTATTGGGTTTATATATTACTGTAGACATAGAACCCTATAATGCCAGTTAGTATATCACTTAGTACACCCCCTTAGTAGCTGTGTGACCTTGAGAAAAATTAAACTTTCAGTGCCTCATCATCCTTATGTGTAAAATGGTCATAATAACACCTCCTTGTGGGGTTGTTGAAAGTATTAAACTGAGTAGTGTATGTAGAGTACTCAGAACAAAAAACATGATTCATAGCAAATACCAGGAAGTCATAACCATTATCATCATCATCATTATAAAGATTCAACATGGAGAATGTCTAATTGATGGCCAGAGTCTTACCTTGCAGAAATAAATATTAAGGATTACTTTTAATGTTTGACTTGTTAAATTTTAAAAGTGCTAGTACTTCTTTCATTTATTCATAGATTAAAATATTAAATACATGTTCTTAAGATGCATAGCTAAGAACTGCATGTATAACATTAAATATGACAGATACCTTTCCAGACCTCACAAATAAGTCTTTTAATGGAGAAAACAAATAATGACTTCACAATCACAACATAAGTCTCATATTCAAGGTATAGAAGGATGAAATGGAAGGAAGGAAGTAGCCCACCTATCTATATCTAGAGGAATCAGTGACTCTAAGACAAGACCTTAATGTTAAGTAGGAGTTACCTAGGGTTTATCTAGTTGAATAAGTGTATTTGAGGGGTGGATAGAAATGAGAAAAGAATTCTTACAAAAGGAAAAGCACATGCCAAGGCTGGGTGGTAAGAAGAAGCATGGTAGAATCTTAACAGTTAACTGAAGCCAGATGAGCAGAAAAAGATGATGTGACCAGAGAGAGGGGCAGGGACAGAGCAAGAAGAAGCTTGGAGGTTGTGCTAAGGTCTTTGGGTTTATCCTAAAAGCTATGGATGTCATGTAGGGAGCCGACATGGAAAGATTCAGTTCAGTTCAGTTGTTCAGTCATTTCTGACTCTTTGTGACCCCATGAATTGCAGCACGCCAGGCCTCCCTGTCCATCACCAACTCCCAGAGTTCACTCAAACTCATGTCCATCAAGTCAATGATGCCATCCAGCCATCTCATCCTCTGTCGTCCCCTTCTCCTCCTGCCCCCAATCCCTCCCAGCATCAGAGTCTTTTCCAATGAGTCAACTCTTCACATGAGGTGGCCAAAGTACTAGGGTTTTAGAAATGTAACTCTGTCTGCAGGGTGAGAATGAATTGGAAAAATAAGTCTGTTCACCCTGAGTATTGGGAACACTATTGGGAAATTGTTGGTTGTTGTAGATAATGGTAGCCTGGAGTAGGATAACAGAAGAAAATTATTTAGAACAGTGAATGGATTAAGGACCTATTGCTGTTGTTCAGTCACTCAGTCATGTCTGACTCTTTGTGACCCAATGGACTGCAGCATGCCAGGCTTTCCTGTCCTTCACCACCACCCAGGCTTTCTCAAACTCATGCCCATTGAATTGGTGATGCCATCCACCCATCGTGTCCTCTGTCATCCCCTTCTCCTCCTGCCTTCAGTCTTTCCCAGCATCAGGGTCTTTTCTAATGAGTTGGCTCTTCGCATTATGTGGCCAAAGTATTGGACCTTCAGCTTCAACCTCAGTCCTTCCAGTGAATATTCAGGACTGATTTCCTTTAGGATTGACTGATTTGATCTCCTTACAGTCCAAGGGGCTCTTAAGAGTCTTCTCCAATACCGTTATTCAAAAGCATCAAATCTTTGGTACTCTACCTTCTTTGTGGTGACTACTGGACAGACCATAACATTGACTAGTAGGCAAAGAAATGTCTCTGCTTTTTAATATGCTGTCTAGGTTTGTTGTTGTAGCTTTTCTTCCAAGGAACAAGCGTCCTTTAATTTCATGGCTACAGTCACCATCTACAGTGATTTGGGACCCCAAGAAAATAGAGTCTGTCACTGTTTCCATTGTTTCCCATCTATTCACTGTGAAATGATGGGACCAGATTCCATAATCCTAGTTTTCTGAATGTTGAGTGACCTACAGAGGTAGTAAATCTCTAGGACTGGGAGACTGTTATTTGTTAAGGTAGAAAGGAAAAGTCACAAATAATATTGTGGTTTATAGTTAGGCTACTGATTGGATGACAGCATATAAAAGGACTCCTGAAGAAAATTTTGTCGATTTTTGGCTTTGCAGCATGTAATGGATTTCAAAATGGAGATAATGAGTAGGCATTTGGGTATTAATGTTCAGAAGTCAAGTGTGCATGTATTGGCAATGTATTTGCCTAAAAGGGCAAAAATGAGTCTCTTCTTGGTCTACTCAATAGTCCTGAGTTGACCTGAAAAAAAGTTAAAATCAAGAAACGTGACTAAGATAATGTTTATATATTTATCTAGGTGACAAGGCCATATGGAGCAATGGGGACTTGAATGAATATTTATTGGAATGATTTAATAAAGGAGAAGATTCCTGCATTCTAAAATCTATTTTAGTGATAATTCCATATTGGAAATTCTCTCCTTTACTCTCATCATCACTACATAGAAATGGGAAGCTCTAAAAGGAATCCTTAATAAAAAACCATGCTTTAAAAGAAAGAAAATCAATGTAATTGATCTGAAGACAGTCAGAAAAGAGATCCTGGTCTCCTTGAAAAGACTTTATCATGATTTTACTGAATGATTTCTTAAAATTTTTTCTTATTTATAAAATATTTATGATTAATTATTTTTTCTGATTATAAAAGAAATGCTTTGTTCTTTGTAAAATTTGGAAAATATTCAAAAGTTAATGGAAAAAATTATCTCAAATATTTAAGTATAGGCATTGTTAATATTTTTGTGTATTTCCTTCTAATATTTTTAATATGGATACAATTTTTTCTATAAAATTAGCTATTTAATTGCTCTTTTAATTGCTGTTTTAAAATTAGATACCCCACACTGCTATGTTTAAAATGGATAACCAACAGGACCTACTGTATAGCACATGGAACTCTGCTCAATTATGTGGCAGCTTGGATGGGAGGAGAATGTGGGGGAGAATGGATACATGTATATGTGTGGCTGGGTCCCTTCACTATTCACCTGAGACTATCACAACATACAAAATAAAAAGTTCAAAAAAAGGTGTATATCCAAGTCCCTAAATATTATTTGAAAATTCAAAGCGCTAGGTCTGACAATGTTTTAAATGTTTATCCATCCCCATGTTGTTGAATATAATATGGGTTCTAATTTTTCTTCATTAAACATAACTCAGATGATCTTTATGCATAAGAATCATGTGGTCTTAGAAAAAGAATTACTTGAGTAAAAGTATACTTAAGGGATGTTTAAGGTCACTTGGTTATTTATCAGGTTTACCACTGGGAAATCACATTCTGGAATTTAAGTGAAACATTTCTACTACCTTCCTCTTCTGTAGTATTGTTTTCTGTTTATGAGGTGTGCACTATAAATAATGGTTGCTTGAGAAATATTGTGGATGTGCATAGCCTGCTTTTCTAAACTCAACTAATGGGTCAGAATGGCCTCTGCAGCTCCAACAAACATGTTTGCTTTCCACTAGCAAGAAAGAGATTGCTGCTAAGTCGCTTCAGTCGTGTCCGACTCTGTGCGACCCCATAGATGGCAGCCCACCAGGCTCCCCCGTCCCTGGGATTCTCTAGGCAAGAACATTGGAGTGGGTTGCCATTTCCTTCTCCAATGCGTGAAAGAGAAAAGTGAAAGTGAAGTCACTCAGTCGTGTCCGACTCTTAGGGACCCCATGGACTGCAGCCTACCAGGCTCCTCTGTCCATGGGATTTTCCAGGCAAGAGTACTGGAGTGGGGTGCCATTGCCTTCTCCAGATAAGAAAGAGATTAAGGAAGGGCAAAAGAATGCCTCCTCTTTTGGAGACATTTGCAGAAGGTTGCACAAATTAACTCCACCAACAACCCATTGGCAGAACAAGGCCACACCCAAATGCAGATAAGTCTGGGAACTGCTGTTAATTCTGGATGCCCATGTTTTCAGCTAAAAATCTGTTACTATAGAAGGAAGACAAGAAAGGATATTGAAGACCTAGAAGATTCTGCTACACATGGCAGTACAAATCAATGGAAGAAAGATTTATTTTTTATATTATGTGTCAGGATATCTTCTTCACACTGTACATAAAGGAAGATTTTAGATGAATTAAAAAATTGAAGGTGAAAAATAAAATTTTGAGTACTTGAAGAAAATATAGGAGGTTATCTTTATGATTGCAGTAGAAAGATTATTTTTTAACAGGAGACACAAACAGCACAACCCACTAAGTATAAGTCTGATAGATTTCCTACATTGTAGTTAAAAACTAATGTACTACAAAAGACAGAAAACAAAAAAGAGAGACTAAGAAAGACATATGTAATTTATATATTAAGATGACATTTTAGCATCCACATCATATAGGGTACTCATAAATCTGTAAGAAAAAGGAAACTTAATACAAATTGGAAAAAGGGCTTTATGAGACTGTTTCCAGAAGATGGAAGTAAAATGTTAGTTCAGTTCAATTCAGTCGCTCAGTCCTGTCCGACTCTTTGCGACTCCATGAATCGCAGCACGCCAGGCCTCCCTGTCCATCACCAACTCCCGGAATTCACTCAGACTCACATCCATCGAGTCAGTGATGCCATCCAGCCATCTCATCCTCTGTCGTCCCCTTGTCCTCCTGCTCCCAATCCCTCCCAGCATCAGAGTCTTTTCCAATGAGTCAACTCTTCACGTGAGGTGACCAAAGTACTGGAGTGCCAAACACCCTACTACCAAAAAAACTGTTAAAGGGAATTTCCTTTTTTTTTTTTTCCAGGAAATATCATGGAGACTTTGTCTGGTCAAATGATACATTTTCCCTAAAGTTTGCTTTGAGTACAAATCTAAAGCATGTTTGCCATTCTCTAAAATGGTACTATTTGTTCCCACCCAATGCTAAGATCTACGTGGAAACCTTGAAGCCACTGCATTCTCCACAGCTTTAATATACTTTATTCTGTTTGACACTGAAAGGCAGTGTCAATTATGATGAATTGTGAAGCTCACAACTAATGATACATTTAAAGCCAATTCATTTGTCTCTTTGATCATGTAAATGCATTGGCGTTCACCAAGCTTGCTGTGATAAGACATTATGGCTACTTTGGAATCATTTCATTGAACACTTACATATCAGTACAGTTGCCACTAATGTTTATAGGTACATGTGCTACACATCCTCATGATATTTTGCAGAGGTTAATGCTTGTGCACAGTAGATACGTTTATTACGCAGGCAATAACAGACCCACGGGAGCCATTATGGCTCTTAATATATTAGTGTCTATGATCACTCCCATTTTATCCTATCTCCTCTCTCTATTTAGCTAGTATGCTCCTTTATTTATTTATTTTTTTAATTCTCCACTAATATTGAAGCCATTTAGGTACATCCAAATGGCAAAATTAGTCTTATACCTATAAGTTGCTGTAAAGTTTAGAAAATACTTTATTGGCCTATAAATCAAAACTATTTCTAGGACTTCCAGTATTGCTCTTTGACTTTGAAGTTGTGTCCCTAGTCTTGCTAATCCACCCTTGATAGTAGTACAGGCAATAATCGTCTACTATCACATTGGAAATATTTCACATCTTGCAAAGGTTTTGACTGTTCTGCTATAGTAAGTGATATCAAGGCATAAAATGTTATTCCCTAGATCCAACACCTTGCAAAATAACTTACAGAGGCTTTCTCTTCAAGAAAAATTCTCACTTGCAACTCTGTTTTTCCTATCTTATTCCTAACAGCTGGGTTATATCTGCTTCCAGGAAAATGTGTTATGTATGTTTAATACCAATAGCTAAAAAGAACTTTGAAAACTGAAAATAGCCTTGCATTTAAGTTTAAAGCAATCTGCCAAAGTACTTTTTAAATTGATCACCAAATTGGTGATTATGACAGTAATCGTTAATATATTATAATGATTTAAGGTCCAGTATACAGACATACAGAAAAGGTAACCAAAGATAATCATTTTCTTTTCAATCATAACTTAATCCCTAGCATTTCTTTCTTTATATCAGGAAGCTTCTGATCTAGGACCAATTTGCTTAAAGTAGAGATTGTATTTAATCCACAGTGTCTGAGGGTGGTGTGTGAAGACAGGGATTCCATTCTTCCTATGACCTTGTCAGTTTCACTCTGCCGAAAGGGCTTCAGGTTTGCCAGATCACGTGCTCTGAATTTGCATGCTTAGGGAGGTTGTTGTGATAGTAAGCCAGTTTAATTCCCCAGAAGCCACATCATTTTTGCTTAAGTTGGAAGAACAGTTGGCCAGTGGGGGCATTACTCACAGAATGTTTGTCAGGCCAGATGCATTGGTGTTCATCGTCTACCCATGAGGCAATGTCTCTGGACACTGAGTCACAAGGGAGGGGTGGAAAACAAGCAATTACAGACCTGCAGATATTAACAGGAAGGCTTCCTTCCTTCATGTAGTCTATTCTCCTTTTATTATTTTTTTCTTTTATGCGATTTTTTTTTTTTCTGAACAAACTTTCTATGATTTTTAAACTAAATCTCATGGCTTGGGTTAGAATCATTTCACATATTCAGGATCATCATAGAGCGTTTTGTTATGAGGCTTAATACCAACCAGGATAAAGGTATGGGTGAGTCCTGAGTTGTGTAAGTGTATTGGGAGATGGTGTATATAACTATTGCTATACCCAATGACCTCAATACTGAGTGGGAGTGTTAATGTGAAAATGGCTTTATCACCTCGATTTAGTGTTATCTATCAATGGTGGGTAAACAAGGCTTCCAACTCACCCTATTTAAAGAATCACAAGAGTCCCTATGGATTGTTTGGTTTCTGAGGCCTTGAAGATTCGATGATAGCACAATCTAGCAGAACCCCATGACTCATTTTATGTTACTCTTATATAAAATATATTTTAAAAGCTGTTGTAATGAATGTTCTTTTGAGCTCTTTCAGTTAATGTAGGTAGACTGGATTTAATCATCAAAGCATTAATGCATTTGTAGCCAGAAAAGTCTCTGAAGACAATCTATTTGAGTATTTTTTTTTAAATCCTTTTTATCTCATACTATTTTTGTACTAAACTACTTCTATGGTGGCTCAGATGGTAAAGAATCTGCCCGCAATGAAGAAGGCCCAAGTTCAATCCCTGGGTCCAGAAGATCCCCTGAAGAAGGAAATGGCAACCCACTCCAGTAATCTTGCCTGGAAAATCCCATGGACAGAGGAGCCTGGTGGGCTACAGTCCATAGGATCACAGAGAGTCAGACATGACTGAATGACTACACATGATAGGGCAAGACTTGTGATTTATTCATAACCCACTGTTATTTTAAAACCAATTTAAAAAACAAAGCACCCTTTAAACTGGATTATATGTTGCACAAATAATGCACCTATAGTTGTGAGACTATTTTATCCATGGAAAGAGTAGTTTTCTTTCTAAAGAAAGTCCAACCAATCTTTTCTGTTAGTTCAAAGAAATATTATACAGGTAGCAGTGTCCTAAAAAAAATTGGCTCTTTCATATGCTGAGGATTTGGTTCTATATGCTTTCTGTCTCATGAGGGAAATAAAAAAGCACTAATTTTCATTCAGAGTAGAGAAAATCTACAAGATATGATAGAAAGATTTTTTAAAAGAGAATAATCATAGACCTAAATTCGTTGACAAAGGTAGATTTTCCTCTGGATAAGCAGTGGGAGGGTCCACTGATGTTACCAATCTAATTCCATTTGAGACAAGTAAATTAGTCATTAAAAAATAATGTCATTATTATATTTTGAGACATGATGAAAGGCTGAATTTATGATGCTTGATGCCTGATGCCAGAAATGGTATTTATTTTCATATAATATCTGTAGCATAGGTGACTGGTAACTACCAAAAATGAAAAATTCCATGTGATTTTTTTTTCCCTTGGGGGACATGAAAAAGATGAGAGGCAAACAAATTATATTTGTAGTATGAGAATGAACTATTTTATCTCATTTAAAAAAATATACAACTTTCAAACAGCTTCCAAATTGGGATACTGCATCATTAAGCATTTGACATTTGTCCAGTTAAAACTATTGACTCATGCTTTCATTGCTTCCCCCTCAAATTACTACAGTGCCACAGCTGATCTGACTATATTTTCCATTTCTTATAAATAGCCACAAGAAAAGTATTAATTATCCTTGTACGATTTAATGCACCAACTGCCTTAACCTTTCAGGTTTTCTTAAACGCCAGCATAACAAGGCATATCCATGGCAGCAAATGTGATTTATGACAGGAATCTTTAATTTCTGTTTTTAAATATGTTACCCACCGATCTGCATACATTTAAATTCGCCTGCAACACTTTTCTCTGTCTTGAGGCTGTTGTTTAATATTCAAGGATGATTTTTGTCCACATACATTTTGGTCTATGTCACCTCAGATTAAATTATTACTGTTTGCAGCCTTTTCGGAGCAGGCCTCGGGCCCTTATTTACAAGAATCAATGAAACAGTAATGAAAATCCATTTTTCATACTATCAGCCCTGGCCTGCTTTTATTTAGTTAGCTGTGTCTAAGCAAGCAATTCATTTTGTGCAAATGTCATGTAGAGAAAAAAGGATGAGCCATGAAAGGGTTAATCATGAAATAAGACCTGAGCTTTCCCCCATATAAAAAGCATCCGTAATGTTAAAATTAAAAAAAAAAAACCTCTTAATATATGCAAAGTAATGTATATTGACACATAAGCAAGGCTTTTCATGATGAATATTGAAATATATATGCAAAGCACAGGAAATGTGTAACATGTTATAGATCTTTCAGTGTACATTTAGAGGAAATGAACCATTTATATTCTACAATTTAGTGAATACCTACTGTTTATTGGTACAGAGCACATAGGAGTATATTTGTCTTAGTAATTTATTTAGGTAAATATATTTATTCTTCTAGGGGTTCTTGTGCTTTTCTTGGTTCTATAGTACTAGACATAAATATTTAACAATGCATTGTCTCAAATGTTATTCATGTAATTTATCAGAGAAAACAGTGGAGTTGTAATAACTTTTAAGCCTGCACCTTCTCTTAAACCTGAGATTGATTTAGAATGCAGGCAGCTGAGCTGGGTTTTCTTCACACAGCTGAGAATTATTTACTGGTTCTAACCCAAGGAAGCTAAAATGGTCCTGCTACCAAAAGAACAAGGTTCAGTTAGCCATTTTTGAATCAGCTTTCTTAAGCGAATACTTTGGCTATAAAAGAGAAGGGGTTAGTGAGAGAAGAAAACATTTAATTAATATGAATATATTTCCCTGTATTTGCTGACCTACCCACTTTACTTTATACATATATGTATACGCAGAAATATACATATATATTACCCCTTATGAGTATTACTCTTGGGAATGTCTTCTAAATTTTAATGCACTTGGCTATGAGGATGTCAGTTCAAATTATAGCTAGGGTCTTGTAAAAATGACTGTCCACTTTTTCATATCACAAAAGAAATGAATAGAGAGTGAAAGCAATTGTAATCTTCTTCATCTGTGCTGTAGACTTTGTCAGAAATGAATTTTAAAGACTCAAAAACCTGCATTTTTCTATCTGTACATTTTTCTATTATATTTGGCTTTTTAAAAAATCTGTTTCCTGAATTTGGTGACAGAATTTCTAATACTGATAGAATGTGCAAAGTTGAAAACTAGCTGATTTGCTAGTTTTAATTATTTTTTAAAAGCTGAAAGTGATTTTCTATAGAGCCAAAGAAGAAAATTCCTTTATTATAGTCCTGAAACTGCATCTGAATAGTGAATTCAATACTGCCATTGCTCATATAGATCAAGGCAAGTCCTGGTAATTAAACAGGTCACTATAAGGCAATCAAACATGATGCCTAAACATTTAATCAACTTCAGTTACCAAAGTGTGCTTACCTCCTAAGGTGCTGTATCTACCATAGTATACACACACAGTCGTTTTTATAATTCAGTTTTAAAGGCTCATATGTTGAGATTTTAAAGCATAGGAAGAGGGCAGCCATGTGAGTTATCAAAGTCTGAATTAATCTAGAAAATTGATTATCAAAATCTGATATTGTTGAATGTTGTTGGCTCAAATTCAACAAGAAAATTGATTGACTGGTAAGTGTTAGAAAGTAAGTTACTCTTTTCTCATATATTTTCATTTAGAATCAGCCCACCATTGGCCTACCTTCACACCAGAATTTATAAAAGGTGGTGAGGAATAAAAGACTTCTTGCCAGACATATATGAAAAATAAAGGTACAGTGATTTCCAAAACTACTCTTCATTTCTCAAAATGTTCAAGATAAGGGAAAAAACATAAAGTTTTACTTTTAGAGTTTGCAAGAAAGCATTTGGGTTCCATTTATTCCAGCAATCCACACTGCCGGTCATTAACTCCATCAAGTTGTGGCCTGTACAATTGAATCGATTTTGTTTATCTTGAGATGTAAACTTTCTCACTTAAATATTTTTCAATCACATATAACTGCATTACAAAAAGCCAACCTTCACAGTGCGAACAGGTAAAGATATCTTCAAACCAGTCCCTGAATTTCAAACTCCTGTTTACAAATGGCCAGTAAATCTAAGACCTGTGTTCCATGCTTTCCACTCAGAGTACCTGATGAGATATGATTCATTCATTTTGCGTTTTACATTACAACTGTAAAAAATTGCTAAAAACTTGAGGAGAATGCCAATGTCATATACTAAATTTGAAAAGGAAAGAAATATGCTATTAGTCTACTCAACTGGATATCTACCTACAAATTACAAGAGACAAGGTATTATAATAAAAGTATGGAAAAATTTAACATTTGATTTCTCAGTTGAATAGGATTTAAATGACTCTTTTAAAAAATCTTTCTATGCTTTTCATATTCTAAAAATTATGGAGTGATTAGGTATTAGATGATATTTCTATAACAGGAAGCATATTTTTTAAAAGAAACACAGAAGGAAGGAATCCCCTATTAGAAGGAGGAGGAAACCCAAGGGGGCTCAAAATCAAGAGCACCTCTCACTGGAACAGAGCATGATCTTTCCTTCTCTTTTCTTTTCAATGGAAATTATCCCTGTAAGATATTCATTTGAATTTAGAAATAATGTCTTTTAAAATTCCTCTGAGCAGATTTAGAAGAGACAGTAATAATTAGATTATAAATATTGCTTCTTCCCTAAGACCTGGTTTAGATCAACTGCGTAAACAAATGGGTAGATTGATGGCGAGGTGTAACAAGGTGGACAGGAGCCTGGCACTGTGAAGGGTAGACTGCCACTGAGTGGGGCCACACCGGAATGTGATTTGGGATGAAATGAAGAGGCTTTGGACCTGACACTGTCACTTCCCCACTGTGCAAAAATCTCTGAATCCCCCTCTTCTTCTATTTCCACATCTGTAAAATGGTGATCATTTTAGTATCCACATCACAGAGTTGTGGTTATAATGAAATAACATAATACCCATAAAGCATTTATAATTACTCTTGGCACATAGTAAGAGCTTAAAAAATGTTAACTATGGAAAATATATTTAAGTGTTTAAGAATCTGTAGACTGGGTTGTTTTAAACTGGAGATAGATGCAGAAAGGAAGATTTAAAGTTTGTAATTAAAAAAAATGATTATTTCAAAAACATGTTGAAACAGTTTTGAATCCAAGAAAAAAGGAAGGATGAAGGAGTAATTATCTTCATTATCCTCTTCATTCTCCCTTTTCCTGATGTAGCAGGGTCCCTGCTGTCAAGAACCAAGGCTAGTGTAATTGGCATTGATTAAATAGTACGATTTATATATGGGCTAGCCTGGGAACCTAACAATTATATTCTATAGAAAAATATGTTTCTAGTTACAAATAGCCAATCTACAAATGAACACTTGGAATATACTCATTTGTAAATTGACCTTCATATTTCATTATATCTTATTTGCCATTTACTTAACAAGTATATTTTAAAATAGCATTAGATTAGAGAGTCAATAAGAAATAAGAAAACAGGAACCAGAGAATAGACTGTAAACATTTTTTTCAAGTAAATTAAATGTTGGTTAACAAATGCTTTCAATGAGCAAAGAACAGAAAGGTTTTTTTTTTTCAATCCTAGCTTAGCATTTAGAAAATTAACTAAACTTATGAATATCTACTATTGCACTCTTCACATCTCATATGAACTGAAACTGAGAAAGAAATAGCTATCTACTAGGTACCTGAATATGAATCAGTTATGTAATTAGACAAAACATTACAGTGGACATATATTTAGTAACTAAACAGAGGTGATCAGCCCTGGGATTTCTTTGGAAGGAATGATGCTAAAGCTGAAACTCCAGTACTTTGGCCACCTCATGTGAAGAGTTGACTCATTGGAAAGACTCTGATGTTGGGAGGGATTGGGGGCAGGAGGAGAAGGGGACGACAGAGGATGAGATGGCTGGATGGTATCACTGACTCGATGGATGTGAGTCTGAGTGAACTCCGGGAGTTGGTGATGGACAGGGAGGCCTGGCATGCTGCAATTCATGGGGTCGCAAAGAGTCAGACACGACTGAGCAACTGAACTGAAAGAGAGGTGAAAAACAGAAGAGTATAGGCATCTTTATTTTTACAAATACCCTATCATAGCACAAAATATTACAAATATGAAAAACAAAAGTAGCTATTCTTCTTAGAGAACCAGAAAAAGAATCAATTCATCTTGAGTACATTCATATTCCGTCAATGATTTATGACCGTTTAGTAGAAAAAGAAAATATCAATTTCTAAATTTATATTTAATATTTACAAATATGTAAATGAGACTGTCTCAGAAATGTGTAGCAGATGTCCCTATCTTCTTGGTGCTGATGGACTGCCTAGGTATTACTTTAAAATGATAGATTGGCAATGAGAATATTATTTTCTACTTTGTTTCATCATATTCATTTGGAAGCATTAATTCTTTTAAAGAAGATTATACATGCAATCCAATCTTGACAGCCTGCCTCTATGTAATGGGATGTTCTATTTAAATGTGAGGACATATTGATCTCATTCTGAAGTATCTATCTAGTATCTATCAAGAGGATAAAGTTTGAACATTTTCCATGATGGGTCCTGTTCCAAAATTTTTGAGATTGAATATTCTGTAAAGAAATGAAAAATAGTAACTTTTCATTTCTTGATTTGGAAAAATTTTAAGCAAAGAAAAGAACATTGAAAGAAGTTGTGATATTTCTTTATGCAGGGTCTTTTAGTGGGAGGATAGAACATGTACCTTAAGGGATAAGTAAACTAAAGGGTCTGATTCCACCAAGTTTTGTAAAGTGGATTATTTGCTCTGGGCCATAAACTCTCACAATCTCTACAATGCTCTAATTATGACACTGTCCCTTCATGAATATATTCCCTTTCTGAGCACTTATGAAATTATTTGAACTAAGTAAATCAATTCACATTAAGATCTTGGATTTAAGTCAATTATTTAAAATTTGAATTGAGAAAATGTTCCACTAAATTATTTTTATTCTTCATATACATGAGTTAAAAAATGAAAACATTTCTTTAATATTCATTCAAAGAAGAGTACATTAAACATGGAAAGAGAGTGGAATATTTTAACAAAATAAAAATTGACCATAACCAGTAGCTGAAATCAAGAAGAACTCTCATTTTGGGGAGGGTATCTGTGTGCATACAATATATTATGTATTTCAAACCAAAACTAAGAAAAATTTAGCGTGCTGCCTAAAGCATAAATAATATTGAATAACAAATGTTGTTTATTTAAATATTCTACATTAAAGTGTTTTAGCCTAGTAGAAATCTCCCAGTAAAATTTGGATTACATTTTGCATCTGAATATCAAGAGCAATAGCTGGTAATTACAACATACTATATTTGACTAATTGAAAATATTTTCATTTTAAAACAAAAACAATAATGACTAATATATACAGATTTTTTCTATATTTTAATAAAAATGAATTCAAATAAAATTTTGAGCTGTAATGATACATTATGAATGGATATCACGAACAATTTTAAAATATTTATTAGCAAAATTCTGTTCAGACTATACTAATGGTAGCATTAAAATAATAATGCTTTCTTAAAAGTATAGGGCTGTTATATTAATTAGCATACAGATACTATGTTAGTGAAAATTCCATGAAATCTGAGAAAAAATACCTGTACCTTAGAGGGCCTAGAATATGAATCTGATATATCTAGTTGTCAATACAATGGATATTGAGTGTTTGTGTTCATATGGATACTTTTAGAGGTTTCATTAAAATCCCTGATATAAACAGAGTTATCATTGACATGTAAGAGCTAGAAACTATGGTATATGTGTGTGATATAGAGAGATTATACAGCTAAGATTGATGATTATTAGTAAAAATTTTAAATTAGAGTGGCATTATTCAAAGTACTGGGACTACAATGGATTTAGTGCCAGCACACTAAAAGGTGAAAAGAAAATGCTCTCTTAGAAATAAATGTATATCTATTTAATATTCACAAGATGCCAAATGATTTTCCTAAAAGATGCTTCCACTCATTTTTATATTAGTTTCCATTATATATGAAATAAATTGCCTCTTCCTGACAAACTTGTGACTTTCTGCACGTGAGATATTTTTCACAAGAGGCATTCACTGTATTATTCTTCCAAGAAAAAGGGTTAGTCTTTTTATTAATTACTGTCTAACTGGAACCCAAAAGTCAAAGGGATCTAATTACTAAATAACAGAAATTAGAAACAGGATAAATTTTCACTTATCTGGCTTAACAATGATGAACAGAGAGTTCAAAACATACTCACACAATAGTCATTTCTATTTGTATTTGGAATGCATTATTAAAATCAATTTATATCACGGAGCTAATGGCTGAAGGATTTGGCCCAAATCCATTCTGAATGATAGTAAGAAATCAGCCTGGGAGTCAATTTGCAGAATATTCTCTCTTATTCAAATGAATGTTTTTGTAGAAAGGTTAAAAGCTGCAAAATGTTCTTGATGATGGATCTAAATAATCAAAAAGTCAAAATAAATTTGGAGCCTCCTCTTTAAGGACCCATGAAAAACAATCTGGAAATAAGTAAAAATGACTCTTTTTACCCAGTTAGTGACAATATAGATGTTTTAAAAACAATGTGTTAAAGTTGAATATCCATGAATTGCATCATGTGTCATCTTTTTTCTGTATTTTGAAAACAAATTGTTAAGAGAGTGATCTCAAATCCACTTCTGAGCCCATCTATACTGCACTACCTGCAAATCTTGGTTGCTTCTTCTTACTATATATTCATCTTAAGTCATTGCTGGTTTCTAGAATTCCCAGATTCATAGTATTCTTCGGTTCATGGCAGTCCTTGCTATGCTGATCTTAGCAGAAACACCTGCAGGTAAGCCCACTCTTCTTATATTGATTCCTTCTTTCATTGTGGCCAGTAGTATAAGACTGGAAAAATACTTTATTGGACAACTAACTAGGAGAAAGTAGAAGAAATGAAAATATTGAGATCTTATTAGATTCAAGGAATAAATTAAATATATTTCTGTCTCTCTCTTTCTCTCTCTCACACACATACACTCAAAAACAGGTGGTTCAGATGGTAGCTGCATTGCATACATTCTGCCATTCCAGACCTATGCTCTACACGTCTGCATCCCATTCTGCTCTGTGCTCTGGGACACTGGGTTGTCAGAACAGTCTCTACAAGATCTTTTTCTGTTTAACTTCTGGTGCCGTTCAGCCAATGAGAGATAAAGCAATGCATTTGGAAACTGGAAGATAATGAAGACAAATATTCCACTGGTTCCCACTACAGGTCATCCGTTTCCCAAAGGACATGGATCTTAAGTGACCCACTCCACTTAATACCCTTCACAATCCTATCACTTGACCCTTCAACCTATGGGGTGGTAATACATTCTGTTCTTATCTTGGATAAATGCCTCATCTGTTTGTTTTCTTTTTCCCTTAGTCCCCATCCACTGCTTTAAAAATAATATTTTTATTAAATGTGACTCAACTGCAAACCAGGAACTTGACTGAGTAGGCTGTTTATTCAGATCAGTTCAGTTCAGTCACACAGTTGTGTCCTATAATTTGTGACCCTATGGACTGCAGCATGCCAGGCTTCCCTGTTCATCACCAACTCCTGGAGTTTACTCAAACTCATGTTCATTGAGTCAGTGATGCCATCCAAGCGTCTCATCCTCTGTTGTCCCTTTTCCTCCTGCCTTCAATCTTTCCCAGCATCAGGGTCTTTTCCAATGAGTCAGTTATTCGCATCAGGTGGCCAAAGTATTGGATTTTCAGCTTCAACATCAGTCCTTCCAGTGAATATTCAGGACTGATTTCCTTTAGGATGGACTGGCTGGATCTCCTTGCAGTACAAGGGACTCTCAAGAGTCTTCTCCAGCACCACAGTTCAAAAGCATCAATTCTTTGGTGCTCAGCTTTCTTAATAGTCCAACTCTCATATCTATACATGACTACTGGAAAAAACATAGCTTTGACTAGATAGACCTTTGTTGGCAAAGTAATGTCTCTGCTTCTTAATATGCTATCTAGGTTGGTCATAACTTTTCTTCCAAGGAGAAAGAAACAAGGCTTCCAAGGAGAAAGAAACAAGTCTGTTTATTACCAGACCCCTAGTCCTGATCTTGTTTTCCTTCTGGAGCCTTACTTTATTTTTATCTCTCCTGAGGGAGTACCCGCTTCAATTTTCCTTAGACAAATAACAATACACTGCTCTCAAGGATGGTATTCCATTCTTGAAACACCATAGAATCTGGCCCCCTCATATGCCTTGGTAATATGCAGTACACAGTAATTCTCTGTAGTATATTTCTGAATGGTTGATTTATTTAGTTCAGAATATGGCTCCCCTTCATATTTGCTAACTTCTAGATTCTTAAGGGGAGTTTTTCAGACCAAACACATATATTCCCCCAAGGGCAAAAAATGCTTATCCAAGATAAGAAAATAAAAATGTTTGTTATATTTCAATAATTTCTTAAAGGCAAGATACTGACAACACTATTCGTCATGTATGGATGTGAGTAGACCATAAAGAAGGCTGAGTGCTGAAGATCTGATGCTTTCCAATGGTGGTGCTGGAGAAAATTCTTGAGAGTCCCTTGGACAGTGAGAAGATCAAACCAGTCAATCCTAAAGGACATCAACCCTGAATATTCATTGGAAGGACTGATGCTGATGCTCCAATACTTTGACCACATGATGTGAAGAGCCAGCTTGTTGGAAAAGACCCTGATGATGGGAAAGATAGAGGGCAGGAAGAGAAGGGGACAACAGAGGATGAGATGGTTGGATGGAATCACCAAGTCAATGGATGAGTTTGCACAAACTCTGGTAGATGGTGAATGACAAGCAAGCCTGGTGTGCTGCAGTTCATGGGGTCGCAAAGAGTCAGACACAACTGAGTGACTAAACAATAACAAAAACTTATCTTTCAGAGTATGGCTGTATATGCTTTCCAGAATATTGTTAGCTCTCCTTTTCTGATCTTCCAGTTTCCAGGCAGGACCCAAGAACCTACTATAAATAGAAAATGGGGTTCATAACAACCCTTTCCTAAGCAAAATAATGTCCATCCCTGATAAAAGTATTTTCTTTTTCCTGAGCAAAAGCAAATTAGAATAAATGGGCATCATGTGTATGAGAAAAATGAACCTAGACACAGACTTTATACCCCTCACAAAAACTAACTCAAATGGATCATAGACATAAATATAAAATGCAAAAATATAAGACCATAGAAAGACAATATATAGAAGGAAATCTACATAAATTTAGGTTTGAGAATGACTTTTAGATACAATACCAAAAGTAGCATCCATGAAGGAAAACATTGATTTAAAGACTGAAAACATACTTCATCCAAATTAAAACCTGCTCTGGAAAAAAAAAAAAAACAATAACAACAACACTGAAAAGAAAATAAGACAAGCCACAAATGGATAGAAAATATCTTTGAAAAACATGTCTGATAAAAAAAAAAAAAGTGTTGTCCAAAATGTACAAAGAAATCTTAAAACTCAACAATAAGAGAACAAAACATGATTAAAAATGAGGAAAGGCCTGGACAGACAACTCACCAAAGAAGATAGATGGCAAATAAGCATACTAGTAGATGCTCAACATCGTATGTCATTAGGTAGGGAAATGCAAATTAAAACAGGTTGGTATCATTTCATACCTATTAGACTTGCCAAAATCCAAAACACTGATAGCACCAAATGCTGACAAGAAAGTAGAACAACAGAAAACCACATTTATTGTTAGTGGAAGCACAAAATGATATAATTACATTAGAAGAGGGTTTAGCAGTTTCCTACAAAACAACATATTCTTACCATACAATCTAGCAATTGTACTTCTTGGTATTTACCCAAATGAGTTGAAAACTTATATCCACACAAAAGACTGCACACGAGTATTTATAGCAGCTTTACTTTTAACTGCCAAAACTTGGAAGCAACTAAGTTGTCCTTTAGTAGGTACGTGAATAAATAAACTGTGGTACATCCAGACAGTGGGATATTATTCAGTGCTAAAAAGAAAGAAGCTATGGAACTATGAAAAGACATGAAAAAACTTTTTTTAAAACGAATATTTAAATGAAAGAAGCCAATCTTAGAAGGCCAAATATTGTACAATTCCAACTATATGAAATTCTGAGAAGATACCACTAGGAGACAGTGGAGAAACCTGTGATTTCCAGGGGTTAGAGGGGATGGAGCGATGAGTAGTGCAACACAGAGCTATTTAATCAGCGAAACTGGTTTTAAGATACTATAACTTTGGCTACATTTCATTAAACATTTTTCAAATCCAGTAGAGTGTACAATACCAAGAATGAACCATAATATAATGAGTTTAACATTGTAATGATATATAAATGTAGAGTCACCAATTGTAACAAATTTACCCTTATGGTGTTAGGGTAAATAGTTGATAGTTGGAGAGCCTGTGCATGTGGTGGGGCCAGAAGTATATTGGAAATATTTACCTTCTTCTCAGTTTTGCTTTGAACTGAAAACTTTGGACAGAGAAGGCAATGGCACCCCACTCCAGTACTCTTGCCTGGAAAATCCCGTGGACGGAGGAGCCTGGTGGGCTGCAGTCCATGGGGTTGCGAAGAGTAGGACACGACTGACTTCACTTTCACTTTTCACTTTCATGCATTGGAGAAGGAAATGGCAACCCACTCCGGTGTTCTTGCCTGGAGAATCCCAGGGACGGGGGAGCCTGGTGGGCTGCTGTCTATGGGGTCACACAGAGTCGGACACGACTGAAGTGACTTAGCAGCAGCAGCAGCAGAAAACTTTGGAAAAACTAAGTCTATATCAACAAAAAAGTATATTTGTAGGCAGAGTTTTCCTTTATTCAAGCCAAAACATGGTAAGTACTGGGAGACTCACAGAGAAGTTATATTCTCCTTTGCATAGAGATTGCTTCTCCTCACCCTATTATCAACACATCATTCCCTTATTCAAGAGTTGAGCATTCTGGATTTGTTATTTCTTTTAACTCAACTGATAGGTAGAATAATGTCAAGTAATTCATGTTTTATCCAGTAATTCATTGGGCCATAGACTTTAAGTGAAAGTAAAAGTGTTAGCTTCTCAGTTATGACCGACTCTTTGTGACCCCATGGACTATAGCCCACCAGGCTCCTCTGTCCATGGAATTCTCCAGGCAAGAATACTGGAGTGGGTAGCCACTTCTTTCTCCAGGGGAATCTTCTTAACCCAGGCAAAAATGCTGGTAAATAATTTTACCATTGTTTTACTGCTGAAGGAACTATGGCAGCAACAATGATCATCTTTAAACTTGTATTGTTTAAAACAGAAAATTATAACTGGAGAACAGATGAGTCCTTAGAATTCCATGTATTTCAAAATACGTGAAAAAAGTCATATCATTTTACTGAACCAAGTCATCCTTTCAGTTTCATTAAATAACATATGGACACTGGCTACACTTAATTGATTCTCTCCTTTAAACTATTAGCTTGAATAATCGGATCAATGTTTGTCTTTTTAGAGGTTTCTACATTGATATCCCTGGCTGCAAATTTTTTACAATTTCAAAATATTTAATTTTGTTTCATCTTCAAACCAGTTAAGTAGAGATGACTATTGTTTTCTTATCACCTAGTGTTAGTCATAATGATCTGTTGATTCATTTTAGAGTGACTCTCAACTCTTTCCCTTCTAGTTTCTCTTTCTTAATCAGTTTTTCTGCCTTAGTCTCTTCTTTTATCTGATACTAAATTTACCTCTGAAATTATAAATCTCTCTGTGTGTATGTGTGATTTCTATATTAAAAGCAGGCAAAGAAAAAACTGATAATTCATTTTCCACAAGAAAAAAATCCAAATTCTTCAGCATGTTTTTTCAGGAACTTCAAAGTTCAGTCTTACCTTTCTAGTCACACTTCCCATTATTACCTCATTGCTTAACCAAAAAGTTTTTTTTGTTTTTTTTTTTTATTTCTCAAACCACAGCCTTAATAAGCCACATGTTTCATGATTCCATGTCTTAAATACACTCCCCTTTTTGCTAAAATCCCCTTACTCTTCCTCCTGGTAAAAGTATATTCATCATTTAAATCCTAGCTAATATCATTTGATCTGTGAAGTCTTCCCAACTTTGACATCCCTGGAGAGAACTGGTAGCTACAACTCTCCAAGGTTTTCATACATACCTATCAAATTTAAATCGATCTATACCACTAGACTGAAATTTCCTGAAAAATATTCATTTATGCGAAGCACATGGTAGAATCATAATAAATACTCTCTGAAAGAATGAAGGGATAAATGAATGGTTCTCCATCTTTCAAACTGAAGCTTAGAGAGGATAAGTGACTGGATAACATAGCGAGAAAATGAATTAGTCAGGAAGATGACATGGTTCTTTCAGGATTCCACTATTCTTTCTACAGAAATCACCCAGGAAACTTTTTCAAAATATAGATGCCATGCCTTAGGTCAGATCCAATATCAAAGTCTGAGCAGTGCACCAGGATGTGCACATTTCTAAGGCTGTGTAAGTGAATAGTGTCAGCAGGGAATTTTGAGAATGAATTTTACTTGTGCCACATCACACCCACACCTCATCACACCCACACCTCATCACACCCACACCTGTGTGCAGAAACACAATTGTTGGCACCACAGACACTGAGACATTGTGCCAATGTTCTTAGAATTCCAGACTCTGGTTTAGGAAGAGGAGAGTGAAGGGAGTGGGGCTAGAGTGGGGAGATAAGGAAAGAAGATGAGAAGCATTTACAGTAGCCACCAAACTTGCCAAGGGGAAGCAGTGTATGGCCATTCAGCCTTTCCAAGGAATTTAGGGTTATGGTAAAGACACAGAATTGTGGCTTTCTCGCGGTGGGGATTGCTGGGTCATATACTAGATTTATTCCTAGTTTTTTTGACATATATACACTATCGTGTGTAAAATCGATAGTGGGAAGCTGCTAAATACCACAGGGATCCCAGCCTGGTTCTCTGTGATGACCTAGAGAGGTGGACTGGGGGGAAGGGAGAGAAGCTCAGGAAGGAAGGGATATATAAACAAATCTATAATTATGATTGCTAATTATGGATTGTTGTGTGGCAGAAACCAACACAAAATTGTAAAGCAATTTTCCACCAATTAAAGAATAAAGAGGAAGAAAAAAAAAAAGACACAGAGTATAAGCCAGCCTACTGTAGAGTTGCTGATATCAGGATATACATCAAGACAAATAAAAATTTGCTCAGAGATTTAAAAAAAAATGGCTGACGCTTATTCAAACTGAGATAATTTTTCCACTCCATCAACCAATCTATCACCTTTTTGAAAGGACATATAATTTGAATAAGTCAGGAGTGTAAAATGATTAAAAATGCACCTTCGTTTTTAACTTTTGCCACACATCCCTTGAAAACAACTTTCTGTGCCTTCAGAATAGTGGGAGAATTATATTTAGAAAGAAAGGGAAAAATTAATCTGTAGAGAGTATATATTCAAATATGTTTACTTTGCAGTCTGTACAATAGGAATTTGTTAATTCTTTTGCTTATGTTTTTATTTTGCTTGTAAGTTTTGCCACAAAATACTTAATAATAAGACATTAGATAATTTCTTCATGAGTCAACCCAAATCAAAATCACTGTTTAATGATCCTTTTTCTGCTGTTATGGATTACTTGTGAATTCCCATGTATCCTAAGCCACAAACAGTTTTCTTTCCTTTATTCTATTTTCTACCTACTTACTGTTCCCTTTGCCCTGACCTACTCAGCACCACATTTGGGATGGCTGATCTAGGCATGTCCTTTATGTAAAAAGGTGGTGCTTTGCTTCTTATTGGCCTGCAAACATGATTATCTCTGTGATTTTCTGTTTGTTTTTGTTTTTTTTTCCCAGTTCCCCAGTTTTCTTCACCCTAGAGGAAACTTTTGGTAGTGAGCTAAGACCCCCAAATAGATTCAATAGCCGTGCTGCATGATCTTTTCATTATCTCGGGGTTGTCTTTTCAGATGCTCTGTTTCATTTCTATGTTGTTGAGAAGTTTGAAAGCTCCTGAGTCTAATGAGCATTAAAATCCTCGGGAGTAACTCTTCTCTTCCCATCAGCTATTTCTGTGTTCTTGCAGAGTTCACTTCCCCTTTAATCTTGGGGCCTCATTAGTTACTTTTATACTTGGGTAAAGGGTTGAATTGTACAGAATGGAAGCTCACACTGAAAACACTGACATTTCCTCTATCATTGTGACTGCATATGGTGGTTGCTGTTACTGACATTTGTCCGAAGATTTAGTATCAAAGATACACTTATTTTTCTTAGGAGCATCAAGCTGATCTTTTCTGTTCTATAATTGTTCATGTGAAAGATTCAGGAGTCAGAAAGAACCTTGAATAATCGCATTAAATGCTTGTGGGAATAATTAATGAAAGGCAACTGTGTGTTTGCATATATGTTATACATAGAGTGAGAAGTAGAGACAGAGACACTGAGCCAGAGAGGGAGAAAGAATGAGGGTCTTGGTTAGGGCAAGTCTCAAAGTCTATTTCATTTGTCCATCGAGGAAACAGTGCATTAGAATTTCAGCAATGTATACAGAGCCTAATGTGAGACCTTTGGGAAGGATGCTTTAGAGGCACTAAAAGATTATCTTTGACATTGAAAATGTCTGGTCTTCTGTCCTTGCATTTTAGACCGCCTGTCTTCAAAGGCGTCGCCTCTAGAAGGACTGACTGCAGTGATATGCTTATAGCTCCATTTGCAGACTTTCTTATAGGTTCATAAATGGAGACTAGAAGGAGGAGGGAGAGGAATAAAATTTAATAACTGAATAAAAATGTAAATAAAGATTTGCCTAAAATTACTTGTCCAAGAAATAATTCTCCCTCCCCCTTAAGCTAATACTTTGATAAGCTCAGTACAGTGATCCTGATTTGGAGCGTGACCTTTGAAAATGCTCTCCAGCTTGATTAAAGATGTATTAAATTTGTTTAAATAAACCTCGTTGTAATGGCACATCATTTGTAAGAAGCTATTAGGGGGCTGGAAACTGTGCTGCTGTATTTGCATGAAAATGTGCCCTGCTCGAATTGAGGATCTCTCCTGAATTAACTGCAAAGGGAAAGTGACACTTTCATAATTTTTTCTGACAAAGAAAAAAAAAAAAGAAAGAAAGAAAGAAAAACTTTATGCAAATTTCTGCAAGAGAGGGAAGAACTGCATGTCAATTGCAGAGCCATCCATGTTGTCTGTGCTCTCTGCCCAACCAGATCCTTGATGTTCTCAAGATATTTGGTTAAATGCAATCAATAATATTTATCTGTCAATTACTTTGCTCCCAGAATGGCTTCATCTTTTAGTCTGTGTGTGTGGAAGCACATGAATTGTTTGAGAGTAACCAGATCCACAAGGATATTCAAAAGGAAGCTGTATTGAATTCCAGCAAGACTAGAATTCTCTCCCTGGCTTCAGTGTTTCTGCCATCTTGGCAAAAGTAGTGCGTCCTAAGTTTGTGGAGATGTTTAAGCACCTGAATACCCCTGCCCTTCACTCCTACACAAATATATAATTGCCAGATGTACTGTAATTCCTGTCATTAGGTCCCAAAGGAGATGCCACTCTGATAAAAAGAGTCTGACCTTTAAATCAAGCATTAAATTGAAACCCTTCATGTCTTCTTGTAAGAGTCAGGGTTCTAGGTAAGGTACCTGTCAATTTTGCAAGAATTCTGACCTCCTTCTGGTCACCATTTCCTAGTGAATATTATCAGGTACAAAGATGCCCAATTTTAACCTAGCTTCTTCCTAATCAGCACTTTATTTCATTGTTGAAGATTTGGTTTTATCTGTAGCTGAAATTGCCACCATCTAACCTGTGTATGGAGTCTCTTTACTGAGGTGCAAAGCAGTTCTCTATGACAAATGAGGAGGCAATAAGGAACTGCGAAGCAGCTCCCACAACCTTCAAGCAGCCACTCTGTTCCAGTCATTGTGCTGAGAGTTTTCACATTTTCTTATTCTTAAAATAGCTCCATGATCAGATAATATTCCCATAATTATAAGTTGACGGACCGAGGCTCAGTAACTGGCTTGAAATCACATAATTAGCAAGTGGTGAAACTGGGTTTTCAGCATAAGTGTGTCTGACTCTAATGCCCACACCATTTTATTAAACTAACTTTGACTCAAATTTACCATCTGGAGATAAATTAAAAGACCCAGCTATGAAACATGTCTGGTAATATTGATTAACAGTTTCAGATTCAAAGACACATATGAGTATGTCCCCAAGAAGATAACCTATTCATGTAGCAGGACAATTCTCTCCTGGCCAGGAATGTTTAGGGGGAAAATTAGTTTGTTGCAAATTATTTAGAATTCTCTTTCTCTCTCTCTGTTTCCTCCTCCTCTTCTTTTTTAAATTTATTTATGGATGTGGCATAAATAGATTTCTGTAAAATAGTTTTAGATAGCATATGTTCAACATTGAAACTTAATTTTTTTTAATTTTTCTAATAAAAGAGCTTAATGTAATTTGAGATTCAATATGGTGACCAAGTGGAGTTATAATTTTGAATGTGACTTGTGACTTCTAAGTGATAATGTATTTCTACTGACTTTTTTATGAATGCACTTCCAAAAAGTTTAGAGCAATGGAATGGTGTTTGGGTTCAATACTGTACAGTATTCTTAAGTAACTATTTTGAAGGGAATAACACATAAGGAAAGGAAGAAAAGGTAATTCAGGCTTTACCAGAAAACTAGAAAATAAACAAACATTCTCTGATTGTATTTGAAAGGCAGTCAAAGCATGTTTGAGACAATTCCTCCATTTTATGGTTATTATTTTCCTACTAATGCCCAAATAAATTTTGAAAATGAGAACATTTTTGAGCTAGAAATTTTTTATAACACTGTGAGCTTAACCTTCTCACTGAATTAAAAAAATAAAAATAAGCAAATTAATTTTTAAAATGATGCTTAAGTTAGGGAAAGGAAACTAATAATGGCAAAATGGTTAGTTAATGGCAGATTACATGTAGTTTCCCCATCTATTCTTCTGCTTGTTTTCTTTCTTCTACATAATTCAGTCTCACCTCATTTCTTAGACTTCTTCAAAGCTAAGAAAGCCTTTGGAGAATAGTGTCCTGTCAATCTTATAACTTTTTTGGTATTCTTTAATATTTCACCAAAATTCTACTTTTAAATTTCTCTTCCAGATTTGACCAAAAAAAAAAAAAAAAGTAGGTAAATCAGGAAGCAATAAAGCTATTATTTCTGCATAGGGTTCCAGTTAAAATTTTAACTTTGGTTCAAATGAGCTACTTGCTCCTTTACACAATCTTTATCAACTTAAAGTTCAAAACTCCACCCCCATACTATTTTTTAAAACATTTTCAGTAAGTGGCATTTAACATTAAGATAGTGAAAGAAAACACTTCCTTCTTAGCCAAGTGGTATACAAGTACTACCTGTGTACCTCTGAGGTCAATGGAGGCCCACATAGGGGTACCTGCTATTTGCCAGAAATCTGTGTATATGTTGCCTGTTTTTCTGTAAACAAAGCAAAAGAGATCTCTCTGAAACTTTTGCAGGAGGGCCCAGAATTTAATCTAATGCTCCTGCCTTCTAGTGCTTTTTTCCTCTTCATTTCCTTTTAGTTTTTAATTTACCATTCCCAGCTGAGATACTTGAGCAGATAGAAGCAACCCAGCTCCAGGCTAATTGGTTCATCATGCACTTTATGATAATTTTCATTCTGGATTTTGATTAGGTCAGTATGGGGACTGCTTTGGTCAAAGCTCGTAATGATCTGCCTATTAACTCTGAAATAGGGTCTTTGACTGTACTCATCTTATTAGATATCTCAGCTGCCTTTAACTCTGCTAACCATGAAATATTACTGAACTGTCTTAATGTCCTCTGTTGGACTATAATATTTTCCATATTAGTTTTAGCCCTATTCAACTCAACTTGTTACTTTCATTGGAAGTTCTAAGTGGTGCTGATGGGCAGATGACAAGCTCTTTCCCCTTAAAATTCTTCTCTAGGATCAGCTCTTCATACATATCTAGTGCAGTGAAGTGTGTCCTGCTCTTCTGAGTCAGCCACACATGGTGGCATTTGCAGCTCCCCACTTATTGGACTCTCTATCTACTGGCTAATTCACTCATCTTCCTTTTGCCTCTGCCTCTCCAGTGTGGTCCTAAAAATAGTTGATATAATACATCAGGAATGCATAGCACAGTGTTCTGCATATTGGAAAAGCTTAGGTAATGCTACTACTATTACTAGTTTTAGAGTTTACCAAAGCAGATTTAAAGTATTGTATTAATGGAAATGTAGATTTACACAGACTGTCACATGGAGAATATGGAAAATATTCAGGATTCAAACTAGAATAATTTTGCTTCAGTTTTCTTGATTTTTAGACAGCAGCATTTAGGGAAGTAGAAGTATTTGGATGGTTGATTCAACTCTTACTTTCACTTTGTGTGTCTGACATTCTATTAGGTTTAGGTTAATTCTGTCCTTGCCTTGTTTTTAATCAATTTCTATGAAATAGCACTACATAGTGCTATTTGTTCACATTCTATTGATTCAGATTCCTGTACAATTTATTTGGTTCACATTCTATTGATTCAGATTCCTTTACAATTTATTTGGTAGCAATTTTGAGTTCATTTTGGGTTGTAAATTTAGTCATCTACATCCAACATTTGTTTCCACTCCAAGTTCTTATTTTCTTTCTTTTGAGTATTCAGTTACTTTAGTCATTTGGAAACTTGTTTTTAAGTCCTGATGTAATTCCATTTGTTATCTCTGATATTATTTCCCCTTTACCTTCTACAATTTAATATTTAGACATGATTTAATTTTATTCTCAAAAGGTTAAGAACTGCTAACAGAGTTAGCAGTTTTAGAAGTTTTATATAACCAAAGTGAAATTTTGAAGTACAGTTCTCCAAGAAAAAAAGAACCCACCTTAAATTATTTGAATCATAATCAATATCTTGAGAAAAAGCCACTATTATTCATATATGTGTATATTCTTTTTTCATCCCAACTCATTTTTCTAGAAAGTACCTTGTTATGCTTTATCCTTAACTAATTAATTTCTAAGTATATCTATTTATACATTTTTGGTATTTCTACATTGATTTGGTCAAAAAAGAAAAAAAGGATAAATATTTTCAGCTGCATATTAATTGTCACAAGTAAAGAGTTATTGTATTTGACATGTTTATTGTTTTTAATTGAAAACAAGTTAAATTTTCAATCACAATTTATTGAGATTTAACAGTTATTTACTGAACTATAGCTCTATAGTTAATAGGCATTTTTATATAAAGGTTGAGTAGAAAAGAATTTGAAAGCAGTTGTCAACCTGCAGCAGCATCTAAGCCATAAATTGTCAAACTGGATATTACCCTCTTTTTTCCCCACAGCCATTTATTAAGAACATGTGATTTTGACTAATTTTGGTAATTCAGAAGGATCACAGACTCAAATTGCCTACCTTTTATTCTCACATACAGAGAACAGTTCCCTAATGAATTGTGGGAGAAGTATTTTAGACTCTTTTAAAGAGAATTTTTCTAAAATTAGCTTTGATTGTTTATTTAGATTCAGTTAGTTACAAAAGATAATTTGATGTTCTGATTGTAAGAGAACAGAAGAACATGAGAAATGAGTGCAGAGGGGCTGCTGTCTGTGAGTCCTTCCTGCCCAACCCTGTTGTGGCTTCAGTATAAGGAAGACACTCAGGGCCACATGAGGGGCAAGTTCTTATTGGTGAGGTCAATAATTTGAGGATGTTGTGCTTGGTGGGGTCAGCTTAGAAACTTGAGGTAACTGGCTTCATTGGACTGGCTAACTAATCTTATCCAGCTAGTATTAAATCAGACTCCAAATGTGTTCATTTACAACATGAGCTAATTCTTATCCTAGGACTAGGACATTCATGTTAACTCCCAGGAACAGCCCCTTTATCAGAACAATCAAGAAACCAAATTAGTAACGAAAGTTATTCTTGAGCCTAGAAAAAGGGGTACTGGGACGGGGGAGCAAGAGTTTTGTACCTCTCCTTAGAAGATTTCCTAGTAACTAAAATGTACTTAATTGAAATATTTCTTAACTACTTCTGATCTTAGACTCACAGAGTCTAAGGCAAAAATGAATATAAAGGCTCACAAAAGAATGTCTATTTTTTTTTAAATTAAGTCTAGCTAAAAGCTGTTTAATCAAAATTTTCCCCATCTTTGTGAAATGCACATTCATGAGGACAAAATTGATGCTTTTGAACTGCGGTGTTGGAGAAGACTTGAGAGTTCCTTGGACTGCAAGGAGATCCAACCAGTCCATCCTAAAGGAAATCAGTCCTGAATATTCATTGGAAGGACTGATGCTGAAGCAAAAGCTCCAATAGTTTGGCCACCTTATGCGAAGAACTGATTCACTGGAAAAGACCCTGATGCTGGGAAAGATTGAAGGCATGAGGAGAAGGGGACAACAGAGGATGAGATGGTTGGTTGGCATCACCAACTTGATAGACATGAGTTTGAGCAAGCTCCAGGAATTAGTGATCTAAAAGGAAGCCTGGCATGCTGCAGTCCATGGGGTCACAAAGAGTTGGGACATGACTGAGCAACTGAGCAGAACAGAACTGAGGACAAAATTAGATGTATTTTAAAGTTCTTTTTTTTAATGACTGAAAATAAGTAAAATATTAAAGATAGAATTTAATTATTGCTTTGAATTTCTGGTTGTTCTGTGATGGACTGGTATAAGTTTATTTGACTAATAAAATAAAGATATGTGAATTAATATATTTTTATTTATTCAGTACAGTTTATTTTTGTCTTAATTTTAGCTAAATATTACCATTGTCATTATTTTTATATTATTTTAATTCTAATGACAATGCTTAATGATAAAAAAATAAAATGCCATCCCATTCACTGAGTTCAGTTCAGTCACTCAGTCGTGTCTGACTCTTTGTGACCCCATGAACCGCAGCACGCTAGGCCTCCCTGTCCATCACCAACTCCTGGAGTCCACCCAAACCCATGTCCATCGAGTCGGTGATGCCATCCAACCATCTCATCCTCTGTTGTCCCCTTCTCCTCCTGCCCTCAATCCTTCCCAGCATCAGGGTCTTTCCAGTGAGTCAGCTCTTCGCATCAGGTGGCCAAAGTATTGGAATTTCAGCTTCAACATCAGTCCTTCCAATGAACACTCAAGATTGGTCTCCTTTAGGATGGACTGGTTGGATCTCCTTGCAGTCCAAGGGACTTTCAAAAGTCTTCTCAAACACCACAGTTCAAAAGCATCAATTCTTTGGCGTTGGAGCTTTCTTTATGGTCCAACTCTCACATCCATACATGACCACTGGAAAAACCATAGCCTTGACTAGACAGACCTTTGTTGGCAAAGTAATGTCTCTGCTTTTTAATTATGCTGTCTAGGTCCATCATAGCTTTTCTTGCAAGTAGCTAGCATCTTTTAATTCCATGGCTGCAATCACCATCTGCAGTGATTTTGGAGCCCCCCAAAATAAAGTCAGCCACTGTTTCCCCATTGATTTCCCATGAAGTGATGGGACTGGATCTCATGATCTTAGTTTTCTGAATGTTGAGCTTTAAGCCAACCTTTTCATTCTCCTCTTTCACTTTCATCAAAAGGCTCTTTAGTTCTTTTTCACTTTCTGCCATAAGGGTAATGTCATCTGCATATCTGAGGTTATTGATATTTCTCCTGGCAATCTTGATTCCAGCCTGTGCTTCCTCCAGCCCAGCATTTCTCATCATGTACTCTGCATATAAGTTATAAGTTAAATAAGCAGTGTGACAACGTACACCCCTGACATACTCCTTTTCCTGTTTGGAACCAGTCTGTTGTTCCATGTCCAGTTCTAACTGTTGCTTCCTGACCTGCATATAGGTTTCTTAAGAGGCAGGTCAGGTGGTCTGATATTTTCATCTCTTTCAGAATTTTCCACAGTTTATTGTGATTCACACAGTCAAAGGCTTTGGCATAGTCAATAAAGCAGAGATAGATGCTTTTCTGGGACTCTCTTGCTTTCTCGATGACCCAGGGATGTTGGCAATTTGATCTCTGGTTCCTCTGCCTTTTATAAAACCAGCTTGAATATTCACTGAGTTCTGTTTATATATAATTTTATAACTCTTAGAAAGGAAATTAAAAAATTAAAAATTAGATTTTCCATATTTTCAAAAATATATTGTGAACTAGCCAAAATTATCTATTGAAATTAAATCAAATTTAAATTACAATTACTAAATATAAATTCAAATATTTAAATCAAATAAAAAATTTAGTTTAAATTTTGAAAGTTTTATTAAATCATATTAAACGCTGTGCAAAAATAAAAGTATTAGAGTTCTGTTCTGTGCTCATCTGACCCAGAGCTGAAGAAGTTGTACTTCATTACATCTGGTGTGTGCACGTGCACACTCAGTTCTGTCCTACTCTTTGCAGAGAGAGTCGGACACAACTGAGCTACTTCATGGACTGTAGAATGCCAGGGTCCTCTGTCCATGGAAGTTTCCAGGCAAGAACGCTGGAGTGGGTTGCCATTTTCTGCTCCAGGGATCTTTCTGATGCAAGGATTGAACCCACATCTCTTGTGTCTCCTGCATTGGCAGGCAGATTCTTTACCAGCTGAGCCATCAGGGAAGCTCACTTTATGTCTAGACCTACATATAAAAAAATGTTAACTGTAAACTGTTTAACACTGAAAAATATCCCTCAACCATAATGTAACTAATATAAATATTGTGCTAATTCATGAATCTCTCCTGAACCTCAACATGAAAAACAATCCCCAAAATGGATGTTTGATATTCCTGGGGAATGATATTTTACATAAAAAATATTGCATGCATGCACTCTGAGAGGAAGAATTTGACAAGTTAATTGTGTCTTTTTCCTTACCTGGTGCCTCTCTGTTCATGTTCTCTACTCTCTAAAGCACTGCCCACCTTTAGTATCAGGAGGAGCAAGCCCTTCACATCTACCTCTAAGACATTCAGATGCAATTTTCTTTTATTTCAAGGACATAAGGTAAAGATATGAAAAAACATTTCCTTGAGACCAGCATGGTGTGAGTCATCAAGTGGACCTTAAGAGTTATGGGCCTTACTGTGCCTCTGTTGAGAGCCAGAAGCACTCATCTGTCTTTGAACACATTTATTTGTTTTGTGTCTCTTGTATGTGAAGTTATCTAAAGTGTGGTGTTCCTCATGTCCAGGTCTAAGGCTATCACCTGCCTTTATGGACAACTTCTCCCATTAATGGCTCTCCACTGTCTACTGGAAAAACATCTTTGGATGACACTCAAACCTAAGACTATTCCCTGTTATTGCCTTCTTGTTTAGGTTCATTTATTACCACTCACGGAGAAGGCAATGGCACCCCACTCCAGTACTCTTGCCTGGAAAATCCTATGGGCGGAGGAGCCTGGTGGGCTGCAATCCATGGGGTTGCAAAGAGTCGGACACGACTGAGTGACTTCACTTTCACTTTTCACTTTCATGCATTGGAGAAGGAAATGGCAACCCACTCCAGCGTTCTTGCCTGGAGAATCCCAGGGACAGGGGAGCCTGGTGGGCTGCCGTCTATGGGGTCGCACAGAGTTGGACACGACTGAAGTGACTTAGCAGCAGCATTACCACTCACAGAACCTGCTTTGATTCCTCTTACTTATTTTCCTCTTTCTATTGCATTTCCTCTTTCTATAAGTGGTAGATTTAGGACTTCTACACAAAGTCTAAATTCAAGGCCTGTGTTCTTCACCACCGCACTCCACCATCCACTATCACTCAGTTCTTCATTCTGCTATTATCCCTCTATTGCTTTACATTCCTTCAAAAGGAATGCCTAAGAAGAACCACCTAGGAAGAAATGCCTATATACGATTATACGGCACCACCTATTGAATCTTACCTTAAATGCCTACTAAAGTTAATCGTTTCTTCTCTTTTTCATATTAGGGCTTATTTATCCCTAACTCACTTGTTCACTCTTTAAGGCAGAAATTATACCTTCTATTTCTTGATGTGCCCCTGATTGCTAAAGATAACGACTATGATACTGAATAATTATGATCTTAATAAATCCATTTTACTTGAAGTCCCACCTATAATTGAGAAATGCTTTGTGTATAATGAGTCATGGTGTTATTTGCTTTCCCTCTCCTATTAATTTGGTGAAATTTCCAGCTAGAACACCGTGTCTGTGTAATTTATCATAGGACCACCCCTCTTCTCCACTGGGGACACCTTCTCCTTGTTCTACATCTGTGTGTTCTTGGGGTGGACACCTGGTGGAAGGTCTGTTCACACCCATGCAGATGGGTGCCGGGAGCACGCCGCCCCCTCTTGAAAACTGGCTTGCTACTGAGAGAAATACCTTATGTCCTCTGATCCAAAGCCATGCTGCATGTTTTCCTTACCAAGATTTAAAGAACATACTCTGTTCCCATCCAAATGTGAAAAGTTTGGTTTCAAAATAAAATGTGTCACAATAGCAAAGAAACAAAAGTAGGGAGATATCTTATGTCATCAATTGACACATCTTAGTTTTATTGGTTATGTACATGGTACAAACCCTTCGAAAATGCTCTTGAAAAAAAAGATTAACACTTTATTTTATTTTATTTTATTATTATTATTTTTTTTTTAATTTGGGGCGGGGGCACTGCCAGCCGCTGCAGCCCGTAAGCCTCGGATGGGACGCCGCGGCCTCCCGGCCACTGACAACAGGAAGCGGCTCCCGCGGCGCCTGACGCCGTCACGTCAGCTCTGCGTCCAGATTAACACTTTAAAAAGGTGTTTGGGACTCTGCATCATTTAGGGAGAGATGTCAAGACATATTTTCTTTACACTGTCCAGTCTAGACATGATAGTTTAAGAACTATTGATCTTCACTTCTCATACATTTATAATTTCTCTTTTCTTCCACCAGGAAAGTTTTCTTATTCTTAACAAGTACTGATGACCCTGTAGATGGGACAATTACACAACCAGTTATTATGAATCTAAGAACATTACATTTTCTGTTGCAATTATCTTTTTCTACTGCTGCTGCTAAATCACTTCAGTCATGTCCATCTCTTAGCGACCCCATGGACTGCAGCCTACCAGGCTCTGCCGACCATGGGGTTTTCCAGGCAAGAGTACTGGAGTGGGGTGCCATTGCCTTCTCTGTTTTCTACTAGAGTGCATCTATTAATTCATTAAAAAGCAAACAAACAAAATTGAGCACTAGCTCTGAACCAGGGATTTTTGAGTGGTTATGCAAACAAACATCAGATAAACTCCTTACCATCAAGCAGAATTGATAGTATCTGTTAAAATGCAAATGTTATCTAAATAGACTAGTTCATCAAACCATGTAACTACAAATGGTTTGTCCAATTACTAGTCATCCAGCAGGACACTGACTTGGTAGAATGGAACTTGATGCAGGTGAATGTTTGTGAGAGACAGCAGAGATGAAGAAGTCTGCACCCAGACTGATGCCTGAATGAAGTTTTATAGATCACATGGGCTTGTGAAAGAGTTTAGGTAAATAAAAAGTAAGTTTATAAATTGTAAAGGCACACTTGTTGCGATTTGCATTTTATCTTATGGCTAACCCAGGATAATGCAGACAGCTAAACACTCGTGGAAGTAGTATTTTCCTCCCACTAAGGTAGATCTGGTCAGGATCCCTTTTTGGTCATATGATTCATATACACAAGAACATAGACTAAATAGTTTTTAAAACAAAAAACAGTTTCCCAATCCTTTTAACAGAAAAAAAAAAAAAAAGGCAAATTATTAGTGTAACAAATTAGGGTAAAAGTGGTGGCTGCCAGTGGCCTATGGCATCTAGCCCCAGGGGCTTCAGCAGACCCTGTCCTACACAACTTCCCTAGGGGATGGAAGGATAGCATACTTCCATATATCTGCCTCTCACTTGGGGCACATGAGTATCTTCAGGCACATTCATTAACAAGTTTTCAGTAGAAGCTGAAATGGTCTTATAGAGTAAGTCAATATCAACCCACTATGATTAGCTAGAGTTACGTATATGTCTAATTTTAAAAAAAATCATAATGACAAATGTTTAGCTTATAGGATCAATTCAGCAAAGGTATATCTTCTTTGACAAATAAAGACCTTGCCTCTTCCAGAATTTTTGAATACTCTATTTTAAAACAATAGTAAAATATGGAATTTCCTTATTGTTTTGCTCTATAGTCCAGACAATGGGCTTCCCTGGTGGCTCAGACAGTGAAGAATTTATCTGCAATACAAGAGACCCAGGCTCAATTCCTGGGTCTGGAAGATCTCCTGGAGAATGAAATGGCTACTCATTGCAGTCTTCTTTCCTGGAGAATTCCATGAACATGGGAGCCTGATGGGCCACAGTGTCACAAAGGGTCAGACACAGCTGAGACAACTAACACACAATCCAGGCAATAGAATATTCAAATTAAGACATTGAATAATATTTATAAAAAGCAAATAAATATCTTCTCCTGAATTTATTATGAAAAAGAATCACCCATGCAAGTTTTATATCATTTAGTGATATGATATATGCATAGCATCATGGCGTGATGTGATGAAATAAGACCATGATATGATGTCATATTAAATTTGACATCAATTTGCAGCATTAAAATATAGGAAATGGAAAATACACACTCTCAGAGAGAAAGAATACATTATTTTATGTCACAGAAATTGTTATTTTTTGGGGGGGTGGGGACTGACCATTAGGGGGTAGAGAGGTTTAGTTATAGAAACCATATCATTTATTAGCTTTACTAATAAAAACAATTCAAAATTAGTAAATATTAATATGGAGAAGGAAATGGCAACCCACTCCAGTGTTCTTGCCTGGAGAATCCCAGGGACAGGGGAGCCTGGTGGGCTGCCGTCTCTGGGGTCGCACAGAGTCGGACACGACTGAAGCAAGTTAATATTAATATACACAATGAACACAATTTTACTCATTTTTGTATTTTTCTTGACTCTCCATGTTTGCTATAGTAAAAACATACTACTTTTGCTCTTAGAGAAGATTATTTTGATTAGAAGATGACTGAAGAATGTGTTATTGGAAGGAACATGGTCAAGCCTTTCCAGTTTCCCCAAATGGTACACAACTGTGTCCAGGGAACCTGGAATGTGCCATTTCATTGCTCCATGTAATTACCATGCAGTAAGAGATCCTTTAAATATAAATTCAATGCATATTTAGGAGCTGAGCACACTTAATTGAAAGTGCTACCAGTTATCTATTCTAATGAGTTGCTACTAAATTAGGGGAAAAAAAATCAGTGGATTATCTGTCCTTTACTTTGAAACCTTTAAATAACTTGGAGAAAGAGAAGTGGAAGTGGGACTTGAGAAACCATTGAGCAATATCACAGTTCTGAGTTTTGCCTCCTGTCTCAGCAAAGCTTTTCCTGTGATTTCATAGCATAGCATTTCACAGGCTTGATGTTTGCTCTGATGAAAACAGTATTGTTATCAAAGCATGTCCACCCTTCTTCATTTAACATTTATTATTTAAGGATTTAGTTCACAGAGCATTTCTATTTTGCTTTGATTTTGTTTCAAATGTGCTTCTAAAGATAGATAATATTGACTTTATTGAATTTGTGATAGGTTGCCTTGAGATAGTCATGAGGTTGCAAATAAAGCAAATTTGGCTGTTATCAAATGTAAGAAATAATTTTAAGGATAATACTGATTAATTAGAGTCCCTGCTGTCTTTGAATGTTTTATTATTTTTTCAGCTCCTGTGATTACAAAAATCTGAGCCTACCTTTAAAAAAAATGAATGATTGTGACTTATTTCCTACAAACTTTTCTTAATGTTGAAGTCTATATTTTGAAAGTTAAAATCACATGACTAAAATTATTACATGAAAATTGTCTCTCATAGTCTGAAGAGAGCTCAGACTTTTACTAAATTTTTCATCAATGTCTTTTGCTGATGAATTATTCTTTCCTCAAATTGATAGACACCAGAGAGAAAATCTGAGAAAAGAAAATGTCCAATCAAAAAACCTCAGGAATTATTTTGACTGATGAGTTTGACATTTGTTTACAACTGTAGAATAAGACAGTTTTTTAAATATAAAAGCATGTCATGCTTGAATATTTTTTAGACATACAAATATAAGAATAACAATAAACCATAGACATAAGATTGTGGTTGGGAGAATAGTATGTACAGCAAACACATTCACTAAAAAGGAATATACTGAATTAGAGTCACTAATTCTCCTCCTGAGTAATTAAAATGAGATTGTAGTCAATTTGGTTCAGATGATTGTGTCTTAGCTCAGGTTATAACAATAGAATACCATAGACTAGGTGGCTAAAACAACAGAAACTGATTTCTCACAGTTCTCAAAGCTGAGATGTCTAAGATCAAGGTGTCAGCAAAGTAGATTTTATTCTGAGGTCTCTTCTGGTTTGTAGGCAGCCACTACCTCCCTGTTTGCTCATATGATCTTTTATTTGTGCACACATTGGGGCAGAGAGAAAGCTCTCTGGTGTTTCTTCTTATTAGGGCACTAATCCCATTATGAGGGCCTCACTCTGATAACCTCATCCCCTAATTATTAATATCTCCTAAAACCCCTTTCCCCAGTGCCATAAACCTTGAGGGTTAGAGCTTCAACATAAGAATTTGAGGAAGATACCTTTAAAAGAATAATTTATAAGCTTTAAAACTTTAGAAGCCAAGTAGGGCTGTGTCCTAAAATAATCCTGTGATTTTCATTACTTTTTATGTGATGGGAGAACACTGGCCTAACAGTCTGTACCAACTGAGTTTAAATTCTGGTTGTGTAGTTTTCTAGTTGTGTGTGACTTTGAATGTTTAGTCTCTACACACTTGTAAATGCGTTGTCTTCTTTGCTGTATTCTGAAGTCTAACAATGTGTATGAATATGATTAGAATATAGTATGAAATATAGTAAATATTCAATAAACATTTCTAAAATACTTTTTAAATAAACCTGATAAAATATGTTATTAGGGGCTTCCCAGCTGACACTAGTGGTAAAGAACCACCCAACAGTGCAGGAGAAAAGAAACACTCCATAAAACCAAGAGGCCATTAATAGAGTAATTACAGTAGGCTATAGACACTGTAGTATGATATAAAGTGCACATCCTGCCTTTTGATCTTCTCATTATTACACTGAATGCTGAAGTTACCACATTCATTATGACCAAAAACTTGGCATAAGGGGGAAAAAAAGTCTCTAAAGAAATTATCATGCATTTAAGTCACATGCCAAGTTGAGTCAGTAGTTTTAAAGTCATTAAGAAGAAATCTTTCTAATGAAAGTTGTCTGCAAATATGGCATGTAGGATTATAGCATGATCTCTTAAGGGAAACCATTTTTCTTGAGATCCCTAACATTTTTGTTTTTGTTCGTGGTGGTTGGTTGTTTCAAGTTCCTGACCCTCCTGAGTCAGATTTCTGGTGTGTTTCTCACTCTAGTTGCAAATTTTCTTTAGTATTTAATGAAGAATTTAGAAAAATACATTCAAAATGCTGCAATATAGAACATGTCCTCAATCTCAGCAAACCTATCACTGGATACATGAATCTGTGTGTTCATGTCTAGACAATCTGTTCGATATAAAGATAATAACTTCTGCTCATGAAGTATTTTGCCATGTTTATTTTTTGCCTTATTAAACATAATTCCCAGAATAAAACTGCCTCAGTGGCTATTACTGAGTCATTTCCAGTCACACCATTGACTAGAGTAACCAAGATAAGATTTTGGAAATGAGTACTACCTAGAAGGAAGGTAGCCTGTAAAAATAGTTTTGGTTGAAACTTGAGTCATTTTAGCCGTATCTATGAACTTACCAAAATACAACTTAAGAAATAGCAAATGTCTTCAACTTTAAATGACCTTTCCAAGCCCAAGTGGAAGTGTTGTTTTCTGTCTTCTATTTATTTGCCTCATGTTAAAGGTGCTTTTTTCTACTGCATTTATTTAATAGTTTCTTGGGTAAAATAAGCTGCAGAATCTCAACAAACTAATGAGGAAGAGCAAAACAGATATGTGGGAATGTTTTCTATATGGAGAAAAGGGTATGTCAACTCCCATCCGAATTGTGAATTCCACCATTGCCTAGCAGAGAATCTTTGGAGACATCAGCTCATTAGCTAACTGACAAAAGAGGTTTCAGGTTATGGATAAAAGGTGTAATGACACCAAGGCAATACGACCTGTCCCATGGTGTTTTACATCATGTCATGATGATATCACAAAACATAAGGAAAGCTTTTTAAATGATTTGCTACATCATCTTCTATGGGTTCACAAAGAATATAAATGGCTTCTGATCAATTTGAATTAGTGTAACCGCTACCAGACATTTACAAATAGAAACAATAGTATATTCAAACAGTCCTTAGTTAGAAATGCAGTAGGAAAGAGATACAGAACCAAAATTAAATGTGACACTGAAAATTCTGGGTTAAGAATGTAGGGCAGCAGCCCTCCTTGCACTTGACTTAAACTAGATTTGAGTAGATTAGGTGGTACTAATAGGCTTGTGGCACAAAATCATGTTGAATGATTCTAGAAGATCACAAAAAGATATGAGGAGATACAGTGATCTTCCTACATCTCTATACTGTGGAAAAAATATTGCTAATAAGTGTATTAGAATCTAATGTTCCTCATCTGCTTGACATTCTTTAACTTTCTTTAATTGAGGGGGATTTTGAAATGAAATGCTTTCCTCATCCCAAATTATGTCTGAATGATTGAATAGTTGAACTAGTGTTGTCAGAAGTGACCAACAAAAATAATAAATGAAAATTTGGGAGCCACCACACTGCACAATTCCAGAGGGACACTATTTGCACTGTATTATCTATTATAAATGAGAAATATAATTTCTAGGGCTTTGCTTTCCTATACTGTATTTTACATAAAAAATAAGACAACTTACTGTGGTACACATGTATCTATTGTGTAATCATGCCCCATCTACAGGATTTTAAACATAGATTGATCATATAGTACTTACCTTTAGGATGGTTTATTTAAGGCACGCCCCACTAATAGTTATAATAGTGAAAGCTGTTAATGAAAGAAAAACAAAAAGTATTTTATAAGCCATTTATTAATTATTTTATTGATGTGTGTAATCTTTCTTTTTTCCTGACAAGGAAGTCTTTTTGTTAATCGCTTATGTGACTGGCCTCTGCACTTTCAATTAAATACCATGTTCTTATACTCGTCTCTCTTATGTTTTCTTTCCTTTTTATGGTTAAGTGTCATAATCACCTTAGTCCTCTGAGGTGACATAATGAAGGGGACATAACCCTTGAAATATTCTGAAAAAGAGGAGGCTTTCTGAATACTGTGACTTGAAAGATGTAAGCATTGTCTTCATGCTTTCACCAGTCCCTGCAGAAAGACTTCTTGGCAGGAGAAAGTCGAGAAGACAAAAATAAATCATAAACTATAGATGTTTAACCTTTCAGATTTTTGTCATAGGTGACTCCAAAGCTGGTCTATGAAACTACCCTCTTCCCCACAACCCTGGAGAAAGCCAGTAAAGTTGGGCTCAATTTTTCTTGTTACCATTCCAATAGTACTATCTTGGGAAGACAACATTTCCAAGAAAGTATGTTCAATTCTGGAAATGCTAATGGGTTGGCAACATTCCCCCAAGTCTTTCTAGCTTGAGGGAAGGAATGAGGGCAGAGTGCAGCAAGTTACAGGGAGTACTTGCATTTTTTAAGTTCTCTAAATTGCTTACCTACTGATCCCAGGGCTTTGCTTTCCTATGAAACAAGTCCCTTTCCTGGGAATATGCAGTTGCTCTAAAGGATAAGGTGATGCTGGGGACAGGCTACTACCTGTATGAGTATGTGTGTGTGTGTGTGTGTATGTAAAACTCACATATACGCTTGCCCCAAACCAAACATTTGTTTTCCAACCAGAAAAGAGGAAGTAGATTCAGATTCAAGTTTCTTTAGGGACGAGATCATGCTGAGAGGCAAATGAATGGCCACTGTGGGGAATTTATTTCTCCTGCTGAAAAAGCAAAGGCTAATAATAATTGAGGTTGATTTGCAAAATGCACAGCTTTACAATGATCATATGATACCTAGTAATTCTGAAATTGAGGTAAAAAAAAGGAAGCACTTCAGAGCCGGAATTATGAAAATCAAGAAGTTGCTTAAAATATTTGAGAGTGTGCTTAGAGAATCAAATGCCATATGCTTTATTTGCTTCTGAAGAGAAATCGTGTTTTCTGTTGGAACAAATTACACACACAGGTGTTTGATACAGGGTTTATAAGCTATCAAGAGGAGCCAGAATGTTTGGGGTTGGGGGTAGGAGGTGTTAATTTGGGGAAGGTGGTATGGGGGGAGGATGGAAAGAACAGAACAGAACAAGTAGAAAAAAAAAAAGAAGTTTCTTAGCCATATTTGCAAACCGGGTGGAGTTGTTAGAATTTACCACCTGAGTGCAAACCAACCTTGATTTATGCAGTTAAATTAGGATTCTACTTCTCAGCTACTTTGTTTATGAGTTGCTAGTATAAGAGAAATGAGGGTAATAATAGAATTAACATATATATTTGCTTGTTCTATATCAATTTTTGCCTGTTTTATGAGAAGAATATATTAAGCTACTGTATTTCCTACTCATAGGTCCCAGTGGAATTAAGTATAACCCATTTAGTTGATGAGTAAACTGAGATTTTAGTTGACTACAGTGTGTATAGTATGTGACTGAAGTAACACATATTGCTCCTCATAGTGACAGATGCTGACACACCAAGCATCAACAGAGTAATCTATCTGGTGAAATATGCAGTACTGTTTTGGGGATGGAGTCTGTAATTAAACATCATCAATGCAAATTGACCCAGGTTCATAAAATAAGATAGAGGGTTTAACATTTCAAAATCCTGGCTACAAGATACCAAAAAACAAAAGTCAAAAAATATCAAGGGAGAACAAGGCACACTTCACATGCTTTATTATACTACACTGACTTTTTTAACTAATATGCAAACTATTATGGTTCAGTCTATGTGACACCAAAACATCAGATGGAAAGAACAAATTTAGCCCTATTCAGTATATACTGTATATACGTCACTGTGGATGGTGACTACAAGCATGATATTAAAAGATGCTTGCTCCTTGGAAGGAAAGCTATGACAAACTTAGACAGCACATTAAAAAACAGACATCACTTTGCTGGCCAAGGTCTGTATAGTCAAAACAATGTTTTTTTCCAGGAGTCATATATGGATGTTAGAGATCATAAAGAAGGCTGAACATCAAACTGATGCTTTCAAATCGTGGTGCTGGAGAAGACTCTTGATAGTCCCATGGACTGCAAGGAAATCAAGCCAGTCAGTCCTAAAGGAAATCAACCCTGAATATTCATTGGAAAGGTTGGTGCTGAAGCTGAAGCTTCAATACTGTGGGAACTGATGTGAAGCGCTGACTCATTGGAAAGGTCCTAATGCTGGGAAAGATTGCTGCTGTTGCTGCTAAGTTGCTTCTGTCGTGTCCGACTCTGTGCGACCCATAGATGGCAGCCCACCAGACTCCCCCGTCCCTGGGATTCTCAAAGCAAGAACACTGGAGTGGGTTGCCATTTCCTTCTCCAATGCATGAAAGTGAAAAGTGAAAGGGAAGTGGCTCAGTGACGTCCAACTCTCAGCGACCCCATGGACTGCAGCCTACCAGGCTCCTCCATCCATGGGACTTTCCAGGCAAGAGTACTGGAGTGGGAAAGATTGAGGGTAGGAGAAAAAGGGGGCACCAGAGGATGAGATGGCTGGATAGCATCACCAACTCAATGAACATGAATTTGAGTCAACTCTGGAAAATAGTGAAGGGCAGCAAAGTTTGGCATGCTGCAGTTCATGGGGTCACAAAGTTGGAAATGACTTAGTGACTGAACAACAACAAAGTAGATGATTTAAAATGGTCAGAATAATTCTTTGGGGGAAAAGACTCCCACAACTGGTCTGCATAAAATAGTCTCCCTTTAGCCTTTTTTCCAGTAAAGAAGGCTTCAGAAACAAATGTATCTGAACAAAATTTGTAACTTTTAAGAATTCTGAAAGCATGTTTTTAAAAATACTTCCAAAGTAGTTGAAGATGAACTATCTACAACAAACAGAAAATTAACCATTTTAATTCTCACAATTATTTTAATAATGACAAATTTACTCAACTTTAAAACTAAATTGTTTATTATCCAAGAATGGTTGAATATTTACTATTTATCTCTGACTAAATATTAAATTATTAAGTTCATTTCCATTGTTCTTTATTTTCTAAAACTAAATGCAAAAGCTCATGTTTTGCATTCTATTAAAGATAAATTTTTCAAAATTAAGCAAAAATACTTGAGCATTAGACAATTCCTTAAGAGTATCTTGCAGAAATTAACCAGTGGCAAAAATAGTAGGATATTAAAATCCTGAGACAGTCATTTTGCTGTTGATAACTTGTACCAAAGCCAATATCCTAGAAGCCCAATATGAAAATATCTTTATTCTCAGTGTAATCAATAATAAACCCATTGGTGGTTTTTGAACAGAATCATTCATAACTAATTTGAATAATCTGGAAAATGTTGGTAAACATAATTTGACTTACCTTCTATCCATTTTTTGAGAGAATATTATAATTCTGGAAATCAGATGAATTGCAAAACATTAAGAAAAATAATATGCTATTTTGCAACTTGTTTGCAAAGATATTTGACTCTTTAAGGAGCCCATAACTCTACAATATTTATTTATTTTTGTTCTAATTATAACTGCTTGAAAATATGTGTGGAGGTAGAGCAAGGGAGATGAAATGCAGTAACTCGTCACTGGTAAATTCCCAAAAGTAGATGACTCAACAACATATAACCTCCCCAATCTGTACCAGTTTTGTAAACATAAGGACTAGTGATAATTATGGCATATGTAACTCAATAATGAAAAGAGATATATTTGAACAGTAAAATTGTTTTCTCTGTGTAATTCACTGTCTTTGCTTACAAAAAAAAAAAAAAAAAAGAAGTGAAAAGAAAGGAGAAAATGAAAGCTATACCCATTTGAATGCAGAGTTCCAAAGAATAGCAAGCAGAGATAAAAACGCCTTCCTCAGTGATCAATGCAAAGAAATAGAGGAAAACAATAGAATGGGAAAGACTAGAGATCTCTTCAACAAAATTAGAGATATCAAGGGAACATTTCATGCAAAGATGGGCACAATAAAGGACAGAAATGGTATGGACCTAACAGAAGCAGAAGATATTAAGAAGAGGTAGCAAGAATACACAGAAGAAATACAGAAAAAAGATCTTCATAACCCAGATAATCATGATGGTGTAGTCACTCAGCCAGAGCCAGACATCCTGGAATGTGAAGTCAAGTGGGCCTTAGGAAGCATCACTACAAACAAAGCTAGTGGAGGCGATGGAATTCCAGTTGAGCTATTTCAAATCCTGAAAGATGATGCTGTGAAAGTGCTGCACTCAATATGTCAGCACATTTGGAAAATTCAGCAGTGGCCTCAGGACTGGAAAAGGTCAGTTTTCATTCCAATCCCAAAGAAAGGCAATGCCAAAGAATACTCAAACTACCACACAATTGCACTCATCTCACACACTAGTAAAATGATGCTTAAAATTCTCCAAACCAGGCTTCAGCAATACATGAACCGTGAACTTCCAGATATTCAATCTGGTTTTAGAAAAGGCAGAAGAACCAGAGATCAAATTACCAACATCTGCTGAATCACTGAAAAAGCAAGAGTTCCAGAAAAACATCTATTTCTGCTTTATTGACTATGCCAAAGCCTATGACTGTGTGGATCACAATAAACTGTGGAAAATTCTGAAAGAGATGGGAATATGAGACCACCTGACCTGCCTCTTGAGAAACCTGTATGCAGATCAGGAAGCAACAGTTAGAACTGGACATGGAATGACAGACTTGTTGCAAACAGGAAAAGGAGTACATCCAGGCTGTATATTGTCACCATGATTATTTAACTTACATGAAGAGTAAGTACATCATGAGAAATGCTGGGCAGGCGAAGCACAAGCTGGAATCAAGATTGCCAGGAGAAATATCAATAACCTCAGATATGCAGATGACACCACCCTTATGGCAAAAAGTGAAGAAGAACTAAAGAGCCTCTTGATGAAATGAAAGAGGAGAGTGAAAAAGTTGGCTCCAAAATCACTGCAGATGGTGATTGCAGCCATGAAATTAAAAGATGCTTACTCCTTGGAGGAAAAGTTAGAACCAACCTAGACAGTGTATTAAAAAGGAGAGATATTACTTTGCCAACAAACATTTGTCTGGTCAAGGCTATGATTTTTCCAGTAGTTATGTATAAATGTGAGAGTCAGAATATAAAGAAAGCTGAGCACTGAAGAATTAATGCTTTTGAACTGTGGTGTTGGAGAAGACTCTTGAGAGTCCCTTGGACTGTAAGGAGGTCCAACCAGTCCATCCTAAAGGAGATCAGTCTTGAGTGTTCATTGGAAGGACTGATGTTGAAGCTGAAACTCCAATACTTTGGCCACCTGATATGAAGACCTGACTCATTTGAAAAGGACCCTGATGCTGGGCAAGAATGAAGGCGGGCGGATAAGAGGACAACAGAGGATGAGATGGTTGAAAATCATCACCGGCTCAATGGACATGAGTTTGAGTAAACTCCGGGAGTTGGTAATGGACAGGGAGGCCTGGTGTGTTGCAGTCCATGGGGTCACAAAGAGTCAGACATGCTGAGTGACTGAACTGAACTGAACTGATAGACGTATTTACTCCAGTGCAAATGAATAGTTTCTTTACCCTTTATCACATTGCTATGCTATGCTATGCTAAGTCACTTCAGTCGTGTCCGACTCTGTGCGACCCCATAGACGGCAGCCCACCAGGCTCCCCCGTCCCTGGGATTCTCCAAGCAGGAACACCGGAGTGGGTTGCCATTTCCTTCTCCAATGCATGAAAGTGAAAAGTGAAAGTGAAGTCGCTCAGTCATGTCTGACTCTTCTCGACCCCATGGACTGCAGCCCACCAGGCTCCTCCGTCCATGGGATTTTCCAGGCAAGAGTACTGGAGTGGGTGACTTTATTTACAGGATTTTAATACATACTTTAGAACATAAGGGAATAATTGCTTAATCTGGACAATTTTGCAATGTTGTATAGTAAGAGTAAGAAGCATTTAAAAGATGTGGATTTTTCTTTTTTTTTTTTCTTATAACTGATCCCTGTCTGAGGATAATTGATCTAAGGTCATAATGGATTACTACCTTGTCTTATTTTTTACTAAGATTCATTCTGATGGGTCAGAGGGGAGTTCGGGAAGATTTTTTCTTTAAAGTAATTCTCTTAAATAACCAATAATAAGCAGAAAATTTCTTCATTAGTATTGATTGCTACTTTTTACTTTAATTATTACTAAGGGAAGTCAAATATGTACCTTTAAGATGTTAAATAACTGCTTTTCCTTTAATATGGGTTATGTGTGTATAAGTTTTAGTACTGAGTGGGATTGTCTCCTGTCTTTTTGTTTCTTTGTTATTTTAAGAAAATCATCTAGTGATCTTCAAAGCTTAAGTGTTTGACAGCTTAGCTCAGGTTCATAAGATCTTTATTTGTCACTTAAATTTAAGTTCCAAACCTAAGGAGTACCATTACAGATATACTTCAAAAAGGCAAATAGATTTCCAGTAAAGAACTTTTAAGAATAAAACTATGGCATGAAAAATGCATTTAGCAGTTTTTCAACAGTTATGTTCTAATAAAATTAATATGGGTATATAATTAAAAATGTAAAAGTCCCTTAAATTGTTTTAATCATGGTGGGCTGTTTCCTGCATTTATCTTCAGTGGGCTTTGTGAAATACTCGTGGTACATATCTTCACAATCTGGAATTAACTAGTTGGATTTTCGCTTTCTTCCATTGGTTAAAATAGGTTGAAATTTAGGAATAATTGTCTTTTTTTTCTCTCTCTGCCTTTACTGGCAGTTATTTTCTGGCAACAGATTAATTATACAAATAAAGTTTACATGTAGATTATATACTTAAACAGTTATAAGTGAGATTTTAGCTGTGATACTTCATGAAGATTAAACCTAATTGATTCATTTGAGTTGAAGTCATATAATTTTCAATGCATATCCAGGTAACATTCTCAGAGAGTAACTGATAAGTAAAATAATTATAAAAGGAGGCATTAATCATTAAAAAAAAGAATACCATTTCCAGACTATATGGATTTCAGCCAGAAGAATAGAAACCAGACCAATATGGGCCCACATTTGGCTGACTCAGTATAAAAACACTGAGATGTGATGGTGTTGGTGTACTGACATCATCACTCTCTTGGGACCAATCATTTGGAATGCAGGTGGCAGAGCTAGACTGATCTCATTGCAAAATAGTTAACCCATGCAAACCAATTTTTTTCAGGACCTACAACTGCATGTTCTGTCCATTCCAATCATTTTAATAAGGAATCTACGCAAGTAGCATTAAATATTAAGATGCTGTCAGTAATCTAGGACCATATCTTCTACTTGTCAATGAAAGCATATATTCAGGTATTAATGAAAACTTTAAATATCAGTTGGACCAAAGTCTTGTAGAAAAGACTAATAGTCAGTATGTGTAGATTACCATTACTTTTCTGGCATCTATTCAATAAAACAATATATTTTATCCATTTCTCCCTCCTCCCACCTTCCTTTCTTCTTCCCTTCTTTCCTTCTTACCTATGGACAAGGTAGTATCAAAATTTAATGTTATAAACTTCTAAGATGTGGAAAGAGTTGTGTAAACTGAATCAGAATAATTCTGCCTCTGTGCAACCTTACCCTTTTAGGTAGATATGTTGCTATTATAAAGTTATAGATGTACAATACAATTTTTTAAAATTCTAAGTTTCTTCTTTAATGCCATCCAAAAATAAAGCCACCAAAGTTAAAAATTATCTTTAAAATTCAGTCTGGGTTTTTGGTTCAGAGTTTGGTTGGCACCATGTCCAGATATGTGACCTAATAGTCATTAAAGATCCAAACTCAATTCAAACCTTATTCAAGACATGCCCAACTGATAATGTTTTATCCCTTCAAGCTATCTGATTCCTTGATGTCCTTGCATTTGCATTTTTTCTAAATATCAAGACAGAAAACCTTGGAACCTCAAAGGAAGAATAAATTACATAACTGATTAATACTAATTGTTGTTTGCTTAGTGATTATCCCCAAGTTTTCAAGGAAATATTTCTGTTATTCTTACACAGTGAAAATACATATGGACAACCTTTTGGTGCAACAACATGCAGATGAGTTTTATAACATAAAAAACTAAACAATTTTTGGAAAGAGCAATAATTTACTGAAAGGTAGAGGGTAATTTTCTTTAGGAAATTAGCTTGTTCTGAGTTAGGTAAGTTGTCAAAGGGAGAAGGAAGATGACAGTCTATTTGTAGCCATCATTTAAAATCCATACCATTCAATCCCTGGGCCAGGGAAGATCCCTGGAGAGAGAAATGGCAAGCACTCCAGTATTCTGGCCTGAAAAAGCCCATGGACAGAAGAGCCTAGCGGGCTACAGTCCAATGGGTCACAGAGTCAAACACGACTGAGCAAGTAAGCACAGCACACACACAGCACCATATCCTTCTCATAGGAACTCATTACAAAAAGCACCTTTCACTATGCAAGGTTGTCCAAGTAAAAGTTCTTCGTTTGGATGGCCTTAAAAGAGCCTTGCAATGACAGATGGTTTGGTTAATTACAAAATTAAACTCTATGCTAGTGAGACATAATTTCAGTGAATAATATTTTCCAGGCAGAGTTTAACAAGCAGCTTGTGGTTGAGTAGCCTTTTGCCCAAAAAAGGGAACCAGGTCTCTGTGACTACCTTCTGCATTCAGAGACCATGAGAGTAGAGGATGTCAACTTGACCACCCTAGGAAATGAGTTCCAGTAACCTTATCAGAGCCTGACAGAATGACCCCACCCTAGATGTTGTGAAAGAAGGACTGTTGAAATAGCACCTGGCATTTCACCCTGAACTCCTATAACACTTGCTGATTCACTGACCACAGTGAAGGGAAAGTACAAGGGATGTTCAGCTGGCCTTCCTGGGGGAGTCCTGCTGGTAAACATGGACTCATCTGAGAAATCACAGGTTTTAACAATCACATAAAAGAAATCTGGATGTATTTTTGAAATGTGGTAAAGCAAGTCACTTTTGAAAAGGTTCTACTTTACAAGGATGAAAAATCAGATATCTGAATATTAGCAAAAGGAATGTCTTTTACAATTACAGATACTCTATGGTTGTTTTTTATGTATTTTACTAATGAAAAGTAGTTGGAGTGATTAGTATCTAGTATAACCAGAAGCCTACTTTTTGATGAACAAAATTATCTGGAGACCAGATAATTTGGGAAGACTATGCTTGACTCTACTTGACAAACTTGAATGAAGTAAAAAGAAGAGATTTTGTATGGAGGCTACTAGTTCTGACATTTTTAGTGTTAGAAATAGTATCTAATCTGAGTAGAACCAAGGAAGACTTACTTGGTTCTGTAAAAGTTTAGAAAATTAGTAATATATGCAATATTATATAAGATTTAATTTTAAAATTTTATGTATGTTTTGGAACATAGCTGTGGCTATACATGTAAATACTAGATTTATAGAGGGATGAGTCTGCACTGGTTGCTTGTTCTTTAAGAAAGAGACAAAAAGAAATTCAACTGATTTTCTCTCCAATAAAATGATGACGGCTTTAACTAAATCAAAACCATATTCAGAGTAACAGTTGATAAATTAACTGTCACTCAGAAAGCATTCAAATAACTATCCTATCATGAAATCTTCCTGTTCAATTCTATTAACCATACTTCCAGTAGTTTTTCTGGAAATGTTAGTTACAAGATGGTGTAATCACTTTTTTCATCTTTTTATTACTATAATTTTCACAGAGTATGGCACATTTTGAATGGAAAATGTTTAAATTAGTAACTGACTGACTCAGACTACTCAGAATATAACTATCAAAACTTAATTCAACAAATACTTGCTACTTCTATAAAATATTGTTTAGCTAAGAGAATTAGGAGATTTTATATATGTATATATATATATATATATATATATATATATATATATACACACTCCCTGAACTTAAAAAAAAAAATTACTCTGGTTTTCATGGTGATAAAAGACTGTTCTAATGACCTAGGGGAAGAATTGTGACAAATGACATAAAATTTATTAGAAAATCATCACAATAGGACAGAAGATACAATTTCTTTCCTTCTTTCTTTTGCCATAATTTTATGGGCTGTGTTGGGTCTTCATCGCTGTGCAGACTTTTCTCTGTTTGTGGAGCGTGGGCTTCTTGTTGCAGTGGTTTCCTTGTTACAAAGCACAGGCTCTCTAGAGCATAGGTACTCAGTAGTTGTAGAGCTTAGCTGCTCCATGACATGTGGGATCTTCCCAGACCAGGGATCAAACCCATCTCCCCAATTGGCAAGTGGATTCTTTACCACTGAGCTACCAAGGAAGCCTCACAATTTCTCTGATTAGAATATTTCTATAGGTTAGTGGAAGAGTGAATGAAAAAAGTGAATCAGCATATATTGTGTTCTTTTTAAATGTGCTGTGCATTGCAGCATTTTACCTTAATGAAATGGGTAAGAACTTAGAAGAGTAAGGCTCAGGGCAATTGTTAACTGTTTAGGACACGCAGAATGATAGAAATCTTACCAATTTGTAAAGCATATCTTCGTGTAAGAATGTTTAATTTTAAAATAAACTATGTTGAAGCCTAATATGCATTTAATAAAATATACCCATTTTAAGCATATTGTAAAGATGTGCACATAAGATAACCACCGCCACAATTAATATAGAAAATTTTCATCAACTCATAAAGTTTCTTGTGTCCCAAATTAGTCAACCTCCTTCTTCCAATCAACTCCAGGAAACCACAGATCTGTTTTCTGTCACCACGTATTGTACTTTGCTTCACATATACTTTTGCACCAAAGGCACAGTACAGTTTATACTCTTTAGTGTCTGGCTGATTTCCCTAAGTTTACTGGTTATGAGCTCCATCCATGCGGTATCATGTATTATCACTAGTTCTCCCTTTCTTTTACCTGACTGCAATTAATTCCATTGTATTCCATTGTTTGAGTTTACCACAATTTGTTTACCTGCTAGCCTGATGATAGACATTTGGATTGTGCCTAGATTTTGGCTGTTAAGAATAAAGCCTTTTTGTTTTCTAACAAGTTTTATTTGTTGTATGTGGACATATTTTTTCATTTCTGCTGCTGCTAAGTCGCGTCAGTCGTGTCCGACTCTGTGCGACCCCATAGGCGGCAGCCCACCAGGCTCCCCCGTCCCTGGGATTCTCCAGGCAAGGACACTGGAGTGGGTTGCCATTTCCTTCTCCAATGCATGAAAGTGAAAAGTGAAAGTGAAGTCGCTCAGTCGTGTCCGACTCCTAGCAACCCCATGGGCTGCAACGCACCAGGCTCCTCCGTCCATGGGATTTTCCAGGCAAGAGTGCTGGAGTGGGGTGCCATTGCCTTCTCCTGGGGTGGCTGCAGCAGTTATTAAAATAAGAAAACAATGAAGTTTGCTGCATCTGTTGATTCTCCCTTCATGAGTGCTTCCTCTGCAGCATTCAATACTGTTTGATAGCATTTTAACCACAGTAGAGCTTCTTTCAAAATTTAAATAAGTTCTCTCAAACCCTGCCCCTGCTAATGTTATACATCCTTTGTTATAATTTCAACATCTTCATAACATCTTATTCAGGAGTAGTTTTCATCTCAATTAATTATTTTCTTTGCTCATCCATAAGAAGGAAATCCTCATCTGTACAAATTTCATCCTGAGATTGCAGGATTTCAGTTTCATCTTCAGGCTCCGCTTCTAATTCTAGTTCTCTTTCTGTTTCCACTTCACCTCTAGGTACTTCCTTCACTAAAGTCTTGAGTTCCTGCAAGTCATCCGTAAGGGCTGGGATGAACTACTTCCACATTCCTGCTAATGTTGATATTCTGACCTCTTCCCATGAATCTAAAATGCAACTACTGGCATCTAGAAGAGTGAATCCTTTTCAGAAAGTTTTCAGTTTACTTTATCCAAATCCAACAGAGAAGTCACTATCTGAGGCAGCTGTAGTTTAATGAAATATATTTCTTAAATAAAAAGACTTGAAAATCAAAATTACTCCTTGATTTATAACCTGCAGAATGAGTGTTGTGTTAGTAGGCATGAAAACAACATGCATCTTATTGTACATCTCCACTAGAGATTTTGGGTGTCATATGCATTGTAAACAAGCAATATATTTCAAAAGAAATCTTTTATTGCTGAAGAGTAGGCCACAACAGTGGGCTTAAAGTATTCAGTAAACCATGTTGTCAACAGATATGTTATCATCCAGGCTTTGGTATTCCATTTATAGAGCACAAGCAGAGTAGAGTTAGCATAATTCCTAAGGGATCCAAAACTTTCAGGAAGGTAACTGAGTATTGACTTCATCTTAAAATCACTAGCTGCCTTAACTCCTTTAAGACAGTCAGCCTGTTCTTTTTAAGCTTTGAAGCCAGGCATTAACTTCTCCTCTCTGGTTATGAAGATCTTCTTTTATAGCAGGCTGTTTGTCCAATGAAAAATATATGTTTATCATAGCCACTTTCCTTAATTATCTTAGCTAGATCTTTTAGATGGCTCATTGCAGATTCTACATCAACACTTGCTGCTTCACTTTGCACTTTTATGTTATGAAGATGGCTTCTTTCGTTAATCCTTATGAAACAACCTCTTCTAGCTTCAGTCTTTGTTTCTGCAGCTTCCTTATCACTCTCTGCCCTCATAGACTTGAAAAGAATTAAAGCCTTGCTCTGGATTAGGCTTTAGCTTAGGGAGATGTTGTGGTTGGCTTGATTTTCTATCCAGACCACTAAAACCTTCTCCATATTAGCAATGAGGTTGTTTAGCTTTCTTATCATTTCTGTGTTTACTAAAGTAGCACTTTCGACTTCCTTAAAGAGCTTTCTCTTCACATTCAAACTTGGCTAACTGGTGCAAGAGGCCTAGTTTTCAGCCTGTCTAGGCTTCCAACAAGCCTCACTAAGCTTAATCATTTCTAGCCTTTGATTTAAAGTTAGAGACATGTGACTCTTTCTGTTACTTGAACACGTAGAGGCTGCTGTGAGGTTATTAATTGGCCTAATTACAATGTAGTTTTGTTTCAGAAAAGAGGGAAGGCTAAGGAGAGAGGGAGGTATGGGGGAAATAGCCAATGAATGGAGTAGTCAGAACTTCAATTCAGTTCAGTCGCTCAGTCATGTCCGACTCCCTGTGACCCCATGAACCACAGCACACCAGGCCTCCCTGTCCATCACCAACTCCCGGAGTCCATCCAAACCCATGTCCATCGAGTCGATGATGCCATCCAACCATCTCATCCTCTGTCATCCACTTCTCCTCCTGCCCTCAGTCTTTCCCAGCATCAGGGTCTTTTCCAATAAGTCAGTTCTTTGCATCAGGTGGCCAAAGTATTGGAGTTTCAGCTTCACCATCAGTCCTACCAATGAACACCCAGGACTGGTCTCCTTTAGGATGGACTGGTTGGATCTCCTTGCAGTCCAAGGGACTATCAAGAGTCTTCTCCAATACCACAGTTCAAAAGCATCAATTCTTTGGCGCTCAGCTTTCTTTATAGTCCAACTCTGACATCCATACATGACCACTGGAAAAACCGTAGCCTTGATTAGACAAATGTTTGTTGGCAAAGTAATGTCTCTGCTTCTTAATATGCTGTCTAGGTTGGTCATAACCTTCCTTCCAAGGAGTAAACGTCTTTTAATTTCACGGCTGCAATCACCATCTGCAGTGTTTTGGGGGCCCAGAAAAATAAAGTCAGCCACTGTTTCCACTGTATCCCCATCTATCTGCCATGAAGTGATGGGATCAGATGCCATAATCTTAGTTTTCTGAATGTTGAGCTTTAAGCCAACTTTTTCACTCTCCTCTTTCACTTTCATCAAGAGGCTCTTTAGTTCTTCACTTTTTATGGGTGGTGTTATCTGCATATCTGAGGTTATTGATATTTCTCCCAGCAGTCTTGATTCCAGCTTGTGCTTCCTCCAGCCCAGTGTTTCTCATGATGTACTCTGCATACAAGTTAAATAAGCAGGGTGAGAATATACAGCCTTGACGTACTCCTTTTCCTATTTGGAACGAGTCTGTTGTTCCATGTAAAGTTCTGTTGCTTCCTGACCTGCATACAGGTTTCTCAAGAGTCAGAACTTACATAATGTTTAAAAATTAAGCTTGCCATCTTATATGGTCATGATTCCTGGTGCCCCTAAACAATTATAATAGTAATATCAAAGATTGCTGATCACAGGTTATCATATCAAATATAATAAAAACATAAAAGTTTGAAATACTGTGAGAATTATCAAAATGTGATGCAGAGACAGGAAGTGAGCAAATGCTGTTGGAAAACCGGAGCTGATAGACTTGCTTGAGGCAGAGTTTCCACCAATCTTCAATTTGTAAAAAGGACAATATTTGTGAAGCACAATAAAGCAAAGTGTATAAAAAAGTTATGCCTATAGTCTCTCTATATTCTTACTGTATGTAACACATATCTTAATAAATATATTGTTTTGTGGCCTACAATATAGGCTACCTCAGTCAATATTCCAGTATACCTAAAAAGGATATGGATCTGGTGTTGACGATAGGATTGGTGGTGTCCTATAAATGTAATTAAACTCAAGTTGGTTTGTAATATTGTTCACATCTACTTTACTGTAATTTTTTTGTCTTTTTAAACTATTAATTTCTGAGGCAGGAGTGTAAAAATTTCCAAACAATTGATTCCATTTGTTCACTTGTTGTTTTTTTTTTCATTTATAGCAGTTGTTATATCATTTATTTTGAAGTTCTGGTAATAGGTACATAGATATATTTATCGATATGTTTAGTCCTTTTATCTCTGATACAGTTCTTAACCTGAAATCTACTCTACCTAATATTAATATAGTCACTTCACCTTTCATTTAGTTAGAGGTTGAACAGTATATCTTTTTTATTTAGTCTATATATGTTTTAGTGATTAAATTATACCTCTGGTTAATAGCATATAACAGGTTCTTGATTATTTTTTTCTAGTGTTATAGTCTCTTTCTTTAATTGCAATGTTTGGATCATTACATTTAATGTGATTACTGATAAGCTTATATTCAAACCTGTCATCCTGCTACTTGTTTGCTAGCTAACCAAACTATATTTACTCCAATTTTCTTCTTTTTCTCTTATTTTAAATTAATTGGATATTCTTTAAAATTCCATTTTACCCACACTGTAGACTTATAAGTTTTACTTCTTTCTTTTTGTTTTCTAGTAATTGCTCTAGAGATACAGAATATATCTTAAACCTATCACATTCTATCTGTGAATAATAGATGACACTTCATGTAAAATATAAGAATACTTCAAGCATATATATCCATCCCTTCTTAGTTGTTTTCTTGTTTTTATACATTTTATTCCCACGTATTTAACGGACCCCATGATATATTGTTGTTATTTTTGCATTAAATACTTTATTAATTTTTAAAGCATCTTCATTTTTCAAAGTTTTTTTGATTTTCAGAACTTCCTGGTAGATTTGATGAGAATGTGACTTTGATGCAGTGTTTTATATACGACCAATTGCTTAAGAGTGAGATGATATTAAAATTCTTCTTCTTTATTGTCTTTTGGATATATTAGTATGAGAGTGGTGCATTTAAATTTTCTAAAATAATAGTAAAATTGTCTATTTTCATTGTGTTTTTGTCAAATTTTGAAACTTGGTTTGAACTTTTTTCCAGTGTTATAATCTCTGTCTTAAATTGCAATGCTTCAATCATTATATTTAATGGAGTTATTGTACATGGTGACCTCACTATGTTCACATCCTGGTGAGTTTAATCTGATATATATTTTTTTAATTGATGTGGTTATGAGAATATAGAAAAATGTAACATTCCTACCATGTTGGGAATGTAAACTGGTGAAGCAACTGTGGAAAACAGTATGGAGGTTCATAAAAATATTAAATATTGAATTACCATATGATCTAGTGATTCTCTTTCTGGGAGGTTTGCCAAAGGAAATACAAATATTAATTTAAAATACATGAAATCCTATGTTTCCAAGGCAAAACATTCAATATCACAGTAATGCAAGTCTATGCCCCAACCACTAATGTAGAAGAAGCTGGAATTGAATGGTTCTACAAAGACCTACAAGACCTTCTAAAACTAACACCAAAAAAAAAAAAAAAAGATGTCCTTTCAGCATAGGAAACTAGAATACAAAAGTAGTAAGGCAATAGATACCTGGAGTAACAGGCAGGTTTGGCCTTGGAGCACAGAATGAAACAGGGCAAAGGCTAACAGATCTTTGCCAAGAGAACACACTAGTCATAGGACACACCCTCTTCCAACAGCAAAAGAGATGACTCTACACATGGACATACCAGATGGTCAATACCAAAATCAGATTGAATATATTCTTTGGATCTGAAGATGGAGAAGCTCTACATAGTCAGCAAAAACAGTACCGGGAGCTGACTGTGGCTCTGATCATGAACTCCTTATTGCAAAATTCAGACTTAAATTGAAGAAAGTAGGGGAAAGAAACTAGGCCATTCATGTATGACCTAAATCAAATCCTTTACGATTATACTGTGGAAGTGACAAACAGATTCAAGGGGTTAGATCTGGTAGACAGACTGCCTGAAGAACCAGGGACAGAGGTTTGTAACATTGTACAGGAAGCTGTGATCAAAACCATACCAAATAAAAACAAAAGCAAAATGGTTGTTTGAGAAGGTCTTACAAATAGCTGAGCAAAGAAGAGAAGGAAAAGCAAAAGAGAAAAGGAAAGATATACCCATATGAATGCAGAGTTCCAAAGAAAAACAAGGAGAGAGAAGAAAGCTTTCCTAAGTGAACAGTGGAAATAAATAGAGGAAAACAATAGAATGTAAAGACTAGAGATCTCTTCAAGAAAATTAGAGATACCAAGGGAATACCTCATGCAAAGTTGGGCACAATAAACGACAGAAACAGTATGGACCTAACAGCAGAAGATATTAGGAAGAGGTGGCAAGAATACACAGAAGAACTGTACAAAAAGGATCCTAATGTCCTGGATAACCACAATGATGTGATCACTCACTTAGAGCCAGACATCCTGGAGTATGAAGTCAAGTGGGCCTTAGGAAGCATCATGATGAACAAAGCTAGTGGAGGTGATGGAATTCCAGTTGAGCTATTTCAAATCCTAAAGGATGATGCTGTCAAAGTGCTACACTCAATATGCCAGCAAATTTGGAAAACTCAGCAGTGGCCACAGGACTGGAAAAGGTCAGTTTTCATTCCAACCTCAAAGAAAGGCAATGCCAAAGAATGCTCAAGCTACTGCACAATTGCACACATTTCACACGCTAGCAAGGTAATGCTCAAAATTCTTCAAGCTAGGGTTCAACAGTACATGAACTGAAAACTTCCAGATGTACAACCTGGATTTAGAAAAGGCAGAGGAACCAGAGATCAAATTGCCAATATTTGTTGGATCATATAAAAAGCAAGAGAATGCCAGAAAAAAAATCTGCTTCGTTGACTATGCTTAAGCCTTTGATTGTGTGGATCACAACAAACTGCTGAAAATTCTTAAAAAGATAGGAATACCAGATCATGTTTCCTGCCTCCTGAAAAACTTGTACACAGGTCAAGTAGCAACAGAACTGGACATGGAACAATGGACTGGTTCCAAATTGGGAAAGGAGTATGTCAAGGCTTGTATATTGTCACCTTGTTTATTTACCTTTTATGCAGAGTACCTCATGCAAAATGCTGGACTGGGTGAAGCAAAAGCTGAAATCAGGATTGATAGGAGAAATAGCAATAACCTCAGATATGCAGATGACACCACCCTTCTGGCAGAGAGCAAAGAGAAACTAAAGAGCCTCTGATGAAGGTGAAAGAGGAGAATGAAAAAGCTGGCTTAAAACTCAACATTCAAAAAACTAAGATCAAGGCATCTGGTTCCATAACTTCATTGCAAACAGATGGGGAAACGATGGAAACTGTGACAGACTTCATATTCTTGGGCTTCAAAGTCACTGCAATTGATGACTGAAGCCATGAAATTAAAAGACACTTGCTCCTTGGAAGAAAAGCTATGACAAATCTAGACAGTGTATTAAAAAGCAGAGACATCAATTGCCTACAAAGGTCTGTATAATCAAAGCTATGGTTTTCCAGTAGTCATGTATGGATGTGAGAGTTGTACCATAAAGAAGGCCGAGTGCTGAAAATTGATGCTTTTGAACTGTAATGTTGGAGAAGACTCTTGAGAGTCTCTTGGACTGCAAGGAGATCAAAGTAGTCAATCCTGAAGGAAATCTATCCTGAATATTCATTGGAAGGATTGATGCTGAAGCTGAAGCTCCAATACTTTGACCAACTGATGCCAATAGCTGACTCATTGGAAAAGACCTTGGTGTTAGGAAAGATTAATGGCAAGAGGAGAAGGGGACGACAGAAGACAAGATGGTTGGATGGCATCACTGACTCAATGGACATGAGTTTGAACAAACCCAGGTAGACAGTGAAGGACAGGGAAGCCTGGCGTGCTGCAGTCCACGGGGTTGCAGAGTCGACACGACTGAGCAACTGAACAACAAGAGCTACAACGTTAAAAGCATCATTATTCACAATAGTCAAAATAGGAAGTAACCTAAGAACCCGAACCCGTCTATAGATGATTAGGTAAGAAAGATGTGGTATTTGCATACAATGGAATACTCATCAGCCATAAAAAAAGAATGATACCTTCCTAAATGTGACAACATAGAGGGAATTATACTAGGTAAAATAACTCTGAGAAAGACATATATTGTATTATCTCACTTATATGTAGAATCTGAAAAGCATTATGAATTAACGTAAAACACAAACAGAATTATAGATACAGATAAAACAGATGATTGCTCTGGGTGGGAGATGATGAGTGAAATTGGTGAAGGAAATTAAGAGGTATATACATATAAACTCCCAGTTACAAAATAAATAAATGAGTCAATGGGATATAATGTACAGAATGGATCATTTTGTAATGTATAGAAATATCAAATCACTTTAATTTACACCAGTAACTTAAATACTTACAATTACACTTCAAAAAACAAAAAAGCAACAAACTTAGCAGATGTGTGGTTATGAAACACAGGGTTAGGGGAGGGAAAATAGAATGAAAGTGGTCAAAGGTCCAAACTTCTATCCATAAGATAAATTAAGAACTAAGGATGTAATTACATTGAATGTTTGCTTTGGAGACGAACAGAGATCATTCTGTCATTTTTGAGATTGCATCCAAGTACTGTATTTCAGACTCTTTTGTTGACTATTATGGCTACTCCATTCCTTCTAAGGGATTCTTGCCCACATTAGTAGATATAATGGGCATCTGAGTTAAATTCACCCATTCCAGTCCATTTTAGTTTTCTGATTCCTAAAATGTCGATGTTCACTCTTGTGCAACTGTGCAAAAGTATGAGCATTCTTTGGCATTGCCTTTCTTTGGGATTGGAATGAAAACTGACCTTTTCCAGTCCTGTGGCCACCGCTGAGTTTTCCAAATTTGCTGGCATATTGAGTGTAGCCCTTTCACAGCATCATATTTTGGGATTTGAAATAGCTCAACTGGTACTCCATCACCTCACTAGCTTTGTTCGTAGTGATGCTTCCTAAGGCCCACTTGACTTCACATTCCAGGATGTCTGGCTCTAGGTGAGTGATTACATCTTTGTGACTATCCGGGTCATGAAGATCTTTTTTGTACAGTTTTTCTGTGTATTCTTGCCTCCTCTTCCTAATATCTTCTGCTTCTCTTAGGTCCCTACTGTTTCTGTCCTTTATTGAGCCCATTTGTGTGAAATTTTCCCTTGGTATCTCTAATTTTCTTGAAGAGATCTCTAGTCTTTCCCATTCTGTTGCTTTCCTCTATTTCTTTGCATTGATCACTGAGGAAGGCTTTCTTATCTCCCCTTGCTATTCTTTGGAACTCTGCATTCAAATGGATACATCTTTCCTTTTCTCCATGGCTTTTCACTTCTCGTCTTTTCACAGCTATTTGTAAGACCTCCTCAGACAGCCATTTTGCTTTTTTGCATTTCTTTTTCTTGGGGATGATCTTGATCCCTCTTTCCTGTACAATGTCACGAACCTCTGTCCATAGTTCATCAGGCACTCTGTCTATCAGATCTAGTCCCTTAAATCTAATTCTCACTTCCACCGTATAATCATAAGGGATTTGATTTAGGTCATACCTGAATGGTCTAGTGGTTTTCCCCCTTTCTTCAATTTCAATCTGAATTTGGCAATAAGGAGTTCATGATCTGAGCCACAGTCAGCTCCCAGTCTTGTTTTTGCTGACTGTATAGAGCTTCTCCACCTTTGGCTGCAAAGAATATAATCAATCTGATTTTGGTGTTGACCATCTGGTAATGTCCATGTGTAGAGTCTTCTCTTGTGTTGTTGGAAGAGGGTGTTTGCTGTGACCAGTACATTCTCTTGGGAAAACTCTTTTAGCCTTTGCCCTGCTTCATTCTGTACTCCAAGGCCAAATTTTCCTGTTACTCCAGGTGTTTCTTGACTTCCTACTTTTTCATTCCAGTTTCCTATAATGAAAAGGACATCTTTTTTGGGTGTTAGTTCTAAAAGGTCTTGTAGGTCTTCATAGAACCATTCATCTTCAGCTTCTTCAGTGATACTGGTCAGGGCATACTTGGATTAATGTGATATTGAATGGTTTGCCTTGGAAACAAACAGAGGTCATTCTGTCGTTTCAGAGATTGCATCCAAGTACTGCATTCCTGACTCTTGTTGACTATGATGGCTACACCATTTCTTCTAAGGGGTTCCTGCCCACAGTAGTAGACATAATGGTCATCTGAATTAAATTCACCCATATCAGTCCATTTTATGTCACTTTTTCCTAGAATGTCGATGTTCACTCTTGCCATCTCCTGTTTGACCTCTTCCATGCCTTGAGTCATGGACCTAACATTCCAAGTTCTTACTCAATATTGCTCTTTACAGCATTGAACTTTGCTTCTATCACCAGTCACAATCACAACTGGGTGTTGTTTTTGCTTTGGCTCCATCCCTTCATTCTTTCTGGAGTTATTTCTCCACTGATCTCCAGTAGCATACTGAGCACCTACTGCCCTGGGGAGTTTATCTTTCAGTGTCCTATCTTTTTGCCTTTTCTTACTGTTCATGGGATTCTCAAGGCAAGAAAACTGAAGTGGTTTGCCATTCCCATTTCCAGTTGACTTGTGCAGCGCAGGAGAGGTGGCTGCACTGGCCGAGAAGAAATACCCCACGTCCAAGGTCAGGAGCAGAGGCCAAGAGGAGATACCACATGTCCAAGGTAACGAGCAGAGGCTGTGCTTGCTGGAGCAGCCATAAAGAGAAACCCCATGTCCAAGGTAATGGAAACCCAAGTAAGACAGGAGGCGCTAAGAGAGGGCATCAGAGGGCAGACAGACTGAAACCAAAATCACAGAAAACTAGCCAATCTGATCACATGGACCCAGCCTTGTCTAACTCAATGAAACTAAGCCAAGCTGTGCGGGGCTACCCAATATAATTAACACTGCTATATGTTATATATGAAAGTTCTTAAGAAAGTAAATCCTATGAGTTCTCATCACAGGAACTTTTTTTCTTTTTGTATCTATAAAAAACAATGCATGTTTAGTAAATTTATTCTGGTGATCATTTCACATTATATGTAAACCAAATCATTATGCTTACATCTTAAATTATACAGTGGTGTTTGTCAATTAAGAAAATAAAACTAAAAATCAAATAAACTTAATGTGGTAACAAAATATTTGAATTTATATTTAATTTAGCTCTTGCTGCAGTTTTACATTTTCCTATATTTATGGATTTTTAAAAATTTTTAACCTCTTGAATTGATTGATATTCCTCTTACAACCTTTTCATTCTCCTTTTATCCACATTATTATTTTGGAAATTGTATTTTTCTTTTTCCAGAAAAGCTCAATATATGCCTTAACCACACAAATTCTAAAGTTAATATTTTACCTTTATGTCAAATAATGTAGCTACTTTAGAACTGTTCTTTAATTCAAACACACCTTTGGTGGCTTTTATATTATTGTGATCCAGGTTTTTAATTTTATCTTTCTTTTATCTGTAAAAAGAATATGACTTTGATGCTGCTTTATACAGTCAATGTCTGTTTATAGACATAAAATTTGCCCTATTTTTTGGTTCATGGCTTGCTTTTTTACTTTCTTTCAAAAGTCATTTCTTTCTTGATTTTTTAGGTGTATTTTGTCAGTATTAAAACCTCTCAGTGTTAGTTTGTCCATTAATTACTATCATGTAAGATTTCTGGGTATACAAGTTCCTCAGGACTACTTTAACAAAGTACCACAAACTAAGCGGTTTGAAACAACAGAAATCTATTGTTTCCCAATTGGATTGCCTAAAAATCTGAAATCTGTAAAAGGAATCCACTTTTTTTCCTCTACCTGTTGGTGGTTTACCTACAATCACTGGCCTCCCTTACACTGAAGTTGCCAGACTTAAATTTCTATCAACATCATCCCATGGCCTTCTCTCTTACATGTTTTTGTTTCTTCCCCCACTGTTTAGGAAAACACCAATAACACTGGATTAGATTAAGTACCCACCTAACACCAGGATGACCTCATCTTAACTTTATTAATTAGCCAAGGTCTCTATTTCCAAATAAGGTCGCATTCTGGGTGATAGGATTTTAATATCTGGTTTAGGGGGACACAGTACAGCTCACAACACCAAGTAGAGAATTCTGATGAACAATTTTTTTTCCACCAAATTTTGAATATAAAATCCACTTTCTTATTTCTATTGTTGCTGTTTAAAAAGTTGACTCTTGTTTCTCTTGTCATTCATTTCTAGTTTATTTCTGTATTTTTTTCGTACAGCTCCATTTCAGATTATTTTTCTGTTATTACTTTTCTACAGTTTGCCAATAATTTGTATAGATATAGACCTTTCCATGTTTTTTCAACTCAGGATTGGATTGGCTTCCTGAGCCCAAGAATGCTTAAATTGTATTAATTCAGGAAAATTCACACCACATACTGTTTTAGAAAATATCTCTCTCCAGTTGTCTCCTAACTTCCCTGGAGCTCTGGTTAGAGGTGTTTTAAAATTTGTCCTTCTCTTTTACAATATTATTTAACCCTCTAATCCAATATTCTCTTGCTCCAAATCATCATGTCTTATCATATGTTCCCAGGGCATTTTTTTTTTTTTTCTGCTAAGAATGTGTACTTTTTAAATTACCTTTGGCCTATAACAAATACCCTTAATTTTGTACTTGTATATGTATTTACATACACATGTGTATATATATATGTATGCTTATGTGTATGTAAACATTACACACACACAGTGACAATAGTTTTAATCTGCATATTTAGTGGTGCTTGATGGTATGGGTTTCTACAGACATCTAGTTTGTCAAATTGTAGGAAATAGAAGCTTGGGACTCAACACAGGTCTATAATAAAGATCAGTTTAATATGAAAAAAATAATAGTTTTTACTACAACATGGATCACAATAAACTGTGGAAAATTCTGAAAGAGATGGGAATCCCAGAACATTTGACCTGCCTCTTGAGAAACCTCTATGTAGGTCAGGAAGCAACAGTTAGAACTGGACATGGACCAACAGACTGGTTCCAAATAGGAAAAGGAATACGTCAAGGCTGTATATTGTCACCCTGCTTGTTTAACTTATATGCAGAGTACATCATGAGAAACGCTGGACTGGAAGAAACACAAGCTGGAATCAAGATTGCCAGAAGAAATATCAATAACCTCAGATATTCAGATGACACCACCCTTATGGCAGAAAGTGAAGAGGACCTAAAAAGCCTCTTGATCAAAGTGAAAGAGGAGAGTGAAAAAGTTGGCTTAAAGCTAACATTCAGAAAATGAAGATCATGGCATCTGGTCCCATCACTTCATGGGAAATAGATGGGGAAACAGTGGAAAGAGTGTCAGATTTTATTTTTGGGGGCTCCAAAATCACTGCAGATTGTGATTGCAGCCATGAAATTAAAAGACACTTACTCCTTGGAAGGAAATTTATGACCAACGTAGACAGCATATTCAAAAGCAGAGATATTACTTTACCAACAAAGGTCCATCTAGTCAAGGCTATGGTTTTTCCAGTGGTCGTGTATGGATGTGAGAATTGGACTGTGAAGAAAGCTGAGTGCCGAAGAATTGATGCTTTTGAACTGTGGTGTTGGAGAAGACTCTTGAGAGTCCCTTGGACTGCAAGGAGATCCAACCAGTCCATCCTAAAGGAAGACCAGTCCTGGATGTTCATTGGAAGGACTGGTGCTGAAGCTGAAACTCCAATACTTTGGCCACCTCATGCAAAGAGTTGACTCATTGGAAAAGACCCTGATGTTGGGAGGGATTGGGGGCAGGAGGAGAAGAGGACAATGGAGGATGAGATGGCTGGATGGCATCACCAATTCGATGCACATGAGTTTGGGTGAACTCTGGGATTTAGTGATGGACAGGGAGGCCTGGCGTGCTGCAGTTCATGGGGTCACAAAGAGCCGGACACGACTGAGCGACTGAACTGAACTGATAGAGGAGACATCTGCAATCTAAATGACAAAATATAAATTATATTTAAGTGATCTAAAAGTATAGTATATGAAGTAAAATGACAATAAATTAAATTTATTATTTTCATCAATAAGAAAGAATTTTGATATAAAATATCTTGACATGGCATGCCATGTCTTGTCATGGCAAAACTGAAAAATTTTGGAAACAGACTACTGCTGAGATATTTATTCAGGCCAAACATAAAATAATCTTCATATCCTACTTAAGAGCTGATATAAACAACATTTTTATCTTCTGAAATTAGTCTCTAATTCAAAATACTATTTGTTCTTTTCCCTGTATGCAACATTCTTTTTGCTGAATTGTTGAAAACTATATATAGGTACCCATATATGCACCAGACTTACAAATAGTAGCATCATTTACAACTTTAAATAAAATGTTGTTAAATGCAATTGTATTTAGAATCCTCTTTGGTTTCTAGGCTTGCACTTAGCACTTTTCTTTCTCCTTTTAATTCTAATTACTTAAAAATAAATTCTATTAAGCATGGGAATGTGGGGTGGCTTTTTCCACAGCACACTTTAAGAGGCAGTGGTTCAGGAGACAGACAGTTCTTTCAGTTCTCATTGTCAATAAGATCAGATAAGACTCTGAATTGTACAATTGATCATGCTATAAAATCATTAACTTGCTTTTTATGTTAAATATTATCTAGGTTTTGAAGTTTTCAACTGCTAGGGGTAAAAAACTGATGTATTTTCATTTTACAAATTAAAATTGTTATAGAATTTTTTTAAAAATCTGCTCATTTAGAGAAATACTTTGCAAAATCCAGCACACTCACCTAAATAGTTAAGAGCTACATGAAGACTCTGAGTTTTGGGGTCAGAAACATAAAATACAGATTTTCAAAGGTTGATATTGTATTTTTCTATCCTTATTTTCATGTCAATTTTATAGAATTACAAAGTACTTCTATATAGTGTATTACCATTTGAAACTCTTCTACAGAATATACAAAATTAAGAGAAAGATACTATGTATGTCACAAATAATAATAACTGATATATAAAGATGCACTGTTAACCTTTTGGTAGCTTTGATAACATTAGCTTTTAGAATAATAAGAAATTCAATATTTTTCTTAGTGTTTCTAATATCTATTCTGATAATCTTAAAACTAATTGATATTATTAAATATGTCTATTGAACAATTGTATTTGAGCATATTAATCAGTTTACATAAAATAAATTAATAATCCAGCTGCATTCTGAGATCTTTTGAAACAAATTTTTATTACAGTATCTATAATGTTTGAGAGCTTCTTTCGTAAAGAATCAGCAGTAGAGAATCCACCTGCCAATGCAGGAGACACAAGTTTGATCCCTGGGTCAGGTAGATCCCTTGGAGAAGGAAATGGCAACTCACTCCAGAATGGTTTCCTGAGAAGTCCCATGGACAGAGGAGCCTGGCATGTTACAATCCATGGGGTTGCAGAGTTGGACATGATTTAGTGACTAAATAACAACATAACTTGATTTTTGCTAATATTTTATGATTTTGTTCATATCAGTAGGAGTTTAGGTGAAAATTGAAAATGTCTTCTAAAATTGTTTTTAAATATAAATAATTACTGAATTTCAACCATATATACATAAAGATTCTGAAGTATTTTTCTTTCTTGATTGGTTATATCAGCCACATACAAAGCACTCAAGTTATTTTTGATGATTTTCATGTTCTCTTTTAAAATAATGCAATTGTCTTTTATTTATAAAAATAACATTTTATTACAAAAGTCATAAATATGTATTGCATAAATCAATGGCATTTAGATTAGCAAAAATAAAGTATGACAAAACATTAAATTCTCTACCCACAAATTGTATCTTCTGATATTTTAGTGTTTATTTTTTGTATATATTCATGAGCAAACCACACAGCAACATAGCAAACATATGGCTCTATTTGATTTTCCATAAACATTTTATTTTAGATTATAGAGAAGTTGTGAAAATACTATATCTGCTTTATAATCTTGATGTTTCAATCTTTAACCTCTTTCTTTGCATTTCAGTAAGTTATTTCATTTAATATATACAATAGTCTGTATTAACATTTCCTGAAGTATCATCCCAGACTAGGCTCTGCTTCTGATTGCTAGTCCCTCAAATAGCATGCAATCTAATAAATCCTCTTTTCATGAGGAGACTAGACCAGATTTCCCACAGAATGTTCTACCTCTGAATTTGTATGCATGCTTGTTTTGCTTTCTTTTTTGATTCCAGTTGATTCATTTTTTGTTGATAATCCATGGTATGGCTTGAATAAAACACTTGTTCTGGAATCAGGGAAACTGGGTTTTTCTTTTGACTTTCTTGATGAATGTGACATTAAGTCACTTAACCTTTCTGTGCCTCATTATGTTCACCTGTTTTTAAAAAATGTATTATTGAATTAAAAGGTTTTTTCCAAATTTTCTGGCTTCTATAGAGATAACTAAATCTGTGCCTATATTGTAATCAGCTTTGAAGTTGCTTATTCAAGAGAAACATTTTTATACAGGACTATTAAATGCAACTGACATTTTGGATATAATAAAAATGGGTGTTGATCACTGTGATAGCAATTAATCAGTTAAATTTTTATGATAATCATTATCCTTATTGCCACTAAATTACTCCTGATGATATACTTTACATGAATTTATCTTATTTATCAATTTTTTAAAGTAATCATTAAAATACTTACTATGTATTTAATGAAAGTCAAGATGTAACTTAGCCAACAAGCAAGAGTCTTTCATTAGTGTTAATTAAGGATGAATACTAAGTATTCTGACACATGTGACATTTTATATTTTAAAATACTTAAATTATGAACTATTTTTGGTAAAATTTACTCTTTAAAATTTAATCGTTCATATTATCTTGTAAAATTATTTTTATTAGACCATATAAACCGTAGTTAATACTCCAATAGCACAATAATAGGACAGATTTGCATGCCAGGCAGCACATGAACAGAATGGAATATATTTGACTAAAGGGGCCTTATAAAAAGATATGATATTAATGTAAATCAATTTTATTGGAATAATTTTAGATTTAAAAAAGAGCTACAAAAATAGTATACAGGGTTATACTATATGTATACTCTGCTTCCTCTGGTATTAACATCTTACATACCCAGTATATATTTCCCAAAACTTAAATGATAACATTAGTTCAATACTATTAACTAAATTACAGACTCTATTCAGATTTCCAGTTTTTGTTCAGTGTAATTTTCTCTACCAATGACCAAACCAAGGTATTACACTGCATTTAGCTGTCCTGTCTCCTTGGTCTTCTCCAGTTTGTGAAACTTTGTCAGCTTTACCTTAAATTTGGGCTTGTCTGATGTTTTCTCATGATTAGGCTGAAGTTAGGTCCTTTGGGAAAGAATTACATCATATCAGGTGCTACATAACATCAATCTGGTGTATTAATAGTTTTATATTATACTTGATCATTTGGTTAGGTCTTCAGGTTTTTCCATTGCAAATGAATATTTTTCACTTTCACTCTCTGATGAGATACTTTCAATGTCTAATGGTTTTAGTGTCAAGATATTGCTGGATTCACAAAAGGAGCTGAGAAATGTTACCTTCTTTTTCTATTTTCTCCAAAGTCTATGTAGAATTGATATTATTTCTTCATTAAATGGTAAAATTTACTAAAGAAATCATATGGGTCTGGAACTTCATTTTTTGCAAGATTTGTAACCGTAATTCAACTTTAAGAATAGTTACAGGACTATTCAAGTTATCTGTTCCTTGAGTGAGTTTTAGCAGTTTGTATATTTCTAGGTACTAGTCTAGTTAACCTAAATTTTTGAATTTATGAGCATTAAATATTTTATAGTATTCCCTTATTGTACTTTTAATATTTTGATTCAGTATTGATTACTCCTCTTTCTGCTGCTAAGTCTCTTCAGTCATGTCCGACTCTGTGCGACCCCATAGAGGGCAGCCCACAAGGCTCCCCCGTCCCTGAGGTTCTCCAGGCAGAAACACTGGAGTGGGCTGCCATTTCCTTCTCCAATGTATGAAAGTGAAAAGGGAAAGTGAAGTCTCTCAGTCATGTCTGACTCTTAGCGACCCCATGGACTTCAACCTACCAGGCTCCTCCGCTCATGGGATTTTTCCTGGCAAGAGTACTGGAGTGGGGTGCCATCGCCTTCTCCATTTCAATTTTCTCCTCTTTCATTCTCTTTCAATTTGCCTATGTTTTATTTAATAATTGTTTTCTGATATTTATCAAGTTCATAGATCTTTTCAAGGAACAATCTTTTAAATTTATTGATTATGATTTTTCTGTTTTCAATTCCATTGAAACCTACTCTTATACTTTATATCCTTCTTTCTGCTTATTTTGTATTCAAGTTTCTTTTTTCCTAGTTTCTTAAAGTTGAGTCTCAAGTTATTGTTATTCACCTTTCCTTGTTTCCAATAATAATATTTATTGGTATGTACTTTCTATTAACATTAGCTGTACTTTTCAAATTTTGATACATGGCATTTCATTTTTATTCTGTTCAAATTATTTTAAACTTATTTGAGACTCCTTATTTGATGTGTGAGCTATTTACAAATATATTATCTAATTGCTAAATTGTATATATTGTCTAGATATATTTTCTGTTATTGAATTCTCAGTTAATTCATCATGGTCTGAGAGTATACTTCATATGACTTCTACTCTTTTATGTGCTTTTGGGTGTGTTTTATGGTGGTCCAAAATATTGTCTACCTTGGAAAAAGTTTCTTCTGTATTTGAAAAGAAAGTGTGTTTTCTGTTACTGAGTGGAGTTCTTAATAAACATCTATTTAAACTAGCTATTTATAACATTGTTTAGTTCTTCTATACGTTTACTGATTTTTTGTACCCTCATTTATTACTTATCACATTAATTATTGATAAGGAGTGTTGTGTTCAACTATAGTTGTGAATTTACCTATTTCTCTCTTTAGTTCCATCAGTTTTTGTCTTGTGTATTTTGAAGATTTTTTTGGTGGGAACACTAACATTTAGGATGGTAGGTTTGGAGAATCTCCCTTTTTTCATTATTCCTCCCTCTACCTGATCATCTTCCCTATTCTGAACTTATCTTTGTCTAAAAGTAATACAATTATCTTAGCTGATTTTTGATTAATGTATGTTTGTGTTGTTAATGTATGCTGTTAATTTGGTTAATTATGTTTATTTTATTTATTTATATCCATTTATTTTTACCTATCTATTATGTCTTTGTACTGGCTGAGAGGAGCTACCCCACGTCCGAGGTCAGGTAAGGTGGCCAAGAGGAGCTACTCCACATTCAAGGTAGGAGGGGTGAACTCGTCTAAGGTAAAGGCCAGTGGCTGTGCTTTGCTGGAGCAGCCGTGAAGAGCTACCCCACGTCCAAGGTAAGAGAAACCCAAGTAAGATGATAGCTGTTGTGAAAGGACATCAGAGGGCAAACACACTGAAACCATAATCACAGAAAACTAGCCAATCTGATCACATGCACCACAGCCTTGTCTAACTCAATGAAACTAAGCCATGCCGTGTGGGGCCACCCAAGACAGGTCATGGTGGAGACTTCTGACAGAGTGTGGTCCCCTGGAGAAGGGAATGGCAAACCACTTCAGTATTCTTGCCTTGAGAATCCCATGAACAATATGAAAAGGCAAAATGATAGGATACTGAAAGAGGATCTCCCCAGGTCAGTAAGTGCCCAATATGCTACTGGAGATCAGTGGAGAAATAACTCCAGAAAGAATGAAGGGATGGAGCCAAAGCAAAAACAGTACCCAGTTGTGGATGTGACTGGTGATAGAAGCAAGGTCCGATGCTGTAAAGAGCAATATTGCATAGGAACCTGGAATGTTAGTTCCATGAATCAAGGCAAATTGGAAGTGGTCAAACAAGAGATGGCAAGAGTGAATGTTGACATTCTAGGAATCAGTGAACTAAAATGGACTGGAATGGGCGAATTTAACTCAGATAACCATTATATCTACTACTGTGGGCAGGACCCCTTAGAAGAAATGGAGTAGCCATCATGGTCAGCAAAAGAGTCCAAAACGCAGTACTTGCATGCAATCTCAAACACAACAGAATGATCTCTATTGTTTCCAAGGCAAACCATTCAATATCATGATAATTCAAGCCTATGTCCCAACCAGTAATGCTGTAGAAGCTGAAATTGAACAGTTGTATGACCTACAAGACCTTTTAGAACTAACACCCAAAAAAGATATCCTTTTCATTATAAGGGACTGGAATGCAAAAGTAGAAAGGCAAGAAACACCAGGAGTAACTCACAAATTTGGCCTTGGAGTACAGAATGAAACAGGGCAAAGGCTAAAAGAGTTTTGCCAAGATAATTCACTGGTCATAGCAAACACCCTCTTCCAACAACACAAGAGAAGACTCTGCACATGGACATCACCAGATGGTCAATACTGAAATCAGACTGATTATATTCGTTGCAGCCAAAGATGGAGAAACTCTATACAGTCAGCAAAAACAAGACCAGGAGCTGACTGTGGCTCAGATCATGAACTCCTTATTACCAAATTGAGACTTAAATTGAAGAAAGTAGGGAAAACCACTAGACCATTCAGGTATGACCTAAATAAAACCCCTTATGATTATACAGTGAAAGTGAGAAATAGATTTAAGGGACTAGATCTGATAGATAGAGTGCCTGATGAACTATGGACAGAGGATCGTGACACTGTACAGGAGACAGGGATCAAGACCATCCCCGTGGAAAAGAAATGCAAAAAAGCAAAATGGCTGTCTGAGGAGGCCTTATAAATAGCTGTGAAAAGAAGAGAAGCAAAAAGCAAAGGAGAAAAGGAAAGATATGAGCATCTGAATGCAGAGTTCCAAAGATTGGCAAGGAGAGATAAGAAAACCTTCCTCAGCGACTGATGCAAAGAAATAGAGGAAAACAACAGAATGGGAAACACTAGAGATCTCTTCAAGAAACTTAGAGATACCAAGGGAACATATGCAAAGATGGACTCGATAAAGGACAGACATGGTATGGACCTAACAGAAGCAGAAGATATTAAGAAAAGGTGGCAAGAATACACAGAAGAATTGTACAAAAAAGAGCTTCACGACCCAGATAATCACAATGGTGTGATCACTCACCTAGAGCCAGACATCCTGGGATGTGAAGTCAAGTGGGCCTTAGAAAGCATCACTACAAACAAAGCTAGTGGAGGTGATGGAATTCCAGTTGAGCTATTTCAAATCCTGAAAGATGATGCTGTGAAAGTGCTGCACTCAATATGCCAGCAAATTTGGAAAACTCAGCAGTGGCCACAGGACTGGAAAAGGTCAGTTTTCATTCCAATCCCAAAGAAAGGCATGCCAAAGAATGCTCAAACTACCACACAATTGCACTCATCTCACACGCTAACAAAGTAATGCTCAAAATTCTCCAAGCCAGGCCTCAGCAGTACAGGAACTGTGAACTTCCAGATATTCAAGCTGGTTTTAGAAAAGGCAGAGGAACCAGAGATCAAATTGCCAACATCTGCTGGATCATGGAAAAAGGAAGAGAGTTCCAGAAAAACATCTATTTCTGCTTTATTGACTATGCCAAAGCCTTTGACTGTGTGGATCACAATAAACTGTGGAAAGTTCTGAAAGAGATGGGAATACCAGACCACCTGACCTGCCTCTTGAGAAACCTGTATGCAGGTCACGAAGCAACAGTTAGAACTGGACATGGAACAACAGACTGGTTCCAAATAGGAAAAGGAGTACATCAAGGCTGTATATTGTCACCCTGCTTATTTAACTTATATGCAGAGTACATCATGAGAAATGCTGGGCTGGAAGAAGCACAGCTGGAATCAAGATTGCCGGGAGAAATATCAATAACCTCAGATATGCAGATGACACCACCCTTATGGCAGAAAGTGAAGAGGAACTAAAATGTCTCTTGATGAAAGTGAAAGAGGCAAGTGAAAAAGTTGGCTTAAAGCTCAACATTCAGAAAACTAAGATCATGGCATCTGGTCCCATCACTTCATGGGAAATAGATGGGGAAACAGTGGAAAGTGTCAGACTTTAATTTTTTGGGCTCCAAAATCACTGCAGATGGTGATTGCAGCCGTGAAATTAAAGACATTTATTCCGTGGAAGGAAAGTTATGACCAACCTAGATAGCATATTAAAAAGCAGAGACATTACTTTTCCAACAAAGGTCCATGTAGTCAAGGCTATGGTTTTTCCAGTGGTATGTATGGATGCGAGAGTTGGACTGTGAAGAAAGCTGAGCCCCAAAGAATTGATGCTTTTGAACTGTGGTATTGGAGAAAACTCTTGAGAGTCTCTAGGACTTCTAGAAGATCCAACCAGTCCATCCTAAAGGAGGTCAGTCCTGGGTGTTATTGGAAGGACTGATGCTGAAGCTTAACCTCCAGTATTTTGGCCACCTGATACGAAGTGTTGACTCATTGGAAAAGACTGTGATGCTGGGAGGAATTGGGAGCAGGAGGAGAAAGGGATGACAGAGGATGAAATGGCTGGATGGCATCACTGACTAGATGGACATGAGATTGGGTAAACTCCGGGAGTTGGTGTTGGACAGGGAGGCCTGGCGTGCTGTGATTCATGGGATCGCAGAGAGTCGGACACAACTGAGTGACTGAACTGAACTGAATTATGTTTTGTATTTAAAGTAGTTTCTTATAAACAATCTTGAGTTATGTCTTTTTCCTCAAGCTTACAATTCTCAGTTGTGTGTGTTAAAATCATTCATATTTAACATTATTATGTTTGTGCTCACACTCAGTCGCTCAGTCACGTCCTACTCTTCGTGACCCCTATGGACTCTCATCCATCAGGTTCCTCTGTTCATGAGATTTTCCAGGGAAGAATACTAGAGTGGGCTGCCATTCCCTTCTCCAGAGGATCTCCTCGACTCACGGATTGAAACTGTGTATCCTGTATCTCCTGCGTTGATAGGCAGATACTTTACCACTGAGCCACCTGTGAAACCTAATAAAATTATGGATATAGTTAAATATAGTACACCATCTTGTTACCTGTTTTACATGTATCCATCTTTTCTTTGTGTTCTTACCTCTTTTTCTGCCTCCCTTTGTGTTAAGATTTTTTAAAATAGTTTCCACTTTTTTTATTAAATTTACTTTTTCAGGCATTTTTCTAGTGGTTTCCCAAAAGATGTATAGGATCTTTAATTAATAAACGTCTGCCTTCAAAAAATAATATTGACTTTACATGTGTGTGTAAAGTTCTCACAATCAAATTATCCTCCTTCACACTCTCATCTTTGTGCTAGTTTTGTTATAACTTCTGTATCACTTATGTTGTAAACACCAACCAATGGCTACTTTTTTTCCTTTACAGAGTCAGATACACTTTACAGCAACTAAAGATGAGAAAACTAAATTTATTTCTACCTTTATTTATTCTATTTTCAGTGCCTTTTATTTTCTTATGTAGATTCAAGTTTTAAGCCTCATAAATTTTTGGTCTGGAAATTTTCCTTTAAAAGTTCTTATAGAATAATCTTTGCTGGCAGTGAAATCCTTCTGTTTCTTCTGTGAAAATATTTGAAGAAGTAATGAATAATTTCACTCTGATTTTCTTTCTTTTATTCTTTTTTAAACTATTTTTTTTCTCATTTTGTTTTCCATTTGAGTAATTTCTGTTACTCAAATTGAGTAATCTTCAAGTTCTTTGATCCTTACACTGGCTGTTTTGGGCTGTTTTTATTCTCTTTATTACCTCATCAAAGACATCATACATCTTGGTTAGTATGGTTTTTTTTAATACTATTCCCAACTAATTCTCTTTGATATTAATAGTTTTCATTTCACCTAATTTTGTATTTGTCCAATGTTATTTATATATCTTAACATATTAATCATAAGTATTGTAAAATAATTTGGTAATATCTTTGATTAATATAATTTGGCAAGATAGCTAGATGGTCATTCATAAACATGGCATGCAAACTTTAAAAATTAAATTTAGAAAGCTGCCTGTGCAGAGTAGTATCCATCGTTTTTAACCTAATATAAGAATCCACAATATGCCTAAAATAGCACTCAAGAAAAATAGATAAGAAATGCAAGGAATATAATATTCCAGTACTAGAAATAGAAATGGTGTTCAACAGAGAAAAGATGAACATTTGCTTGGACTCTAGTTTAGCTAACTAAGCAATAAATTAAAAGAGAGTTTTAACCTTGACTATGTCAGTAATTCCCTGTAATTCTTTGAAATGTGCAATAAATTCCAAGGATGTGTGAGGCAAATTGAATTGAACATAGTTCATATTCAACCTAATACTTTGTGGAGAGATTCGAGTTCCTGGAAATCTTAAAATTAACTCCTGTCCTTCTGACTAGTTCCTCAAACATCCATCCTGTTTTTTTACGTATCATTAATTTATTAAAATTAAAAGAGTAGGCTACATTTAGTCCTTCATTGCTTTGCAACATCTTTACATTTCAAAATATTTATCATATAAAATACACATGTTGACAAATACATACGCACATATTCTAGACATAGTTGTAGGTACTATATTGATAACAGGACAGAATATATTTCTGCCATCATGCTATTTACAATCTGGAAATATACAAAAACAAATCAACAACATTCAGCTTACTATGGGTAAGGACCACATTAAGTGTTAATGAGTATGTGTACCTCTTCCCTTGTAATCAGACTTTGACCCAAACTCTCTGGTAAAATGGCTTTCTAGTAGTTTACCAATGATCTCTCTCTAAAAGTCCAATGCACTTAGATTTCTTTTTACCCTGACATCATTTTTGCTTTTAAAATACTCTAGGATTTTCATCATCTTTTCCTTGTATTTGTATTACTTCTGTAGCCTCTAAAATTATATTGGTTTATGATTAAACTACCTGTAGTGCTTATAATATAAATATTCAAACAATATAGCCAGGTGTTCATTTGCATTTAGTACACACACATATGCTTTTTAATTAATTTTTCTATTTTCTTAATATTGGCAGTGAAGAAAAGGTAGAAGGCATACCTGTCTTTCACAACTGCTTTCCTTGCTAAGAAATATGTTCAGGGAGATTTTGGATGGAATGGTGTTTAGAAAATTTCCTATATATGAAACACTGTATATGTGTATATCTTTAAACATTGCCTATTAGATACCTTCATATGACTATTATATCCATCCACCTATAACTTTTTGATATGTGCTTAGTCATTCAGTCAAGTCAGACTCTTTGTGATCTCATGGACTGTCACCCATCAGGCTCCTCCACCCATGGGGATTCTCCAGGTAAGAATACTGAAGTAGGTTGCCGTACACTCCTCCAGGGGAATCCTCTCAACCCTGGAATTGAACCCAGGTCTCCCACATTGCAGGATGATTCTTTACTGTCTGAGCCACCAGGGAATATTTCAATATATTTTAAATTTTTATATATTTAACATTAAACATTTCCTTTGCATGAAGATTGTTCAAGTAGATTCATGGCTTTCTTACTACTTGGTTTTCAATGAATCAGGTTGACATCCTATATAATAGGCATTAATAATTATAGGTACATGGATATAATCAGAAGGGTTGATCACAAAACCATCTTTGTCATTGCATTGGAACTAAGAAAGACTTGACTTGTCCTTAAGAGTGATTTTCAAGCTTTTTTTAAAAATTACATTCCCCTGAGGAACCTTTAATTTTTTTTTCTAATCTGTCATCCCATAAAATGTTAATATCACAAAATACTGTGTTGTAGGTACTATATTGATGTAATGTGGTCCTTTGAAGGGGCTACAAATCATTGTAATTTCTCAGGTTTTTATTCCTCTAGATCCAATTTTTGCCCCTAGGGGATGATATTTTCCCTATCTAGAATGCATGGTCTGTAATACCAACTTATCATTGTGACTTTACTATATCTTTTATTTTATTTCATTTCAATTAAGAAACCCTTGTATACAAACTAAAGAGTTATTTTAAATTCTAAATATCTGTATTCTAAATTTTGTTGTATCATTCTCTTCATATTGTCACAATGATTGAGGTATATAGTTTCATGCCATAAATTTGTGGCAATAGAATATAAAGAGAAATTAAATAAACATATATTTTACATAAATATATATTTAAATGTATATATTTTCCAAGAGTCCCTTGGACCTCAAAGAGAGCAAACCAGTCAATCCTAAAGGAAATCAGTCCTGAATATTCATTGGAAGGACAGATGCTGAGGCTAAAACTTCAATACTTTGGCCACCTGATGTAGAACTGACTCACTAGAAAAGACCCTGGTGCTGGGAAAGATTGAAGGAAGAAGGAGAAAGGGACAACAGAGGATGAGATGGTTGGATGGCATCACCGACTCCATGGACATGTGTATGAGGAAGCTCTGGGAGTTGGTGATGGACTGGGGGGCCTGGCATGCTGCATTCCATGAGGTTGCAAAGAGCCAGACACAACTGAGTGACTGAACTGAACTGAACTGATGCTGAAGCTGAGGCTCCAATACTTTGTCTACCTGATACAAAGAACTGACTCACTGGGAAAGACCCTGATGCTGGGAAAGACTGAAGGCAGGAGAAGAAGGGGATGATAGAGGATGAAATGGCTGGATGGCATCACCGACTCGATGGACATGAGTTTGAGCAAGCTCCAGAAGTTAGTGATGTACAGGGAAGCCTGGCATGCTGCAGTCCGTGGGGTTGAAAGAGTTGGACAGGACTAAGCAACTGAACTGAACTGAACTGATATTTAAATATATATATATATATATATATATTGTATACATATATTTACACACATATATATGTGTATACACACACATATATATATGTATACACACACACACACATATATATGTATATACATACACACTTCTTCCCTTTACAAAGTTGTTTGAGGTTTCATCTATAGTCATAATTTGTGGAGAACTCCATGAAGTGACATGGAGACAGATTATGTATAAATGGTAATCTTCACATAAGTGGAGGTAGAGGAGGTATTGAATAAGTCATGAAAGCACAATAAAATAAGTTAGGGCAACGAGGTAAGTTTGAAAATAGTCCTGGCATTGACACTCAGTGATAAACTCATGTTGCTGGAATGATTCCAGTGCATTTGGGAAAAGGTATATTCTCAATATAATCTTAAAATTGTAATCATATGATCAGTACGTCTGGAAAATAACAGTCAAAATTAAACTGAACTTTGTCTGGATACTGCAATTTCTGCATGGCTCTGTCAAATGTCAGGCTTCCCTCTCCCTCACCAATTTCAAAAATGTTTCACCATGATTTCAAACAGTGAATCATCCCATCCTGTGCCAACCATCTGTTCTGTCTGCCCCCTCATTGACTCAAATTAGATGATGGAGGGCAGGGCAGGTTCTCAAGAGCAACCATTAACACTGGAGGGAGGAAGGTTCTGGCAGCTGACTTTCCATTCGAAATTATGGACCATTAAAACTGGCAAGAAGAAACCTACAGACAGAGCACTGAAGAGTGAAATAAAACTATAAACAGAATATGCGGGAAAATATTCAAAGATAAAAGGTCAGCTAATCAGTGTAAAAATGTCATAAAGAAAGTTGAGAAACTATTAGCAAGAAGAAAATTGTGGAAACTATCTAAAAATGATAGGAATATTGGGAAAGAAAGTATGTATGACAGAAAATCATGTCTTTATGAAAAATCACCGGCTTCCATATTTAAATATGTTCTGTTGACTAGGATTCATATTTGTGAAGAGATGAATAATGAAAACAATTATCATTTTCTTTTGCATCGGAACAGATCTGAAGGAGAGAACAATCTGATGGGTTTGTAGTCTTAGTATAATGGCCATGCTTTAAGAAAATTCTTTCAGATACAGTGAAAGAATAAAATTTAGCAGATTGTGTTAACACAATTCACTTTCCTGGTTAAAACAAAAATCATATACATTTTGTTTGAAGAAGTGAATGTTCTTAAATTCAAACAGTGTGAAGCAACTAGAAAAATAATAGTGTTTTTGCTTTTTTGTATGCAATAATTACTAACTTAGTTGGCTTATCAAAGATTTCTCAAATGTAGACATTTTAGCATTGTATTTTTCACATAAGAAAAACCATTACTTTCAAATATAAACATTCTTATAAAATAACATACCTCACCTCACTGTATAAATAAAATTTTATCATGAAGAATCAGCTATAACATAACAGCATTCTGCATTCTTCAGTATGTTTTTTTTTAAATGATCTGTAGGGTCACTTTATATTCATCTAATATGTTAATGCTTTGTTACATTTTTTTTTTGAAAAATCAGAATATACTATCACTTCATTGCATTTTACTATACTTAGAAGTATACTGGTAAAGAATATTGAAGACTCTATAATCTCATACTGTATAGTCAATGTATTATTATGTCATGGAATCTCTTTAAAAAAGAATCCTAACTCTTCTTACCATTGCTACTATATAATTCGAGAGCCATCAACTCCTCTGAACTACTGAAATACCTCTTAACTGGTCTTTCCTGCTTCCTCTCTTATTCCTTGTAAAATATTCTTTACACTGATGTCAGAGTTACCTTTTAGAACTATAAATTAATTCATGGATCTTCACTTATCACAACTGTCCAATGTGTCCCCATCAAATCCAGACAAAAATCCAAAACCTCTCCTATGCATGATCTGTGAGGTCTACAGGCTCCACACCCTGACTATCTCTCCAAACTTTTTTCCTGCTCTCCTAATCCTTCACTTTGCTCTAACCACACTGGCCTCAGTAGGAAGCAACCATCTTTGCTTTTCTTCTCTCTTCTGCTTAGAAATTTATTCTTTTAGAATTTTTTGCAGAGCTAGCTTTCTAAATTTTATTAGACATTGCCCAGATGTCCATCTACTTTAAAAAGAAAAAAACAAAAACAAAAAAACTTTCTTTGCCTGTCAAAAATAGGCCACTTTTTTCTACTTAATTTTTTTTCATGAAATTCATCAATACTGGAAGCCACATTATATATTTGTTTTGCTGGTTTTATTTTAATCTTCCTTGCCAGAATGTAAGTTCCTTAAGACAGAGGCTTTCACTGCCTTGTGTGTTACTATATACCCACATTTCTAACAGTGTTTGACACAGAGTAATTTGATGATAAACACTTCAAAATAAATGAATTAATTAATTTTGAATATTATTCTAAATTCTCTATATTTATGTTCTCCAAACAAATTCTCAACATGTTAAACTACTGTCATCTATCATATTGTTCTCTCAAATTTTTAAACCTTTTAATATTTTTAATTATTATCTGACTCCCAAATTTTGTTCTCCAGGACTAGCCTTTACTTTTGAGCTTGCTAAACTATACATTTAGTTAGAAAATTGTGTTTATTAAGTTCATGGCACTTTTTTTAATGCCTTGGTAAGAGAGGAGACTTAGGGGCTTCCCTGTTAGCTCAGTTGGTAAAGAATCTGCCTGCAATACAGGAGACCCCTGTTTGATTACTGGGTCTGGAAGATCCCCTGAAGAAGAGATAGGCTACCCACTCCAGTATTCTTGGGCTTCCCTTGTGGCTCAGCTGGTAAAGAATCAGCCTGCAATGAGGGAGACCTGGGTTCAATCCCTGGGTTGGGAAGATCATTCACTTTCAAGAGGGGTCAAATAATCTTGTAAAAAAAAAGGGACTGACCTTAAGAAACTTATATTCTCAGAAAATAATATATCATACAATTATAAAAACATAGCTCCTTCTTGAATATGTGATGTTGGAGACATAAAGATGATTTCCATATGTGATCATCCAGGATAGTTTCATAAAGGAAGTTGCATTTGATTTGAATCTCAAAGAATTCTTTGATTGGGAGTGGGGAGAGAGGGCAGGAATGAAGTATTTCAAAAGGAAATTTGTGAGTAAAGTTGTCCTGGTTCAGGATGTTACTAGCAAATGCCAAGTAGTTTGGTATGAATGGAGCAAGGATTCCTAAAAGGGAATTGAGGATAAAGCTTGAACAATAGTTGAGCTCTATGTCGAAGTATGCTTTATACTATGTTAAGGAATATTGATCTTCAGTGATGGAAGACTGAAGCAAGAGGACAGGATCAACTTAGTGCATTGGATTTTTAATCCTTAGAGTGCTATGCAAAATAGAGTAGAAACAGATGAGGCTAGAATCAAGGAGGACTTTCAAGAGAAAATTCTTTTAATGTCACACAGTGTAATGATGACCCAAATGGTGATATCAGGAAAGATGTGTCAAATAGAGATGTGATGTTAATGCTTTCTTGTGTTCTGGGAAGGCTGATCCTGAACACTGCCATTTCTATAGCCCCTTCTGCAAAACCATCCGGACAACAACTCACCGTGGGAAGAGCAGTCTGAAGCAGCCATGTGATGTGGGTGTGACCCTGAGCTGTCTGACTGAGCTAATGGATAGAAGCATGCTTCTGACCTGGTGGCAGACTCTTCCTAGATGTGGCAGTGATTATGCATGAGGTGTGTGGTGGCTTGACGAGAAGGATCTGCACAGATGGTTATTAGAGTGATCAGATTTTCTCTCTGGGGAACTCAAATCCAAGTTATACAGGGAAAGAACCTGAAAAGATACACTCTAAGGCAACAAGAGACCTTGAACCTTTAGTAAGCCAAGGCTTAGTAAACAGAAGCAATAGATAAGCAGAAGCTAGGGTAGTAAAAAACTAACAGACAGTTGGTCATGACAGAAGCAGAAATGCTGACACATTGATGATTTAAATTGATATCAGAGTATCTGAATGTTCAAGGGAAATGAGTTAACCTAATTCACATCCAAATCAACTTTCTGAAAACCATAAGAACCGTTCTGTAAGTTTTATTCTTCTCGTGAGGCCCCTTCTGCATGGTTTTTCCGTATTCCCTTGAGAACCAGCTATGGAAGTGAGATTCCTGTGTCTCTCCCTCCCTCCATCCTTTCCTTCCTTCTATTCCTTTTTCAACTTTGCTTCATCTTTATTTTCTATGTAACTATTTACTCTTTTTTATTAGGCAGTAAAATAAACAAAAAACCTAAAACAACACATTTAAGTTTAATTATACTTGATTAATCGGAGAAGGCAGTGGCAACCCCCTCCAGTACTCTTGCCTGGAAAATCCCATGGGCGGAGGAGCCTGGTAGGCTGCAGTCCGTGGGGTTGCTAAGAGTCAGACATGACTGAGAGACTTCACTTTCACTTTTCACTTTCATGTATTGGATAAGGAAATGGCAACTCACTCCAGTGTTCTTGCCTGGAGAATCCCAGGGACGGGGGAGCCTGGTGGGCTGCGATCTATGGGGTCGCACAGAGTTGGACACAACTGAAGTGACTTAGCAGCAGCAGCATACTTGATTAATATATGGTTTAAACATATATGTGTATATGTGTGTATACCTATGCACACACAAATAATACATATAGATAACAAATACTTGAAAATAACAGATTGTATAGCTATTGATTATCATTATGCTAAATATTTTTGTGTGAGTTCATAGCTTACAGTTTGTAAAGTGATATTCCTTCAGTAAATATCATTTAAACACTCGTTTAGCTTCTCAATGTGATAGAATGGACAGTACTTCTAGTATTGTTTCAGTTATCTATGTTATATAATACACTTAGTAGTGAAAAGGAAATATCATCATCCATTATTCGTCTTTCTCACAGTATTAGACATCAGCTGTGTTCAGCTAGACTGTTCTTGCTGAGAGTCTTACAGATTTTCAGTCAGTGGTGGCTGGAGCTGAAGTCATCTTGGAGATTTGTACATTCAGGTGTCTGGAACCTGGGATAAGGAGACTTAAAGGTTTTGAGATGGAAATAGATGGGACTTTGAAGGTACTTCTATCTATGTAGGTTCTCCAGTAAGGAAGCTGAAGGGAGTCAGATTTATTACATGGTGTCCCAGGGCTCCAAATTCTTATTCCCAGATGGTGCAGTGGGAAAGAATCCACCTACCAATGCAAGAGATGCAGGAGATGTGGGTTTAATCCCTGTATAGGGAAGACCCCCTGGAGTAGGAAATGGCAGCCCACTCCAGTATTCTTGACTGGAGAATTCCATGGACAGAGGAGATTGGTGGGCTACAATTCAAGGGATCACAAAGAGTTGGACACTACTGAGTACACACATATGACATAAAAACCAGGTAGAAGGGAGCTGTGTTGTATCTTATTTCCCAACCTTGGAAGTCATGCAGCAGGGCACGAAGGCTAAGTCCGAGAGGAGGGGACTTAGACTCTGCCTGTGGTAGGAGAAGTATCAAAGCACCTAAGGACATGTGTTGAAAATAATCACATTTTTAAAGATCAAATTATATAATAGGCATGGAGTTTGACCAGAGGATGATCAACCAGCACAGTATGCCTGAAACTCAGGGGTCTTTTAGGATGCAGAACTTTCAGTGCTAAAACTGGAAACATCCTGGATTAACTCAGAAGAGTTGATCATACAATTATTTGACAAAATAGGGAAGTGAGATAGAGAACTCTTAAATATAATCCTCACTATACAAGTTCACATAAGATCTACCAAAGTATGTCTCATGGAAAACTAAAAGTTTTATTAAAGTGCTCCCTGGTCTAATAAAGTTGATAATCTTTATTAATAAATAAAGTTGACAATAACATCATCCTATGCTTGCTGCTGCTGCTGCTAAGTCGCTTCAGTCTTGTCTGACTCTGCGCACCCCATAGATGGCAGCCCACCAGGCTCCTCTGTCCCTGGGATTTTCCAGGAAAGAATACTGGAATGGGTTGCCATTTCCTTCTCCAATGCATGCATGCATGCTAAGGTGCTTCAGTTGAGCCCAACTCTGTGCAACCCCATGGACAGCAGCCCACCAGGCTTCTCTGTCTACAGGATTCTCTAGGCAAGAATACTAGAGTGGGTTGCCATTTCCTTCTCTGTTGTCCTATGCTTAGAGACTTAGATAATTTACCCAGCATCACACAAATATATTTGATCACCAAATATTTTGTTTTCACATAAAACTTGATATATGGATGTGTGTGTTAGTCACTAAGTCATGTCTGACTCTTTGTGACCCCATGAATTATAGCCCACCAGTCTCCTCTGTCCGTGGGACTCTCCAGGCAAGAATACTAGAGTGAGTTGCCATTCCCTTCTCCAGGGGATCTTCCTGACTCAGGGATTGAATCTAGGTCTCCTGCATTGCAGATAGATTACTTACCATCTGAGCCACCAGGGAAGCTAATGGATGACAAATTTCAAAAACACTGAAAAATGTTTAAATATGTGCAAACAATGCCATGAAAATGTTTATTTGCATAGATACAAACACATTAACCTGGATGCATGGCTAAGGGTCAGAAAGTGTTAGAGGTTAAAGAGCACAGTGTAGGAGAAAATGCACACTGCATGTGTCCTACCTGATTAATTTGACCTTAGGTGCATGGAAATTGCATTAGTTCAGGTAACAGCTGAAGTCTATAGTTAAGTCATGGATTTCCAGAAATAGAGCCAATTCTGTTTTAAATAAAATAAAGTACCAGACACCCAAGCTGAAATTATCTGGCTAAATGTCTGTGTGGGGAAGTTCTCACATCCTCCTCACTTTCTGCCTCACTCTAATCAGAACCATTAGTCTTCTCATTCTTTTGAATATCAAATTCACCTGCAGTGGAAAAATACAGGAACATTCAGGTTGCTATTGTAAGAACACAAAATATACTTTGAAAATCACAGATTAACTATCTTAAAAGTCATTTTATTCATTAATTAAAAAAATACTGATAGGTTTAATAATTTCCTAGACATTTTTTAACAGTAGCTAATGACATTTAAAAATCATTTTTAATTACAATATAATACCAGGTTTTGAGGGAAAGGGGCTAAAAGACTCCTGTGATTTTCCTTTCTTTTTAATTCAGGAAAGTTGTGGCCTCAAAGTCCTTAAATGAACCAAAACCTGCGAGTTAGTAATTCTGAAATCGGAAGGCAATATGTTGTCCTAAAAAGCATCCAAGAGTGGAGAGTTAGACACCTGATTTTGGGTCTAGTTCTGCAGCTACTGTGCTGTGTAACATGAGGAAACAGAAGTCTCTCATAACTTCAGATTTCTCATCTCTAAAATAAAGGATGATTCCTTTCATGCCAACTTGTGAAGTTTCTATATGAATAAAATGAGATACTATGTGAGAAGGAATATTTTAAAAATAAGATCTGAGTTATGATGATCAGAAATCAGTTTATATTAAAAGAGTACAGCACTTCCTCTGATAATAACTATCACTAGTTATGAACTACTTTCTCATCACCTGATTTTGTGCTTATTGTTCCATTATTTAATTCTAACATCAATTCTGTGAGAGGGATTTTATTTTCATTTTACAGATAAGAAAACTGGGGATCAGAGTTCAGAAGGTCCTTTTCCAAGATTACACATCTGAGTCGGGAAAAATAAATGGTCTGTTCACTCTCCACTGTTACAGGGCACCCCAGGTATCATGGTGATCAGATTTTGCCCTTGATCTTAAGAAGTTCTTGAAACTCTAGTGTAGTAAGCCTAAAAAAATTCTTATTCAACACTGGTAGCTATTTATATTAGTATGACTTCATTGAAAAATCCTCTCTTTCAATTAAAATTCTTTGTCAAGCTTTATGTTGGACACTCTTCAAACATTATCACATTTATTTTACTTAACAACTCAGTCAAGGAGATAAAAGTCTCATTTTATACATGAGGAGAGTGAGACAAATTTAATTAAACAATTGTCTAAAGAGGTGGTATCGATTTTGTGTCAGAATTATACAGATCTGTCCATCTTCCAATCCCATGTTCTTGACTTTAAGATACACTTCCCTCCACTTTCTATGCAACATTGGTGGTATATGTTTCAGATGAGTTATTGAAATTCTGAATAAAAGTTCTTTAAGTGCTTTGAACCAAAAAATACTATTGACTGAGCAAATATTGTGAGTATAAAACCTTAGAACGTTTACCATTCTTTTAATGCTTTCTGAGCAATCACAACAGGTCCATCAGCTGCTATCTATTGATAATGACCCAATCAGTTCAATAGAGATAAGAGTTCACTCCACTGAAAGCAGCTGTTTCAAATTTCCACACCTACACTTTATGCTAAGATTCATTTTGTCTGCTGCTGCTGAGTCCCTTCAGTCGTGTCCAACTCTGTGCGACCCCATAGATGGAAGCCCACCAGGCTCCCCTGTCCCTGGGATTCTCCAGGCAAGAACACTAGAGTGGGTTGCCATTTCCTTCTCCAATGCATGAAAGTCAAAAGTGAAAGTGAAGTTGCTCAGTCGTGTCCAACTCTTCGCGACCCCATGGACTGCAGCCTACCAGGCTCCTCTGTCCATGGGATTTTCCAGGCAAGAGTACTGGAGTGGGGTGCCATTGCCTTCTCCGTCATTTTGTCTACTGATTGCTATTCTATAGCTTCTGTTTTGTCCTCTATCAACACACTATTTGAAGCAAAGGGGCCTCTTAATAAAAATAAAATAAATGAGGTAATACATTTTATGCCACAGTATTTCAGACTTTCCATTTTATTGACTTTCCTAAAAATTTACTTTTCTTATTTGCATTGCTGTTTTGATATGCCTTGCCAGACCAATACATTTTACATAAAATAAATATTAATCAAATGAACTGAAAAAATATTCAATAACCCATTTGTGCACATTTATTGGAAAACACAGTTTTGGCTAATATTAAGTGAGTTACAAACAGAAAAGACGTTTTCAAAAAAAAAATAAAAAAATAAGAGGAAGGAAAGAAAGAAAAAACTTGGCCTGTGTTAATTCTCATGCCTTGAATGATACCCAATGCAATCATAATGTGACATCACTAGCCATTGTGTATAATTACATTTTATTCCAGAAAGAAACTATGCACTTTCTTTTTGTAATCAAAATGGGACCTTCAAAATATGACCCATGGCATTCAAGAAAGAACTGCCCATGTAGGGGAATTGTTGAGCGAGGAGGTAGCAAAGAAATGAAGGTTTTGTTTTTCTAGTTCATGTATTTTTATTCCAATTTTTCCTTCTGTTCTAAAAAAAGGTATGAAATCATACTATTATCAATTGAAAGCCTACTGCAGACCAGGATCTGTTCTCTTTCAGTTAATTTAATTACATCAACTCTGTGAGTTGAACAGTGTTATTTAATCATGCCAGTTTTACTGAAGAAAATTCAAAGTTCAGAAAAACTAGGAAATCTTACCAAGATCACATTGCTAATAATATTAATTATTGGACTTGAAATTTTATCTGGCATTTATTTTGTACTAAACATTTCAAAAGGGAGTCAGACATTGTAAATTAAATTAGCAACTGTTCTTAGACTGCTCTAACTACACATATGTATGCAGATAGGAAATGTGTATGTGTATTACCAGACTTTTGTACATATCAAAAGTACCCTGTGCTTTTCATCCATGGAATCATGGTTTCACAGACATAAGAAATAAGGACTCTACTCTATAAGACAAGCTTCTGGGAGCTTTGATAGTATGAAAATGTACCCTGAGGGAGGGTTCGAATTCTCTGCTAATTGTACTTGTTGTGGTTTAGTCGCTAAGTCATGTCCAATTCTTGAGACACCATGGACTGTAGCCCTCCAGGCTCCTCTGTCCATAGGATTTTCCAGGCAAGAATACTGGAGTGGGTTTCCATTTCCTTCTCCAGGGGATATTACTGACCCAGGGATCAAACCCAGGTCTTTTCTCTACAGTTTAAACTTGCATCTCAATACAATAATTCAAAGAATCAAATTTATATTACAAATTCATTTACAGAGAAATAGCTGTGCCTTAGTCAGAGAAATTTCATGGAATGAAAAATTTCTGGAAACAACTGTCACATAGGACTAAAATGGAAATCAGTTACAAGGGAAGGTTGTTGATCAGAGTTGAAGGTTTCTCTGTGAAATTCTTAAAGAGTCCTTGATGCTAAGTCCTGCCACCATCACCAAATGTAACCAATAAGTATAAAATGCATAGCTTCTGCTTCACTCAAACCATATTGTTTGTTGATTTATTTTGATATTCCACAATTCCTTTAAAGTATTCTTTGGCATCTTGTCCTTTTGCTCCAGTTAAAAACTAAAGCACACATGTTTTATTTTTGTTTTGTTTACATGATTATCATCTGAAAATATTCTTAATTTCCCTTGAAATGAAGCTGTCATTAAATTTGAGCTAGTGGAGACGGGGAGTTGAGGGGGCCATAATTGGCTTGTTCTCTCCCTTATTCTTTACTTCCTTTCTGATCTACCTCTTATTTTAGAAACCTTAGGTTCTCAGCAGATTACCAGGAACAGACATAAAGGAATAAACTAGGAAAAGTTCTTAGTTAATTGAGGATGGATACTGTTGGCTCAGATGGTAAAGCGTCTGTCTGCAATGCTGGAGACCTGGGTTCGATCCCTGGGTCAGGAAGATCCCCTGGAGAAGGAAATGGCAATCCACTCCAGTACTCTCACCTAGAAAATCCCATGGACAGAGGAGCCTGGTAGGCTACAGTCCATGGATCGCCAAGAGTCAGACACGACTGAGTGACTTTACTTACTTCACTGTTGTAAGCTGGCTCCATTATTTCAGGGCCTGGAGGGTCTAACAGTGGACACTTTTTTGCTAATGGCATATTCTTGAGTTGTTCAGAGATTACCCAGCTTCCCTGGGGGCATCTCTGTCCCTGACTGTCATGATACTTATTTCACATAAACTCTTGCTCTTGGAGTCCCATAACATTCTTTGGCAGAACTTAAAATGATGCCTGTACAACAGTCCCTCTGCACAGTACACATTTGCCCGGAAATATGACTGTAACTCTTGCCCAATAAACTCTGGGATCCTTGCAAATTCCAAAGTAGTCATCATTCTCCTGTTGCCTAAAGTTGCTTTTGCTATCAGGTGTAAGCCAATACTCTATGTCATCCAACATCAGGGGAAACATCCATGGTTTCTTCGGGTCTCACAAAGTTTCCTTCCTAGATTTGTGGTAAGGGAAAACCCAACTACCCAATGAAGGAGGAATATAGAGACTCAGAATGGCAAAGACTCTTTAAAGAAATCTCTTCTCTGTTCTGTTCCAACAGAAGTGTCTAATAATTGTGAAATCAGATCTTGCTTTATTTTTATACAGTTTTCCCCTGTGGCAGATTCCTCACCTTCACTTTTGTTTTTTGATTAGTATAGACTTTGTGGGTACCATCCTCTAACATAAGTTTGTAACAGTTCCATGTTTGCAGTTTGTCGCACAATTAAACCAATGTTTAAGTGATCAACATAGCTTTTAAAGGGTTCACAACATATTTAGTCCACTTGAATCCCTCCAATAAATTCAACTCAGCTGATCTCTCATAGCTTATAAGAGGTAAACCTTTCAATTGGAAGACACCAATCATTTCAGGAGAACTTTATTTCCCAAGGTATAATAATTGTTCATTTCTGAGTCTGTTTTTATCTACTATTCTATAAGCTCTTTGAAGACAGGGAGTATATTTTTTTCAAAATTCTGTATTACCTGACTCAGCCCTGTGCCTGTCTTATAATAAGGGTAGCAAATAATTATTGAGAGGCAATTCAAGGCATCATAGGAAGAGCCTGAAATTACCTACTCCAATGAGCACAGCAAATACATACCTACACATGAAGCAGTTCCCTCTGAAAAGAATCTAAGAACCAGCTGAATACCTGCTCCACAAAAAAACAAGACAGATAAAAGAGATAGAGTGGGAATCCCCTGGTGGTCCAGTGGTTCGATTTCCACACTTGCATTGCAGGGGGCATAGGTTAGATCCCTGGTCTGGGAACTAAGATCCCGTATGTCTTGTGGCATGGCCAAACAAGGTGGGAGAGGGGCAAGCAGAGTATTGATCTTAATAAAACCTCACCCCTTGTGTGGTGTCACACAGTGGGGAGGAATCTCACCAGATGGGTGCTTATCCTGGAGGAGTGAGGAGTTGACAACCCACATCTGGCACCCCAGCTCCTGAGATCTCTACTGGAGAGATGAGCCCCCAAATGACTAACTTAGAAAAATCAATGAGGCTGAAGGCCAAGGGTCCCAAAAGACTATAGAAAACTGAGACTCTCTTCTTAAAGGACTTGAATAGTCTTATTCACTCCCATACTTAGTGAAATTGCAGTCCTTTGCTTGATAAGTGCCAAGTGCTGAGACTCTACACGAAAGAGAGTCATTAGTAAATCTAAAAGATAGAGTGGAAGGGGACGGTGGAAATATGCCCCAGAGACAGAGGTGCAGGCAGACACCATTGTTGCAATCCCCACTTAACTTGCTACAGAGGCAGGCGAGCCCAGACATGGACTGCATGAGCAGGGCACTACCCCGCAGCATTGCTAAAGTCAGAGAAGTCTGGTGGCTGCAGCACTACCTTACTCCTTGGCTGGCGTGGGTCAGTGCTAATGGCTGCCACTCTCCTGCTCCCTAGCTAAAGTCTTCAAGTACTGATGGCCATGGCACTCCCCCTCCCCCTGGCTGGGGCTGGTGAGTGCAAGCAGTCAAGTATTCTCACATTCTAGACCTGAAGCTATTGGTTACAGAGATAAGGCACTTTTAGTCTGCACTACTGAAGTCCATGAGTGCCTGTAGTCAAGTCATTTTCCTGCTGCTTTCCTGAAGCATGAGGCTAGATAAATCCAGTGGTCACATGTAATCCACAAAAAGCACTCCGCTTGGTCTCCTGATCTCCTGAACCTAATGGCCAAGAGGTCTGGCATTCAAGAGTCCCATGAATTCCAGGGGCTTCCCTGGTGGCTCAGAGGTTAAAGCGTCTGCCTGGAATGCAGGAGACCTGGGTTCAGTCCCTGGGTTGGGAAGATTCCCTGGAGATGGAAATGGCAACCCACTCCAGTACTCTTGCCTAGAGAATCCTATGGAGGGAGGAGCCTGGCAGGCTACAGTCCATGGGGTCGCAAAGAGTCGGACATCACTGAGCGATTTCATGATGACAACGATGATAACAATTGTAAAGACAGTTCTTGGCAGGTCACCACCTCCAGGACTCTACACAGATAAAAACAGAAACACAATGCCAGTATTCCTGTGGGGGGGGGGGGGGGGGGGAACTATTTATTTAACCTGGAGTTTCATCCTCAGGAGCTACAAAAGCAGTCAGAAGACAATTTGAAAAATGTCAATAAATACATACCTAGCAATAATTGTTTTAAGTGTAAATGAACTAAATTACCCAATCAAAAGACACAAGGTAGCTAAATGGATTAAAAAGCAAGTCTCAATAAATTTAAGAAGATTGAAATCATAGCAGTTATTTTTTCTGACCACAGCAGAATGAGCCCAGAAATCAAATACAAGAGGGAAAAAAAAAAAAAAAAAACTTCAAAAAATACAAATACATAGAGTCTTAACAATATGTTATTAAACAACCAGTGGGTCACTAAGGACATCAAAGAAATTAAAAAATAATACCAGGAGGCAAGTAAAAATAGACACACAGTAATCCAAAACCTATTACATGGTTTTTGTATTACATAGAAACATAGTAAAAGAGTTCTAAGACAGAATTTTATAGCAATACAAGTCTACTTCATGAAATAAGAAAAATCTCAAAAAAAAAAAAAAAAAAACAACTTAAACTTACACCTAAAGGAGCTAGGAAAAGAAGAACAAAGAAAACCAAAGTCAGTGGAAGGAAAGAAATCAGAAAGATCAGAGCAGAAATAAATGAAATAGAAATGAAGAAAACAATAGCAAAGATCAATACAAGTATAAGTTAGTTCTTTGAGAAGATAAAATTAATAAGCCTTTAGCCAGATTCCTCAAGGTAAAAAATGGGAGAGGACTCAATAAAATTAGAAATGTAAAAGGAGAAATGATAACTGACATCGTAGAAATATGAAGCATCATAAGAGACTACTACAGGCAACTATATGACAATAAAATGGACAACCTGGAAGAAAAGGATAAACCCTTGGAAAGGTAAAATTTTCCAAGACTCGATGCTCTTCAACATTGGTCTTTGTAATATTTTTTTTTTTGGATCTGTCTCCTCAGGCAAGGGAAAAAAAATGAAGACCAACAAGTGGGACTACATAAAACCAAACAGTTTTTGCACAGAAAAGGAAAGGATCAACAAAATGAAAAAGTCACCTACTGAATGGGGGAAGGTATATATCGAATAAAGGATTAATATTGAAAGTATACAAAGAGTTGTTTAGTCTCTAAGTCATGTCTGACTCTCCTGAGACCCCACAAACTGTAGCCCACCAGGTTCCTCTGTCCATGGGATTTCCCGGGCAAGAATACTGCAGTGGGTCACCGTTTTCTTCTCCAGGGGATCCTCCCCACCCAGGGATTGAACCTGTGTCTCCTGCATTGCAGGAAAATTCTTTACCACTCAGCCACTATGGAAGCCCCATACAAAGAGCATATATACACATACGCACATATGTATGTACTTACTTACATACATAGAAGTAGATACATATGTGTAGATATGTATCTGTATATAGATATGTGTATATCTACACATACGTATCTACTTCTGCTTCATTGACTATGCTAAACCCTTTGAAGTGTGGATCACAACAAACTCTGGAAAATTCTTATAGAGAAGGGAATACCAGACCACCTGACCTGCCTCCTGAGAAATCTGTATGCAGGTCAAGAAGCAACAGTTAGAACCAGACATGGAACAACAAACTGGTTCCAAATGGGGAAAGGAATACATCCAGGCTGTATATTGTCACCTTGCTTATCTACCTTTTATGCAGAGTACCTCATGCAAAATGCCAGACTGGATGAAGCACAAGCTGGAATCAAGACTGCAGGGAGAAATATCAATAACCTCAGCTATGTAGATGACACCACCCTTATGGCAAAAAGCAAAGAGGAACTAAAGAGCCTCTTGATGAAAGTGAAAGAGGAGAGTTAAAAAGCTGGCTTAAAACTCAACATTCAACAAACAAAAATCATGGCATCCTGTCCCATCACTTAATGACAAATAGATTGAGAAATAATGAAAACAGTGACAGACATTATTTTCTTGTGATCCAAAATCACTGCAGATGTTGACTGTGACCATTAAATTAAAAGAAGCTAGCTTCTTGCAGGAAGAGCTGGGATACCATATTAAAATGCAGAGACCTTACTTTGCTGACTAAAGGTCTGTCTAGTCAACTGCTGCTTCAGTCATGTCCAACTCTGTGTGACCCCATAGACGGCAGCCCACCAGGCTCCCTCGTCCCTGGGATTCTCCAAGCAAGAACACTGGAGTGGGTTGCCATTTCCTTCTCCAATGCATGAAAGTGAAAAGTGAAAGTGAAGTCGCTCAGTCTTGTCCGACCCTCAGCAACCCCATAGACTGCAGCCTTGCAGGCTCCTCCATCCGTGGGATTTTCCAGGCAAGAGTACTGGAGTGGGGTGCCATTGCCTTCTGCACTGTCTAGTCAAAGCTATGGTTTTTCCAGTAGTCATGTATGGATGTTGTGCCATGAAGAAGGCTGAGCACTGAAGAATTGATGCTTTTGAACTGTGGTGCTGGAGAAGACTCTTGAGAGTCCCTTGGACTGCAAAGAGATCAAATCAGTCAATCCTAAAGGAAATCAGTCCTGAATATTCATCGGAATGACTGATGCTGAAGCTGAAGCTCCAATACTTTGGCACCTTATGCTAAGAACTGACTCATTGGAAAATACCCTGATTCTGTGAAAGATTGAAGGCAGAAGAAGGGAACAACAGAGAATGAGATGATTGGATGGCATCACCAGCTCTATGAACTTAAAGTTGAGCAGGCTCCAGGAGTTGGTGACAGGGAAGCCTGGCATGCTGCAGTCCATGGGTGCAAAGAGTTGGACATGACTGTGTGACTGAACTGAACTGAACTGATATGTATGTGTGTATGTATAAATGTATGTATGCATGTATATAATGGATTATATATATAATGGATTATCATGTAGTCATTAAATTAATGAAATATTGCCATTTGTGACAGCATAATTGGATTTAGAGGGTAAGAAATGGGAATACCAGACCATCTGACCTGCCTCTTGAGAAACCTATATGCAGGTCAGGAAGCAACAGTTAGAACTGGACATGGAACAACAGACTGGTTCCAAATAGGAAAAGGAGTATGTCAAGGCTGTATATTGTCACCCTGCTTATTTAACTTATATGCAGAGTACATCATGAGAAACGCTGGGCTGGAAGAAGCACAAGCTGGAATCAAGATTGCCAGGAGAAATATCAATAACCTCAGATATTCAGATGACACCACCCTTATGGCAGAAAGTGAATAGGAACTAAAAAGCCTCTTGATGAAAATGAAAGAGGAGAGTGAAAAAGTTGGCTTAAAGCTCAACATTCAGAAAACTAAGATCATGGCATCTGGTCCCATCACTTCATGGGAAATAGATTGGGAAACAGTGGAAACAGTGTCAGACTTTATTTTTTGGGGCCCCAAAATCAGTGCAGATGGTGATTGCAGCCATGAAATTAAAAGATGCTTACTCCTTGGAAGGAAAGTTATGACCAACCTAGATAGCATATTCAAAAGCAGAGACATTACTTTGTCAACAAAGGTCCATCTAGTCAAGGCTATGGTTTTTCCAGTGGTATGTATAGATGTGAGAGTTGGACTGGGAAGAAAGCTGAATGCAGAAGAATTGATGCTTTTGAACTGTGATGTTGGAAAAGACCCTTGAGAGTCCCTTGGACTGCAAGGAGATCCAACCAGTCCATTCTGAAGGAGATCAGCTCTGGGATTTCTTTGGAAGGACTGATGCTGAAGCTTAACCTCTAGTATTTTGGCCACCTCATGTGAAGAGTTGACTCATTGGAAAAGACTCTGATTCTGGGAGGGATTGGGGGCAGGAGGAGAAGGGGACGACAGAGGATGAGATGGCTGGATGGCATCACTGACTCGATGGACTTGAGTCTGGATGAAGTCCGGGAGTTGGTGATGGACAGGGAAGCCTGGCATGCTGCGATTCATAGGGTCGCAAAGAGTTGGACACGACTGAGCTACTGAACTGAACTGAATTATGCTGAATGAAATAAGTCAAATAGAAATGACAAGTACCATATGACTCCACTTATATATGGAATCTGAAAAAAACAAAACAAATAAGCATAACAAAATAGAAACAGGTTCATATAGACAGGTAACAAATAGGTGGTTACCAGAGGGGATGGTGATGTAAGGGTGAGAGGAATAGGTGAGGGAAATTAAGAGACACAAACTTACAGCTGCATAATAGATGTATCATGGGGATGAAATATACAGTGTGGGGAATATAGTTAATTATTATATAATATCTTTGTATAGTGACAGATGGTAACTAGACTTATTGTGGTGATCATTTTGTAATGTATAGAAATATCAAATCACAAAGCTGTGCACCAAGAGCTAACATATGTTGTAGGTCAATCATACTTCAACAAACTGACTCATAGAAAAGGAGATCAGATGTGTGGTTACAGAGGCAGGGAGTGAGGATTGGGTGAGTTGAATGAAAGTGGTCAAAAGATACAAACTTCTAGTTATAAACTAAATATAGTAGGGATATAATGTACAACATGATTAATATAATTAACACTAATCTGTGTTATATGTGAAAGTTGTTAAGACAACAAACCCTAAGATTTTTTTTAAAGGAAAAATACTTTGTGCTTTTAAAAATTTTGTATCTATATAAGATGATGGATGTTCACTAAAATTACTATAATTGTTTCATGGAGTATATAAGTCAAATCATTATGCTGCACACCTTAAACTTACACAGTGTTGTATGTCAATTATATCTCAATAAACCTGGGAGAAAAAATAAGGAATACAGGAAATACATCAGATGCTTATTTTAAGTTCCTTTGAAGACACCTGTTAATACATCACACAGGGAATAGGACTAAAACAAAAGCATTTTGGCTAGCAAGAGCTAGGCTAAAGATGGGAGGAAAAAAGATTTATTTTAGAATTATAAAAATTTCGTTTTGCATTAAAAGTTGGGAAATAGAGTTTAAACCACAAACCATAGAGGAAAAGGCAAATACATAAGTATATAAAAGACTATTTCTGGAGACTGTATAAGGAAATGAAAATTCAACCAGATGGTAGGGAGGAAAAATTGGAGAGGGTTCGTGTAGGAATGAACAGAGGCTGAGTGTCTGAGAAGGAGGCACAACTCTCACCCTTTTGGGCCAAGTCCTGTCTCAGAGGTACATGCCAGGAATCCAGGTGGGTTTGGAAGCAGGAGTATGAACTGGCTTCCCAGGTAAAGTGCTAGGAAGTGTAGTGCTTCATAGAGGCACAGTCATGGGGGAGATCTCTGGGTCTGTGACCCCTAAGAGCCACCTATCAGGGTCCCACATACTGCAGTGTGATGGATGAAAGCACAGTCTCTAATGCTAATTTTGTAGTGAATAAAAGAAGAGCACACCGGGATGGGCAAAAATTCAACCCTAACCCTGTCTTTACATCCAAAAAGCCATATGCTGTCGGTCTTCTGAATGCAATCGAAGAAAAATACTATGAGATACAAAAGATTTGGATCTGATGAAAATGCAAATTAGTGATGTGGGATTTTTACCTTCTCTATATGAAATGACTTCATCTGCTACATTTTTATTAAAGTAACCAAAAAAAAAAAAAAAAAAGTATCAGGAAGTGTCTTCCTAGAGAGTCAGGAGGCAGACCCAGAGAAGGAGAGGACTCCTACAGTCCTCCTCACAGAAGACCCTGCAGGACCTGAGTGCGGTAAGATTCCACTCAGGAGCTGCAGTGGAGACAGAAGCTTATGCTCAGAGAATTCGAGAACCAGCACATCTGGTGGGGGCCTAACAAGGTACCCTTTACAATGCCAGGGTGACACCTCTGTCTTCCTGGAAGTGGATCACTCTGAGTAGAAAGGGAGAACAAACAGATGGGGAAGACAGGGAATCCTCCGACAGAGTGCACATTACTTAGTTTTACACTGGAAATGACTCAGTTCCAGGATTAACGTTTTTGCTATGACAAGTTCTAAAAAGCAAAGCTAATTGCCATAAAAAACACACTTGGATGTTTTACACCTGAAATTGTGTAGACTGCTCAATATATGAAATTATCATGTCCTTTACACTGGTTATGAAAATGTGAATTCTGGGCTTTAATTTCTGCATAATTAGATGAGGAAATTATTAGGTGACCATAAATGCCGGCATACTTGTTAATAACTTTGCTCTTTCACTCTCCAAACTTTTATCATTATGGTCATCTTATAACAACAATAAAACAACTTATGGAATTGTTTTTACCTGTGACAATGCAGATAAGCCTTTGGTACAACATCTACTGTTTTCTAAGCACCAAATACATTATTATTATTCCTTTCAAGCAGCATTTCAAGCTAAAGAAAAAGGTTTTTTAAAAATGTAAAATTTCTCCAACTATGATGAAATCTTGATTCCTTAGGTGAACTTTGAGCAGCAGAGTTTCCTCCTGGAAAATGATTCTGAACAAGCTAGTGGTCCACTCCTGTACTAACTTAAGAAAATGTTAGATATATAAGACCCCTAAAATTCCAATTTTAGTATTTGGGAACATTTCTCTGTAGCTTAATTATAGAAGCAATAAGTTTAACTGTTTAAGCACCAGTTTGAGGAAATGCAATAATTAATAGATACCTTATATTCACAATATATTTGTATAGGATTCTGGTGGGGTGTCACGTTAAAAATGTATCTTGATTGTATAATGAGGATTAAGGGGGTAAAAATCATACCCCATCTTGACAAGTTTCTACATCTACATCTCCTTCCTAGCAGAACCTGTTCTTTACTGATGAATGACAGTAGGCAAAGACTTTCTGTGAAGGATAATGTCTTATGAAACAGGAAGCTACGGAAAGGAAATAATACTAACTGCCCAATAGATGGAATCATCTTAGGGAACAACTGTGTGTTTTCTTCTCTCATATGGCAGGAGGGCATAGAGATATCAGGCAAAGAGGTTTCTAACTCAGCCACAGATAAAACCCAGGCTCAGTGGCCACACTATCCACTTCACAGAATGAAAACAACTCTATTCCTGTCATCTGCACTGGTCTATCCTTGAGGCTTTCATCCTGGAAGTCCTCTTCTCTATTCTAGCCCTCAGCAATCCCGTCCAGCCCGCTTCAATAATCACCTCTGTGGGAATGGCTCCTGCTGCTACCCAATCATTGTTCCTTTGTATTTACTTAAAATGTTGAGTCCTTTTGAAGATTACCCCCTCCAGTCACGCCACTGTCTCCATCTTTTTGTTGTTGTCCTGGACATGCTTTCTGGGTCTCCTTAAAAACATTAGTCCGGTCAGGGTTCTTATCCCTATCCTGATTCATATGTGTCTTCACTGCTTAGTGTCACATCCTTTAACACTTTCACCCCTTAGTTAATTCACTTCCCTGTTGGCTCAGACAGTAGAGAATCTGCTTGCAATGCAGCAGACTTAGGTTCAATCCCTGGCTTGGAAAGATTCCCTGAAGAAGGGCATGGCAGCCCAATCCAGTATTCTTGCCTGGAGAATTCCGTGGACAGAGGAGCCTGGAGGACTATACAGTCCATGGGGTCACAGAGTCAAACACAACCAAGTGAATAACAGTTAATCCAGTCTTTAAAACAAGTCCACCATTCGGAATAATTCCAAATCCTACTCTCAAACTATTGCCTTTAGATTACTAAAAGCAGGATTTATGCCTAAACCTTCTTTATGGTCTCCAATAGATTTTCTACAGGACCTTAAATGTAGTGTGAAACACCTCACTCAGCTCTGAACCATGGCTGTGCATGAGTGCTCAGTCGTGTCTGACTCTTTGAGACCCCATGGACTCCAGCCTGCCTGGCTCCTCTGAGCATGGAATTTTCCAGGCAACAATATTGGAGAGGGTTGCCATTTCCTTCTCTGGAGGGGATCTTCCTGATCCAGGGATCAAATTTAGGTCTCCCGCATTGCAGGCAGATTCCTCCCCTTTTGAGCCACCTGGGAACCCCGTACATCAACTATACTTCAGTAAAAAAAGTCATATTTCCCTGTGTGTGTCTGGGATATGTGTTTTTGTTTAGAAATTATTCCAAATTATTCCAATTCTCTGGTGTCTCCTGCACTCGCAGGTAAACTCTTTACCACTAGTGCCACCTGTAACCGCCCACCTTTCTATAGCACATATCTTATATTTTAATGCCCTTTTATACCAGTTTAGTATTTTGAAAAGTAAAAGGGAGAGGCACTCAGTCATGTCTGACTCTTTGCAACCCTGTGCACTGTAGCCTGCCAGGCTCCTCTGTCCATGGAATTCTCCAGACCAGAATACTGGAGGGGATAGCCATTCCCTCTGCTAGGGGATCTTCCCAACCCAGGGATTGAATCCAGGTCTCCCACATTGCAGGCAGATCCTTTACCATCTGAGCCACCAGGGAAGCCCCTTTTTATCATTCTTTGGCATCTTTCACACTGATTTCTCAATTATTCTAATGTAAGTTTCTCATTGAAATCTCTGCTGCTGCTGCTAAGTCGCTTTAGTCATGTCCGACTCTGTGCGATCCCATAGACGGCAGCCCATCAGACTCCCCCGTCCCTGGGATTCTCCAGGCAAGAACACGGGAGTGGGTTGCCATTTCCTTCTCCAATGCATGAAAGTGAAAAGTGAAAGTGAAGTTGCTCTAGTTCTATTTAATTTGTCTTAATCTAGGTAATTTATTCAGTTCTGTACCTTTCAATTCAGCTGTTTCTATTTTATAAGAATTGTGCCCTTAGCGATAGTATTATCCCTAGGCATTCTGTAACTGTCTGTAGATTTAATTCAGGCTTGGAGAACGATTCATCCTTGCCACACACATCCATATTAGAAAGAAAAGCAGCACCTGGTAGAAGCCCACTTTGCCCAACACTGTGCTACACATGTTTATTATGCCATTTAGTTGTGAAAATATTTCCAAGATTGATATCATAAATCCCTTTTAAAAAGTGGAAACTGAGAAGTTAAGTGGTTTTTTCCATAAATACAGAATTAGTAAGTGGTGAAATTCGAATTTGAGAAATGTTGCCTAAATAATTCTGCTCCCTCCAAATAAAAGAACTGAAATGGTGGCCTTCTGTGGAAACCACAGCCTGGATGTAAGACTAGCTATAATGGGTGCCTTCTGTCTATCTCAGAACACCATTATAAGGGAATTGTGAACATTTCTATTTCATAAGTTAAGAAACCGAGGCACAGGTTAAGGAACCTGCATGCAAAGCCACACAGTCAAGTGTATGCTTGGGTGTGCTTATATTTAGTTATGCAAATTAAGCCATCTAAGTAAAGCATCTAAAGGAGATCAGTCCTGGGTGTTCGTTGGAAGGACTGATGTTGAAGCTTAAACTCCAATACTTTGGCTGCCTGATGAGCTGACTCATTTGAAAAGACCCTGATGCTGGGAAAGATTGAGGGCAGGAGGAGAAGGGGATGACAGAGGATGAGATGGCTGGATGGCATCACCTACTCCATGGACATGAATTTGGGTAAACTCCAGGAGTTGGTGATGGACAGGGAGGCCTGGCATACTGCGGTTCATGGGGTCACAAAGAGTCAGACACAACTGAATGACTGAACTGAACTGAACTGAAGTAAAACATGTAAAATCACATAGATAAGTAAATCATAGCATGCAAAAGTATGATTTTTGGTTCCCTGGATTTTCTGAGTAAAATCTCACAGGTATATTAGTCTTCTCTGGACTATTGTCTATCAAAAGGGATATATTCACTGGAATTCCCCACTGGAATAACACCATGTGAACAAAAACTCTGGGCTTCCGGCTGCTTCATATTCATTTTGATGTTATTTGTTAAGGACATTCAATGTTGTCTTTTCTTCTTGGAGAGATCTGACTTCAGATTGTAAAAGACCCAGCGGCCCTTCCTCTAGGCAGTCAGGAAATCTGTCTGATACTCTGCAAAGCACTATACACAAGAGATGTAACTTTAGAAATGGAAGTTTGAGACCAGATCATCACCCAATGGGGCCACCAAATATATCATCATTGTCAATAGAATTTCTTCACAATTCTGCCTAGGGATAGAGGGTCTTGTTTCACAATTATAAGTCAGTTTTCAAAAGTAAATGCACCTGGATAAGGTACACAATCTAGAATATATTTGTGATGTACTACTTAAGAAAGTTGAAACATAAGGTTAATCTTTGCTTTAACAAAGGGATAGAGAACTAGGAGGCATAGAAGAAGTAACAGTATGAAAGATTGAATTTATTCACTTGATAATTTTTCTGAATATAGGCTCAATTTCAAGGTACTAAAAAACCCTTAGTTAATCACCTTTCTTTTGAAAAAGTGATTTATATTGACAGTTGTTTGTCAGGGCCTAAAATATACCAGACAGGAAATTTTGTAGCTTACTCTTTCAGTCTATAGCATTAACTTTCATCCTACCAGGTTTATAAAGGGTGGGGGGTAGGGTGGGGTGGCAGGATGGAGGGGAGGTGTTTATGTAGATACAGAAATCCTCCTTGGAGAATTTACTTTGATAGTAGAGGAGTAATTGAATGAAGGGCCTTAAAAGAGATGTGAAATCATTGATGAATGTGGAGAAAATGAAAATTTTTGTGTCCCAAGAACCCCAAAATTCACAAACATATATTGATTCTGAATGACTTAGTGATAATAAAAATGAATGAATGAGAAAGTAAGAAAAACAATGTGGGTGCCTAGTAAAACAAAGTTTCACAGTTTATTCCAGAAAACTTTTAAAACTGAGTATGTTTACCACTTTGTTTAAACAGGAAGAAAAAGCTTAAGTATGCTGTAATACACCAAACACTACAGGGAAATGGAAAATACCATATCAGACAGGGGCACATGGGTAATTGTTTCTTGGTGGGCTGTAGCCCTTAAAAGCTCATTTATGTTATCACTAAGGTGAAACTCAGGTTTGAGAGAATTGGAAATAGCTAGGTATGTGCAACACGCATCCAATCAGAAAAAAAGATCTGGTCAGTGTGTGTGAGATGAATTATACTGATGTCTGTTGTAAATCCCTAACATAGCTCATGAGATCAATTAAGATGTTCAAGCAGCTACAAAAAGGATGATTGAGGCAAATGGTAACATCAGGATGACCATATGGTAAGGGGAAACTAGAACTGTTTGGATGTAAAACGAGAGCCCTCGGAATTCCAGTTACAATCATACACTACACAGCGAGGAGATAGTAGAGTGAGGCAGCCAAGAAAAATACTAGATGAAGAACAGTTTGGGCAGTGATAAAGACAAACAAGCTTGTGTTTCCAAGTCAATAAACAGGTGGTAGAAAGACAGGGTGACATCATCTGTGTCTGCTCTCTTCCCCTCCCCTCTGCTGGAGGCTCCTGTGGTACCGCAGGGCCAGGTATTTGTTGGAGAAATAGCTCTTGGATTTTATAAACAGTGAAGGAGGTTTTGGGGGGAGTATTTAGCCAAAAGGAAAAAAATATTTCTTAAATGAGATCATCAAAGGTTGTATTCCCCATGCTTTTACCCAGGAACAAGCACATTAATTGTGTTGCTCTATACATGATCTAGGACAATTTCTCTCAAGGCTGCCCAGTGGGCTGTGCAACTATAAGCCATCATCACCACAGGACACAATGGCCTTCAGAAAACTTAGCTCACCTAGAAATGCATTATCAGCTTATAACAGCCTTGCCAGTTCGTGTGACCCTGGTAGTAAGGTCTAAAAGGCTTTTATTTTTCAGGTTTTTCTTCAAACTGCTAAACTGTGATTGGCAATTTAGCCTAACATTTCACAGCAGTCCTAAATCTATATTTACTAATGATTCCATCATGTATTGAAAGGAATACACTTTGAAAATCTTCATCAATTAAGGATATTGAAACAGAAGAGTCTAACCCAGCCCTCTAGATAGAATGTCTTTTGGAAAATTCACTAACCTTTTCACTCACAAATAATAAAAGCCATTGTGAATATATTTGAGCTGTCTGAGCTAAACGGAAGTCCCAGACTGGGAAACACTTCATAATCAACAACAATGCTATCTTCAAAAGATGCCAAGGCAGGAAAGCATTGTGTTTAAGAATGTGAGTTCTGAAGCAAGATCTGGAACTTACTCTATATGTGACGTTAGGCTTATAATGTAACCTCTCTGTACCTACATTCCCAAATTTTCAAAACAGATATAATAATTGAATTTATATTATAAGGTGGTCATAAGGATCAAGTGATATAAAACATATTATGTGTTTAATGTTATATTGGTATACAAGAAGTGTTTACTAAATATTAGTTTATATTGACATTATTATAAAAATTACATAAGTAGGAAGAAAAAGTAGAATCTTGTTTATGTCAAGTGGAAAATACAAGAAAGTCAAAGTTCTCCAGTATTAGTATGCATAAGCATCACCACGGAGAAGGCGATGGCACCCCACTCCAGTGCTCTTGCCTGGAAAATCCCATGGACGGAGGAGCCTGGTAGGCTGTAGTCCAGGGGGTCGCCAAGAGTCGGACATGACTGAGCGACTTCCCTTTCACTTTTCACTTTCATGCATTGGAGAAGGAAATGGCAACCCACTCCAGTGTTTCTGCCTGGAGAATCCCAGGGACAGGGGAGCCTGGTTGGCTGCCGTCTATGGGGTCGCACAGAGTCGGACACGACTGAAGTGACTTAGCAGCAGCAGCATCACCAAGGGGATTACTAAAAATACTGATATCTGGCCTTTAGCTCCAGACTCTTTAAGTTGCTATTTTTTATATTATACCCTTTAGTTGTTCTGATGCAGGTGGTCCACCAAGTATAGCTTGAGAAACACTGAATTAAGACATTGCTTGTCAGATTTCTCTCAAATCTAATAACTATAATCACTAATATCTAGTTCCAGAATACCTGATTCCTCCTGATGGCATGTACACTTTCTCTGATGCTCTTACATATAAGCAGCTTGAGGATGAGATGGTTAGATAGCATCGCTGACAATGGACATGAGTTTGAGCAAAGTCCAGGAGATACTGAAGGACTGGGAAGCCAGGTGTGCTGCAGTCCATGGGGTTGCAAAGAGTAGGACACGACTTAGCGACTGAACAACAACAATGACAACAGCAAGGTTACAACTTTCATCATAGAGAAAAACTTGTTTACAATAGAAATTGCTCCTATATTTTCTTAAAAATATTTTCTATAGTTGTTCTGTTCAATTATTTTGCATAATTTATTGTCTCCTGCAGACACTGTCCTTGGCTCTACAGTTACCCTGATGAAGGCATATTGCCCTTGTCCATAATGAGGTGGCACTATAAAAAGAAATTGAGTAAATCAAAAAAATTAAACATAGTATTATATTTAAATGCAGTATTATAAGGGCTAGAAATATAAGCAAAGAGGAAGAGACATACCTAACTAGAAAACTATGTAAGAGTGAGAAGCTAGAGAAAGTTAAGACCAGAAAAATTATAAAAGATCTATCGGGCAGTTTTTAGTAATCCACATTTCAATTCAACAAGCATTTGCTAAATTCCTTTTTAAAAAAATCATTATGCTTGAGCAATAAGAGAAATTAGAGTATGACTCAGTCCTTGTTATATATGTCACTTGTATTTTAGTAAAAAGATTTAAGTATATCATAAGTAGTTTTAGTTGAAAAAGAATATAACAAGTGTGATAGTAAATAAATGTTCCTCAACTTCAGTACATTTAAATTTATATTTTATTTTGGAGAGATGATCCATGCTTGACAGGATGTTTAGTAGAACCTCTGGCCTGATCCTAAAGTTACTAGAAGTATTTCTCTCTGTCCACTTCTCTCAGAACTAAGACAGTCAAAAAATATCTCCAGACATTAACAAATATTCTATGGGGGAGGAAAAATCATTTTGAGTTGAGAATTAGTGCACTAGAGATATAAAATGAAATGTGAAATGAGAAAAGGAAAGATAAACTTCAATCAAGATGTATCAGAGAAGGCCTTGTGAGTTGAGACCAAGTAGAGCTGGACATTTGAAAGGTAGAGATTGTAAAAGAAGATACTTCCAACAGACAAGCCAATGAACAGAAAACTGGCTGCATGAGAAAGATGCAGACATAGCAGTGAATTCTTAAGTTCAAAGGTCAAAATGTTAGACTTCATTCTGAGGGCAAGAGGGAAAATTTGAATGCTTTGGAACAAAGAGTAGTAATATAATTCAGTCTTAGAAGCTAACTCTGATGGTAGTATGAAGAATTCATTGAGAAAGACTGTGACAGAAGCTAGAAAAACCAGTTTGGAGATTGTTGCATTAAAATAGGCAAAAGATGATGTGGGCTAAATGTGGATATCCATTGAAAAACAGATGAGAAGAGATGGATCAAAGAAACACTCTGACAAACTAGGCAATTCTAATGAGAAGTGAGTAGGAGAGAAGTTTCTAGCCTGGAAGATGGTAAAGGTGATGTAATAAATGAAACAAGAAACACTCAAAAGATAAGTGTTGTCAGTGTGGAGGTAGGAATGAAAGTGACAATTAATTCTATTTGGTTGTCCATTGCATATGTATGTGAAAAATCTGGCAATAAGAAGTTCAGTTTATAAGCTCAACAAATAATAGCTGTCAAGCTTCAAAATGCAGATTTGGCTCTTAGATGTCAAACTAGGGGAGAGAAAAACAAAGACAAATGCTCCAAGTAACGAATTTGACTTATTATTACATAAAAATACATGTTAAGGAAGAGAGATAAGTCTGAGAGATAAGGAATCAGAAGATCCTATAATGATAACCAGGAGAAGATAAGGCTGTCAAAGCCATGGAGGATGTTTGAGGAGGAAAGTGTCAGAAAAGAAGACTATGTTTGGGTATTAGCAATGGAACTTGACCAATAACAATGAAAAATGTATAATATTGATTCCCCAGTGGCTGAGCAATAAAGAATCTGCTGCAATTCAGGAGACACTGGTTCGATCCCTGGGTCAGGAAGATTGCCTGGATAAGGAAATGACAGCTCACTCCAGTATTCTTGCCTGGAGAATTCCATGGGTAGAGGAGCCTGGCGGTCTATAATTCATGGGGTTCCAAAGAGCTGGACTTGACTGAATGGCTAAACAACAACAGCTTTCTCACCAACTTCTCATTTTAATGAAAATAATGAAGACTACTTGGAGAAATAAGAGATAATTTATCATCAGTATTTCACATTTATAAGGTAGTACCTTTGTTTTAAAAAAAAATCCCTCAATTATCAACATCTGCATTATACAACTTATTAACACTGTTTCCTAGTTTTCATTTTCAAAGAAATTATTATATATACCAAGCACAAAAAAGTAAAACCACACAAAAAATGTAGCATTATGAAAGTTATATGTTTGGAAATGTAAAAATTACAAAACAACTAAGAGAAATTGAGGTAAAGGATGGAGAAGAAATGCTACAACAAAGCCTAAGGATGGGAATTTCCTCACTTGATACATTGGGCAACTAGGAAAATGACATCTACAATTTCAAAAATTGTTTAAATGTATCACTTGGCATTGTAAAGGAGAAGGCGATGGTACCCCACTCCAGTACTGTTGCCTGGAAAATCCCATGGACGGAGGAGCCTGGTGGGCTGCCGTCTATGGGGTCGCGAAGAGTCGGACACGACTGAGCGACTTCACTTTCACGCACTGGAGAAGGAAATGGCAACCCATTCCAGTATTCTTGCTTAGAGAATCCCAGGAATGGGGGAGCCTGGTGGGCAGCCATCTATGGGGTCGCACAGAGTCAGACACGACTGAGGTGACTTAGCAGCAGCAGCAGCAGCCATTGTAAAATGACACCTTTGAATTCTAAATGACTGAACAGATATATTTGCTTCTCATTAAATGAAATGCAAGTTCAGTTCAGTTCAGTTCAGTCGCTCAGTCGTGTCCGACTCTCTGCGACCCCATGAATCGCAGCACACCAGGCCTCCCTGTCCATCACCAACTCCCAGAGATTACCCAGACTCATGTCCATCGAGTCGGTAATGCCATCCAGCCATCTCATCCTCTGTCATCGCCTTCTCCTCCTGCCCCCAATCCCTCCCAGCATCAGGGTCTTTTCCAATGAGTCAATTCTTCCCATGAAGTGGCCAAAGTACTGGAGTTTCAGCTTTAGCCTCAGTCCTTCCAATAAACATCCAGGACTGGTCTCCTTTAGGATGGACTGGTTGGACCTCCTTGCAGTCCAAGGGACTCTCAAGAGTCTTATCCAACACCACAGCTCAAAAGCATCAATTCTTCCACACTCAGCCTTCTTCACAGTCCAACTCTCACATCCATACATGACTTGAAAAACCATAGCCTTGATTAGACGGACCTTTGTTGGCAAAGTAATGTCTCTGCTTTTTAATATGTTATCTAGGTTGGTCATAACTTTCCTTCCAAGGAGTAAGCGTCTTTTAATTTCATGGCTGCAGTCACCATCTGCACTGATTTTGGAGCCCCCAAAAATAAAGTCTGACACTGTTTCCACTGTTTCCCCATCTATATCCCATGAAGTCATGGGACCAGACGCCATGATCTTAGTTTTCTGTATGTTAAGCTTTAAGCCAACTTTTTCACTCTCCTCTTTCACTTTCATCAAGAGGCTCTTTAGTTCTTCTTCACTTTCTGCCATAAGGGTGGTGTCATCTGCATATCTGAGGTTATTGATATTTCTCCCGGCAATCTTGATTCCACCTTGTGCTTCTTCCAGCCCAGAGTTTCTCGTGATGTACTCTGTATATAAGTTAAATAAGCAGGGTGACAATATACAGGCTTGATGTACTCCTTTTCCTGTTTGGAACCAGTCTGTTGTTCTATGTCCAGTTCTAACTGTTGCTTCCTGACCTGCATATAGGTTTATCAAGAGGCAGGTAATAAAGTGCAAAAACATGATAAACCCCATAATTACAAAGAGAACTGGTAAGAGTTATTTATAAGTAGATGAGAGTTTTCAACTTATACTTAGACAACTTAAAAGGTGGGAATAGGAGGAAACCACAACCTGACTGTACACTGACAAGTTTATATTTCTGCCAGATCCCCAAAGGGACTTCAAGCACTGAGTTTGTAGATGTGATGAAGAACAGGAGTCAAAAGTGGAGCTGAAAGGGGAACGATCTAAGATCTACATATCAAAGAATTAGTATGTTTCTACTTTCTTATCTCTATGAGCAAAAGGAATCGGGTTGGTGCCATCTTCCAGGTAGATCCTAAAACAGTAAATAAAAAAGTATATTTATAATTTCAGTGTAGGTGGTATTTCCCCAAGTGCAAAGCCTTCAAATTGAAATATAAGTGTTCCAATCTGAAAGCCAGTTTCTTGCTTACTCAAAACCAAGCAAAGCCTAAAGCTGATACTCCATTCCAGGCATACTTCCCATTTATTTGAGATGAATATTACAGAATGTATTTGCTTACAAAATAGTAGAGGAATCTCACATTAGTTACCAAATGCTTAAACATTAAATACAAATGAACTGCCAAGAATTCCCCAAAATTAGAAAATTCCACAAAATGGAGGAGAATACAAAGATAAGCAGAAAAAGTTGAACATTGAAGAATAAAAGTTTATTCTGGAAACAGAAAAGAACTTCAAAATAACTGTTGTGACTATATTAAGGTAGTTTTAAAGGCCTTAGGAAGCATTACTGTGAACAAAGTTAGGGGAGCTGTTGTAATTCCAGCTGAACTATTTCAAATCCTTAAAAATGATGATGCTGTTAAAGTGCTGCACTCAATATGCGAGCAAATTTGGAAAACTCAGCAGTGGCCACAGGAGTGGAAAAGGTCAGTTTTCATTCCAATCCCAAAGAAAGGCAATGCCAAAGAATGTTCAAACTACTGTAAAATTGTGCTCATTTCACATGCTAACAAGATTATGTTCAAAATCCTTCAAGGTAGGCTTCAGCAGAAAGTGAACCGAGAACTTCCAGATGTACAAGCTGGATTTAGAAAAGACAGAGGGACCAGAGATCAAATTTCCAACATCTGCTGGATGATAGAAAAATCAGGGTAATTTCAAAATACATCTACTTCTGCTTCATTGACTACTTTAAAGCCCTTGACTGTATAGATCACAACAACCTGGAGAATTTTTAAAGAGGTGACACCAGACGAGGGCTTCCCTGATAGCTCAGTTGGTAAAACATCTGCCTTCAATGGAGGAAAACCCAGTTCAATTCCTGGGTCAGGAAGATCTGCTGGAGAAGGGATAGGCTACCCGTTCCACTATCCTTGCCTAGAGAATTTCATGGACTGTATAGTCCTTGGGGTCTCAAAGAGTCATACGTGACTGAGAGACTTTCTTTAACTTTCACTTTTACCTGCCTCATGAGAAACTTGTGTGCAGAACAAGAAGCAACAATTAGAACGGGACATGGAACAACAGACAGGTTCCAAATTGAGAAAAGCATATATCAAGTCTGCACATTGTCACCCCACTTATTTAACTTATACACAGAGTACATCATGTGAAATGTGCTGGATGAATCCCAAGCTGGAGAAATATCAACAACCTCATATATGCAGATGATACCACTTTACTTGCAGAAAGTGAAGAGGAACTAAAGAGCCTCTTGATGAAGGTAAAAAAGGAGAGTGAAAAAGCTGGCTTAAAACTCAACATTCAAAAAACTAAGATCATGGCATGTGGTCCCATCACTTGATGGCAAATAGATGGGAAAAGAGTAGAAACAGTGACAGACATTATTTTCTTGGGATCCCAAATCACTGGAGATGGTGACTGCAGCCATGAAATTAAAAGAAGCTAGCTCCTTGCAAGGGAAGCTATGACAAACCTAGACAGCGTATTAAAGAGCAGAGGCATTACTTTGCCAACAAAGGTCTGTCTAGTCAAAGCTATGGTTTTTCCAGTAGTCATGTACAGATGTGAGAGTTGAACCATAAAGAAGACTGAGCCCAAAAGAATTGATGCTTTTGAACTGTGGTGCTGGAGAAGACTCTTGAGAGTTCCTTAGACAGCAGGGAGATCAAACCAGTCAATTCTAAAGGAAATCACCCTGAATATTCACTTGGAGGCCTGATGCTGAAGCTGAAGCTCCAACACTTTAGCTACCTGATGTGAAGATCTGATTCACTGAAAAAGACCCTGTGGGAAAGATTGAGGGCAAGAGAAGAAGGCGGTGACAGGATGAGATGGTTGGATGGCATCACTGACTCAGTGAATGTGAGTTTGAGCAAGCTCCAGGAGATAGTGAAGAACGGGAATCTCTGGTGTGCTATATAGTTCATGATGTTGCAGAGAGTCGCACATGATTTAGCAACTGAACAACAACCAAGAGGTTATCATACCCATAGAGCAAAAATACTATCATAAAAAGGAATGATCATTGAACAGAAGGAGCCCTTTCCAAGAACCAAAGGATACAGCTCCAATTTGGAATTGTCTACTATATGCCCACCAGAATATAAAAGAAAAAATCCATTCTCAGAGTTGCTGCCTTATGGAAGAGGAGACTTCAATTTCAAGACAAAACAATCATAAACAACATGAACTTTTCAGTCACAAGATAAAACAATCAGAGACAGAATGAACTTTTTAATCACGACTTTGGATTTTAAGGGATTATGAAGCAAATTTTATAAAATTTTAAAGTAAAATGAATTTGAACATAGAATTTGATTTCTTGATAACAATCGGGACATGTTTATACATGTGAGTTTTCTTTTAAAAGAATTTTAAAAGTTTGTTGAAAGTGTACTTCATCAAGAAGAAAAGACATAGGGAGACATAAAAAGATATGTGGTCTAGGAAATAGTAGATTTTCACCAAGTCAAGTGTGTCACACGTGTAGAGAGGAAAAAAGAGCTCAGATTGAAACAAGAAAACTGAAAAATTAGTGGGGAAAAAAATTTCAGTTTTAAAAAAAAAGAGTACACAAAATTTAGAATAATTGACACGTTAGAAATTCATAATGATAAAAGCTAAAGACAAAAGTTATGATAAAAGTTATTGTCATCCCATTAGGAAATTAATAGAAATTTTAAAGAAAAACCTGTGTAAGAAAGCAATAAAATCATGGTTCACATGAATACAAAATTATAAATGGTGTAATTTTTAGCCATTAACAAAATGTAAGAAAAGAGGACCTACTTGTTTAGTGTCCTGATGTCATGTAATTCTTCCTGGTGGGGAAAACAGATTTGTAGAATAGACAAGTGTTTCTCACTACTTCACCCAACAAGGAACAGTATATCCACAGTGTCAGAATAATCTAAGTACTGTTGCTGCTGCTGCTGCTGCTGCTAAGTAGCTTCAGTTGTGTCCAACTCCTGGCGCCTCATAGACGGCAGCCCATCAGGCTCCCCCGTCCCTGGGATTCTCCAGGCAAGAACACTGGAGTGAGTGGGTTGCCATTTCCTCCTCCAATGCATGAAAGTAAAGTCGCTCAGTCATGTTCTGACTCCTAGTGACCCCGGGGACTGCAGCCTACCAGGCTGCTCTGTCCATGGGATTTTCCAGGCAAGAGTACTGGAGTGGGTTGCCATTGCCTTTTCCGAAGTACTATTGAGTGGTTTCAAATTTTGATCAGCCTTTTCACAACACACAAATAACCTGATTGTGTTCTCTGAAATAGATAGGGAAATACTGAAAGATGTGTCTATTTGACCAAGAAAGTGATACAAGTGTAATATTTGGTTTGCCTTAATGAATAGCTGGGGCTTCCCTGGTGGTTCAGAGGTTAAAGTGTCTGCCTTCAATGCAGAAGACCTGAGTTCAATCCCTGGGTTGGGAAGATCCCCTGGAGAAGGAAATGGCAACCCACTCCAGTATTCTTGCCTGGAGAATCCCGTGGTTGGAGGAGCCTGGTAGGCTACAGTCCACGGGGTCGCATAGAGTCGGACATGACTTAAGTGACTTCATCTCATCTCATCTCAATGAATACTTGGGAGTTCTAAAACATTTTATTTTAATGGAAACATAACTCTTATCTGAACCCTATCTTTCTTACTTATATCAAAAATAAGTCAAATAAAATAAGTGACTTTGATTCTGAATGTCTCCAAGGCATAAAGATCAAATGTGCTCAGTTGCTCAATCATGTCCAGCTTTTTGTGATCCCAAGGACTGTAGCCCGCCAGGTTCCTCCATCTGTGGGGATTCTCTAGGCAAGACACTAGAGTGGGTTGCCATGCCCTCCTCCAGGGGATGTTCCCAACCCAGGGATTGAACCCAGGTCTCCCGCATTGCAGGCAGATTCTTTACCATCTGAGCCACCAGGGAAGCCCCTAAGATCAAACATGCAGTTAATAAAGTGTGTGTATGTGTGTATATATATATATAATGTTTATTTGTTAATATGCTCATTATTAATATTGAATTTCCATGAAAAATTAGTGTATATTATGTGATAGGTGTGTAAGGATTGCATGTGTGCATGCTCATTCACTCAGTTGTGTCTCACTCTTTGCGACCCCATGGACTGTAGCCCACCAGACTCCTCTGTCCATAGAATTTTCCAGGCAAGAATACTGGAGCAGGTTGTCATTTCTTTCACCAGAGGATCTTCCTGACCCTAGGATTGAACCTTTATCTCTGGCGTCTCCTGCATTGGCAGGAAGATATTTTATTGCTGTGCCACTTGGGAAGCCCCATTGTGTGGATTACACTTCCTATTAATTATATATGCATAAAGATGACAGTGTTTAGTTTATGTTTCAATAAGCACCCTTGTTACATTTTAATTTCCAATATACCCATGTTACGTGTTGAAATAGAGCAGATATTACATGTGAAAACATATATAATATATAGAGAGATAAACATGTAATGTGTCACCAGTATGACACCTTGTATTCTCAGAATATTAAATCAGGAAACACAGTATGTAACATAATTCGCACAGGACTTAGAATGATATAAAACTAGGTGTGAGTCCTGATTACACAGCCATCTAGTTATATGGATTTAGCAAGTTACTTAGCTTTTCTCAGATTTAATTACCTCATCTGTAAAATAAGGATGATAGCACCTATCTTTAAAGATAATTATAAAAATTAGAGCAAAGACATGCAAACTGCATAACATAAAACAGTCCTTCTCTAAACTGTACCAATTGTTACTATTGTTATTAACACTGCATATTTACCAATATACTATAGGCATCATGAAAATACAGTGAAGCTTATGTTGTTAATGGTTTTACTTTTAACTTTTTAAATATTCATTTTAGTCTGAAATAGACATAAATCACATGAATGATATATTTAGTAATATTAATATTATCACTCAGGAATCTTAATTTTATGTACAAAATCCAAGAATTTTAATATGATTATTAGACCAGGGCCCATTGAGATCACTGCAAGTTACCCTCACTAAAAATTCAGAGACAAAGATAAGACTTGAGAATAAACTAGAGTTGCCTCTGACTAGCAACAGAAATTGTGGTGTCAAGCAAAATCCAAGAATTGTTGTCAACACTGAGCAGATTTCCCATGAGAATAATATTACTGAAATGTCAGACATCCCAGAGATGATCACATTGATTTACACTACTTTCTGTACCCTACCTCTTAAAACAAAATAAATTTGCTTTCTATTGCATTCTAATTGAAGATACAAAGTGGAAGCTTTGCAAATGAGTTATTGCTACCCAATTTCTTGTCAACAACTGTCAGTAACAAGAGATTGGCAGAGTTAAGTAGCCCCTAATTCTCCAGCAATGTGAAGCTCCATTTTCCCCATTTAGTGCTGGGGAAGACAGCATATGAATCATGTAGGAGATGGCATCACTGGAGGCTCTCATGATGGTGTAGATCTGAAAACTGTGAATCATTAACATTGTTGTAAATGTCAGTTGTCAGACTCTCAGTGTCATCTGAGGTTCAACGCCTGCTTTTTTGCTAGATCTGCCATTGCCACAGGGGTTGTAGGTATTGCATTGTTTAAGTATTCATCACAGGGGCTGCAGTTCTTTGATGATGTTGGAAAGAGACTGCGGCCAATGTATCTTAATGCAAGCCACTTGGTATGTAGACTGGGCGGTACTGCAGGAACCAAGTAGTCCTGACACTGCCTAGATAAGAAGGTAGCAACAATACATTGTTTGGGCCTGTTTGTTAGTCTTCACTTGATAGTTACATTAACTGAAGACTTTGATATTAAAAATTGTCTTGTACATTAATATTTTATGCCAGGGACTGCAAAGAAGTTGATTTTGTAGAAGCATAGAATTTTTTAGATGTAAAATACTTTAGCAGTCATTTTATAGACCGCCTTCATTCATTTTCTCTTGTCACTAGAAAGGATACAGAACTTTTACCAAATAATAAGTGATAGATCTTTAGCAAACTATATTGAATAAACTAACAGTTAGGCTCCAAATGTCTATTTATAGGCAATTTGAAAAATGAGAGTTTGGTTTATAATACAAATCACCAAAGCTCCTAGTCATTATTCTTTGTTTTAATCATACTTAACACAATATCCACTACAGTACTTGGTATATACAAAGTGCTCAGTAAATATTAGAGAAGAAATCACTCTCATCTATGTATGTATATATGTATGCATTTATCTATCTTTCTATATATATATAATTTTATATGGTGTGTGGTGGTTTCGTTGCTAAGCTGTGTCTAACTCTTGTGAACCCATAGACTGTAGCCCACCAGGCTCCTCTGTCCATGGAATTTCCCAGGCAAGAATACTGGAGTGGGTTGCCATTTCCTTCTCCGTGGGATATATATATGCATATACATGTATGTAGATAGATAGATAGATATAGATAGATATACATAAATATGTGTGTGTATACGCACATCACACAATATATTGATAGATAGTTATATTGAGAGTTAGATATAGTTATATATAGCTAATGTGTGGGTAGCAAATAATTATTTCAAGGTTTTTCCTATCTGGATAAAAGATAATCACAAGAATAGCAGTAGTTTGTTGCTTTGGTTTAGTTACTACAGATTTATAAATTTCCATGCATTTATCTAAATCCTTAGTAACTCAAATGTAAAAAATATGATAGGTTAGCTGACATTTTCCGTATCTGCTTGCACTGCTTAACACGGTATTGGCAAGACCAAGGTGATTAAAAGAAGAAGCTAGATGTGAAGTTCTTTTTGAGTTGCTAAGTCATGTCTGAATCTTTTGAGACTCCATGGACTGTAGCCCATTAGGCTTCTCTGTCCATGCATTTACCAGGCAAGAATACTGGAGTGGATTGCTATTTCCTTCTCCAGGGTATCTTCCTGACCCAGGGATCAAATCCTTGTCTCCCACACTGCAGGTGGATTCTTTACACTGTGTCACGCGGGTCCTGGATGTGAAGTTACCCAGATTAAAACAAAAATTAAGTTCATCTGAGAGGGTAACAGGCAGGAAGGCCAGTGGTCTCCAAACGGAGGAAATAGCCTGCAAGTGTCAGACATTTTTATCTCTCTTAAGCGGCAGGACAACATAAACTAGCAATATTTTTTCCTTCTCTATACAAGTTTAAAAGGAGGTTTCTCTTAAAATACTGTGTTGCCATAATGACACCTGGTTTCACCTGAAGTTAACTATTCTCAAACCTAGAGATAACCTATCATTGCAGCATCCTCTATTCTAATGCATCTCTTTTTTCTGATGGCATTTCTTCCATCCTGAATTTTAAATGCTCTAATATGACCCTGACTGTCATGAATCGATTTTATTTGATGTAATAATGTCTCTGAATTATATCTGGATTTTGTAAGATATATTAAAGGAGGAGATGTGAATAGCTAGATATATCTGAGCCCAAGGAACAAACTCAAATGATGGAAATATATTGTGACAGGAAAGTAAAGATAAACATGTATGACACTCTTAAGATGTATCTTACTCTTAAGATGTATCATGTACACTGTAATAATTATATGTCTTTCCAATAAACCTGTGAGATATGATTATCCCAATAATGAGAAATGTATTTATTTTTTAGATAAAAAATTTTTATCTAAATATTTATTTTAGACCAAAATTGTCACAGAATTATTCCTAATTGATCTTTTGTAGAGCCAGAGTTTAAAACCTTACTTTTTTAATTTTATCTTTCCACTAAACTACAACTACCTCTAACCTATTCTAGAATTCATTCTCTAAACAAAACTTAGAGTTAAACAGAATTGTATTACACTGTGACTTAGTCATCCTTTTAGGTATATTATTGTTGTTCAGTCGCTCAGTCATGTTCGACTGCAACCTCATAGACTGCAGCATGCCATTTGTCTATACCTAATAGGTGTCTCAGAAGCAGTGAATAACATATGAGGATAATTTTTCATTTGTTTAGCTATATTCCTTCTAGTTTGCATTTGTGGGTGTGTGTGTGTGTGTGCATTTTAGAGTGAGAGATTGCTCCAAGAATTGAAATGCACACACATTACACATTCATAGAGTACTTGTAGAGCCAATATTATACAAATTGATATACATTGTTGAAACCCTGAAACCATATAGGAACGTCTACCTTGCTTCCCATTGATCCTTAAGTTATTGTTGTCAAATATACATTTACATAAACTGAAAATCTCATCAGGAAATTTTGTAATTTTTGTTTTAAGTAGTCATACATATTTTTAAACAATTTAAGGAGTTAAAATTAATATTTTATATTTACCATTACCTTTTCCGGGAGAAATATCAATAACCTCAGATATGCGGATGACACCACCCTTATGGCAGAAAGTGAAGAGGAACTAAAAAGCCTCTTGATGAAAGTGAAAGTGGAGAGTGAAAAAGTTGGCTTAAAGCTCAACATTCAGAAAACTATGATCATGGCATCTGGTCCCATCACTTCATGAGAAATAGATGGGGAAACGGTGGAAACAGTGTCAGACTTTATTTTTTTGGGCTCCAAAATCACTGCAGATGGTGACTGTAGCCATGAAATTAAAAGACGCTTACTCCTTGGAAGGAAAGTTATGACCAACCTAGATAGCATATTGAAAAGCAGAGACATTACTTTGTCAACAAAGGTCCGTCTAGTCAAGGCTATGGTTTTTCCTGTGGTCATGTATGGATGTGAGAGTTGGACTGTGAAGAAGGCTGAGCACCTCAGAATTGATGCTTTTGAGCTGTGGTGTTGGAGAAGACCCTTGAGAGTCCCTTGGACTGCAAGGAGATCCAACCAGTCCATTCTGAAGGAGATCAGCCCTGGATGTTATTTGGAAAGAATGATGCTAAAGCTGAAACTCCAGTACTTTGGCCACCTCATGCGAAGAGTTGACTCATTGGAAAAGACTCTGATGCTGGGAAGGATTGGGGGCAAGAGGAGAAGGGGACGCCAGAGGATGAGATGGCTGGATAGCATCACTGACTTGATGGACGTGAGTCTGAGTGAACTCCGGGAGTTGGTGATGGACAAGGAGGCCTGGCATGCTGCGACTCATGGGGTTGCAAAGAGTTGGACATGACTGAGCGATTGAACTGAACTTACAATACCCAAATATATCTGGGGTTCCAGAGATATATTTTTTTAGACCTTTTGATATTAGACCACAGGTTCTTGATATTATATTCAACTAATTTTTTTTTCTCTCTGCTTTGCAGATGTGATCTTTTTTTGTTGTTTTTCTTCATTCCTGAAGATTCAAAGTTTCCTCTAATATTTTTTGTCTTCAGCTTAAGGAGCATCCTTTTGCATTTCTTATAGAACATGTCTAACAGCCACACTTGCCTAGTTTTCCATTACCTCAAGATGTCTTTATTTGCTTTATTCTTGAAATATATATGCTTCCCAGGTGATGCAGGAGACACAGGTTCAATCCCTGGGTCACGAAGATCCCCTGAAGTAGGAAATGGCAACCCCCTCCAGTATTCTTGTCTGGAAAATCCCATGGACATGGGAGCCTGGCGGGCTACAGTTCATGGGATCTCAAAGAGTCAGATACAACTGAGCACTCATACATTAAGTATATTTTAATGAGAATGAACTGGGGATTGACAGTACTTTTAATTTGAAGATGTTTTCCTAGTATTGCCTCACCTCCATTTTTTCTGATGACAAATCCAAGGTAGTTTAATCACTGTTTTCCTATATAGAATGTGGCATTTGCATCCAGCTCTTTTCACAAGGTTTTCACTGCCTTTGGTTTTCAGCAGCTTATAACACCCATGCAGGCATGGTTTGTTTTGAGTTTATCATGTTGAAAATTTTTTCAGCTCTTTCAATTTATGAATGTGTGCTTTCATAAAACTTAGGATATTTTACCCATTGTTTCTTCAAATATATTTTCTGCCTTATACCTACTCTTTTCAGAGTTCCTTCTGGGATTCCACAGGTATATCTTTAAACCTTTTGATATTGTCCCACAGATCCTTGAGGTTATGTTCAAATTATATTTTCTTCTCTCTGCTTTTCAGATGTAATCCTTCTACTAATCTATCTTCAGTTTCTTCATTTAGCTGCCATCTCATTCTGTATTAAGTTTATTTTCTAGATATTTTATTTTTTCAATTCTAAAAATTCCAATTGATTTGTCTTTTTAGTTTTTATTTTTGCGTTAAATATGCCTATCATTTCATTCATTTTTAAGGGTGTTTTTCCTTTATCTCATGAAATATACTTAAAATAGCTATTGTAAAAATTATGTCTGTAACTCTAGCTTTTGAGTTTTCTTTTTCTTTACATGGCAGGTAATATTCAATTATATTCTGGATATTAAAAATGCTATGTTGTACAGACAGTCTTGTTATAGTCCTCTTGGGATTGTAGGTATTTTTATTTCAGCCACTAACCAATACTAATCAGCCTGATTTTGTTCAGAGTGAAGTTCTGTCCCTTTTCCTTTGAGCCAATGCAGTTCAAATCTCAATTCCATTTTCTCCATTTGCTATGCTGATTTGGGGCCTATCTGTGCATCCATAGTTCAAGGCCCTTTTGAGCCTTGTGTGGATGACTCAAATCTCAGTTCAGTTTTGAAAACCTTTATGATTGATAGTTCATGGGTTAGGTTGAGAACTGTATGCAGTCATATAGGAATTTACATATCCTCTTCTCAAATCTTATACTTTAGGGATTTACCTATACCTTTTGGTCAACAGGGGCCCTTTATCCTTCTTATATTGTTTTTGGTTTCTTTAAAGTTTTATTCATAAGTAAAAAGAAAATAGGGGAAACTTATTTGCTTCTCAGAATTTTCTCTCTCATCCAAAAGTTTCACTTTGTGTGCTTACTTATTGGCATCTTCAGATAGTTGTTAATTTTATTTTTTTAATTTCACCATACTGTATTTATTTATTTAATATTAAAATACTTTATTTTTATAGCATTTCTAGGGCAGTTCTATGCCCCCTGACTCATATATGCTTAGTATTCCCCGTTATCATTATCACTCACAGAGTGGACATCTGTTATGATTGATGAATCTGTGTTGACACATTAAAATCATTCAAAGTTCATAGTTTACCTTAGAGTTTACTTTTGGTGTTGTACATTCTATTGGCTTGGAGAAATCTATAGTTAACTGTATGCCTCATTTTAATATTATGCAGAGTATTTTTATAGCCTTGAAAATTCTCTTTCTCTGCCTGTTCATCTCTTTCTCCACTGCACCCAATCTCTGACAAACACTGACCTTTGGTATCCATAGTTCACCCATTTAGAATGTCATATAGTTGGAATCATACAATAGGTAGCCTTTTCAGATTGACTTCTTTCACTTAGCAATATGCATTTAAGGTTGCTCCATGTCTTTTCATGGCTTGATAGCTATTTCCTTTTAGAGCTGAATATTCCAGGTCTTTACTAATTGAAAAACAGTGATTAATAGTTTGGCCAAATGGTCAGAAGATTGGTTTAACCAATCCTGGAAGTTTGGTAATACGACATTCTTAAAGTAGAGTTTTCAAATAGATCTTTTGGAATGGGTACATAGTGTAATGATATTTATATCCTTTGAAAATGATCAATAAACAATATTTCCTTTATAAGAAGATCTCAGTAATCAGAAAAACAAGATGATCAAAACTGTGGTGTTGATTACAGGTTTTTTCCAGACACTCTAGTGCTTAGTCACTGAGCTAAAGCATAATGTGGCCACAGAGCCAAGGGTGGAGACTATGCATGGGCTTGGCAACGTAGACTTCCCTTCAGTTCAGTTCAGGTCAGTCGCTCAGTCCTGTCCGACTCTTTGCGGCCCCATGAATTGCAGCATGCCAGGCCTCCCTGTCCATCACCAAGTCCCAGAGTTCACTCAAACTCACATGCATAGAGTTGGTGATGCCATCCAGCCATCTCATCCTCTGTCATCCCCTTCTTCTCCTGCCCCCAACCCCTCCCAGCATCAGGGTCTTTTCCAATGAATCAACCTTCGCATGAGGTGGCCAAAGTATTGGAGTTTCAGCTTCAGCAGCAGTCCTTCCGATGAACACCCAGGACTGGTCTCCTTTAGGATGGACTGGTTGGGTCTCCTTGCAGTCCAAGTGAGTTGTAAGAGTCTTCTCCAGCCCTCAGGAAGACTTAAATGGCTTTTCTCCCTCTAGTCTGGTAATTTCACAACAGGAGAAAGGAAGATTCTGATTCTGATCACTAAATTTTCATTATGGCTTCAAGCACCTGGGGAAGCATCCAGCCCCTAGTAGTATCAAGAGCTTCATTAGATGAATTCTCTTCGCCAGGAGAGAAGAGCCATTTGTTGTCACAGTACACAACTCTAAGTCTTGATATCACTTGCCTTGGTACCACCATGCTTCTGTCAGCATCACTGTCTAAGGCTTACAAAATCCTTATTCAACATCATACTACCTGACCAACAAATGTGTCAGCAAAAGATGTGAAGCAATTCATTAATCTTTTTAAATATCTTTTAATATTCTTTTCTTTCCTTCCTTATATTCTTTACTTATTTTAAATGGGTGAATCTTATTTGTTTTTCTTTAATTTGGTTCAGTTCAGTTCAGTTGCTCAGTCGTGTCCAACTCTTTGCCACCCCATGAATTGCAGCACGCTAGGCTTCCCTGTCCATCACCAACTCCCGGAGTTCACTCAGACTCACATCCATCAAGTCAGTGATGCCATCCAGCCATCTTATCCTCTGTCGTCCCCTTCTCCTCCTGCCCCCAATCCCTCCCAGCATCAGAGTATTTTCCAACGAGTCAACTCTTCGCATTAGGTGGCCAAAGTACTGGAGTTTCAGCTTTAGCATCATCCTTCCAAAGAAATCCCAGGGCTGATCTCCTTCAGAATGGACTGGTTGGATCTCCTTGCAGTCCAAGGGACTCTCAAGAGTCTTCTCCAACACCACAGTTCAAAAGCATCAATTCTTCGGCACTCAGCCTTCTTCACAGTCCAACTCTCACACCCATACATGACCACAGGAAAAACCATAGCCTTGACTAGCCGGACCTTTGTTGGCAAAGTAATGTCTCTGCTTTTGAATATGCTATCTAGGTTGGTCATAACTTTCCTTCCAAGGAGTAAGCATCTTTTAATTTCATGGCTGCAGTCACCATCTGCAGTGATTTTGGAGCCCCCCAAAATAAAGTCTGACACTGTTTCCCCATCTATTTCCCATGAAGTGATGGGACCAGATGCCATGATCTTCGTTTTCTGAATGTTGAGCTTTAAGCCAACTTTTTCACTCTCCACTTTCACTTTCATCAAGAGGCTTTTTAGTTCCTCTTCACTTTCTGCCATAAGGGTGTTGTCATCTGCATATATGAGGTTATTGATATTTCTCCCAGCAATCTTAATTTGGTAGGGAGTATATTTCACTTACTATGTTGTGTTAGTTTCAAGTGTAAAGAAAAGTGAATCTGTTATACAAATGGTACGTATATCCACTCTTTTTTAGATTCTACTGTAGCCCATCTGGGGCTTCCCTGGTAGCTCAGCTGGTAAAAAAAAATCACCTGCAATGCAGGAGACCTGGGCTTGATCCCTGGATTGGGAAGCTCCCCTGGAGGAGGGCATGGCAATCCACTCCAGTATTCTTGCCTGGAGAATCCCCATGGACAGAGGAGCCTGGAGGCTACAGTCCACGGGGTCACAAAGGGTCAGACACAACTGAGCTACCAACACGTCCACTTTCACTCAGTATTTTGTCCAAGGAGCCATACTCAACTCCTGACGTGGGGCTAGGTTTCAAGCCCAAACAGAACATTAAGGGAATAAATTCCTCCATGGCCCAACCATCCATAGACTGGTGGCGGGACACACTGCCCACAGAAGCAATGTTCCCTAATGTGATTAGATTTGAACATTAATCACAGTGATGGAATGATGGTGTCCAAGTTGCTTCTTCTGGATTACTGCCTCTTTTCATTTTAATTTTTTTCTTTTAGTATCAAAGGGGCCATTCCATGCAAAAAGAAGTGTTGAGTGCCCCCAAATGTCCAGCTTTCGCTTTAAGTTAGTAACAGTGAGTTTATCCTGTGTATTTCAGTGATAGTGCATTCTTGAGAAAGTCCTACTACTCCACATGTAGTAAGAGTACATTTCCTACTTTTACTTTGAAAATGTCTCTACCTAGATATGCCAAATGGGAATCTTTTCCTAGATATTTAGGTTATGGAATTGTTCAGTTGAAACCACTGCAAAACATTTAAAAAAACATACATAACAAGAATGACCATTCTCATATGTTACTATATAACTATAGTTAAAGTAAGATAAGTATCCTGAACAATCTTAAAGAGATAGATACCAAGTTTCTTTTTTTTTTAATTTATTTTACATATATGCATATATCTGCGATGCTTGGGGCCATCAAACCCTCAACTTCTTGTTTGAAGGTTAATTTTAAAAAGGCCCTGTAGGTACCTGGCCCTGTGTCAATTTTCATGGCTGAATAAATCTTCTTATGTACATCTCTTGATAAACAATTTCTGGGTTTCTTAGCCTATAAAGTTATAATAATTAACCTAAATTTTTTGTTGCATAATTCTATATTAGCTGAGGGGACAGGGAAACATCTGGACCCCATCATCTATAAAATATTTCTTCTTATGATGAAATTTCTATTGTTTCCCTCAAACCATTTCTTTTCTAGATTAAGCAATGTCAGTTTTTTTTTTCATGGTCTTAATTTTCCAATACATTTTTCACATGCATTTTTCCACTGCTGGATCCTTCTTATTGATTGTTGAAGCACCCTATTGTTCTGGATTTGAGTAATGTTGCTACATTATTTTCATCCTTCAAGGGGCCCCAGGTAATCTTCACATAATCTGAATGTTGTTTATCTTTAGTTTATTCAGGTTAAGTTCTTGTTTATGTATCCACTAAAATGTCCACTTACCCCTTTCTTTTTCTCAACAGAACTGTGGTGTGATATGAGATATCATTATAGAATTAAAATCAACTTGTGACTAAAAAGAAAGAAGAAAAGGAATAGTCATTATATATTAAAAAATAATAATAACTGCATTTGCAGTAGTTTTGGCTAAATGTTTGCCAGGCTGACCAAAATGCATGACTTATGAATATAGGTTTTGAATTCCCTCCTCTGTCTGTACTATGACTTCAATGTAGCAGGCATTCTTCCTATGGAGATCTGCTACTATGAGGAGGGAAGTAGAACTGAGCTGTTTATAAACAGTTATGATAGACATAGATTAAGAACAACTACTCATAGTAAGTAGAAAAAAAATTCTGAATGGCTAAAGATTGTGGGTCATGGCAGTGCTGAAACATGTATAAAGTTTGGGGAGAATTGAAATACTTAGCTCAACAATTTAGGCCAAAAGAAAACTTTTTGCTTGAAATATATCTATAGTTGGGGAAGAGTTTTTCTACAAACATCTGACTTAGACCTCTATAATGAGTTTCAGTGTGAACAGGGTTAATACATCCATGGAAGTTCAATGTTAATATTTGAATCATTACAGCCATAATCAGGAGAAATAAAAATGCTTCAACAATGTAAATTTCTTGTATATTTTTGAGATTAGTTGTTTGTCAGTTGCTTCATTTGCTATTATTTTCTCTCATTCTGAAGTCTGTCTTTTCACCTTGCTTATAGTTTCTTTTGTTGTGCAGAAGCTTTTAAGTTTAATTAGGTCCCATTTGTTTATTTTTGCTTTTATTTCCAATATTCTGGGAGGTGGGTCATAGAGGATCCTGCTGTGATGTATGTCGGAGAGTGTTTTGCCTATGTTCTCCTCTAGGAGTTTTATAGTTTCTGGTCTTACGTTTAGATCTTTAATCCATTTTGAGTTTATTTTTGTGTAAGGTGTTAGAAAGTGTTCTAGTTTCATTCTTTTACAAGTGGTTGACCAGTTTTCCCAGCACCACTTGTTAAAGAGATTGTCTTTAATCCATTGTATATTCCTGCCTCCTTTGTCAAAGATAAGGTGTCCATATGTGCGTGGATTTATCTCTGGGCTTTCTATTTTGTTCCATTGATCTATATTTCTGTTGATGCACTATACTGGATGCTTGGGGCTGGTGCACTGGGATGACCCAGAGGGATGGTATGGGGAGGGAGGTGGGAGGAGGGTTCAGGATGGGGAACACATGTATACCTGTGGCGGATTCATTTTGATATATGGCAAAACCAATACAATATTGTAAAGTTAAAAAATAAAATAAAATTAAATTAAAAACAACAACAACAACAATGTAAGTTTCTTTAAACCTACAAAACCTGGGTTGGCACCGCCATCTTAACTGACCTCTTCCAAGAAAGAGAAGGAAGGAAAACAGCCTAAGTATGAGTCAATTCGGGATGTCAACCCAGACTTCGTTTTAACAGTAAGTTGCTAATTTTAATTATGCAGAGACAATTTAATCACTTCATTTTGTTCATATTATTTTCTTTCACAATTATATTCTGTACCTTCATTGAGAAAATCAATGCAATATGATTCACTATGAAAAAAAGTCTGTTCTAAATTATAGTAACAAGAGCAATAGTCTTACAATTGAAGAAGTTTTGTATTTCTTCCCTTCAGAAGTAGAAATTGCTAGAGAGAATTTTATAGGTTTTCAATTTATTAATTCATTACAACAATGACTTCAGGTTATTAAGTATTTAGCTACAGAATAATTTCACACTGTTATTTAGACTTTTGAGGGCAAGGGCTATATATTTTTAACTTCTACATTTCCAGTGTATATGACTATATATTTTTAACTTCTACATTTCCATCTACTATGATGCCTAGAACAATGTGGAAAACTCCACATAAATGATTACTAAGTGAATGTTGAGCAATAGTGATATTTTCTACTGTGAAAAGTAATGATACTTTTGAATTTAAAGTTAAACCTAAAAGCAGTCATTAGACATAGAAAAAAAAAAGACTATGTATAAATTCAAAGCCCCTTCCAAAATATTTTCTTCCTACAGTGCAATGCCTAGTTGTTTTTGAATAGTCCAATTTGAACTCGGCCTGACAGTAGTAGTGCTCACTGTTTCAACCCACCTGATTAATTTCTAATGTAGCACAACTGTGACATAAATGTAATGAGGACAAATGACAAAAGGGACCCAAGAATCTTACTGAATGGAGAAGTTATTCCCGTGAGAGGACACTTCCAGTTCCTCTGAGTCTCCTTCCTGACTCCTGCCTCTCTACTTCCTTCAAGGCTACCTTTTATGTGTATGACAAACTCAAACTGTTCAGCCAAAAAGTCCTTTACTGCAACTCCTTTGCTCTCTCAAGCAGCACCATCAAAAGGTTCCCAGGAAAAGATTTCTACATCAGTTTCACGTGACACTAAACATTTTTAAGAAAGAAAAAGGAAGAGAAATCCTATGTATTAAAGGGCTACAGGATTGAAAACTTCCATTTTTCTTTCTTTAGAAGAATCCATGACTATGGAAGAACACCCCTGACACCTTCAAACAGAATGCTTCTCATACAAGTGAAGGCATTGGGAACCTCAAAATTCTTTTAATTATTGTTTACATTACATTATTAACCTGATTCAAACCCTAAAATCAGTTGATACTGGATTACATAAATTATGGACAGAACTAATGATTTCTTTATAGTCTTATGCCTAGCCTAGTGCTAGGGAGAATTGGATGTAAATTGTTATTGAATAAACATGCATTTGACTTTAAAAAAGTTTGTGGAGGGAAGAAAGAAACAAGAATTTTTGAGATTCTAGTTCTTTTTAGAGTCATGAAGGAAAAGAAAATGTGTCAACCAAGGGGAATCTTGAGATAACAGAGGAGAAAGCATAAGATGTGTCTCTCTTCCTCATAGCTTTCTCCTGTGTTATCCCAAGATTTCTGCTTTAGAAATTTAGAGACATTTCCCAGGTGGTGGAGAAGGCAATGGCACCCCACTCCAGTACTCTTGTCGGGAAAATCCCATGGACGGAGGAGCCTGGTAGGCTGCAGACCATGGGGTCTCGAAGAGTTGGACACAACTGTGCGACTTCACTTTCACTTTTCCCTTTCATGCATTGGAGAAGGAAATGGCAACCCACTCCAATGTTCTTGCCTGGAGAATCCCAGTGACGGGGGAGCCTGGTGGGCCGCCATCTATGGGGTTGCACAGAGTCGGACACGACTGAAGCGACTTAGCAGCAGTAGCAGCAGCAGCTAGTGGTAAAGAACCCACCTGCCAATGCCGGAGATATAAGAGACGCAGATTGGACCCCTGGGTTGGGAAGATCCCTTGGAGGAGGGCATGGCAATCCTCTCATGTATTCTTGCCTGTATTCTTGCCTGGAGAATCTCATGGACAGAGGAGCTTGGTGGGCTACAGTCCATACGGTTGCAAAGACTAGGACACGACTGAAATGACTTAGCATGCACAACCTATTTAGAACCATTACTAACAGAATGTAAGGTGAGAGTCTTCTTGGTGGGGATAAAGTGTGATAAAGTTTCCTAAAATCCTACCATGTGTTACTTTATTTGGAAAATCTCTTCATTGTTGAGTTAATGAATATTCACTTTTTTTCCTCTAAAATTTTGCTGTATTTGTGACAAGGAGCTCTTGAATTATGCCTTTACATTGCAGAATACTGATACCTTAATTGATAACTCTAAAATATCTGGACATTTTGAATATTTTTTTTTTATTGCAGTTCAGTCATGGTTTCAACTGGTACCTTCTTCCAAAAAAAAGAATCATATAAAATTCCAAACCATTATGTGTTTACATCTGCCTTTGCTATAGATTTATTATCTCCTCCAGAAGTTTGAAGAAACGATGACAGCATATGATCTGATTTAGACTTTCAAGCCAGGAGCTCAGGATTCTAGGAGGAAATGCTTCCTTACCTTAATAACTGTTCTTCCCATCAGAAAGTCATAAAGCCTGAGAGTAATGTTCTAACACTGACACAAACTGACATTATGGAATGCTTCCTGAATATCAGGCTTTTTGCTAAATACTTTATATGAATATTCCTATTTAACCTCAGTAAACTATTACTGTAGTTTAACAATGTAGTTTAACAATAACTAGGGTTATTCCCATTTTACTCACAAAGACACTGAGGCTGAAAGAGATGGAATGACGGTAGTCACAGAGCTAGTTAGTGTCATAGTTTCAAAACACATGTCTCTCTGATTCCAGAGTACAGAATCTTGAAAATGTTTCACCTCCTGTCTCTTTCCTCCCCCTTCACCTCACAATGCTGCCATTTCAGTCAGGCCCTTGCAATTTATTTTTTTCTAGATTATTGCAATAGTTCCCCAATTTGTTCCTCTTCTTTTGCTGTTTCTACCTCTTTCCAGACACAAGACACTCTCAATGTTGCATGATGGCTTCCAAATACAAACACGATCATTCAACTTCTTAATATTCTTTTATGAATCCCTATCAGCTACAGAATAAATATCAAATTCTTCTAATCCTATTAATCCTATTTATTCAATAATATCCTGAATCTTTCAATGGCTGGTATTTCTGAGAAACATTGCAGCCTCTCATATCTGTGCTTGGAGAGGGAAATGGCAACCCACTCCAGTATTCTTGCCTGGAAAATCCCATGGACAGAGGAGCCTGGTGGGCTACAGTCCATGGAGTTGCCAAAGAGCTAGAAACAACTTAGTGACTAAAGGCTAAACAACAACAACATCTTTGCTGTGGGCTCTTTTGCGCCATGTTGTCTTCTGGCAAGCACATGCCTCCCTGGCAGAGGGCCTGAGACCGCTGTTCTCTAGGAGTATTTTATGTCATGGATAGAATCCTAACAAATCCAGGTATATTCTTTTTCCTGATGATTTTTAACATGGGAAGCACAGAGAGAGAACAAGTGAGTACCACTGAAATATAAAAACCTACGTAGAAGGCAGCTAGTAGAGGCATAAAACATAAGTGAGTACACTGTGAGTAAGGGCTTCCCTTGTAGCTCAGTTAGTAAAGAATCTGCCTGCAATGCAGGAGACCTGGGTTCGATTCCAGGGTCCAGAAGATCCTCTGGAGAAGGAAATAGCAACCTACTTCAGCTTTCTTACATGGAGAATCCCATGGACAGAGGAACCTGTCGTGGGCTCCATGGGTTGCAAGAGTCATATGCAACTTGGCGACTAAACCAACACCATTGTGAGTAAAGGGAAGCTATGAGCAGGAAGGAGAACGTAGTTTCTTGCTAGGATTCAAATGTAGCAGCAAAGAGAAGCTGAATCCTAAGAGAGTAGTATGCTACCAAGTCAGCTCTCATATCTTAAATGTTTCTCTTGTGAGTCCCAATGTGCATCTGGTTGAGAAGGTTTCCTAGGCTCTCCAACATCTCATTGTGTCCATTTTTATTTCTTAATGCATTCTTAATATTAACTCCAATTGCCTAATAATTTTGATTTGGTATTCTCACTCATCTTTAATAATTGGACCCATGCCTACCTGTCCAGACTCAACCGCTGTCACTCTTTAGTCACTAATTGTCCACTCATTCCTTGAGAATTTTCCTGAACACACTTCCTTTTGTTGGACTACCCATTCCACTGCCTCCATTCATTTTTGAAATACTATTCAAACACATCTCCCTCCTTTTAAAATCTCCTGATACACTCAGGTACTCTTGCTGTTATGCTCCAAAGATACACCTGACATTGCCTCTAGACTGTGAACACCTTGAGGACAAAACTATGTCTTCCTCATATATGTATTTTTAGAAACAAGCACAATCTTATATAATGTGTTTCATCAGTATTTTATGAAGGACGAAAAGAAGTCAGGCAGCTAGGCAGACAGGAAGGAAGGAAAGAAAGAAGGTATTAGGAAATGTTACATAGTTACTCAATGTTTTTGATACCCATAAATACTTGGATTTTCCTCTCTTTTTTTCATGAAGTTGAAGGGAATGATGTAGAGCCTTGAATATGTGCAACTGTAAGAAAGTAAACAAAGTGTGTCAGAAGAGCAAAGTAAACTACTTAAAAGGAAGAGAAATTGATAGAGTTATAAGTCAGGTGCATGGCACTGTAAGTTCTGAATTTACTAATTCCAATGAGTTAAGTTTATTTTCTGGGCTCCTAAACAAAAATTTCTCCAAAATCACTGCAGATGGTGATTGCAGCCATGAAATTAAAAGACACTTACTCCTTGGAAGGAAAGTTATGACCAACCTAGACAGCATATTAAAAAGCAGAGACACTACTTTGTCAACAAAGATCTGTCTAGTCAAGGCTATGGTTTTTCTAGTGGTCATGTATGGATGTGAGAGTTGGACTATAAAGAAAGCTGAGGGCCAAAGAATTAATGCTTTTGAACTGTGGTGTTGGAGAAGACTCTTGAGAGTCCCTTGGACTGCAAGGAGACCCGACCAATCCATCCTAAAGGAGATCAGTCCTGGGTGTTCATTGTAAGGACTGATGTTGAAGCTGAAACTCTAATATTTTGGCCACCTGATGCGAAGAGCTGACTCTTTGGAAAAGACCCTGACGCTGGGAAAGATTGAGGGCAGAAGGAGAAGGGGACAACAGAGGATAAGATGGTTGGATGGCATCACGGACTCAATGGACATGGGTTTGGGTGAACTCTGGGAGTTGGTGATGGACAGGGAGGCCTGATGCGCTGTGGTTCATGGCGTCGCAAAGAGTTGGACACGACTAGCGACTGAACTGAACTGAAACAAAAATTTCAGTGATTTTTCTTAGGTCAAAGAGTATAGACATACAGTAAAGATGTTTCCTTACTCAAACAGACCTCTTGTATTAAATAAGTATAAATTTTTGAATAGGCAAATTTAGTCATATCACCAGGCATGGCTGCTCTCTCCCATCCTGGACTCATAGAAAAGATACATGATATAAACACTGTAATGTGTACAAAGGCACCACGGCTTTGCCCTGAAATGACTTAGTAAATAAACTTGATTATCCCTTTCCCTTTTGGTTTTACTAAGGGTCAAAAAGAAAGTCATGAAGACTGCTTCATAGCACTGAGCGTATAGAAACAGACATTTGGTCATGTGATACCATGTCTTCCCAAACTGCAAGTGTTCTGGTCAAAATAAAACATTAAATGCAATTTGTCTTCAAAAACAAGAGCTACCAATCAACTGTTCTAAAATTAAGATTATATTTTTGAAATGGCCAGTAGTAGGCAGGATTGGGGGGCCTTCCCTGATGCTTTGGTGGTAAAGAATCCACTTGCAAAGCTGGAGACATAAGAGACGTGAGTTCTATCCCTGGATTGAGAAGATCCCTTGAAGGAGGGCACTTTGATATTCTACCTGGAGAATCCCAAGGACAGAGGAGCCTGATGAGCTACAGTCCATGGGGTCGCAAGGAGTCAGTCATGACTGAAGCAACTTAGAACACATGCACGCACAGGCAGGATTGTTGACACCATGATTATTGTCCCCTGGTGTTTCACCTGTGAAGATGTTACATTCTGTGGCAAGATGGACTTTGCAGATGAAATGAAGCTTATAAAAACTAAAGTAAGGAGGTGTTTCTATATTATCTAGGTAAGAACACCATGAACCTTTAAGAGCAGAGAGCCTCTCCCCACTGAAGTAAAATGTGGCAAAAGATAATGTGACTCAAAAAGAGATAGGGAAGATTGGAAGCATTAAAGGACTCAACTTATCACTGATGACATTAAAATTACTGGGGCCACAGGCCAAGGAATGTGCATAGGCTTTAGAAGCTGAAAAGGAACTTAGGATATGCAGTAAGGAAATAGGGATTTCAGTCCTCAACAGCATGGGACTGAATTCTGCCAAAAACCTGAATGAGCCTAGAAATGGATTCTCCCTTTGTGCGTCCAAAAAAGAATGCAGCTTTGCTGACCCCTTGACTTTAGCTTTCTAGGACTCAAAGTAGAGAAGCTAGAAGTGTCCAATTGACTTCTATTAATAAATAGGTGCTGTTTTAAGGTTTTATGTTTATAGTAATTTAATAGGGTGAAAAGTGAAAGTCACTCAGTCGTATCCAACTCTTTGCGATCCCATGGACTATAGCCTGCCAAGCTCCTCGGTTCATGGAGTTCTCCAGGCAAGAATACTGGAGTGGGTTGCCATTTCCTACTCCAGGGGATCTTCCCAACCCAGGGATCAAACCCCAGTCTCCTTCATTGCAGGCAGATTCTTTACCATCTGAGCTACCAGGGAAGCCTCATTTAATAGGGTCATTTAATATATATTTTAGTGAGTTATAATCAGTGATTTTTATACACAAATTAACTCCAGCAAATGCCTGGGTGTATATTTTTCAATTACTTTAACGTCCATTTACAGAAGTTTTGTTTTTAAAATTTTGGTGTTAATTGTGCACTGGTTTTAAATGTCTGAGGCAGGTATTTGGTTACTTGTGTTTGAAAATGTATTAAGTTAAAATCACCAAAGTCATGCTCTGTGACAGGAAATTTGGTGATTTAATGCTCATTCTACTCTACTTTTGCTTTTGAAGCAGAATCTTTTCTCTGTACCCAAAAATCCCTTGGGTCTTGTCCAGGTGGAGGCCAGTTGTCTTTCTGTTCAGGTATATGTCATTATTAAGTTCTGCATATTCTCAACAGATGTCAAATAAAATTCTAGTGTGGATACTTGATAAAGCATGTGGACACATCCTTGATATATAGCTTTATTTAAAAGCTGAAAGTGGAAGTTGCTCAGTCGTATCCGACTCTTTGCGACCCCATGACTATACAGTCCATGGAATTCTCTGGGCCAGAATACTGGAGTGGGTAGCCTTTCTCTTCTCCAGGTGTTCTTTCCTACCCAGGGATCAAACCCATGTCCCCCGTATTGCAGGTGGATTCTTTCCCAGCTGAACCACAAGAGAAGCCCTAATGTAAAAGCTATCTACACTCCAAGTAACTTCTGAGGGAGAATGACCTCAAATTCCCTGCTTGCCAACACTCATAAGAAGTGAAGTGAGGGAAACATTTGTCAATAATTAGTCAAAGGATATGCATGTTATCCATTCTTCTAATTTAAAAATAATTCAAAAATTATAATTCAAAATATATTCCTTGGTTCATTTAGTAATTAATTCATTTGTTTTCTATCAAACATCTACCATGAGGCCAAACATTGTTTCAGACAATGAGATTTGTCCAGTGAGCAAAACACACTAATCCTTGCCCTTTTGGAGAATACAATCTAGAAAATAAACAAACATGCTAAAAAAATCACATCTGTTAATGCTAAGTATTCTGAAAACCAGTAGAACTAGGGTAAGATAAGAGGGCTAGAGGCAGAGGAGGCAAGTATATAAGCAAGTCATTTCTGAAAATTTGGCTTTTCATCAGAGATCTGAGTGAAAGTCATACAGTTTACTAGGGGAAGAACATATCTGGTAGAGAACACAGTAAGTGCAAAGACCCTTGGGTAGGACTGTGCTTGGCATAGGCAAGAAATAGCAGGGGAGTCAGCATGGCTAAAGCAAAGTGAGCTTAGGGAGGAGGTCAAGGATAATAACAGAAGTTCTATCAAGCAGGGCTCTACAGTCCATGGGAAGAAACCTGGGCCCTACTTAAAATTTGATGGAAGTCAATGGAAAGTTTGAAGCACGATAGTAACATGATCTGATTTACTTATTAAATAGAACACTTTTGATTACTAAGTAGAGAATAAATATAGTGAGAAAAAAGTGGAAGTGTTCTTGGAAAGAAGTTACAGTGACTTAGTCTGGGCTTGTGGCAATAAAGTAATGAGGAATGAAACAATTAAAAGCACCTTGAAAGAAAGCATAATAGAAATTATTAGTGGGAAATATAAAAGAAAGAGAGGAATTAAGGATAACTCTCAGGTTATTGCCCTTAACATTTGAAATTATGTACTGTTTTTTCCCCAAATAATGTCCTTTTCCTGATGGCTCAGACAATGACGAATCTGCCTACAGCGTGGGAGACTAGGGTTCTATCCTTGGGTTAGGAAGACCCCTCTGGAGAAGGGGATGGCTACCCACTCCACTATTCTTGCCTGGAGAATATAGGCAATAAAATGTGATAGATATATTTTAGGGTGGTCTGTGCAAAAAATATATTTAAAGTAATGAGGCTCGATGAAATTACCAAAGAGCCATAATAATCAGAAAAAGGGACTTTCATGGGTGAGGTTCTTTGGGGAAGATCGTGAAAACCAGTCAGACAAAGAGTGGCTTTATCAGTTGAGCTCTAATGTTAAGCTACTGGTGAGTGTTTCTTGAAGTTCCTATGTTCTTTTCAAAGCCCTAGGATAGAAAGTTCTTTCTAGTCTGAGAACCATGCATGGTTATATTTCTCCTGAGAAACTCTTAATACACTATGGATGTTACGAACTATCCAAAATAGTGTGAAGCACCCCTTTTACTTTTGTTCCTGAGAACATTCACTAGACACTTCAGCACAAGTCCCTGAGGGAAGACATTGTATGTACCAATTTCACTTCTGCCTTCATCTTATCTGTCTGTTATTTTACCTTTGTTCTATTCCCTAAACCATGCAATCTTTAGTTTTACTTTATTACATTGTGATTTTACGTATTTGTATAAGCTACATTACCTCCTTTCTGGAATGAGAAAAAAAACAACAACAACAACAACAAAAATACATTTATAGAGAGAGGAAAATAGGTAAATAGATAAATAGATTTAAACACATTAAGAGTCACATATTTCAGTGGCATTTTGCAAGAACTGTACTATTGGGTAGCATTCTGCAACAGAACACCAGCAGGTCTGGGTCTCTCATTGGTAAAGAAATGCACCACAGGCCTGTCAGTCTCTTGTTACAGTTGTAATTTAGCTTCTAAGTCATGCTCAACTCTTCTGGGATCCCATGGACTGCAACCTACCAGGCTCCTCTGTCCATGGGATTTCCCATGGCAAGAATATTGGAGTGGGTTGCCGTTTCTTCTCTAGGGGATCCTCCCTATCCAGGGATGTAACCCACATATCCTGTGTCTCCTACATTAGCAGGCAGGCAGATTCTTTACCTCTGAGCCACCATGGAAGCCCCAGTCTATTGGGTGCATTACAGCAAAACAAATGAAAGTTATAGGCCATCACCTTCTTTTCTATACAATTATCCACTTGCCTTTATTTTCTCTACACATATTGAAAATGAAAACTAGGCTGAAGTAAACATTAGGAAACTTTTTGCAGTGAGTTTAGCTTCCCTTGAGCCATGTGCAAATGAGCTTATTTTATACATATATATTTATATAAAATCTGCTTTCATAATACACATTGGTCAAAATGCCTTTGTCTGTTCCAAAAAAAAAAAAAGTCATATATGCGCTCTACCAAAAAGCTCTAACAGTTATTTTTCACTGTAAGTTCAAACAAACAAAGGAGACAAGAAGAGAAACTAAAGATTATTTTTAATGATAACAGGCCAAAACCTCAAATCAGAAATACATATGTACAAGAATTGTGTACATGTCTGAGGGGGGCTCTCTGTTGATTGAAATCAAATTATTTTTCAAAAGAATGCCATCAAGATTAGAGTTCGGAGAGCCTTACATCTGGCCTCTTTTATAATACAGTGAAGCAAGGGCTGGGAAGTTAGGATTTTTAACAAGCTCTCTTTGATTTCCATTAAGTTTCTTGCATCACCCATTTAAATCTGGCCTAGTTTAGTATCCTTTAAACATCCCCAGTTATAAGGTATACATTTCTTGCAGAGGGTAGAGTTGGATAAACATGGTAAAATCACATCTAACTCCTCACTGTGGGCAAATTCTTGAATGCCCCTTCAGTTCAGTAGCTCAGTCATGTCCAACTATTCAAGACCCCATGAACCGCAGCAGGCCAGGCCTCCCTGTCCATTACCAACTCCCAGAGTTCGCACAAACCCATGTCCATTGAGTCAGTGATGCCATCCAACTATCTCATCCTCTGTTGTCCCCTTCTCCTCCTGCCCTCAATCTTTCCCAGCATCAGGGTCTTTTCCAAAGAGTCAGCTTTTCGCATCAGGTGGCCAGAGTATTGGAGTTTCAGCTTCAACATCAGTCCTTCCAATGAACACCCAGGACTGATCTCCTTTAGGTTGGACTGGTTGGATCCCCTTGTAGTCCAAGGGACTCTCAAGAGTCTTCCCTAACACCACATTTCAAAAGCATCAGTTCTTCAGTGCTCAGCTTTCTTTATAGTCCAACTCTCACATCTATACATGACTACTGGAAAAACCATAGCCTTGACTAGATGGACATTTGTTGGCAAAGTAATGTCTCTACTTTTTACTATGCTGTCTAGGATATTAAAAGTTATGACCAAGGTCATAACTTTCCTTCCAAAGAGTAAGCGTCTTTTCATTTCATGGCTGCAATCACCGTCTGCAGTGATTTTGGAGACCCAGAATATGAAGTCTGACACTGTTTCCACTGTTTCCTCATCTATTTCCCATGAAGTGATGGGACCAGATGCCATGATCTTAGTTTTCTGAATGTTGAGGTTTAAGCCAACTTTTTCACTCTCCTCTTTCAATTTCATCAAGAGGCTTTTTAGTACCTCTTCACTTTCTGCCTTAAGGGTGGTATCATCTTCATATCTGAGGTTATTGATATTTCTCCCGGCAATCTTGATTTCTGCTTGTGTTTCTTCCAGCCCAGCATTTCTCATGATGTACTCCGCATATTAGTTAAATAAGCAGGGTGACAATATTCAGCCTTGACAATATACAATATACAGCCAGCAAATCTGGAAAACTCAGCAGTGGCCACAGGACTGGAAAAGGTCAGTTTTCATCCCAATCCCAAAGAAAGGCAATGCCAAAGAATGCTCAAACTACCGCACAATTGCACTCATCTCACACGCTAGTAAAGTAATGTTCAAAATTCTCCAAGCCAGGCTTCAGCAGTACGTGAACCGTGAACTTCCAGTTGTTCAAGTTGGTTTTAGAAAAGTCAGAGGAACCAGAGATCAAATTGCCAACATCCGCTGGATCATGGAAAAAGCAAGAGAGTTCCAGAAAAACATCTATTTCTGCTTTATTGACTATGCCAAAGCCTTTGACTGTGTGGATCACAATAAACTGTGGAAAATTCTGAAAGAGATGGGAATCCCAGACCACCTGACCTGCCTCTTGAGAAACCTATATGCAGGTCAGTAAGCAACAGTTAGAACTGGACATGAAACAACAGACTGGTTCCAAATAGGAAAAGGAGTACATCAAGGCTGTATATTGTCACCCTGCTTATTTAATTTATATGCAGAGTAGATCATGAGAAACGCTGGGCTGGAAGAAGTACAAGCTGGCATGCCCCTTAGATTACTAATATTCAAAGTTAACAGTTAGTCAAATTAGTTATCCAACACTTGGTGAAGAATTCAGACAGAAATATACTTGGAGTGATTCTGAGGATGAAAGTTTTTATTTCTTTACCAGGTAATTCAGATCAACATCTTTATCATTTGGATGATTTAGTCCACATCCCTTATTAAGTAGAAGCAGTTTATCCTTTATGGCATCTGTCATGCTACACAGATCCCATGCTAGATGCAAGCTTGGAGAAAATATTTTTTTAGATCTGACATGGATGTTGCACCCCTTTTGTGACCCATTTTTGGTAGAGAAAACCATATTCAACAAACTAGCCTTATTGCCAGGAGTAGTGTGTCCATACCTACAATTCTGAGCCTTATTTCCAAGCCCAATGACAATAATAACTTTAAGAACTGGGAATTATAAAGGCTTGCTTGGCAGCTTTTTAAGGTTGTAAATGATAAATCAAACTCAGGGTGCTTGCCAGCAAAAGTTCTTTCCTTTCTCAGTAAATATATGAGGTGGATCTGATATAGGCAAAGCAATTTAGATAGAGTATCATGATGGGTGCAATGGTGGGCTTTTGCATTGTTTTATTACCTTCCTCATTTGGGGTTTTTGACTCACACTCTTTTGTCCACAAACAGTGTCAGTGGCTTTCCCCTTGTGTGGTAGTTTTTCTTATCTTTTTTTTTCTTCTTCTTCTATATTAACCAATAGAAATTAGAGAAGCATTTTCTAAGTGTATCTCTCATCAAGTATTCCTCTCCATACATGCCTCTGTAGAGGACTGCAAACATGAAGCAATGTTTTTCAGTCGCCCAGATATCACAAGTGTGTAAATCCCCACAATTCTTCCCTTTTACGCCAAGTTCTCATTTGGGTGCTTATAGTTTGCATTCTCAAATGCCACCTGTTGAAAATAAAAGTCTCATGACATTTGCAAATTCGGGTTCATCCTGGTTTAGCTGTACACAACAGCCTAAACTCACAGTGCTTAGCAATTACTTTTATTAGTTACTCCACCCAACAACCCTATGATGTCAGGAACTTCATCTCTTCCTCTGTCTTCATCTCTCCGTCTTATTCTTTTTCACTCATGCTCTCTCTTTTACACATACAAACACACAAACATCCATTTATTATCACTTAAATTATTTTAGTGAATCTCTACGTGTGTCTCAAAATATTCCATAGGCTTGTAAATAGCAAAGGTCTGAAAGGATATTCTCTGTGTGGATGGGAGCAGCTGAGGCACAGGGAAATGGAGATGTTTTTCTAATTGGAAATGTGTTATGTTAAAAACAAGAAGTTATACCGGAAGTCAGAAAACTTACAGTCCTAGCTGTGTGACTTTTAGCAGTTCATGATTGCTCTGCCAGCCTCAGTTTCCTCTTTGGTTAAAAGGAGGCAAGTGAATGAGTCCTGCAGTGTCTCAGATGTGTGACTGTGTCGTTATATTTCCAGGGATATATGTGAGGTCAGAGAGCGATTTGTTCGGGGGACTCAGAGCCAGCCTTCAGATACAATGTTCTTCCTGCTGATCACAGGCTCTCAGATAATGAACAAGGGGAGGAGAGTGAAGTTGCATATTGCCCCCTAAACTTGCTCTGCATATTTAAAATGCACACCCTCTGAAAACTTAACTTTGTTTAAAAAAATCTTTTTAAATTCTTCGAGATTGATTTCCTCCTGTTATTATTGAAGATTTGCTTTCTATGGTCATTTGGTAAATAAATAGCTTTAAAGGGGAAGCAAACAGCCGCGTTTTGTTTTCCTTCTGCCAAGTTTATGTGTAAAATTTCAGCCATGTCGCGTACAAAGAGCTTAGAGCTTCAGATGGTGGTAGGGAACCAGGCATTCTTGAAAGGGGCAGGGCAGGATGTCTTCTGCCATCGCTCACTGAGTCACAGAAGACAAACGCCTTATCAGGAGTTCTGTAGTTGTGATTTCACTCAAGTTCCAGTGGTTCTCAACCACTTCTCTAAATCTGAATGAAGAAGCAGCCACAGGGGCTGTGTGAATTAGGATGAAATTCATTCTGATTAAGAGCTGAACGTGGCATTCGCTGTGCATTCACAAACTTTACAGTATCAGCAGGATATTCTGTACCCAGGGAGCAGCATACCCTAAGAGAATAGGACAGAACCCCCAAAACACACCCCCTCTCCAGTGCCCAGGTAGCAGCCTGACATATTTGTATTTAATTCCATTCTGTTTCTTTTAGCATCTCTGCCTCCTGATCAGCCACCTCTGTGTCTTTTGAAAAGCAGGCCTTCCTCAGAGCATGCTCCTTTTACAAGTGTTGTGACAAGATTGTATTTCGGTTCCAAAGGGTTAATCCCAAAGTGAATTCTTTGCATGTGTAATTTAATACTTCATAACTGCTGAAAATTGGAGTCCACATAATTTATTTTCTTTGGTCGGGCACATTTGCCTCATGCTTGGCCGGGGCTGACTTCAGAAAGACACACCTAAAGCTCTCAAGCGTCCCAAGTGGCCCATGTCAGTTGTACAGAAGGATTGTGGTACTTGGCCAGAGCCCAAGGATTAGGTGTTCCTGAGAAGGTTTTTTTGGCTCTACAAAGCCCTAGGATGTCATGGGAATAGGCTGCACTCCCTTTTCCCCCTTGAAGGCCACATATCAACGGGGTATCTAACCACTCAGAGACAGGCTTTACACAAAGGTATACATTAAAATAAATAGAACATGCAACCAGAAAGAACCGAAAGAGAGGGAGGAATTGCTAAGTGGAGACAGGAAACAATTGCTTCATTGTTGGGGCTGCAATCTTAGAATCGCAGAGTGCAGCTCCATCTACAGGACTGTTTGCAAAGCTGGAGCTTTTTGCTTAAAAGGCAAGACAGAACTTTGCTTGACATTTTTATCCAGCTCACCCTGCACCGGCTTCACCTAACTCACAAAAACCCTTACTTTTTACTGAAAAATAATTGTCCCTCTTTGATGAAAGGGATTGAGAGCGCAACACAGATAACAAGTGAGAGGGGAAAGCTGTTCAAGGGGTCTTTCATTTAGCTCCTTTTTCTTACTTTGGCAGTAAATATTCTTCTCGTCCTTGCAATACTCATTTAATCTCTTTCTTTCTTTTTCAACAACTTCCTCTCATTTGGTTTCCTCTCATTATTCCTCGGTTTGGGAGGGAGCATGTGTATTTTCCCCATTCAAGCAAACTAGAAGGCTGTGTTTATTTGAACACCCTTCTTGTATTTCCTGGCAAGCTTTTGACTTTAAAGAAGGTTCAGGTTTTTAGGTTTAAAGGAGCTGAAAAACTTTAAAGTAATAATTAAAGCCAACTCTGTAAGTGCACATTTTCCCCTTCTTTCTCCCCCCTTTATTTTAAAACCATTGCCTGCCAATGCAGTGGCTGCTGTCTAATGTTATTTCAACAGGAGACCTGGGTTTCAGGACAAGATCCAGGCCATAGGGGAGACTTGATGGCTCGGGGAATTAGTAATGGGATTTGGAGACCTTCATTTCTAGGTCACTGGTTTGAATAGAGCCCAGGTCAGTAATGACTGAAAGTTGTTACCACCCGATGTCTGTTCTTCCCGCACTGATCTGAGGTTGCCCGCCGCTCAGTCCCTGAGTGCCTGTGGCACGTCTGTGCTAATGGCCTTCATTGACAAGTTGGCTGTTAGAACTTCAGCCTAAACGTGAGGCAGACCACCTCGGCCATGCACAGAAATAGTGTCCACGCTCTGTCTGGGCTGCCTCTTCATGCAATAATGAAGAAGAGAGAGAGGGAGAGATGGGAAGAGACGTATAAAGCTTTTCTGACTTTCTGATGGTCCTGGGCCCTGGTTCATCTATCCCCACACACCCTAAACCTCCTAGGCATTGGATCCTCAGCCCCTCACATGTGAAGTTCTCAGAGAAGGAATAACAGGCTACTGAGCACCACGTTTTCGAGTACTCAGAAGATCTGAACAGGGACTAGTTTGTTTTGTTGTTGTTTCAATTCCCAGAGCCAAATAAATAGGACCCTTTTAAAATAATGCTTGCTGGATCCCAAATCTGTGCTTACTGAAATCTGGGGAAAAGAGGAGTGTTTCCTGGGCTCATATTAATAGAGGCTATGAAAAAGTAATTACTGCTTTGTTTCTTTCCTTTGTTTTATAAGAGGAGAAATGCTTGCTGCAGGAGGGTAAAGAGAGGAATGGCAACTAGGGAAATTCAGAGACAATACAACCCATTGGCTTCTCCGTGGCTTCTTCCAGCCAGAGTCCCCGCGCCTATCCCTGTTAGTGAGACAACTGGCAGAGGAGCTCAGTGTGATTAAAGAGAGGGCAGGAACTGATGGGGACCAGGCTGCTGCAGAGAGGAGCTGAAGTGGCTTACAGGCTCACATCAGTCCCAGAGCCCAGGGGTACTGCTTCTCTTCCCCATGCGAAGCCCACCCCTAAGAAAGAATCATGTATTTATGACCAATTAAGAAATTACAATCACATATAAAGACCCATTTATATTAGGCTTATATTTAGATTTCCTTTTCAGACAAGTGAGTTTTTAACGGCATTGATTTTTTAGTAAGAAACCAATTACAGGTACTTACCACATTGCTCAGATACTGGATGAGAAGTTTTAACTGGAGAGTTCAGTTAAAGAGGGCAATGGAAACACAGACTGCTGTTCCCATTTGTTTTTCGTTTACTATTTCCTAGTCTACTTTTATTCCTTCTGGTAGTGTTGGCTTTTGTTTTATTTTATTTTATTTTTTTCTTCTTCATGTTTCCAAGACTATATGCCTACTTTTACTTTCATTTTCTCATTTTTTTGTGGGCATGGGGGGAGAAACACCATTTTTGTTGGGAATATGGAAAAGCACTGTGGCTGACATAAACTTTATTTACTTTTCCACTCAGATCCTTTAGCCCACCAAGCTCCATTTCTGACATCGGAGGCAGTCCACCAGTTAACAGTGACGTCCCAGAGGATCCCAACCCTCAGCACAATACCTGATTCCCAGACCACCTGTGGGGCCTGAGCCAACGGTTCTCTATGTGCTGTACATTTCCTGCCTTTTCGTAGAGGAATCCAACTAGGAACTGATTTTATTATTCTGAGAATCATAGAATCTTAAGTTGGATGGAGACTTACAGGTCATCTTCTTCACTGTGCATGCGTGCTCAGTCGCTGAATCATGTCCAGTTCTTTGCAATCCCATGGACTATAGCCCGCCAGATCCTCTCTCCATGGAATATTGCAGGCAAGAATACTGAAGCGGGTTGCCATTTCCTTCTTCATTAAGTCTTCCCAACCCAGGGATCGAACCCACCTCTCCTATGTCTGCTGTATTGGCAGGCAATTTCCATTGTGCATTCTAGGAAGCCACACTCTTCTTCATCATTCTCCCAACGTGAAGATCTGAGTTCTGCTTGACTACCTCAAAGAAGGTTTCCCTCCTCTCACAGGCAGCCTATTCCATATTTATTTAATATTGGTTATTTTGAGCCATAGGCATGTGAAAACCAGCAAATGCAGGGAGGAATCTTCTCTGAATTTCCCTTATGGACCTAAAGACAAATCTTCTGAAAGGAACTCAATTGTCATAAATCCTTTCCCCAAGAGTTTTATCAACTAGAGAGTATTAACACCGTCATAGGAGGTGAGACTAGAATTTGATATCACACCCAGACAACTTTGTCACAAATCGTCATCAGTTCAGTTCAGTCATTCAGTCGTGTCTGACTTTTTGAGACCCCATGGAATGCAGCACGCCAGGCTTCCCTGTCCATCACCAACTCCCGGAGCTTACTCAAACTCATGTCCATTGAGTCGGTGATGCCATCCAACCATCTTATCCTCTGTCATCCCCTTCTTCTCCTGCCTTCAATCTTTCCTAGCATCTGGGTCTTTTCCAAAGAGTCAGTTTTTCAAATCAGGTGGCCAAAGTATTGGAGTGTCAGCTTCAGTATCAGTCCTTCCAATGAATATTCAGGACTGATTTCCTTTACTATTGACTGGTTGGATTTCCTTGCAGTCCAAGGGACTCTCAAGTGTCTTCTCCAATACCACAGTTCAAAAGCATCTATTCTTTGGCTCTCAGCTTTCTTTATAGTCCAACTCTCACATCCATACATGACTACTGGAAAAACCATAGTTTTGACTAGACAAACTTTTGTGGCAAAGTAATGTCTCTGCTTTTTAATATGCTGTCTAAGTTAGTCATAGCTTTTCTTCCAAGGATAAAGCATCTTTTAATTTTATGGCTGCAGTCACCATCTGCAGTAATTTTAGGGCCCCAAAAATAGTCTCTCACTGTTTCCATTATTTCCGCATCCATTTGCCATGAAATGGTAAGACCAGATGCCATGATCTTAGCTTTCTGAATGTTGAGTTTTAATCCAACTTTTTCATTCTCCTCTTTTACTTTCGTCAAGAGGCTCTCGTCAAATCGTCATATCCCCTTTCTATTCTTCTACAGATTCATTCATACTTTGTCAACTCATTTACTCTCCCCTAAGAGGCCTACATCCCCTTTTATTTTTTTCCTATTAAACTGGTATTTTAACCTCAATCCTAAGTCTTAGGTGACACCACTTGTGTCCTCATGTGATATTATTTTTTCACACGATGGCCCTTGGGGTCAGTAAATGACTTATTGCACACTTCAAGGATCTTATTTCTTTTACTCCCACAGCTCCAAATACTTGACAGTAGTTGGCTGCTGGATTCATCAGGAGTGTCAGCTATGTCCATGGTGGTGGGATTCTTTAACCTAAAGGGAAAAAAATGTGCACCTGAAGTTGCACTGATTATTGGGACCCAAAATATCACTTCCATATTTTGAAGAGTAAATGTGACCAACTTTGCAAGATTTCAAGGGGAAAAATTGGTATGAAATACCTGCAGCTATGGCTTGGGTTTCCTTCACCCATTTTTTTCTCTTCTGGTATGAAATCTCTGATTTTGCAAGATTTCCCTATGGAAAAATTTGGTAAGGAACATGGGAACCTGAACGTTGTAACTGTTAAGATGGAATATTTTTACATTATGAATTTAGCAACCATGGAAAGCTATAAAAAAAAACCATCAAAGTGATTAAATTATGACCTATAGGGAACAGAGGGGACATTAGTAGAAAAAAGGGCTTCCCAGTGTGGGCAATCATTTTGGTTTTGAACCAGTGACAGTATTAACTATTCACAAATGACATACTGTTTAAAATGATTTCAAGATTGTTACCATTATTTTAGTAGTGATAAAAGCTAGAACAGAAAAAATAATAAGAATTTTTTTTCTCAGCCTTGAAATTTGAAAGAGGATAACAGTATTCTCCAAAGAGTAGCAGAACTTTTAAACTTTGCTTATTGTATCCAGCCCAAAGCACTCCCCAGGCAAACAAAATTACTTCTACAGTGTGTTGTCAAACCCATGAAGAAAATAAACAGAAACAAACAAACAAACAAATAACCAAAAAACATCTTCTGAGTCTGCCTGGTGAGAATCCTTTTGCATCTTCAGATGGACATTCTTGGACTAAGGAAGTCATCTTAGGGAAAAACAGGTTCAAGGAGAAAAAGTCCTTGTACCCGTCACCCCATTTGTATTTTCCTTTGACTTGCACAGGATTTGAGATGTAGAATTACAATTCTGCAAGCATTTATCTATATTTTATTCATAACATCAAATGTTTGTGGCTAAACGTGTGAGAAATGAAAAATTTCCACATACATTGTAGTGGTGTGTAGCAAGACAGCAATGTTACACCGTCCTGAGTTCTACTCAGGCTTTATAGTAAAGCAAGTTGCTTAAATTCTTTGAGCCTTAGTTTTTCCTCATTTATAAAATGATAATGATGATAGTATCTATACATCAGGGTTGTTAAATAAACAACCTGAAATGATATATTTTATGACTTTAGTAAAATGGTTATCACATACTAAATGCTCAATAAATATTATCTCAGAATAATAATAATAATTATTGTTATATTATTATATATTATCATAATTGTTCTTAACATCTCAAGTTATAATTCTCCTGAGAAGCCTTATGTGGTCAGGCTGTGGTTTGTATTGTTTTGTTTTGTTTTTATTTTTGTTTTTGTTTTTCTTTTGCCTGCCTAGCACTAACCCCCGACTTTGGGTAACACTATAACCACTCAGACACTCTCCATCTATATGTTCTGTGGTGCTGACTTCAACACCCGATTGCAGATGTGTACTCAGAATCAGGACCAGCTAATCAAAATAGGCCAATTTTTTAGCAATAGTAATTGAATCAAGGATGAGCATGTAACCTAAATCTGGTCAATAGGATTCAATTTGGAGGTGTATTAGGACTTTGTTCATTTCTTTGTTCATTATCTTCCCTTGGACTTATTTTAAGTAGTTGCAAGTCTGAAGTTTGCTGAATGTCATCAGGTAACATAGATGTGGATAACTGGGAACTCTGTACAGAGGCTAGTCCTGGTCTTTGGCTATGTCCTTCCTTGAGAGGCCAAGGAGATATGTCCTCCTGAAGCCCACTGCTTGTCTTTTATACCATACTCATAACCCACTCCAGTATTCTTGCCTGGAAAATCCCATGGATGGAGGAGCGTGGTAGGATACAGTCCATGGGGTCGCAAAAGTTGTACACGACTGAGTGACTTGACTTGACTTTACTCAGTACTGAAACCTTGCAACTTTCTGCCCAATAGCTGTCTGTCAACCTTCAGGGATCATGATAGCCTCTTCCCTAGGCTCTATCTTTGGGGAAAGAGCAAAGGATTTCAGGTCAGAGGTCCCCATTTTATATGAGCCACAAGTGTAATTTGCAGGCCCTGCAAGTGTTTGGAACATGCTTAGGGACACTATTTGTAGAAAGTATTCTGAGAGTGAAAGCAGCTAACAGAAAAGCAGAGTCAAGAAACCAAGGCAGAGTCTCAGTGAGCTTCTTTGAGTCACAGGTCCAGCTGTGTGTGAAGCAAGACTGACCTTTGCACTTCTGAGTTCATGAATCAGTAAGTTTGGGTGAATTTTCTGTCATTTGTAACTGAGAGAGTTGTATTTCTCGATACTCTCTTTGCTAGTCTGTTCTACATTTTACATTTCTTTATCTGTAATAATATATCACTAACAATATTCTGAAATTTATTATTTATTAATTTAAGGGAGTTTTTCTTCCTTAGCCAGATTTCTAAGGACATTTGCCAGCCACAAAAGGGAATGGCATTTGGACTTACTCTGTGTGGTGGACAGTGTGACCATGAATAAGGTAGTTTACTTCTTTGATCATCAGCCTCTTCACCCTATAAAATGGAAATAAGGTTACTTAAAGTTCTATGTTTGTTAAAGGGATTGCATGAGATAATGCCTAGGTATTTAGCAAATTCCTTTATTATTTCTTTGAGGTCAGTGGGTTTAGGTGTTAAGCCCTAACTGTTGCTGCAAATAACAGATACCCATTTTAACTAACCTAAGCTTAAGGGATTTTTTTGTATTTTTCACAATATTGGAGTATCTCCTAGAGAGGCATATAGGTAGGCCTAGGTAGGCTGGTAGTAGGGAATCAGAAACCACCTCTTAATTCTTTGTGGATCTCTACTCCTTATATCTTCCTTCCTTCTTGCTGCAGTCTGGCTTTTTCTCATTCTCAAGTCCACGGTGAGGGACAAGGACATCAACAGGTTTGATTTCTTTTCTATTCAAGAGAGCATCTAAACGTAAATGGGATTTCTTAACTTAAATTCCTAGAAACTACTCTGATTTCCTTAACTTGGACCAATCAAACATGGTTAGGCAACAGGTAAAAACTGTATTAACTTGGTGCCTTCCATAGTAGCAAATGGTTGAAAGCAGGAAAAATCTCGAAAGATATAGGTGGTGGGATTCCATAAAGAAGAGATACTATTAGGCTTGCAAAACCAGTGGCATTAGGCTATACACATAGGTTTTTTTAAGTTATTCAGAATCCCTTCCCTTTTGAACAAAATGTTGAATGCATGTTAGTAAACCATGAACATATGGACCTTTTTCCTCTATTGAATCTCCATTGGACCCACAAGCAGAGGAGCTGAGTGGTTTTCTGTTTTTACACCTCAGGGGTAAAAATCAGCAATGAGATCTGACCTCTTAGTCCTTTGGTATGATCCTAAGAATCTTTAACTCAAATGTTTATCAAGGCTTCTTTTTTTAAAGTGACCATGTCAATCTTTGGTATATGGATGTTATAGTGTTGATATGGACATATTATGTATGAAAAAATGGTTAGCTCAACATTTGCAGTGACTGATTTTCACACATTAATAATCTGACCATTTGATTAAAATATAATGCCAGAGGGTCCCAATCCACAAGACAGAATGACCTAGAGAATGTCCTGTCATTGAGAGGCAGGAAAGGAATGACTCATTGACAATTTGGTTTACTTTTATATTTGTACATACCTTAATATAACTGAAATCTAAGTGTGTCCTAGCCCAGGGCTCTGACCCAGTAGGATTTCTAGCTTTGAGTTTGGTGTTTATTTTTTGTGCATTCCTTTGAGTTCCTCGGGCTGTGAGGGCACTGCCATGTAATGTGCAAATTTCAGGTATAAGAATTTGGCACTTCTTCAGCCTCTGAAAAGATGCCATCATGTCAGTGCACCAGACAGATGCACACTCTGAAGGCTAATTTCTAGGCCAGTGTAACCAGCAACTCTACTTCACAAGAGGGACACATTTGCTCAGAAACTTATAATGAAGAATTTTCATGTTCAGCTCCCTTCATAGTTTACAAATACCCTTATCAAAAAAGCATTCTAAATTAGAATTAGTTAGTGATCCAGGTCTCTAAAGCCCAGGAGCTGGAAAAGAAGATTTCTTAATTACACCAGCAGGGGCTTGGTTTCTATTCTTAGAGCAACTGGGTAACATGGTTATATTTGGGGTGTGTCCTGCTTATGCATTGGCAGGGACGACTGCCAATTCATTGTGGAATGGAGGAGGCCAGTGGAGGGTCTTAAGAGTTTGATCTTCCTGAATGGATGCAATGGACCTTTTCAAAAACAACATAACTATGTAAGTCTTATTGTACTATGTCTTAGGCCAATCAGATGGAATTAAATTTAAAATTCTCAGAGATTTCCCTGGTGGTCCAGTGGCCAAGAATCCACCATCCAATGAAGGGGACAGACTCAGGTTCAGTCCCTCATTGGGGAACTAAGATCCCACATGCCACAGGGCAGCTAAGGGCACTCACCTGCAACTACTGAGCCCTCATACCTCAACTGCAGAGCCCGTGTGCCACAACCAGAGAGAAGCCTGCGTGCTGCAACCAAGATCCCAAGTGCTGCAGCCAAGACCGGACACAGCCAAAATAAATAAATCATTATTTAAAAATTTTTCCAAAGGTTTAAAAAATAAATAAGTAAAATATGCAGTTATTAAAAGAAAATATAACTTGATAGGAATTTGGAGTCCTCTTTATTTCCCATTCAGTAGATCTCACTACATACAATCCTCACTGAAAATGGTTCATACTGGAGATTTCAGGTCACCCTGACAGAGAAACCGGGTGCCTTTATCAGAATTCCCGTGCTGCAGAGTAGGTTTCTGGCAGAAGTCTGTATCTGAAAATGGAGAATCTCGGTGTGTCCATCTTTGCCAATAAGAGCACTGTGTCTGTGCTTATTTTTCAGAGAGGAAGGCCTATGTGTTACAAGTCAGTTTCCACCAATTTCTCTTTCTCTTCTGAAAGTTGACTCAAGTGTTCTGAACTACTGTAAATCTCTATGCAACTCCATGTCCTTGTAATATTGTTTGACTCATAACTTTTAACTATCTCCAGTATTTCAAAAAGTACAACAAAACATAGTTGAGTATGAAAATACAGATTCCTTAGTTGGTGAGTTAAATAAAAGTACCCAAATTCTTTAACTTAAACCATGCAGTTTAAAAATATGAAATGACCTACAATGAGGCAAAAATAAGTTGCCAAGTGTCATAAAGTTAATGGACAGTCCTCAAAAATGTGGTTTCAATGCCAAATCATTTATTTTCAATCATTACAATATCTGGTATACGTGGTAATGTTCTTCTGTAGAAAAAAATAAATGAATCAAAAAAAACCCATTTAGATTCTCACCCATTTTCTGATCATTCTACTAAGAAAGAAGACACCATAAATCCTTTGAACCAAACAAAACAACACGACATCTTGTCCTTCTGGTAATCAGATGAATGTTGTCAAAGTGGGATTAAAGCAGGAGGTTGTTTCTTGGCAAGAGAATCCTGGAAGGAAAAGTGGCTGACACTCTGCATCGTTGCATTCATATCTGGTCAAGCTGCCTTATCAGAATTCAAACTTTCATGCTGGGAAACTGCTCCTTCTTTGGTACCTCTTTTGCCAGAATTCAACTCTAACAACAAAAGTTTATAAACAATGAAAATTCCAGCTGGTTGACATCAGCAGCACGAAGCTTTCTCTTCACACTGATACAAATATTTACCCTGAGCTCTGGCAAAGCTTTCCTTGCCCATGTCACCCTTAATCATACATTTTTCCTTGATTGAGTTATGCTTTCCAGTACGTGATTTGCTCTGGTTTACTTTTTAACACATCCCAGAGGCTTCGTCAAAATCAACTCTGGGCAGGCCATGTCATTTGGTAGCTGCCAAACATGTTATTGAGAAGGAACTTGGAAAATATCAAAACAGTCTTTTCTAACTGCTCTAATAAATGTGTTTGTTCTTTTTGACCACCATTTACTTTTTCGGTCCCTCATATCCATAAAGAGATGAGCCAAGAAAGTAAGCAGAGATGCACTCCATTCCCTTGAGGTAATGTGTTGATTTCTCTTCCAGGCACCTTATTGCAAAGAAGTTGAAAACTTAAAAGGTTTCATCAATGACTCTTTATTTCCTTCAAGAAGACACCAGGGTTATTTTCAAAAGGTTAAAACAACAGATTGATGTACTCCGTAACTGTAGAAAAGTCTGCTAGAACAAATATTTGCCACACCAAAGTGACTTGTGAAGGGATTAACACAAAATATTGCAAATATTTCTATAAAGCTTCCCTTGCCAAGATAAAATGTTTGGGTTCTCCGCACTGGGTGCCTTGCAAAATTGTTTTAAAGTGCATGAATAGGGCAGAATTCAGGGGAGTTTGCCTCTCCATATTGAACTACTTGATTAAACAGGTGATGGTGTCTTACCTGAAGAAAATATAGATTATTTCCATTGCAGTAGCTTTTAGTTATATTACAGTTATGTTTCCAAAAAATTTCATCATTATACAAAAGCCATATATGTACCAGGTTTCACTATACCACCTCCTTTGGAAAGAACGTGAAGCAGGTTGTGAGAGCTTAACAATCCTTTTTTTTTTTTTGCCTGGACCAATGTAAAAATAAATTTAAAAACAAGGCGGAATTCCCACCTCTGGGGCATTCACAGTTGTTATTTTTGTTATCATAGTTGTTTTCCCTATGGTCCCCAGGGGATAGGCACTTGCACAGTCAAACATACACACACACACATTCATTTATACACACAGTACTCTGTACTTTACCTAGAGAGCTTTATATTATCCCTTTGTCACTCTTTAGATTTATCTGACTAGCTGGAAGTGAAAATGCAGTAATTTGTGACAAAATCTACCTCATATGATTGTTCATAGATAAATATATTTCAAGACCATGGCAACTAATTATTATATGCTAAATGTAAACAACTTACTTGAGAACTTGGAATTTAATAAGATATTCTCTTTATATTCATGGCAAAAGTAGTAGCAATTGATTGCTCATAAGACCCCATTATTAATTCTTCTGTATCAAAAGGAGTCCATTTAATGCTGAGAAGTGAAAATAATACACTCTGAAAAGGCCTAACAGAGTTAAAGAGATTTTCCAAATTCCTAACTGGACCTGTTTGCAGGAAAACAGGAAAAGCAACAACCAAGTGTGTTGCTAAAGACCAGTCTCCACCAGAGTGAAAGGTAGACATTATCCCCACTTTACAGGCAATGGGAAGAACACTGGGAAAGTTTTGTTAACTTGCTCATGTTAACCTAACTGATGAATAGAAATTAGAGGTCAATTTGGATCTGACGGACCCCTGTTTATGTCACTTGGTATGCCCACTGGAGGAGAAGGAAATGGCAACCCCCTCCAGTACTCTTGCCTGGAAAATTCCATGGATGGAGAAGCCTGGTAGGCTACAGTCCATGGGGTCACAAAGAGTCAGACACGACTGAGTGACTTCACTTTCTTTCTTTCTATAGTTCCTTTTGAAGGAGGAAATGGCAACCCACTCCAGTGTTCTTGCCTGGAGAATCCATGGGCAGACGGGTCTGGTGGGCTACAGTCTATGGGGTTGCAGAGAGTCAGACATGACTAAGCAACTAACACACACACATACACACACACATGCCCACTGGAATGACCCAGTGGGCCAGATTCAACTGAATGTGAACAGTTCCTTAGATCGCTTGAGCCATTGCCTGCACTCTCAGTTCTCTCTGACTTTTTGCAACTCCATGGGTTATAGCCTACCAGTTCCTCTGTCTAAGAAATTTTCCAGGCAAGAATACTGGAGTGGGTTGCCATTTCCTCCTCCATGGGATCCTTCCAACCCAGGGATCAAACCCACATCTCTTGTGTCTCCTGCATTGTCAGGTGTATTCTTCACCACTGTGCCACCTGGGAAGCCCTCTTGAGCCATTGGGGTGCTTTAACTCAAATGGATTCCCAGTTAAGGAGTAACCTCACATATCTGTTGGAATCCATTATAATGCTCAATTTGTGGAGATTTACTCAGAAATAAAATTCAGAATGGGTACTCTGTTTTCCATCTGTGCTCTGTGGCATTCCAGGATTTTGAAGAGGGAGTTGTAGATAATATGATGGCCAAAAAGGAAACTGGACACCTACACTTACTCTGTCTTCAGCTATTCCAATCTTATCTTTTCTGATATGTTAGACATTTGCATAAGATTTAACTTAAGCAAAAATTGATATTATTGAAAAATAATGTTTCAAACCCAAGAATTTTTATCACTCAGATCTTTGAGCATGTTAAATATATTTTAAAATTCTTTTTGATCCAGACCATGGTTTTCATAAAATTGTAATTTTTGCATGTCATCTATAAGCCCATAAAGACAAAACACCTAGTTAATGATAAGAATAGTTCTCCATGTAAACCTAGTTTATGTTCAACTTTCCTAGTAGTTAGAAAGTATAAATTACTAACTGTATATATTTGTACTTCAGTTAATGCAATAGATTCATCCCTGAAAATAATGTGTATAAGTTTGCTTTTATATACACCAGTGGAATTGCTTGTTTCAGGGGCCATATTAATAATTTGAAGGATATTTTTCTGTACATTTGGATTTTTATAAATTATATGTAGGTGTTGCCAGCAACACAGTAGTTCTTCCTTTAATTTTAATCTAACAAAGTCTACTGTGAAGAGAAAAATATTATTTTTGTGATTTTAGTTATCTTCACAATTGTTCAGGGCAGCATTTACATCGCGAGAATACATCTGGTTAGACCTATTGAACCAGAATTTCCAGGAGCAGGAGTTCTGTTCTGTACTGTAAAATCATGCCCAGGAGGCATTGAGTAATCAATCAGATCTGAAACCACTTATTTGGCCTATTTTATTTTCAAATGTGAAAAGCTTGCCCTTTGCAAGGAGGCTAGTTCCTCTCTGAATAAAACTTTCTAATTCTTTCAGGTACACCTTCAGCCAACCTGAGTCAAGATGCTTTCTTTCCAGACACAAAGCTAAGTGAGATGGGGGAAAGGAAATTGTTGTGTTTGCACTGTTGCCATTTCCATAAATCTGTATGGATGGTACATCAGCTATTTAGTCTGAAACAAGTACAGTGGCTCAACTTCTCCCCTTCCCCTCACATGAAGATGTCTCACTCATCTTTGTGTCCCCAGCCTCAATCCTGGCACATCTGAGGTTCTCAGCACTTGTTTGTTTCTTATAAAAACAAATTAATGAGGGTATCATCCAAGTTCAAAGATTAAGAAACTCTGACCAGCCATCCAGTTTTTGCTCCTTTTTGTTCAACCCAATTGCTTCTTAATTTTCAGACATGGATTTATCTCCTTTTTCCTTAGATTACTAGGTAGCATGTTGCTTTCTTCTCGTAACTTCACTTTTGATATCGTCCTGTAGTTCCCATTTCTTGACGATTCCCTTCTGGATTTTCTCTCACAGGCATGGCCAATCAATCATCGATCCTCTCCTCAGCTTCCTAGAACACTGAGTCCTTCAAGGAGAGACACTCTCCTGATGCTGCTCCCAGACCGTGACCCTTGCTAGCAGAGCTTCTGCTCCCATGTGGATGCATGTTTCAGGAGGAGAGCTACTAAAATGCAGGCAAGCACAAAGTCTTAATTGCTTGCTAGTGGGCACTCAGCCAACACACTGTTAGCAAAATGAAACCTAATCTTAAAGAAAAAGTGCTGAACCTTGCTCGGGATCACCCAACCCCATATGGAGTGCATGTGTTTTCTGAGGCGATGTGGGCATGATGATCTTTTTCTCCACTCTTTTGCTTAGGGATGTCAATCTATGGGTTGCTAGAACATTTTATTTGTAATGTTATAATCTTGGCTGCAGGCTGTTTCAAGAGGCTAATCTGCACCTCTTCTCTCAATTTATGACTTGGACCATTAATATGTCCTCATTTTTTTTTTTTTTTTTTGTCCTCTCTGGAAACACTGCTGTCAATGATCTTTGCAACACAATTCTTACTTTTAAGTATTTCTACATAGAACACTTTGAGATTGTCACTGCCTGATTCTGTTGTTTGCTGGACGTTTAGTCTTTGTGATTAATTTCCCTAAACCTCAGTTTACTTATCTTTATAATGGGAAAAATAATTATGCCTTCCTGTTATGGCAGCTGTGAGAGTCCCATGAGACTAAAACTCTTGACAGTGCTGGCACAAGGAAAATGTCTAATTAATGTCAGTTCTTAATATTATTGGTAAAACATAGTCTAATAGCTAATAGTCTAATTCTGTAAAAACATCTTAATATATAATATAAAATATTTACCACATGCATGCTTGTGTTGGGGGGCTTCAGCCTTTTCTTATCTATCATATTTAGGGTTTATTTTCATGTTTTTCTCCAACATTCTTTTTTTTCCTAAAGAAATTAAAAATCTCTCTTGATGTTATAGGTAACAAAAATCAGGCAAGCAATATATAGAGAAATATTAGTCTCTAGACTTCTCCTTTGATATCACAGTGCTAGGCTGCAAAACTTAAGTTATGTACCCTCCCTCTAAATCCTAAGATACTACAAACTTCCCATCACTGTCAAATGACCAAGCTGAGGTGAGTGTGAGCATTCTTCCATCCTGACATACTTCAGAAAATGGGATGTTCATATTAATCACTAAAATTTCAAGTGTTAGGGTAACTTTGCATTTCACTTTGAGTAACATTCCGTCCCAGAAACTATAATAACCCTTGTGCCACATCTCTTTCCAAGCGCCCAGAGCTGTACACATCAGTTTCAAAGTCCTCTTCCCATCTCTCAAAGGAATTTTGAATGTATTTATACAAACAGGCTGCCTGGTGGCCCATTCTAAATCCCAGTATTTCCCAAGGGGCATAAAGATTATACTCTTTCCTAGGATATATTTTTCATTTGTTATAATAATAAAGTAAAACTACACAAAAGCAATGCCAGTGATTTCTGTTGCCAGTTTCTATATAATATTAATCTATTTGTTGATGTAGAAGTTTCTAGCACAGAGAGAACCTCATCCCAGAACTCTCATTAATATCAGCAACTCATACACATAAGTACCACGTCCAATATTAAAAATTACCTTTGTCATTTCCTCAGTAAACAGTAAGAGCAGATTTGATGAGAAAGACATCATCCGTATGGTAATTTGATATCTTCAAGAATCAGGGTAGGCCATTTAAATTGCTAAGTTCAATAAAATGCCATTAAAGATATTTTATTCCCTTTCTCCCCAACCAATTCTGAACCCAGGAAAGGGTTACCAAGAAAGCCTGAATAGTGTCTTGTTTAACTTTGAATCAGATATGGCTCCATTTATTTCTTCAAAAAATGGTAAGAATTAATTAATATTAATCTATAATCACATTGATGGAAAAATTAATGGAAATTTTAATAAAAATATAACCTTAACAGGATTTGAAGTTGTCCTTTAGAATATAAAGCCAATGCTTTATCCACGAAGCAACTGGTCCTCTGCTACCAGCTGATGAAATTATAAAAATTAACTGCAGGGTGATTCTTCTTTTGTTCTCTATGCATAAGAAAATGTTTTGAGAATTAAAAAGAAAACGGCATTGAAAATTAAAGTAAATTAAGAATTGATCAAGCCTATTCATTATTTCAATCTCTTTAAAATATATATTTATTTAGATGATTAAGGTGCTTGTTCATTCAAACAAATCTTTTTCTCTTTCCTAGACTACCAAAACTTTGGTTGGTATTTTTTACACTTATAGTATTAGAGAAGACTTGATAGTCCTAAATAAATAGGTCAAATTATTTTGGATTACTGGTCTTGAGAACTATAAAATGATAGGTAGGTACTTGGCACATTAAACAATTTTGTTTAAGGAAACATTGCATACATGCTGAAAATTAGGGTAATATAAAAATAATAATTAGTGTTAAACATATACTTCCTGAAATACAAATAGTCACATTCCTTTTCTCTATTTACTATATACTAAATAATATTTAGCAATTAAATACGTAGTAGTAACTTACTGGGAACTTATAGGTGAGTGAAAGTTGAACTTTTTCAATATTTATTGAATGTTCTAAAATTAGACACTGTGCATTTTACAAAATACAATGACATATATAATACAGAATTATTTTAGCTATTGTATTCATTTAGTGCTGATCAATATTCCAATGTCAGTACTGAACGTTAAAAGATATTTTTCCTGGCATTATATCAGCCAGAAATCCTTATCAGAAGGTACTTTTTCAAAGCTACAGTGATAACTTAGCTTTATAGTGATAACCCTAAAGCAAACAAAATGTCCTGAAATCCCTTTTAAATTATCATAGAAAGAAGTAATATGAGAAGAAAATGTCATAATAAATAGACTTTTATTATACTGTAGCAATTTGAAAATTGATAATTCATGTATATATGGTTACTCCCTGCAAAGCAGAATTTTTGATTAACTAAAACAATGAATCCCTGACTACACGTAATGACAGAACTGACAGTCCTAGCATAATAATTAGCCCCACTGGTGGACACGCACAATAATACAGATGCATGGAGTCTGACTTTTTACTGTTTATTATTATTGTTTGAATCATGTTTATAATTAGTGATGTGGTAAATAATCTTGCCCCTTTCTCTTTCACCTACCCAATTTCTTGGAAGCAGCCTCTTTATTCCAAAAGCATAAGGAGATGAAAAAAGTAACTGAAAACCCTACTGATTCTAGGAGGGAGCACCTTTTGTCATGAAGTTTCCCCAGTCTAATTTTTTTTTTTTAACAATGGGCATAAATTATCCCAGAGCTGAAGGCTTCCAGAAGTACGTGGCCCAATGGGGTCCTGTGGGAGCCAATCTTCCCTCCCCAATAGACACTTGAGGCTTTTCTCTAAAAGAAGACTCCTTGTGTTATTTGACTCCATATTTCCCACTTTATTTTCTCTCTGTCAGTATGTGAGGGAAAGTGAAAGTTGCTCAGTCATGTCCAACTCTTTGCAACCCCATGGACTATGCAGTCCATGGAATTCTCCTGGCCAGAATACTGGAGTGGGTACCCTTTCCCTTCTCCAGGGGATCTTCCCAACCCAGGGATCAAACCCAGGTCTCCTGCATTGCAGGTGGATTCTTTACCAGCTGAGCCACAAAGGAAACCCTTTACACTCTGTCCATATAAAATATGTGAAATCATATTGCACACACATATACTTGCCTACCATAGCCATGATTACAAGGTAAAACAAACAGATGAAAAAACATAAATGAAGCATACTTTGAGAAAAAAAATTATACTTTGTCTCTTAAAACTAATAAAAATCTGATATTGACAAAGCCATGGAATATAATTTAGTTGGTTAAAGAGTTTGTGTATGTTCAAGAGCTCATTCCTTTAGGTCAGCATCTCTCAAGTGGGGAAACATTTTTGATTGTCACAAGTCTCTGGGGATTGGTACTGGCTTCTGGTCAGTAGAGCCCAACAGTACTGCTAAACAGCCTACAGTGGACGGGGCAGTCCCTGCAACAAAGAACGTCCCAACACAAAAAGAGATCAATACTGCTGAAGCTGAGAAAACTTGTTTCGACCCAGTGAAATCTGGCTTAATTCCACTTAATGTAATTCATCTTTAATTCTCTATGTCATCTCTTTCTCTACTGGATCCAGAGGAAGAAAAACATATATGATACAATAGATTTCTTCAAAATGAAAGTGCTTATACACTCCCCATTTTGAATGTGGTACTGCTGTGCCTAAGAGAACACAGAAATGCCAGAAACAGTTGTTCAGCATTCGCCACTGTCAGCACTCTACCACAGATACCCCATCTGGTGCAGTCTGATATGGATAATAATGGTGGAGTGTTCTTGCTGTCTTGACTGTAGTCATTACTGTGATGTTATTTTAGGACTAAGTAGTGTTTGCCCATTGGACCATAAAAGTGTGTCATGTAAATACAGGTTTTAGAACACACAATAGTCTGTCCATGTGTAGAAATATGCAGGAAAAAAAGCCTCATAAAATGCTGTTTAATAGTATTTGTTAGGCATGTGAAGTGATTCCTTTTAAAAGTTAAATCACTTGGAAAAAAGGGGGCTTCTCTTTTCAAGGACCCCGTAAGTAATTATACTGCATTATACATCATTCATATGTCAAGGCAAATTTTGTTTCTAAATGGAAACAGCTTTGAATGACATGCTACCAAGCAAATGTCCAACATTAACCAAACCTTTTATTTATTTATTTACTCTCACCTGAATTGCTCTTTGAAATTGAATTGGGGGTAGAGGGTTAGTATTTATGTAGCTAGCAACCTCATATTTGACAATTTATCCTAGAATTAAATCCTGAACATCAAAATATCTCACAGCAAAGAAATTCCAAATGACAACAACCTTCAAAGAAATGGCTTAGCAATAGTCGAGATATATTTCTCAGTGGATATAATATTTATATTTATAGCAGAAACATAAAATGGAAAATATAAAGGATGAAAATGATATTTTGAATCAAACATAAAAGTGTATACCTAGAAGTATGTAGCTACATTTTGGAAGTCTATGCTTTGTTGAGCCTTTTTTCATTCCTAAAACCGTGATGATCATCTTCTTACTGAGATAAACTCATAATAAAGACAGAGAGGAAAATTTATAGTTATATAAAATAAAATTGTCCAAACTGGACAAAGTGACTTGATATACAGAACAATCAGAGTTATTAAAATGGTAGGTGGCCTAGAGACCCTCGGATGCTTCTCCAAACAAATCATCTTGACAGTTAGGATGAAAATTTTACAAAATTAAGTTTATGTGCCTTCTAATATTCATAGGCATTTTAAAATTGAGAATCAACTCTAGAGGATTATTGAAATTTTATTTTTCAAAATTAAAGTAGCCAAATATTCATAGATATTCATTAAACTCAGTTTTTATTTAATTCCAATATTTGAAGAAATATATGTGGAAGAGATATAGATAGATCACTTTTCTTTTTTACTTTTCTAGCTTTCCCTGTTATCATTTAAAAGATAGTTAAATCCACATTTGACTTCATTAAAAATGTTTAGATCAAAGCCACCATTGCTTCAACATATTGACTCAATTTTCTTCCTTACATGCTTAATTGAAAAGAAAAAATGATAGAGTATCAATTTACCTGAGTCGTGACATATTTCCAGTTATATGAAATACTGACCGGGTTCATGAATGTCTATAACATGCATAAGTTTTTAAATCTCTGATGTTGTCACAGAAGAAAAGATTGCGGATAAGCATGTGACTCAAGATCTACTGCATAATACGATAGCTTACATGTCTTTCAATGTATTTTCTTTCATTAAAGAAAAACAGCAACCCATAAGAGCTGAGACTGCAGATTCTAAAGCAAGACTGATTCATTTAACTTCCAGTCAACAGCTTTTTGCTGTACATCTTCAGACAAGTAACCACCTGTAATTCACTTTTTTCAGCTCTGAAATAGGGATAATAAGAGAATCTGCCTCATAGAATTGTTATAAGGATTAAAAGATTTAATGTATGTGAAGAATTTATAACAGTGCCTTGGGATATAGCAACACTATATAGAAATTAGCTACTTTGGAAAATCTCCTTTATGGATCACAGACTAGCAAGATTATGCTCAAAACCCTTCAGCTAGGCTCTAGTAGTATATGAACCGATGCTGCTGCTGCTGCTGTCACTTCAGTTGTGTCTGACTCTGTGCGACCCCATAGACGGCAGCCCATCTGGCTCCACCATCCATGGGATTCTCCAGGCAAGAACATTGCAGTGGGTTGCCATTTCCTCCTCCAATGCATGAAAGTGAAAAGTGAAAGTGAAGTTGTCCAGTTGTGTCCAACTCTTAGCGACCCCATGGACTGAAGCCTACCAGGCTCCTCCATCCATGGGATTTTCCAGGCAAGAGTACTGGAGTGGGTTGCCATTGCCTTCTCCAAGTATATGAACCGAGAACTTCCAAATGTATAAGTTGGGTTTCAAAGAGGCAGGGGAACCAGAGATCAAGTTGCCAACATTTATTGGATCATGGAGATATAAGGGAGTTCCAGAAAAACATCTATTTCTGCTTTATTGACTACGCCAAAGCTTTTGACTGTATGGATCACAATAAGCTGTGGAAAATACTTAAAGAGATAAGCATACCAGGGCACCCTGCCTGTCTCCTGAGAAGCATATGGGTCAAGAAGCAACAGTTAGAATCTTACATGGGACAACTGACTGGTTCAAAATTGGGAAAGGAGTATGACAAGGCTGTATATTGTTACTGTTTAGTTAACTTCTGTGCAGAGTACATCAAGCAAGATACCAGGCTAGATGAATCACAAGCTGAAATCTGGATTGCTGGGAGAAATATCAGCAACCTCAGATATGCAGATGATACCAACCTAATGGCTAAAAGCAAAGAGGAACTAAAAAGCCTCTTGATGAAGGTGAAAAAGGAGAGTAAAAGAGTGAGTTTGAAACTCAGTATTAAAAAACTAAGATCATGACATCCTGTCCCATCACTTCATAGCAAGTAGAAGGGAATAAGTGAAAGCAGTGACAGATTTTATTTTCTTGGGTTCCAAAATCACTGTGGACAGTGACTACAGCCATTTTTGCAAGGAAAGCTGTGACAAAACTAGACAGCGTATTAAAAACCAGAGACATCACTTTGCCAACAGAAATCAAAGCTATGGTTTTTCCAGTAGTCCTGTATGAATGTGAGAGTTGAACCATAAAGAAAGCTGAGCACCGAAGAATTGATGCTTTCAGATTGTAGTGCTGTAAAAGACTCTTGAGAGTCCCTTGTACTGCAAGAGGATCAAATCAGGCAATTTTAATGTAAATTGACCCTGAATATTCATCGCAAGGACCCTTGCTGAAGCTGAAGCTCTAATACTTTGGCCACTTGATGCAAAGAGCCGACTCATTGGAAAATACCCTGATGATGGGAAAGATTGAAAGCAAAGGAAAAGGAGGAGGGAAAGGATCAGATGGTTAGACAGCATCACTGATTCTATGGACATTAATTTGAGCGAACTCCAGGAGATAGTGGAGGACAGGAGCCTGGGCTGCTGCAGTCCATGGGGTTGCAAATAATTGGACATGACTTAGTGACTGAACAACAACTTTTGAAAATATTACTAAATTTGTTTTCATTTTTATTGGAGTATAGTTGCTTTACAATGATGTGTTATTTTTTGCTATACAGCAAACTGAATAAGCTATATGTATACATATATCCCCTCTTTTTTGGATTTCCTTCCCATTTAGGCCACCACAGAGCACTGAGTTCCCTGTGCCATACAGTGGGTTCTCATTCGCTATCTATTTTATACTTAGTAGTAGTAGTGGCAACCCACTCCAGTTCTATCGCCTGGAAAATCCCATGGACGGAGGAGCTTGGTGGGCTGCAGTCCATGGGGTCGCTAAGAGTCGGACATGACTGAGCAACTTAACTTTCACTTTTCACTGTCACGCATTGGAGAAGGAAATGGCAACCCACTCCCGTGTTCTTGCCTGGAGAATCCCAGGGACGGGGGAGCTTGGTGGGCTTCCATCTATGGGGTCGCACAGAGTCGGACACTACTGAAGCGACTTAGCAGCAGCAGCAGCAGTGTACATATGTCAATCCCTATCTCTCAAGTCATCTGTGCTCTCTTTCCCCTCTTGGTGTTCATATGTTTGTTCTTTACATCTGTTTCTCTATTTCTGCTTTGTGAATATGTTCATCTGTGCCATTTTTCTAAATTCTACATATATGCATTAATATATTTGTTTTTTCTTTCTGATATTTTTTGCTTCATTTAAAGAATAAATGTATGATCTTTGAATGGAGCTGTAAGTTTTTCTTGGTATGTCTGTGTACCAGAGTAAGTGACCACAGGCAACCTGGGCTTCAGATATGAACATTTCTCACTACACTAGTAAAAGCACCTAACTTTGCAAATAGACTAGGATAATTAAATTTATTGTTAAAGTCTTAGTGAAAATTTCCAAAATAAGCCTTAAGTAATATTCAGGGTTTTATTTCCCAAGATTTCTATATAATAGGATTCTTTAGAACATGTAATAATTAACATAAGAGCAAAAGTACATAAAGGGAAAACACGTGAATTCTAATTTATGAAGTTCAATTCAAAGCATAAGGACATACATAAATACTGGACTTGTATGCATTTGTTTCCTGTGTGATTTACCAAGTATACTCTTTTCCATCAATGTCCTTACCTAATAGTCCTTTACTAGAAAATAGATGCATCAATTGGCCTAATTTTAAATTTATTTGAACAATATTGAATACCCCAATTTTATCTGATATGTATGAGGTAAGACCTAACAGAGGCACTTTCATAAGAGCTCAGGTCATTTTAAGATTTACATTAATGTTAAACTGCTTTATCTCTAGGTAGCAAATAGAATAGTTCAGAACTTAACAGACCCATCTTTAACAGGACCTAAAAATCTGGTCTCCTGCAACCTCAGCAACCTAATCTTATGCTACTTCCTCCTTTACTCACTAATCTCCAGCCACACAGGGCACTTCAGTTTCTCAGTTGAACTAATTACCTTTTTTTCCACAGGGATTTAAAACAAATATTGCTTCAACTATCTAGAATATTCTTCCTGGTTTTTTTCACCTACTCAACTTGTCTCTATTGGAACATAATTTGACCTGTCATTTCTCTCCACCTCTAAAACAGATTTTCTTCTCATTATCTTCTCTTGTATCTTCTGGTACTTTTTGTGCGTAGTGTTAATTCAGTATTATAGTATATTACTTCTTTTACATCTTCTTCCTTAGTGGACTTACAGCCTACCTAAGGACTTGGACCTTGCTGTGTGTTTCTGCTCCCTACTAAAATAAACTGATGCCCTTACCTCAACAAACTGGGGATTGACATTCTAGTCTTCTAACTTTCGATGAATTTCAAATGGTCTGCTTGACAGCTCTACTCAGTACGGCCCAGACAGAAGGCTTGACCTGCTCCCATCCCACATAGATTCTCCAGTAGAGTGCTCATCTCTTAAAAGTGTGGTTTCCTCCACCTACTGGCCAAGCTGGGAAACCTGGATGTCACCCTTAATGTTTCTCTTTTCCTCATTCCCCAGTTCTAAACCATTGCTAAGTCCTGTCATCTTTACACCCCAAACGTACATAAATATGTTTACATCTCTTCTGCACAATTGCCCCATGTATCATTCAGGGTCCTGCCAGGAAAGCATGATTCACACTAAGTGGGTAATACAAAAATTATTTAATGAAAATACATTTAAAAGGTATGATAAGCCTTGAGGAAACCAACCAGAAATACTTTAAGATCCCCATGGCTGGAAGCAACCGGAAGCTGTTGACAATGTAGACTGGAGGGACAAGGGGAAGAAACAGTTACTGGAAACTAGAGAGGCCAGACCTGCGGTGGGTGCAATCTGAGATAAGCTGTGGTCTTTGCTAGAAGAACAGGAGTCAAGAGAAGAAGGAACGGGGAAAAAACATCGGCCTCATGCTTGCTGTCATTCTCTAGTCTCAGGGTAGTATCTTCCACTAGCTAAACTGAAGTGAAATTTAGAAGACAAAAGAACCCCTTGATGTCATTTATGATAATCAGCATTTGGGGGGGCCGTAGGGCATGGACAAAACAAACAAAATAGTCTGCACCCTGTTTTTCTACCAGTTTCCGTTGTTTCTTACCTGAACTGTTGACAAGGTCTGCACACTGATTTGCCTGCTTTCTGTCTCATCACATCTATCCTCAATTCATTTACTACACAGCTTGGACTTTGTACAAACCTGTGTCGTTTTCTTCTTAAAATATCTGTATTTTTTTTATACTCCCAGATTCCTTGTTTTAAAATTGCAAAATAGTTATAAAGGTTGATTTCCTTTTCCGTTTTTCACTTCTAGACTGAGTTCTGAAAGGGCAGGCATCATCTATTTTCATCTCTCAATCTCCTATCAGCTTGACTAGAACATAAGTGCTAAATAAATGTTGGATGAATTAATGGATTTCAGAAGACAGATTTGTATTTTTAAAAACTTTTGAAGTGATTCTAATGTTCTATATTTTTTTCAAGGATTTTTGAAATAACCAGTCTTCAAATGATGTAGATTATAAAGAGAATAATTAGCAAAATTAATCCTTACCCATTTAGTTCACTTACTACCTGTTAACTGAGAACTCAAAATATATTCCAGAAATATGTTCCTCTGCTCAAGGCTGCCTACGTCATTTTTTCTGATTTTTTTTTTTTTTTTTTAGATATCAAGTTTAACCTTGATTAGACCAAGTATTTCTCCCTTTTAAAGCTCAAACATGAATGACTTTATGGTAAACCAGTTCACATCTAATCTTGCATTCGAGAAGAGAAAATATTTCCGAAGGAAGTGCTTTAATGTGTTCTCATTTTATGGCACTATAGAAGAACAAATTCTTTTCTACAATTTAAACATTCAATATTTTTGTATATTTAAGAAGTGCCACAGGAATGAGGTCATTTCATTGAGTATTTTAATGTTAAATTGTTTTTTCTTTAGTTCAGAATCCCTAGAGGTTCTATATACCTGGCTCTGATCTTTTTTTTCATTTCATTTCTGATAAATTTTATTTTAATATCTTATTTTCATGTCATGTAAAATCCCAAATTTTTCTTACCTGTATTTAGATATTTACATGCATGACATGCATCTGCCTATACTGAAGTAATTCCATTTCTGTAACACATTCTCCAATACCACTTTTTCCAAAGAATGCTCATGTTTCAAAATCTATTTTGATGGATAAATAATAATAATAAGTTAGTTAACTGCTATATCGTTTGGGGATATGAATAAGTCATGATTTCTAAGTATTTTTGATGAGATTATTTCAATAAACCTATGTGATAATTAAGGAATATGTACATACATGTACATATTTGTTATTTTTAATCTCTTAAGTGATTAAGAGATTACCCACCAAGCTCCTCTGTCCATGAGATTTTACAAGCAAGAATACTGGAGTGAGTTGCCATTTCCTTCTCCAGGGAATCTTCCTGACCCAGGGATTGAACCCACATCTCCTACATTGGCAGGTGGGTTCTTTACCACTGAGCTACCAAGGAAACCCACATGTACATATATATGTCTGTACTGATACATTTGTATAAGCATAGATAGAGATATATAATGGCTATATATTTTATTTTATTCTTCCACTTAAAAATGAGATATAAATAGAATCCCTAATTTAATTAATATAATTGTGGAAAAAGCAATGTATTTCAGAAGCTTTCTTTTCTGCATACAATTTTGAAAAGGATACTAGCATTAATACTCTCCAGGATTTCCATTCACAGGCTGCCCTCCCTTGTGTCTGTATATATATTATACACATATATACATATGTATATATATTAACATCCATCCTAGATTGTAATCAAATATTTGGTTAATTAATTACTTTTAGCTAAGTTAGAATTTGCAAACCTCAAAGTACATATAAAGCTGCTGTGACATATTTTAAATAGTCAATTTATAAAACCCAGTGTTTCTCTATTAGAGTCCCCAGTAAGTGACTTTTTAACTTAAACTGACATCACCAAGATATCCAGAAATACTTTGATTCCAAATCCTGACTCTGAATGATTTAATTCCTAAATCCTTGTAAAGGCAGCCATCACTGATATCTTCTCTTGCTGTCCCTATTTATTCTACTTTATATTTAAGGGTTAGATAATTTGGCTTATTCTGTAGTCCCCTAGTTGAATTGATGCCTTCTAATATCCTTCTAATTTTTTCTATGTGATTGTATTTTCCACAAAATTGATGCCTTCTAATCCTTCTAATTTTTTCTGTGCGATTGTATTTTCTACAAAATACAAATTGATGCCTTCTAAACCCTTCTAATTTTTTCTATGTGATTGTATTTTCCACAAAAGCAAGGTGATGTCTTATATCTTTTGCATGTCTCAGAATTTGTAACACAGTTCTGGACGTAAATAAAGATTCCATAATTACACAAATATTTATTCCATTTACGTAAGCAATCCCAACTTGCTGATTATTAAGAAATATTATACAGTTCATTTAACAGTGCCAGAGGTATTAAACTAAAAGCAAGCTTTAAAAAAATAATAAGAATTATTTATTTAGAAGATCTATTTTGGCAGCTCTTTAGTTGATATTAAATGTGATCATTATACCCTGACTGATAATGGAAGTAGTGAGATTACTAGCCTTCTAGTAGTTATTCCTTTAGTCAACATTCTGACTTCAGGAGTGAAAGGAAGTAGAATCCTGAAGCCAGGTGCTGCCGGGAAGTTTGGAGTAGAAGACAATCGCTCCATCCTGCCTGACCCACCTGGCCTGCACAGGTAACAATAAGGGCTTAGCTTCCAGGGAAAATGCTGAAACTCTATGAGGTCTGTGACTTTTATTTTTACTGATGTTACCATAGGCATGATTATACTTTTAAATTTATGAACAAATATTTATTGAGTATCGCTAATATAAAAAGTGAAAGTCACTCAGTAGTGTCAGACTCTTTGCGACCCTGGAATTCTCCAGGCCAGAATACTGGAGTGGATAGCCTTTCCCTTCTCCAGGGGATCTTCCCAACCCAGGAATCGAACCTAGGTCTCCCGCATTGGAGGCAGATTCTATACCAGCTGAACCACAAGGGAAGCCCTTGCTAATATAAGGAACTGTGCTAAAATCATACAGGGTATACTATTTTTCTCAATTTTAGATCCTTTTGAACCCAGATGTTTGAAAGAACAACTGTTTTTATCCCTAACTTCACCTTGATAATGATTGAGTAGTGACATATCTGTCTACATAGACTTTTAGTTGCAAAATCTGCATCACAATTGTAGGTAATCTTCTGTGTCTTAAAATGAATCTAAATATTAGGTCCTGGGGAAGAACAACATTTGGAGAAAAATGCTACAATACTGCAGCTAATGTTATTACTTATTAATACTCACTTATCCACAAGTCTTAAAAGGAAAAGTTTTTCCAACCATTATAAGATGTTACAGTGTTAATCTACATTTCAATAAGATATTTAAAGGCAATACTAGAACTGTCAAGGACCTGCTCTGAAGCTTGAGAGAAACCTACAAAGGAAAATGCTGACAGTTTCATTTTATGTGACATGAAAGCATTATTTTGTCAAGAAAATATTATTAGATCCTCATACATTTGAGCACTTTCCGTAGCAAATTCTCAGAAAGTTTCACAGACATTCTATAGTATGTGGCACTGAAATATTACCTATGTAAAATAACCTGAGATATAAAATTAAGGAAGTGATCTGAATAAGCAAGTTTTCACTTGCTTCTCTCTAAAACTGATAGCTAAGTCTGAAGTTTTGAGTAAGAAATACTGATACTTGAAAAATCCAAAATGTAATGCAAGAATTTGGAAGGAGTGGTTTAAAAATGTATGTTTAGATGTTTGTTTAGATTTGCAGACTACTGGAGTCACATTTTAAGCAACCTCTGGATTTTACTATATAGGCTTGGTGAAGCACCACATGCCTGATCCTGATATATTTTTAAAAGTGAGAAAAGTTTTCCCAAGTCAGAAAATAATTTGTTACCCAGATAGCCTGGAATTCTACAAATTTAGGCATAAATAAATCAAGATAACTTTTAACTTCTCCTTATTATTTTGGACTCCTTCTTTTCTTCTATTGTTTATTACAATGTTTTCCAAAGTAAAGCAAGCTTATGATTGATCATTGAGAAGATGACTTTGGGGACTGCATGAACAGATTTTATTATTTAAAAATTAAAATAGTTAACATTGACTTTAACATGCATTATATAAAAGAGAAGCAGTGTGTTAAAAATCTTAGATATTGTTGTTTAGGAATAAAGTCAATATATAGGTAATATAAATATTTCAGTTCAGTTCAGTTCAGTCACTCAGTCGTGTCCGACTCTTTGCGACCCAATGAATTGCAGCACGATAGGCCTCCCTGTCCAGCACCAACTCCCGGAGTTCACTGAGACTCATGTCCATTGAGTCAGCGATGCCATCCAGCCATGTCATCCTCTGTCGTCCCCTTCTCCTCCTTCCCCCAATCCCTCCCAGCATCAGAGTCCTTTCCAATGAGTCAACTATTCGCATGAGGTGGCCAAAGTATTGGAGTTTCAGCTTTAGCAACAGTCCTTCCAAAGAACACCCAGGACTGATCTCCTTTAGAATGGACTGGTTGGATTTTTTCAAAACAGTTGATTTAAAGGAAAATATTAAGTAAACACTAGTGTAAGTGGTGTGTAACTATGGCAAAAAAAAATGAAGGAGGGACAGAAATTCCTAAAACTGGGGGAGACACTGTCCATGGTACTCATCATTGCCATCTTTCTGAAAGATATGTGATCTCATTGTGAACTCAAATAGATGGAACATCCTTTGAAACATTCTAATACTTTTATCGGAGAAGGCAATGGCACCCCACTCCAGTACCCTTGCCTGGAAAATCCCATGGGCAGAGGAACCTGATAGGCTGCAGTCCATGGGGTCACGAAGAGTCGGACACGACTGAGTGACTTCACTTTCACTTTTCAATTTCATGCATTGGAGAAGGAAATGGCAACCCACTCCAGTGTTCTTGCCTGGAGAATCCCAGGGACAGGGGAGCCTGGTGGGCTGCCGTCTATGGGGTCTCACAGAGTTGGACATGACTGCAGTGACTTAGCAGCAGTAGCAGCAGCAATACTTTTAAAAGGATATTTTCAACCATCTCCAATTATTTTGTATTTCAAATCAAGATTTTTACTACATTATTAATTGTGATGTCAACTGCTATGTGATAAGAAATGATGCTAGTGAAATATTTTGTCTTTCCTCCTCTTCATCAGTGAAAATGATTGTTTCTCCTTTCTGTGCTGTGTAGTTCTTCCTTTCCATCATGGTCTTTCAGTTTTATTTTAACCATTAATTTAAAAAAACACAAGGACAAAGAATTTTATTTTCACAAATTCTTTTGAAAATTTTTAAATTTAACAAATCCATTTAAATTTTTAAATTTTTCACATTACAGAACTTAACTGAAATTTATTACTATTTACTCCTAGATTTCTTATCTACAAACAGAAAGTTCATAAACCCAAAACTTCAAAACAAGACTAAAAACAGCAAAAAGCTTATGAAACAACTTATGGATCCCAGCATTAACACCTGAACAGGGATTATGATTTTTAAATTCTTAATGGATGGCTCCTTCCAGCTGGTTTATAGATTGTATGATGTCCTTTGAGTTGCTCCCTCTTGACAACTGAACTGGCACAGTGTGATAACCTAGTGATTGCACTGTTTTCATTAGTCACATTCTTACAAATAGGTAGACTCAGTCATTGGAGAAGGTGATGGCACCCCACTCCAGTACTCTTGCCTGGAAAATTCCGTGGACAGAGGAGCCTGGTAGGCTGCAGTCCATGGGGTCTCAAAGAGTCGAACATGACTGAGCGACTTCCCTTTCACTTTTCACTTTCATGCATTGGAGAAAGAAATGGCAACCCACTCCAGTGTTCTTGCCTGGAGAATCCCAGGGACAGCAGAGCCTGGTGGGCTGCTGTCTATGGGGTCACACAGAGTCCAACATGACTAAAGTGACTTAGCAACAGCAACAACAACAGCAATAGCAATGGATGATAAAATTATATAAAAGCTGAAAACTTACAAATTATTTAAAACCTGGAATCACTGACCAGAAATTACACAATTAAATCCTGGGCAATCCAACAGCAGAAAAACGTCATGGGTGAACCTAATAATGCACATTAAAGTCAATGTTTTAATTGTGCCCCATGCCATTCTTTGAGGAAAACCTGGCATTAATTAGATACTGAGTCAGATTAATACTGGCAGCAGAACCAGTGATAGTATCTTTGCCTACCAAAAGAACCTTCCAGTGGACTGACAATTTTAATCTTGGCCTTGTACATCTAGTGGATCTCTTTAATTGTCGATGGCTTGGTGTTTGATTATGCAGTCAGTGAAGTTATTTGTGGTGGTGAGTTCATGGATGGTTTGAGTAGACACCCAAAGCTAACCAGTAGTGTGTGTTGTCTTTGACTCCAGTAGGCATCTAGAGGTGTATTTCATTTCCAAACTCTTCCATAACGTTCCATATACAGTATCTAATGGCTCTCATACAGATTCATCTTCAAAAAATACTCTTCAGCTAAAGCTCATTACATATTTTAACAGACTTGTTGACAGCACTTGCTACATTCCAGGCTCTATGCTAAATATACAGATTATCTCATTTACATTATCCCTGAATACCAAGCCTACTAAATGAGTACAAATGAGGAAACTGAGACAATAGAAGGTCAAAGGTCAAGGGGTCACCCTGAGAATCACCCTCTATTCAGTAGCTTTTGCCACTGCATGAAATTATTTTGATATACAAATCTGATATCTAGACTTACGGTGGCTCGTCTTTTATATATCTTTTCAGCATATGACAACATCACTCAATTTTACATGCTCGTTTCACTTGATTTTCTGATTTTTACCACATTGGTTTCCTTTCCACTTTTCTCAAAATTGCATTCTTCCTTGCTAATTCATCTGCTTCTTACTACTTTTATGAATAAACTTTGCACAAGCTAGAATAACTGATCTATCTCTAGCTCTATTTTTGTTGTTTAATCACTAAACTGTGTCCAGCTCTTTTGCGATCCTGTGCACTGTAGCTCACCAGGTTCTTCTATCCATGGGATTTCCCAGGCAAGAATACCGACCCAGGAATTGAACCTGCATCTCCTACTTTGGCAGGTCAATTCTTTACCACTGAGCCACCAGGGAAGGCCCTGTGCTCTATTTATGCATTCATTATTTGGTATGTATTGACTGAGTGAACTCCGGGAGTTGGTGATGGACAGGGAGGCCTGGCATGCTGCGATTCATGGGGTTGCAAAGAGTCGGACACGACTGAGCGACTGAACTGACTGAACTGATTGAATGTCATCTCAACATTGTGGACAATAGAATGAAAATATCAAAGTACAGATATTCCTCTTGGCAGAGAATTCTCCACTAGCTTGGGGTACAAAATCACTTTCTGTTTTGTTTTTATATTAATCACTTAGATTAATATATGTGTAGTAGGAACTACAAGTTACTTCTCACCTGGAGGAAGGAAATGGCAACCCACTCCAGTATTCTTGCCTGGAAAATCCCATTGACGGAGGAGCCCGGTGGGCTACAGTACATGGGGTCTGGAAAGAGTGGGACATGACTGAGCAACTAAACAACAGTCACTGCTTATCTTGTTTAACTGTGCTTCCAAATGCCTGGAGAGTGAGAGAGAGCAAGGAGATAAAAGGAAAACTAAGATCATTCCTTCTATGTTGCTTTAAAATTCCTGTTAGATTTGAAATCACAATGGCAGTGGTACTATCTCTAGCCCAATTCCCAACTCAAACAATTCCAATGAATGCTACACAGGCAAAATTAAAATCAATATATGTTTATAATCAAAAGTTTAGTGACTCTTCTATAAGCATAAACCCTAAGGTGTCAGGGCCTTCTGCATCATTCCCAATATGGGCCATCATACTCTGGGTTTTGAGCCCAGATAAGCTCTCTAGATGTCTGCTTCCTTGTGATTATTTCTTCTCTAAAGACTTAGTAATCTTTCCAGGGCAGCAAAATATACTTAGAAATGTTTGAGTCAATCAGAGAAGTTCAATAAGCATTGATTCTCAAAAAGAAATGGGTTAAGGTCTTTCTCATTGCCTCTCAAGAGGCTCAGGGACGACTATGCAAATGTAACAAATTTGTTTTCAAGTAAGAACAGTGGATTGATAGAGGCAAGACATGCCAGACACTAAAGATTCTATTACCTATTCCTTGGGGGAAATAGGAGTCATTTAAACACTGAAGAAAGAATTGCAAAATATCTGTTCCAATATGATGAACCCTCGTTGTTTGGTATCTCTTGGCATTGTCTCTTGTAAAGAAAATTTAGTCCCTTTCACTAGACACTCTAATAGAATTTCTCTATTAAGTAAGAAAGTCGTATATCGCAGAGGGAAGCATTGTTATTTCATCTTCTTGCCCCAGAGATTTTTCTCAATTGTTATAATAGAGATTACTTTGATTAGGAAACACTTTGGTTAGGAAACATTTCATAGACAAACATTATTATGAACCAGGAAAGAGGTAATAGGTAAAACTGCTCAGTTTGTGAAGTTGAAATGAATTAGGGGACTGAAGGTGGATAGTAAAAGAAGAGTTTTGGAATGACGACAGCAAGCCAAGAAACTTGCTGGAAGACCCAAGCCTGTGGTGAAATAGTGCCTGTTGTTGAAAGTTTCTAGGCATGGAAGGAGATGAGTACATTTAAGAAATAGGATGTCTATTCAAATTTAACTGGTGTGCAGTTCTCTCACATAAACTCCCACTGCAGTCCTCATCCTGAAGAAAAAGCCTCCTAACTCAGCATCTCATACCAGGGAAATTCTGGGGAATGACTCATGTAAGGTTGTCTTGTGTGAAAGCAGAATCTTACAAGGACAAGCCCTATTTCCAGGTAGTTTATTTAAGATGTGATTCTGATAAATGCAAATGAAGGAGCAGAAAAACACAGAGGAAGGGTCTGTCATCAAAATCCTTATAAAAGACCTTCATTCTTTCATGGTCTGGGAGAAATGTGCAGGATATCTCTGAAACACAGGAGTCTGAACACTTTATCCCCCATGATCTGTTCCTATTTCACATTGTAGAGGGTCATTTCTAGACATGTTAATTCTTCTTTATTTATAAACTACATTTATGTCTGGGTTAGTGAGATCCCCATAACCTCAAAGATCTTATGACAGAAAACAGAAAGACTCACAGTGAGTGCTTAGGGTGGAACAATGGTAGCTTCATGAGGCCAAATAGTTCACCTGTTAGGTAGGTGTTATTATTATCCCCATTTTTCAGATATGGAAAGTAAGGCACATTGGAGTTAAATAACTTACCTAGATTTCCTAGTTAATAAATTCAGAGCTGGAATTTAAGCCCAAAAATCAGAGTACAGTGCAGCCTCTAATGCACAGCACATTATGCCTCTTGGGACAAGATAAAAAGTTCTTAGAAATCAAGATCCAAGGTCCTGTCTGCAGTGTTAATTTATTACATTGCGACCACATTTTAAAAAAAATTTAAATAATTTTTGTTTCATGATAATAATATTAACATTCAAAATGATCTATTATGCCTCATCAGATATACATGCAAAACACATTTCACTCTAGATTTTGTTCATTTTTAAAAAAAATTTAGCAATACAAAAAATAGGTCAAGCACCTTTATTAATTAACTCTATTTCATTAAAATCATGGTTTCTGGTTTAAAATGCCTTCACTCTAGTGTGTTAAATTTATGTGGATGGTCCATAAACAGTCCCTAATTAGTCACATGTGTATTCAGATGTGGGCTTGTGTGTTATAAACTAACACTGAAGTGTATAAGGAACTGTCAGTCAGATCAAAAGTCAACTGAAAATCTTCCCGTTTGCAAAGCTGAGAGCCTGTCACAGTTAGTTAGTCATAAATGTTTAAAACAGCAACCAAACTTTTATTCTAATTGAGCATGAGTTGAAAGGCTACCTACTTTGATGTCTTTGCTTTTATCATTTGTGTATGTCCAAAAAAACTACTATTATGCTTTTTTAAAATCCCCCCTTTGGAGTGGTAGACATTACTTGGTTTTGAAAATATACAGGTAGATCAATATATAATTGCAGGGCTTTGTACAGTTTCCAGTTATGCCTATAATTTTCCACGTGCAAGTGTTCAAAAGTAAAATTCTTCCCTCTTTTTTCTCTATTTGATCTTTCTATACATATTTGAGATTCAAGACATAAGGAACACATCTTTACAATAATATTTAGGGGGAGATCTTTTAAAGTGTAATAGTCCTCTTATCCAATTTTTCAGCCTTCAGTAGAGATAAATCAACAAAAAAATTAATGAATAAAACACATTTAATAGTAAAATTCAGTGGCATTAATGGCTCCATTTTATCGATTTAGATATTAAGACTAGGACATGAAATGACAATCAAGGACCTCAAGTAATCTAATTTGGCAACATGGGAAAAATCTTCACCCTGTACCATCCTAGTACTTATTACAGTACAAAAGTGAAAAAACAGAGATGGTTAAAAAAAATAGTAAGAAAAAGTACACCTATTACCACTTGAAGGTATTTTTCTGTTTTGTTTTGTTTTGTTTCTCCTTTCAGGAAACACCCATGAAGAGGAAACCTAGGCTAGATGAAGAGTATCTTTAAGAGAAAAAAAATACCATGAACCAGTAAAAGTGTAACTAGCCATGACAATTAGACACATGGACAAAGATTCAGCAAAAACCATAGGTTGAAAATGTTAAATAATAATTTAGAAACATTACTCACCAAGGTTTTTCTGTGATGTAAGTCCTCACATGAAATAGCTGTTAAAAGCTTTCACATTAAGACCATATGGTTGTACATGAACAAAACACACAAAGAATTGTTAACGGTAGGTAAAATGGTGCCCCAAAGAGACTACATTTAGACATTAAATGGTAGGTGGATATGATACTGCAGTCCTGTTGTCTTTGGAATTTAACTGAGAAGAATATAAAATAGTCATGTAATGTTGAGGCAAAGATGGGAAAAAAAGAAAAGGTTATTTCTGGATTCTTTGTGATGAGACTGTGATATTTATAAACATCAACCTCTGCTGCTGCTGCTGCTAAGTCGCTTCAGTCATGTCTGACTCTGTGCGACCCCATAGACGGCAGCCCACGAGGCTCCCCTGTCCCTGGGATTCTCCAGGCAAGAACACGGGAGTGGGTTGCCATTTCCTTCTCCAATGCATGAAAGTGAAAAGTGAAAGTGAAGTCACTCAGCCATGTCTGACTCTTCGAGACCCCATGGACTGCAGCCTACCAGGCTCCTCCGCCCATGGGATTTTCCAGGCAAGAGTACTGGAGTGGGGTGCCATTGCCTTCTCCAACATCAACCTCTAGTCCCTTCCATTTATAAAATGATACACTATAACCTAAGGTTGGGTGGGAATGGGGATGGTTATATTATCCTATTTCCCTGCTACTCTCAAAGGTATTTGTATTACCCAAGCCAGATTAATCAATCCCCTTACTAGATTGTTTAATTTTAGTGAGACTGGAGGAAAAAGACTCTCTTGCATCTTTCATTATGAAGGTACAGGGATATATTTATGTAGGATCACAGCTACTTTTTTTCTACACAATTTGGTGAAAGTAGATGAAGCAATAAAGTGACAAGCAAGAATGAAAATGGAGAAAGTCATTGAGGAAGAGAAAAATACTTAGCAGTTTTAGCAGCATTGAGTCGTTGGTATCTGTGTCTGAGGTTCTTAGGGTTTTCTCTGACTCACTTAGCTTTTTCTTTGATTCAGTGAGCTCCCACAATGTCATATGAAGAAAAAATAACATCACTATTTGGCTTAAACTGGTCCAGTGGGAGCTGAGTTTCTGTCACTTAAACTGAAAGAATTTTGGACCAAGACAAAGCATGATTTGAGTTGATCATTTTGTGACTCAACAGAGTGAAACTTTGTTTCACATTGAGGAGTTAAAAGTTTAATAGTAAAATGTGCATGGAATTACACCATGAACCAAGTCTATTCCAGATGTCTACATTCAAGCCTACTCATTTTAGTTCAGTGAAAACACTTAGTGAAATGTGAACAATTTGAAAAATTGGGAACTAGAAATATGACCTAGAAACATTATTTAGATATGCCCCTTTTATTGTTAGCTTTATTAAAGATGAATTTTTATTCATATACCACATAAATAGAAGTATTATCTTCTAAAATGAAATTATTAGTAGTTTTATACTAAAGAAGTATTGAAAATGGTTATCATGGCCTACAAGTAGTTAACTCTGCAGATTAAATATAATGATTAAGACAAGACTAAGGCATGTGTTCAGTTTTATTTTAACTCTGTTTCACTTTTATAAGAGAAATCTATACAAATTTAGATATGGTAATATATGTGACTCAATACATCATAATGTCACATTAAATGTTATTTTCTCTTCTTTATTCTAACAATTTTACTCTACAGTACTCCCTATTGGAATATGTTAGTCGGTAGAGAGCAAGAAGAGATTGCTGAACTAGAAACATTATCATACTCTGCTTCTAAATGTTGTATATTCTGAAGTTATTCATGGTAATTTGCTAATAAAAAATGGATTCCACTACTAAAGCTTTCGGCTTCCCAGGTGGCTCAGTGGTAAAGAATCCACTTGCCAATGCAGGAGACACGGGTTTGAGCTGTGGTCTGGGAAGATCCCCTGTAAAAGGAAACAGCAATGCACTCCAGGATTCTTGCCTAGAAAGACCCCATGGACAGAGGAGCCTGTCGGGCTTCATTTGTTAGGTTGGACATGACTTAGCAAATGAACACACACACACTAAAACTGTGTTTGAGAACCTCCAATTCTGATCTGATCTTTCTTTACCTGTGAGACCGCAACTTTCACTCAAACTGTCTGTCATGAAAGAGATAGATTCTCCTAACCTCCCACTTAAGTCACATTCTTTTCATCAACTAAAGTGCAACTTAGAATACAATCTTAAGTGCCCTTCCTTGGTCTTTCAACTGGTGTATTTAATACAAAGGGAAAATAACTCCCAAGAGGCACCCAAATGTATTCCAAGGACAATGAGTCAGTGTTAGATGAGAGGAAATTTTGAATCCAGTATGGTTTTGGATATAGGTCACTGAGATTGTCCTCTGGCTTTGTTGGCCTCATGCCTGGCTCCCAAGGAAGTGCAAAAAGATTGCAAAGACTGACCAGAAACTGAAAGGACTCTTTCATTGGAATCACTGAAGCCCAAGGCAATAGTACTTTGCAACCTCTGTCCAAGTGTGATCAAAGCAGGTGGGGGTAAGTAGAAGAGTGTGAGGAACTTTTCCTTATTCAGGGTTTCTATTGAGCATGAATATGTCACAATGTCTGAGCAGTAGATCAGCTGACAGTTGGAATGTAGAAAAATTGGAGATGGTATTTCAGTGTGATGAGTCTTGGAGATCTTATTTTGGGATAGATGATTTGGGATAAGATTCTTGCCTGGAGAATCCCAGGGATGGGGGAGCCTGGTGGGCTGCCATCTATGGGGTCGCACAGAGTTGGACATGACTGAAGCAACTTAGCAGCAGCAGCAAGAGTATAGTAGGCACTTGGGAATGGGGGACATTTCGGTGGCTCTAATAGCACTGAAAGATCCGTACCAGGAGAAAAACAAAGTGGTAGATGCATGCAGTAGATGGGAGGACTACTTCCTTAGTACAATAAGATAATCTGAGACCTATTTTGGAGTGATTATGTTGCAAAGGGTCTGAGATCCCCTAAAACCCACAACAATTTGAATTGTGTGCTATAAGAAAAATAATGAGATATCGTGAATATTCTAAAGAAAAGTCTTCAGCAGGATTTTGCCAAGATCAGTGTTGGGGGAATTCTGGATTTTCATAAACTGTAAAGACCTCAACTCAGGCATCTTCACTCAAGAGCTTCCCAGTTTGAATTAGTGTTCAGATTCTAGAGTCCTTATTTCTACTCTGTCACCAAATAGTTTTCTCTGATATCGGGTTGAGAGCTCAGTCTTCTCATCAGACAAATTGGAGACTGAATCCTAGGATTCTCACATATATACTTTTGACCTTGGCTGGTCAGTTCACCTCTGTGAGCTTCTATTTCTTCATTTATGAAGAAAGAGAAAAGACCCTGATTCTGGGAAAGATTGAGAGCAGGAGAAGAAGGGGGTGAGAGAGGATGAGATGGTTGGATGGTATCACCAACTCGACAGACATGAGTTTGAGCAAGCTCCAGGAGATGGTGAAGGACAGGGAAGCCTGGCATGCTGCAGTCCGTGGTGTCTCAAAGAATCAGACACAACTGAGCAACTGAACAACAACAAAAGCTCTCAAAGGTCAGATGGGGAGACAAATATGGAAGTGCTATTTATAATGTCATTATTATTTTGATCTTAAAACCCCCAAGGCACTCTTGACCTGGGAAAACAAGGATTTCACTTTGCAAGGCTGAAGAATAGAGCATTCTGAAGAAAGCAAGCCTTGTGATTGGAAGGTCAAGGTAGACGCACAGAAGAACCTGGTTAAAACTTTCACACTCAATGGGAACTTTGACTAAATGAGTCACAAGCCTCATTGCTCTAGAGAAAAAGTTATGAAACTGAACTGGTGATGAGTAATATTATAGAATATTGCTAATACTTCAGTGTAAGTCTTTGAAATAGCCTTAGTGTCCAAGGAATAAGAAAATACATGTATTTTGTTATAGTTTAACATATTACAGAAAAATTATTAAAGTAAAAATATCAGCACTGTTCTTTTTATGGGCTATACTCAAGTGAAAAAACAACTCTGGATCCTAATAGATTAGGTACATAAATTTTGCAAAAACTTCTAAACTGTGTTCTGTTAAGTTAGCAGTTTTCAGTAAAAGATTAAAAAGCATATTTTTTCAATTCTAATAGTATTATTAGAAGGATAACTAGAATTTCTTGTGGTAAAATTAGGGAAAAAAGAAATGAATCAGGAAATCAAAGGGCTTGGGGAAAAAAGCTCTAAATATAAAATATTTTAAAGGTCTGGTTTGTTTTATTTTATAGAATGTGTATCTGCCACACATAAGAAAATTTAATTTACAAAATGAAAAGTGAACAGAGATATAAAACCAGAGAAGTATCAGAATAATTTAAATGCCAAATTTTTGATATTGTCTAGAGCACTGTTTCTCCAATCTTTATATGCACATCAATTGCCAGAGGATTTTCAATATCTGGTTCAGTAGGTTTGGGATGTGGCTTCTGATTCTTTGTTTCAGGCATGCTACTAAGTGATGATGTTGCTGTTCCATTGATCATAATTTTGTCTTATTAAACTTTTGCTTGTAGATTTACATGCTATTGTAAGAAATACTGTGAGAAAGATATTTATACTCTTCATCTAGTTTGCCCCAATGGTAACATCTTGTGCCTTTGTAAAAAATCAGTTGGAAATATTTATGTGGCCCTATTTGAGTGCTCTATTTTCTTTTACTAATCTATGCATTCATACCTTTATATGCATTCATACCACACAGTCTTGTTTGATGTAGCAATGTAATAAATCTTGAAATTGAGGAGACTGATTTCTTCCACTTTTGTTTTTCAAAGTTATGTTAAGCTATTCCAGTTCCTTCCCCTTTCCATGTTAATTTTAGAATAATCTTTTCTATATTTATAAAAATCTCTACTGACATTTTGATAGCAATTATATTAATTCTATTTAAGGAGAATTAATATATTTAGTATGTTATGTCTTCCAAGCCATGAACACAAGATGTCTCTCCTTTATTTAGAACTTCACTGATGTATTTTCTCAGACTTTTGTAGTTTTCAGCATAAAAGTCTTGTATGTAATTTTGTTGGATTCGTTTTTCTAAATATTTCTTCATTTTTGAGCTTTCATAAGTGTTATTATGTTTTTAATTTCAGCATTCACATTTTTTTTTGCTAGTTAAAAAAATACTATTGATTTTGGTATGCTTACCTTGTACCCTGTAGCTTGCTAACTCAGTTATTGGTCTAGGATTTGGTGGGGAGTGATGGGTGTGAATGCTAGATTCCTTGGAATTTTGCAACCATGTAACCTGCAAATGGGAATATTATATTTATTTCTCTCTCATCTCTATGACTTTTATTTCCTTTTCTTATCTAATAATACTGGATAGAATTGCTCTTTTATACTGAAAAGAATGGTAAGAGCAGACATCGTCACCTCTTTCCTAATCTTAGAGGGAACGCATTCAGTCTCTCACCACCAAGTACATTATTAGCTCTAGCTACTTCATAGAAACTCTCTATAACTTTAAGGGAATTCTTTTCCTATTTTCCTAAGGCTTGGGGAGTTCCTATAACTTGCCCGTGTCCACTCTTTTAAACATTAGCGTCTGATTGAGAATACAGAGCTTTCTTTTCAAATCCTATTGTCTCAGGGATTCTAATGCATATGTAAAACTAAGAAGGTTTGAAAAGCATGGTCAGAAAACAGTGAGAATACAATGCTAAACAGAATACTTTAGAATACTAAAACATAAGTGTGTCTGTGGAGAGTAGGAGAGATGACACCCCATTAAACTGTTATGTGGAAGACCTCTTTAGAGTTTGGGGAATGGGTTGAAATAAGGTGCATTTGGAATCAGGAACCAGAATTAGAAGATGTAAATTCCTCTGGCAAGAATCAGTGGCATCCTAAAGTAAGACAGTGCATCCCAGGTGGCACCATGGTAAAGGATCTGCCTGCCAATGCAGGAGACACATTCAAGATACGAGGCTTCAATCCCTAGATGGAGAAGATCTCTTAGAGGAGGAAATGAACCCTCTCCAGTATTCTTAGCTGGGAAATCTCATGGATAGAGGAGCCTGGTGGGCACAAAATGCTGGACATCACTAAGCACACATGTGGGACAAAAGTATAAAACTAGCAGTAGAGATCTCATTGCATATGGTTTTTAATTGTTAGTTCCTTTGATTCCAGGTAAAAATAACTTTAATATCTATAAAGAATTACTTAGGATAACAGTAATTACTGCAACAAATATATCCACATATTTCAGTGGTTGTTGTTTAGTCTCTAAGTTATATCTGGCTCTTTGCAACCTTATGGCCTGCAGCACACTAAGCTCCTCTATCCTCCACTATCTCCCGGAGTTTGCTCAAATTCATGTCCATTGAGTCAGTGATGCTATCTAACCATCTCATCCTCTGCTACCCCCTTCTACTTTTGCCTTCAATCTTTCCCATCATCAAGGTCTTTCCCAATAAGTCGTGTCTTCACATCAGGTGGCCAAAGTATTAGAGCTTCAGGTTCAGGATCAGTCCTTCCAATGAGTATTCAGGGTTGATTTCCTTTAGCATTGACTGGTTTGATCTCCTTGCAGGCCAAGGGACTCTCAAGAGGCTTCTCCAGCACCACAGTTTTAAAGCATCAGTTCTTCCACACTCAGCCTTTTTTATGGTCCAACTCTCACATCTGTACATGGCTACTGGAAAAACCATAACATTGATTATATGGACCTTTGTCAGCAAAATAATGTTTCTGCTTTTTAATATGCTGTCTAGGTTTGTCATAGCTTTCCTTCCAAGGAGCAAGTGTCTTTTAATTTCATGGCTACCTCTTGCATATTAAATGATCCATGTGATTACCTTAGGATAATCCAGGATAATATTCTTATTTTAAGGCAAGATGATTAAGTATCTTAACTCTATGTAAAACTTAAGCACCTCCCCCAACTTGCCATGGTAAAATGTAAAATATTCACAAGTTCTAGGGATTAAGATATGGATGGGTTCAGTTAAAAAGAAAAAAAAATCATGATATGGAAGGGGATCATTTTTCTAACTACTACAGCACATTTAAATATTATAGACAAATACAAATGGGTTTTATCAATTTTTATTTAGTTTCTATTAAACTAGGAAATGAAGCCCTAGTGGAAAAATGAAGTGCTATGCATTCATATTTCAGCCCTGTCATTCAGTCACTCTGTAACTTTATTAGTCCAGGTAAGCTACATAACATCCATATGTTTATTTTCTACCATATAAAAATGAGGATAAATAATACTTTTCAATAGATATGTTATTAGACCTAAAAGAGACATTGTATATTTAAGATACTCCCTGAAACATTGTTTATAAAAAATAAACTAGTTTATTTCAGTGTTCAGCTCAGTTCAGTTCAGTCGCTCAGTTGTGTCCAACTCTCTGTGACCCCATGAATTGCAGCACGCCAGGCCTCCCTGTCCATCACCAACTCCCGGAGTTCACTCAGACTCACATCCATCGAGTCAGTGATGCCATCCAGCCATCTCATCCTCTGTTGTCCCCTTCTCCTCCTTCCCCCAACCCTCCCAGCATCAGAGTCTTTTCCAATGAGTCAACTCTTTGCATGAGGTGGCCAAAGTACCGGAGTTTCAGCTTTAGCATCATTCTTTCCAAAGAAATCCCAGGGCTGATCTCCCTCAGAATGGGCTAGTTGGATCTCCTTGCAGTCCAAGGAACTCTCAAGAGTCTTCTCCAACACCACAGTTCAAAAGCATCAATTCTTCGGTGCTCAGCCTTCTTCAGTCCAACTCTCACATCCGTACATGACCACTGGAAAAACCATAGCCTTGACTAGCCGGACCTTTGTTGGCAAAGTAATGTCTCTGCTTTTGAATATGCTATCTAGGTTGGTCATAACTTTTCTTCCAAGGAGTAAGCGTCTTTTAATTTCATGGCTGCAGTCACCATCTGCAGTGATTTTGGAGCCCAAAAAAATTAAGTCTGACACTGTTTCCACTGTTTCCCCATCTATCTCCCGTGAAGTGATGGGACCAGATGCCATGATCTTCATTTTCTGAATGTTGAGGTTTAAGCCAACTTTTTCACTCTCCACTTTCACTTTCATCAAGAGGCTTTTTAGTTCCTCTTCACTTTCTGCCATAAGGGTGGTGTCATCTGCATATCTGAGGTGATTGATATTTCTTCTGGCAATCTTGATTTCAGCTTGTGCTTCTTCCAGCCCAGCGTTTCTCATGATGTACTCTGCATATAAGTTAAATAAGCAGGGTGACAAAATACAGCCTTGACATACTCCTTTTCCTATTTGGAACCAGTCTGTTGTTCCATGTCCAGTTCTAACTGTTGCTTCCTGATCTGTATATAGGTTTCTCAAGAGGCAGGTCAGGTGATCTGGTATTCCCATCTCTTTCAGAATTTTCCACAGTTTTTTGCGATCCACACAGTCAAAGGCTTTGGCTTAGTCAATAAAGCAGAAATAGATGTTTTTCTGGAACTCTCTTGCTTTTTCCATGATCCAGTGGATGTTGGAAATTTGATCTCTGGTTCCTCTGCCTTTTCTAAAACCAGCTTGAACATCTGGAAGTTCACAGTTCACGTATTGCTGAAGCCTGGCTTGGAGAATTTGAGCATTACTTTACTAGCGTGTGAGATGAGTGCAATTGTGCGGTAGTTTGAGCATTCTTTGGCATTGCCTTCTTTTGGGATTGGAATGAAAACAGACCTTTTCCAGTCCTGTGGCCAGGGCTGAGTTTTCCAAATTTGCTGGCATATTGAGTGCAGCACTTTCACAGCATCATCTTTCAGGATTTGAAATAGCTCAACTGGAATTCCATCACCTCCACTAGCTTTGTTCATAGTGATGCTTTCTAAGGTGAGTAAAAGTGGCAGTAAAATAAATAATGGACTAAAATATCAGAAGTTGTAGCCTGGATTTTCTTTCTCTGTAGGATGTAGATATCAAACAAATCATGTTTGCCTCCAGTAGGGAGTGGAAGGTAATATTCAAATTTACCAGTAGTTCAGGAGATCCGTGGCAAGGGGTAAATTAACAGATGAAAGCCGGGGACTAGCTAGAGGGTTCATTACCAGTGAGAGTGGATTTGAAAGTCAGCAAAGTTGGGATCCTTGCCCTCCAATCATGTTAAGAAAACAGACCTAGTAACACTACCACTGAGCATTTGAGCAGGAAATGCATTAAGAACAAGGTCAACACCAGAGGCCAGGGAAGTGCACTTGCACCTAGAGTAGAGGTTGGTGAAGGTCATCAGAGATTGACTTGTTGGAGTAAAAATCATGACTCTCCTACACACATAAAATGTACATGGGCCAAATATCTTATTTAACTAATAAATGAAGTGAGAAATTTTTCTCAAATGTGTGAAAGAAGACTTCAAAGATCACACATTTATTTAAGTAATCTTGAATGCTGAAATCAATTTATAATAAATGCTAAACTCTGCAATATCAGGGTAATCATCAGTCACAACCCACCAGACAAAATTAATTTGCAATACTATGAATAAGAAACGTTGCCACTGCTACTGCATGCTCAGTTGCTTCAGTTGTGTCCAACTCATTGTGATCCCATGAACTGAAGCCCTCTAAGCTACCCTGTACATGGGATTTTCTTGTCAAGCATGGCAAAAATGCTGAAGTGAGTTGACATTACCTACTCCAGGGAATCTTCCCAACCCAAGGATTGAACCTGTGTCTCCTGCATCTCCTGCATTAGCAGGCAAATTCTTTACCACTGAGCCCTTGCTACAAAAATATTATAAAATAATTCAAAGGCAGAGTGGGAGAGTGTCATAGAATCATATAACCCAGAACGGTGTGCTAGGCAGAACAATATCCAATCAATAATGTTTGCCCATTTCAAAAGTTTCTCTTTTTTTCCCCCATGATCCTGCCTGACCAGCCATAGGCCAACCACTGTTATATTTTGTCCAGCTCCAATACATCACCTTGAAAGTGAGATTCAAGTAAGCAGCCCTGACCTTGAAAAGACTGAGTCTCCATGATGGCACCCTTTAAAATTAAAAATAAATCACATCCCTTGAATGAGCAAATAGAAATATTTTGTTTATCAATGAAATTGGGGACCTTTATGAAGTTTAGTTTCATGATAGGGAAATAATAAAATTTAGATTTTTCCACATTTGGATGGGGACATGTAAATTTTAAACCTGATAAATATGACAATTAACTAATATATTTTCTGTTACAAAATAAGATACTCCATCAAAAGTATCATATTACTGTGCATTCAGGAAGGACTAGCTTTGCTCCTTTGTGAGTGACTATGCAGAATGAGTGCCACCATGCATAAGAAAGTAATAAAAAATATGATATTTTTCTACTGAATCAAAATAATGGTATTTTGCATTATACTGCAGCATAAATAACTTTTATACATAGCTTATCAGGAAGTGGGGAGTGAGTCTGAGCAGTCTGGGTGGACCTATGACAGGTAAAATTTTGAAGTAGTTGAGAGATCTTTCTTCTCCCTCTCTGAGAGTCCCTTTCCTTTACTGGCTCCTTCCCTGTCCCTGGGATACTAAGTTCCTTGTACAGCTTTTGGTCTGTCAGAATAAACCAGAGGTATACCACCCAGACCTGTAGTGCCTCATGCTCTTACCTTCCCCAACTATCTCTCCCCGCTAAGAATACCACCCACAGCATGGCCATTAGTCCACATTCAGTTTGAAATGATGCACAGGCATATTCCATTAAAATGAGAATGAACAAGCAAGAGTTTGGAGGATAGTTCTAAACTGCTGCTGGATTTACAGTAAATGGAAAAATATTCAGAAGGAATGAAGCTTAAAGGTACTGTATTCTGGAAGGCAGGTAGGAGGGGCAGGTTTGAGAACTCTGTATAGTCTTACATGGAGTCTATAGGTGGCATTTAAATTACAAGTAGGCCTTGATCATTCTCCAGTGTGTGAGAATGGTCTTTCATCAATGAATATTTAAGCATCATGCGTTGTGCTGGAATATTTCCAATTTATTAGACCACATGTATACATGGTAAAGACAGAAGAACAAAATTCAGAAGCAGTGTTTGCATGTATTCAAACAGTATTTGCCAGATAATTAGAAAATGTTCCACTGCTTCAAAGGCCTCCTATATAATAACCAGTTAAATGATTATTTTGGAGCCTCGTTCAGAGTATTATTACCTTTGTGAAAGCATTGTTATTGGGAACTTTTTTCTTGGAGACATTAATGCATATAATTAAAAACATACAATTCAACTTCTCTGCAGGACATCTATGAAACCATTTATGGGTTGTTTTTTCTTGTCCTTCTAGGTGTTGCTGACTGTGGGCTCAAAGTAATGAGAAGAAAGTTATTTTTAGGTTGGCAAAAGTGTTTTGGTTGCTCTGAACTGAAAGGCCTTATTTAAGTTTGCATACACTACTATGGTACATTGTGTTTTACACAAAGCTAATTGCTTTCCTTAGTTTTGCCATTATCCATTTTTTCCTAATAAGCCTTTCCCCACTAAAGAAATGAAAATGGAGTAGATTTTTATGGCTGGTTGGGAAAAAATAAGATGTTCGAAGTAAAGCAGTATATTAAAAACATCATGCCACCACTAGCACCCCAGTTTATAAGGACTTTACTTTTTTTTTAATCAATTTTGAAAATAAAATATAAGGGAAAATATATGCATTCTATATATGCTTATGCAAGTAGATGAGTCCGAATGATCATTATCTGCCTGCATAGGTTCAAAGACTATGGATGAGAGAAATTTTTGTGTAATCCTTCTCCCAATATTATAATCATTGTTACATCCTTCTGTTAAGCACTCACCTTTGCCCTCATCTCTTGTGGTTGTGAAACAAAGCATTGTTACCCCTCACGGATCTTGAATTTAAGAGCCAACTACCTAAAACAGTAAAATGAGAGACCGTTGGTTGCATAGTTGCTTGAAGTCTCACCATCAAGTTTCAAGCCCAATTTATTCTGACAAATGAATGCTAAGTTGGATATAAAATCCAAACCACTGTCCCCAGGCCATTGCACATATGATAGTATATGGAGATGTGATTCTAAATAGATAACTCAGGATATTATCACACCAGCCACTCAAATATGAAAATGGTTGTGATTCATTTGAATGTGAAGTTTTCCTTAACCCAGCCACATGCAGAAGAGACCTGCACCAGCCATAAGGCAGACATGCAGATTTTGGTCAGACTGAGTGAATGCAGTATAGGGTAAGTCAAGTAGCCTAAGGCAGACAAAGAAGACTGTGTGCCTGAGGGGAGAAGAAAGCAAAAGCTTAAAAGGTGGATTATAAAATATGCTCTTGCTGTCCATCGTCCTTTCATCAACTTCCTGCATGAAAGATCATTCAGAATGTGTTTTTGGATGTTTTGATGCTTCTGAAGTTTCCACTTAGGTTTGCAACCTCAAAATGATGAACCATGTGTTAGAGTAAGTGAGGCTGAACCTAGACAAAAATGGAGTAGCCAGAGGGGATGTCTGTAAGTTCTGCCCTCTTTTACCTCATCCCCTTGATGGCTGTCACACTGCCATGGCCGGGTGGCCCACGCTTTCTTTCTCTTCTGCAGACTCCCAGTAGTAATTTACTACAGCCTCCTTCTCAATGTGAATCTTTTGTAGCCCTAGGAACTCCCAGAGCTAATCAGTGGGCCTGATCCATTCACCATGTATTTTCTAAGCTCCGCCTTGCATTCTCTTCCAAAAGATCTTCATTTTTCCAAGGAAAGAAAACAAGACTCTATCTCCAACTCTCTCAGCCTAGCCTTACCTGAAAAGTAGCCAGGCTCCAGGACTTAATTGGGTTAAAGAAAGAAAATGGGGGAAGTTGAAGGAAGCCAGGAGGAAGTGTCTCAGGAGGCCATTAGGAAAACAGGCTCTACATGTTTTACTGTCTTTGAAAATCTACTTGAAAGAACATAAGGGTATTCCATAAGCATAGTGATGAGAACATGAGAGAAACAGACCTGTAAGAAATCTTACTTATCTCTTTTTTTTTCATCTGACTTTAGCTTCTTAAGTTAATATATATTATAGTATTTGTTCAAGTAGAAAAAAAAAGAATATATTTATTAAAACACTTAATATGCACCAGACATCAGAAAATCCCATTGTACTTAGTCTTTACATAGTTAGGGTATGGATGTAATTTCTGAAAGTTATCAGTAGAAGGGAATCTTAATATAAACTTTTTTCTTCCATGTCATGGTAGACAGAAGTTTGGTCCCCATGATCTTTGCTCTCTGGGTCAAACCTTGGTTATGTTACAGTATACGGCAGAAGGGATTTTGCATATGTAGTTAAGGTTGCTGATCTGCTGATCTTAAGATAGGAAGATTATGCTATGTGGTCCACTCATCACATGAGTCCTTCAAAGCAGAGAATTTTCTTTGGCTGGAGACAGAAGAGATGCAGAACAGAAAGTCCCAGCTTCAAAGCACGAGCATGAATGACTCTTGCTGTCTTGAGGTGAAGAGGACAACATGACAAGAAATGCCATTGGTTTAGGAGCTGAGAGAGGATCCTTGCTGACAGCCAGAAGGAAATAAAGACCTCAGCCCCCAAACACCAGGATCTGAGCTCTGTTTATAAGCAGAAATCCCTGTCTCTATTTCAAGGGCCTCCAGATAAGAGGCCAAGTTGGCCAACACCTTGTCTTTGGCCCCATGAGTCCCAAAGCAGAGGAATCAGTCATGACTACCCAGACTTCTGACTTACAGAACTGGAAGAAAATAAATCTGTGTTGTTTTAAGCTCCTAAATGTGTGTAAGTTTTTATGTCATTGATAGGGACTTAATAAAACACATAACCTTCTTCTCCAAAAAATGACACACATCCAAAACACAGTGATGACTGTGGATGCCATGCCAACCTACTGTCTAAGTTTTTTGGCTAAGTGGCCATGCCAAGAAAAAATAGGGGAAAGTCCTTACAAACTCATCTCACTCTAATTTAGGTAGAAAAAAACAATGGCAGAAAAATTTCCATATCATTAAACTGGAGTAATCAAGTCTAAGCATTTTATGAGAATTATATAAAGAAGGCTAAACACTAAACAACTGATGCTTTTGAACTGTGGTGTTGGAGAACACTCTTGAGAGTCCCTTGGACAGCAAGGAGATCAAACCAGGCAATCCTAAATGAAACCAGTCCTGAATATTCATTGGAAGGACTGATGTTGAAGCTGAAGGTCCAATACTTTGATCATTTGATGCAAAGAGCCGATTCACTGGAAAAGGCCCTGATGCTGGGAAAGATTGAGGGCGGAAGGAGAAGGAAATGACAGAGAATGAGATGACTGGATGGCATCATCGACTCAATGGACATGAGTTTGAGCAAGCTTCAGGAGATAGTTAAGAACAGAGAAGCCTGTCACGCTGGAGTCCATGGGGTTGCATAGAGTCGGGCAGGACTGAGTGACTGAACAATAACAAATTGGGGCTAGTGCACTGGGACGACCCAGAGGGATGGTATGGGGAGGGAGGAGGGAGGAGGGTTCAGGATGGGGAACACATGTATACCTGTGGCGGATTCATTTTGATATTTGGCAAAACTAATACAATTAAGTAAAGTTTAAAAATAAAATAAAAATTAAAAAAAAAAAACAGAAGGAAAAAAAAAAAAGAATGAAGCACTTAGCACACCCCTTAGCACAGTTTTAGGGCTCAATACACAATATTCTTCTTCCTTCCCCTCTTGCTGTGCATCTGAGTCTGTTACTTGGTATTATCATTACCACACCTGTGTATTTACAGAGTTACACACCCTGAAAAAAATGTCATAATATGAACCAGATATCATCATGCCAGACAGGGAGTCAGTATCATTTGTGATGCTTGTTAGGTATAGACTTTCACAACCCAGACCAAATTTATTGACCATGAGTCTCCATGTTTGGGTTTCTAGGGAGGTGAATTTCTAACATGTTCTCAAGGTAAGTCTTGAGTAGTTGCCCAGCACACACTCAAGAATCCTGCACCTTGGGTATGGCCAGATTTGATAAGAATGGAGTTATTGACAGCTGAATTATGGGAATCTGCCAGATGGGTAATGTGGCCCAAAATCATGGCCCAGGGCAGAATCATTGTTTCTTCTGGCAACCCAGCAGCCTGCTCCATTTGCTTCTCAGGGATTTCACCAGTGAGCTAAGAGCAGACAGACTATGTTCTTCCTATCTCTTAGTTGAGAAGGTTAAGTAGGAGCTGTGTATGTGTGTGTGTTTCTCAGTCGTGTCAGACTCTTTGCAAACCCATGGACTGTAGCCCTCCAGGATCCTCTGCCCAAGCGATTTTCCTGGCAAGAGTACTGAAGTGGGTTGCCAGGCCTGTTTCTGCTACAAAAGAAGACACAGAAGGGGAAAAAAAAAAAAGAACACCATAGTGTAATTACATACAGTCATACCTAGAGCTGCTGAGTTGATAGCCGCTCTTGTAATTCAGCTATGGATAAAGTTGGAAAACCTGCCGGGTTTGTGGGAACCAGCCTCTAGTAGCAACTGTGACCGTTGTTTTTCTCTTTTATGGTGTTTCTTTTTAAACTATGTTTGAGATCTTTGTTGTAGGCGTATACCCTGGGGCAGCAGCCTGGTGTGTGGAGGATTCAGTGAGATACAGCACATAAAAGGATAGAGTGTAAGTGTGACGAATCGCAATGACAAGGCTAAGTTGGAGGTAACTTGTGAATGATAAAGTGAACTGAAAACTCCCTTCCTATGACAATGCAAAGGGGAGATGAGGGGAAACCTGAGGATACGGACCCTGATCTTTTCCCTGGAAAGTGCCCACACATGCTACGTACCGCTCTGCCCTGATCAAACATCCAAGGTCTGTATTCACCCTGTCCAAAATAAATATCATCTGCCATCAAGTGCACACATTATTAGCAACAGGCTACATGAGTTAATCATTCATGAAGGTGGGGAATTTGGCATTGATCCAAGGTTGAGCAAAGTGTGAGTCAGATGAAAGAGCCTTGCCTAGGTATTCAGAAGCAAGACCAATGCAAACATGGTCATGCAATCAACAAAGCAGTGCAGTTATTAAAGCCCTCCCAGGGTGAATAAACAAAAACTCACCAATGACAGCTAGAAAAAAAACTCCCTGTAGTGACCTTTCTGTACCCCTTCCTCTGCTTTTTTGCCTTAAGAAGCAAAATTAAAGTTTCTAAAATTTAAAGCATCAAATCAAATCATATTCCAAACTTTAAACAAATCTAATTCAAGTAACACATTGAATCTCATTTTTGGCTTGTGCTTGACATTGAGAAATGGTCATGGCAGTTTTTTGGCATCTTTCCAACTGGACTTCCTTACAGGGCTGCCAGGACAGTGTTAATTAGGAAAAGAGTTGCAAAATAAGGAGGCTTGGGAGAGAAGAAACTACAAATGTGGTGCAAATATATTGAATCTTTCCAAGATGTGCTTTATGCTCTTTCTTAGCTGTATTACTTGTCCAGAGCATCACTTATGAGCCAGGTACCAAGAACATGCAGTAACTATACATATGAAGTGGTGAATTCTTTTGTTTTACAGTTGAAAACATACTTCTTTGTTCCTCTTCTTAGCTTGTATAAATTTAGTTTGGGAACTTTCTGCCACACGAATGAAAAGGGAAAATTCTTTCAGACTTGTCAAAGTTTCTGAGAAAATGTTTTTGAATTACAAGAAAATAATATAACAGTATATTAAACTTTATTAGATGTACCATGTTCACCACCCCATAAGGAGCATTGCAATGTCCCATGATGCTTGGAGAACACTGGAGAGCAAAGCCTTGAATCTTGGATAGTCATGAGAGCTGAAGTATTAATAAGAATCCTCTGGACTCTAGAAATCTGAAACCATGTTTCACTGTTACCCCTGCTGCCTAATCCTCTCCGGTTCAGAACACTTTTTCAGCTGGGATCCTCTGATGTCTTCTCAATAGCTAGTGTTTCCTTTATTTTTAGTCCAGCAAGGATTTGGAGCTATTTCTGAATACCTATTCAGGAGATGCCTCTCAGTTCTACACTAGGCAACCCTCCTTCTTTGATTTTCTTTAAGACTAACACTGCTATAATTCTGAAAGAAATTTCTCATTTGATATAATGATCCTTTCTATATTATTTGCATTTCTAATGTTGGCCCTTATATCAGATTTATCAGACTAGTCAGAATTTTCCACAGAAACAAGGATTAATATATATATATATATATATATATATATATATATATAGGTATCTTGAGAGAGAGAGATACAGATCAATAGATACAATTTATTTTAAGAAATTGATTCATGATTCTGGGGGCTGGAAAGTCTGAAATCTGTAAGGCAGGCTGTGAGGCTTGAAACTCTGGCAGGAGTTGATGGTGCAGTCTTGAGACAGATTGTTTTCTTCTTTGGTAAACCTCATTTGTCTGCTATTAAGGCCTTCAACCCATTGGATGAGACCTACCCAGTTTATGGAGGATAATATCCTTTATTTAAAGTCAACTCATGGTAGATGGTAACCATAACTACAAAATACTTTCATAGCCACACCTAGATTAGTGTTTGATTAAGGCATTGGGTACCATAGGCTTGTCAAGTTGACACATAAAACTAACCATCACAATACCCATCTAAGGAGAAAACAGCTATTTTTCACAGCATTCTTAAGAAATCTGTTTACATTCTTAAGAAATCTTCTTTTCAGTCTCTATCAGAAATATGGGTAGAACTTTGAACTACATTCTCTTCTCTAGAGAAGATTATTGATTGAGAGCAATGACTTTTTGACTTTTTTCCTATGAATCCCTCTTTGAGAACTATTGAAAGCGTTGGGCCCCCTTTTGGAAAAAAAGTCTGCATGTACAATTGTAATATTTCACAAAACCTTCAGATGTTTAATTTAATGATCCTCATACCTCATTTTGTAAACCATTGCTCTAGATTAAAATTTGAGAAGTGAGACATTCTCCACTTTATCTGAGGGGCGGTTTTCTTTTCTCACCATGAGTTGAATAATAATTAATTTAAAAATAGACAAGGTCAATTGAAGCAAAAAGCAAAATTTAGGCTGTATTACTGTAGGTAATTTAAGACATGAAGTCAATTAATTTAAAAGAAAACACATCCTCAAAAAGTTATTGCTTCCCCGAAGGCCCATATGAAACTTTCCATAATCATTGTCACCTCTACAAAGGAGAATCTTATTTAATGTACCATAGAGAGCACATAATTTTAAGAAGGACCCCTTTTAAGATCTAGAATCTCAGCTATAGCAGAACTATGAAACCACCATGAATTTCAATTGACTGCTGTACCCTAGCTTAAGAGTATAAGCATACTGCTGTTGGTTGGATTATTGCTAATTGTTTGCATCACTGTTATTATTATTATGAAGATAAAAGAATCTCTGCATGATAGCATGTCAAACAATTTATAATGAACTGAAGATTTAATTTTAAATATTAATGAATCTTCCACCTGAGTTCAAGGATGATTTCTTGTCAATTATTGATAATTTCAGTAACTTTCATATGTTTTATGAACAAAATATTATTTTAAAAAGTCAGGGCACTTCCTTGGTGGTCCAGTGATTAACACTTTGCTTTCCAGTGCAGAGGGTGCAGGGGTGATCTCTGGTCAGGGAGCTAAGATCCCACATGACTTGTAGCCAGAAAACCAAAATATGAAAAGAGCAATATCGTAACAAATTTAATAAAGACTTTAAAAATATTTCACACCAAAAAAATCTTTTAAAAAAGTCAGATATGTGTAGACAGTATCCAAATAAAATATTATACTTAATAACTATACTATTATATCAAAAATATAGGGAAATTAGATAGGAGACCTACAAAAGTCTGTATTTTTTAATATAGTATTCAGTTTGGGAAATTAAAATTAAGACCATCACTGATGGAGAAGTATATGTTTAAAAGCAATGATCAAGGCAGCAAGAAACATGAATAGATAGATGATTCATATAATACAAAAATAGATACATAGGCACATACATAGATATACAGAGGGCTATATATACATACATATATATGTAGATATATATTAAAGAGACAGGGTCTTTATTGCTTAGAAAAATACAGACAGCAATAATACAAGAACCTTAATACTTAAATAGGTTTCATGTTAAAGTCAAGGTGTAGGATGGTATGCACAGTATCCTACAACTTGTGTCAAAAAGAAATGTGTGCATGGATTTACATTTGTGTGTACATAGGCTCCCTCTAATTGGTTACACACACATACACACAAAACTAATGACTGCAGTTGTTCATGGAGAAGTTTAGTTTTCTCCAACTATGTTGAACTTTTAACCAGGGCATATATTACTTAATCAAAAAATTTAATTAAAATTGCTATAATGTGGATAAAGAATTCTAGTTACAGATACTTACTGTAGTATTTACTCCAATGGTAATAATGAGAGAGAAAATATTTATTAATTATGTGTTATGTATTAGAAAATTCAATATATTGTCTCATATGTTCCTATGAGGGGAACATATGAGATAGGTGGAATCTCCTATACCCATTCAAGAGAATTATGTTGAGATACTCAATAAATTTAAGAACCAGTTCAAAGTCACCCCTATGATGTAAAATGGAAGTGGAGTTTGATTTTCTGTCTTTATGATTTTGAGCCTTTTGCTTAAAGCTCCCATCTGTGGAAAGTTGATGATCCCTAGGTTCTATTCCAGTTCTATTACACCATGATTTATCAAAGACTGGAGCTGAGAAATGAGTAGTTTTGAGTCTTTTTAGTTATCGTTGTAAAGTCAAAAAGATCAACTGATAAATAAGCAATTAGCTCTTTGCTTCTGAAATTTGAATGTTGAAAATGTTAGGGCTACTAAGACGGGAAGTTTGAAAAAAGGCTCAGTAAACTGGATATAAAAAAACAGTACAATGAGATAAGGATCTTTTGGCAAATAGCCTATGTTGGCATTGAGAGCAAAGACAAGATTGTACAATTACTTGAAGAAAAGAGGGGCCAGTGAAGATATCCAGAAGATAGGATGAAGTAATTACAGCTGGGAAATGGAGAGATGAGCTCAGGCCCTTGTTTTGGACATCAGAAAAGAAGGGAAGCTGAGAAAAGCAACAATTTCTGTGGTTCACATAACCAGTTCCAACACTCTTCTCAATTCCTTTCTCAGTTTCATTCACATTCTCACGATTTCTTCCAAACACTTGGCTGATTTCAGTAGAAATGACACATATTTCACTGAACTCCCAGAACACTCTTATTAAAGATATTCCCTCAACAATAACTGTTTTAGTTTCTGTTGGAAAAACTACAGCTACACAAGCTAGCCAATTACTATATCTGATAATGGACAAGACTGACCAGTGGGTAAACATGCTGAACCACAACAAAATTAACATTTTGCCTCATATTCCTTTGTTGCACAAATTATAACATAGTTTGCAAAGCTTTGTTTAGACTAAGAGATACTCAGAAGAGCTGTTTGATAGAGGCTGAAAAATATTATAAACTTATCTGAACCTCTGCTTAATGCAATGTTGATTAGGTTTATTCAACAAAATGAATTAATTTAGACAATATCAATTTGGAATTTGAGATAATTCACTCAGAGTCTGGGCTAAGTGGGCTTCATGTGTGTTAGAAAGAAGTGTGTTGCTGATTCCATTAATAGAGTAAATCCTACATAGAAGGCCATTAAAATATTTAATGTGGAATGAAAGCTATTTCCAAGCAGCTTCTAAACCAGTGGTTCTCAACCAGTGGTTCTCAATCAGGATGCTTTTGTCCCTCAGGGAACATTTGGCAATGCCACAGGCATTTTTGTTTCTAACAATAAGTCAAGAAATACTACTTGTATGTAGTGAACAGAGGTCAGGGATACTGTGAAACATCTTACAATGTGCAGGACAATCGCCCACAACAAAGAATTATCCATCCCAAAATGTCAATAGTGCTGAGGCTGAGAAATTTCTAAAAGCACCCATTTATCTTATGTCAGTATGCCTATTGCAATCTACACTTATCCAATCATTAAAGTAGGTTCCCTAGAACCTCCACTAGATAATCTTTTGTTGTTCCAGGTTAATGTCATAAAAATCACTTAGTGTGTCTATTTGTTATTCTTTGTTGTGTATATTTATGGTTTTGTGGTGTAGCAGCTGTTGCCATAACATCACCACTAATGTGACAACCAAAGATATTTGTAAGTGAGCAAATTAGAATTAAAAAAAATAATTGTACTGATGCAACTCATACATTTAGACTTGTCTTTCCTTTCTTAGACTAAATATAACTTATGGGAAATTTTAATTAAGTTTGAATTTTGTTTGAATTTGAGGTAGTGGACTGATTTTAAAAAACAATGCTTAATAAAAATGAATATTCCAATAGTTGGGCTTAAACTATGTATTGTATAATGTGTACTACTAGAAAAAAGGTGGCTTAATGATAGAACCACAGCTATTGTGATTATTTTTTACTGTATTATTACTTATTATTTAGCAACTTGACTTACATTCTAAACTAATTGTGCACATTTCCAAAATGTACTTTGTGTTAAGTTACAAAGTTAAAATTGAAGAAAGAAATCAACATGTTTAGACAAAGGAGTCTCGAGGTAGTTTTGCTGGGGCCTCCAATAGCTACTAGACCCTAGGGCAGCTTTGTATTAATTAATATAGCTTGCTTTAGTGATATACGTTTGTAATTATGCACTCTTCAATATCTAAAGAACTTAATGTGTTTCAGATGAAAAAGTCAGACTTAACAACACCCAATATAAAATAAAATTTAATTCTGTTGTAAGAAAATGAGGAAAAATAAGCAAAGATAACAGGCTGAAACCCAGAAAGTCGATACAGAACACTTTTCCTTTTTCCAAACTTACTTTTTAAATTTTTTCTTGAAAGAAACAGTTATTTTTCACTGTTCATTAAAATTAAAGAAAAAAAAAATTCCCTACTGAGTAGACCAGAGTAGATCAGAGAGTAACAGAATCATACCTAGATTAGTTAATCACTTTCACCACAGAATCAATTGGTGTTAAGCAGGGGACTTTAAAAAGCCCCTCTTCTCTCAATCCTTGAGTATACAAAAAGGATTTCCTTATTGAGGGGTAAACTAAATTTAAGTAAAAGAATGGAGATTATGAACCAGTTCTGAAAACCAGAAAAGTACCTAGGCATTAATAAATCTACTTGTGATCTACGAAGGAGCTTGAGAAAGGGTAGAATGACATAAAATTAAACAAAAGGATAAAAATGATCAATTTAAGACCTTGTACTTAACCCTTCAAACTCTTTTTTTCTAGGTGCTCCTGCTTCAGTAATGATAATAAAACATGGGACTTTTGACCCAATCCTGCTACTGGCTTTCTGAGTAAACTTAGAAAATCACTTAACGACTTTTTGCGAGCTTCCTGTGCACAGTGATAGCATCTGTCCCATATGTCTTGTTTCCTTGACGTAGAACATCATTCATCAGCCAGAGAAAGACCAAGCACACAGAACATCCAACGGAGCCCAATGTGCGGTACTGCAGATTGTTTTCCTCCAACACCTTTCTGCACTATCTCAGTTCTAATGAACAGTCATTTCCTCCTTTGTTAAAATGGCCCTCCCATGAGTTTGACTCTCATCTGGGACATGCCAGACAGGGTTTGTAGTGGATAAAATTTGTTGAGTTTTTTCAAGCATGCTTTTAGGGATATACACAGGTAAAAACAGAGGTCTTACTCAAAAGTTTTTCAATTGTAGCTTTTAAAATGAATTTACTATGAGGCTCCTGCAATTCTTCGAACTTTACATCTTATTTATAAAAACATTTATGAAAACAAGACCTGCAGTTCTCCTAGCTTGTGACTCTCCTACCCAGGTGTCTATCTTCTCATAGTGCAGGGGTTTACATGCTTGTAATGCATGAGTGATACAGACTTGAGAAAGGTAAGGATCTCTCACTAGAAATCAGAGCCAGCTCAGGAAGATTAGCAGGATATGTACGTAGAAAATCCTCTAGTTGCTTACCACATTTGTACGAGTAGCACAGTTGGCTTAGTACTCATATTTGGAGACTATATTTGACTTGAGAAGCCTCCTCTTATAATACCAGCGATCAAACCAAAAAGGAAGAATCTTTAAATACAATTTCCATTTCCTAAGTATTACCCCAGAGAAGGCAATGGCACCCCACTCCAATACTCTTGCCTGGAAAACCCCATGGACGGAGGAGCCTGGTAGGCTGCAGTCCATGGGGTCGCTAAGTTGGACACGACTGAGCAACTTCACTTTCACTTTTCACTTTCATGCATTGGAGAAGGAAATGGCAACCCACTCCAGTGTTCTTGCCTGGAGAATCCCAGGGACGGGGGAGCCTGGTGGGCTGCAGTCCATGGGGTTGCACAGAGTCGGACACGACTGAAGCAACTTAGCAGCAGCAAGTATTACCCAGTTTGTTTACGATAACCAGTAAAGTGACTACAAACACTCTCAGATATATTGCCAAATTAATGGCTCTGACTTCTACTCCCTTCGAATGCTAGTAGAGAGTCCCAAGGAGCACTCCATCCACTTTTAAAACAGGCATGCTGCATTATAAAGTACTTGGTTTTTCTCCTGCCTTCCTATCATGGAACTTCTACAACCCTTGCAGTGATGACCTGAGTGATAGAAATGCCTTTTTTAATGCATGAGCTTTGTTTTTCATGATCACATCTGGGTTTTTGATAATGAGGTTACTCACAGTGGATCCTTAGATAGCTTCAGGTTGAGATTTGGTCCCTCAAAATACCAACCTCTAGTTACAGGGTTGGAATTTGAGTCAACCTAAACTCTGGAGAGGGAAGGGAGACTGGAGTTTGAGTTTAGTTATGGGACATGAATTTAATGAATCATGCCTATATAACAAAACCTTAATAAAGACTTTGGACACATGCTCAGTGGTGTTCCCTGACTGGTGTTCACACTGATATGCTCAGAAGATGGTGACAGGCCCAGATTCCACACGAAGAAGGCATGGAAGTTCTGAGATCAGGACCCTCCCAGACCTCACTCTGTCTCTCTATATTTGGTTTTTCCTGAATTGTATCCTTTACAACAAAACCTGTTATCCTAATTAAGTACTTTACTGAGTTCTGTGAGTCATTCTGGTGAAATATCCAACTGGAAGATGTTGAGGAAAAACCTGAATTTGTAGTCAATCAATCAGATGTATGGGTGGCCTGAGGAAACCCTGATCTTGCCCTGGAATCTGTAGCCAGGGAGGTCTTGAGGAGGATTGAGCCTTTAACCAGTAGGTCTATGCTAACTCCAGAAAACTAGTGCCCTAACTGAACTGCAGTATACCAGGCGGGGGTGAAGCAGAATGAGCACTCCTGGGGCAGCAAGTGACCATCAGGAATGAATGGATGGCATGGTGCATCTCATGTCTTTTCACCTTCTCCCTACTGCTTCCTGGAGAAGGCAATGGCACCCCACTCCAGTACTCTTGCCTGGAAAATCCCATGGACGGAGGAGCCTGGAAGGCTACAGTCCGTGGGGTCACTGAGGGTCGGACACAACTGAGCAACTTCACTTTCACTTTTCACTTTCATGCATTGGAGAAGGAAATGACAACCCACTCCAGTGTTCTTGCCTGGAGAATCCCAGGGATTGGAGAGCCTGGTGGGCTGCTGTCTATGGGGTTGCACAGAGTCAGACATGACTGAAGTGACAGCAGCAGTAGCAGCTACTGCTTCCAGATATAACTCTCTTCTGGGAGATGCTGAGCTATGATGCCTGTCTGGGTTTAAAGCAGGACCTGCTGATATCCCCTTTGGTACTAAGCTCCAAGTCTGGAAGATGTTATCTTTAACAAGGTGGATTTCTCTGAATGCTTACAACTAATGGGAGGAAGTGTGTGTGTGTGCATGTGCACGCGCATGCGTGCGCTCAGTCACTCAATCATGTCCCACTCTTTGTGATCCTATGGACTGTAGCCTTACTATGGTCATATTTTCTAGACCATCAACAAACAGCAAGGTCAATGAAAATATTCTCCAGCAAGCTTGCTCTTCCCATTGATCAAGCCCTAACTCTATGAGGGTCCAGAAAGAGAAAAATAGTCCCTCCTAACTCCAGTTTGAGGTCTGTCTCTCAAGTCTTCATTTCTTATCCTCAGGTAGACCTTTCCCAAAAATGTTTGTTAGTAGTAGCCATTTGATGCAGAGTGATACAATTATGTAGTCCCAGGAAAGTTTCAAAAATCAAAATAGATATCTAGTTTCATTAATCTTGAGTTCCATACTCAGAGTATCCACACCCCAGCCAGTGTTGAACTGGGCCAATCTTATTCAAGACCTTTCTTTCCTATAACTCAGTTTGTTGTACAGTTCAGACTTCTAGGTTTTGAGCAAGGAAATGGAAACCCACTCCAGTATTTTTGCCTGGAGAATCCCATGGACAGAGGACCCTCGTTGGCTCCAGTCCATGGAGTCTCAGAGTCAGACATGGCTGAGTGACTAACACTTAAAACCAAGTAAGCAAAGCCATATAGGCTCAGTTCAGTTCAGTTCAGTTCAGTCGAACCCCATGGACTGCAGCATTCCAGGGTCCCTGGCCATCACCAACCCCTGGAGTTTACTCAAACTCACATCCATTTAGTCAGTGATGGACACTCTAAATATGTTCAGGACACTCTAAATTCATACAAAGTACAGACACCTTTTCCTTAGTGATACAAAACATGAGGAAACTCTACTAAACTTGTACTCAATCCTCATTATCAGATAGAACAGGTAGCTTCTCCAGTGAACATCTGCATTCAGCTCAGTGATCACTTCACAGCTTTTCTCAAGAATGATCTGCCCATGCTCTCTTTAAAGAGCCCATACATGTGCTTCTCTCAGAAAAAAATAATTCTGCCTCAAGCTGTACTAAAACCTTACCTCCTAGGAAGGTGAAACAGCTTTCAATATTTTAAAATGATTTTGTCTATCATATATGAGAGATATATACAGTATATAAGTTAATAAACTGTGATCTAAGAAATATATATGGAGCACCAACCTATCAAATATGTCATCAAAAGACATTGTGGTCATATTTTATATACATGATATCTTTTAACCAAAACAGCTGGGCCGTGCCTAATTTTAAGGACGAGTCACTCCTTAGAAATTCTGCATTCTATGCAAACTTTTTCTCATGCTCTGGGTGAAAAAGAATACCGCCATCTGGATTTAAGGCCATTAATGCAGAAAGAAGAGTTAAGTTTTCAAATTAATCTTGCTTCACAATTATAAAGGGGAAAAATATCAAAATATGCTCAATTACCCTTTATTTGTAGGTAACGATGGACAACATCTTTACCGTTTAAACTCTCATATATTTTCATTAGTTGTTTATTTAACCAAGTACGGCAGCATTTCAATAACTTGCATCTAAAATTTTACTGTTCATTTGCTTGCAACTACAAACCCTGGAGGTTCTACATACCTGGCCCTGATCTTTTTCCACTCCATTTCTGATAAATAATTCTTGCCTATCTTTGCTTCCATCTCATTTGAAGCAAGGCCAATATTTTCTTATCTGCTCTCAGATGTTTATGTACATTTGATACACATCTGCCTGTCCCTAGCATTAAAGCAATCATATCTCTCCAGCATACTCTGCTTAATAATAATCTCAAGCAAATAACTTTAACACACACATTCTGATGTACAGATACTAAAAAAAAAAAAAAAAAAAAAACTGTAGAATTCCTTCGTTCTTATTTGGTTAGGAACCATGACATTTCCTGTGCTCTAAGTCATGTGTACCTTTAGTGGCATTTCAAAAGATGGTTTTATTCTTCAATTAAAAAAAAAAAAATCAGAAACAGTGACCTTCCCTCTCTGAGACGGATTCAGCAACATAGGGGTTTAGGATACTATGGGAGAAATCTACTCCCTTTCCATCAGCTTCCAAATCTTCTTGGTCTCATGCCCAGAGGGGTAGCCTGGCTTTTCGTCTAAGAGTGGTAACATGGCTAACAATAGAGGGATATTTTTGTAATTCAGCAATGGCTTTCACAATGCTACTTCTGCAGCAGCACTGAGGTCCTTGAGTGGGTAGAAAAACTGCTCAGAGCTGCCACTTCTGCCCTAGGGCACTTCACTTGTCACTCCCCTCAGGGTTAGGTTTCTCTTGACCGAGCTTCAGGTGTGCTACCCTCAGACAGAGCAGGGGAGAGTGGGTCCCTGCTGCTCTGAGCCAGGAGGGAGGCCGCATATATGCCACTGTCACATGGCAAAAGCCGGGTGCTCCTTCAGCCACACTGCCTGCTCTTCTTCCCCCAGCACAGGGCGCCCATGGGGCTACCTGCCTAGCCCCTACTGGAAATACTGATGTAGCAATGGAATATGCACAGGCCCCTTCACTCATCTGTCCGTTTGTTTATTAAACAAGCAACTATATTATCTACTGTCTTTTTCACTTCTTAGCAGAGACCAAGGAAGTGAAAAAAGACTTTACAAAAGAATACAGAATGTTTATGTCACGTCTTTTATTTGAACAAAATCATAAAATCCTAAAAGTCCCTCAAGAAAAACATTTCTCTCCTCTAAGAGATGCAACTATGTCTAGAAAAGATTCTCTTCTCATGTTTATATCTGAACAAAATATTTTGCTCCTTTGAATCCCATCAATTTATATATTTGTATCCATGAAGGGATGTGTTTGTGTGTGTGTGTGTGTGTGTGTCTGTGTATAATCTTAAAAGCTGCCTATATATATATACCATATTTTTATAATATTCTATCTCAAATGATTGTATGTCTATATACTCATTTAATCCTTGATAGTAAACAAATAAATGAATATAGGTTACGATCACCCTTTCATTTGTAACCTATGAGATAATCACTCACTATTTTTCTCTGGCTTACTGTAATTGTGCTTCTCCTTTAAAGGAAGCTGTCTATAATTTCATAAATATATGTGGTTGTTGTGCTTCGGAATCTTGATTCCACTGTGAGATGGGAAAGAAGAACCAGCCCTCCCTTTTTCTCTTCACCAAAATGATGAAAAGAACTGCTCTGAGTTTTGCCTTGTGTTTGCGAATTTTTGCAACTTCTCTAATCATTTTTCATAAGGGTTTTCACAACTTCAGTGAGTTTTGGGGAAAAATAACAATTCTGAAAACTGTGCACATTATTAGCCACCCTTTGAAACCCTTGCAGCAAATGTCTCGGTCCAGCCAGCAGACCATGGGAAGCCTGAGGATGCCAGGCAGCTTCTTATCAGAGAAATGAGTGGGAGAGCATTTCCTTGTAGTGACTGTAACAGCAATGGTAATTCTAGGCAAAAGGGCCATAATGATAACATCTACAAAATGGTACACCGATCTCTGAAATGCAACATGAATACTTGCAAGAAGGGAAGATAACCAGCTGCAAACATGGCAAACATAACATACTAATGCACAAAACCAAGGAATTGTGTTGTTTTCCCCTCCTGGCTTAAAAGAACAACGTCAGAAAAAGGAGAAAAGCAGTTTGAATGACATTTTGTTTCTTTTTCTTCTCTAATGATTCTATGAGAAAATAAGAGAAAGGGCAACTACTGCAAAAAGTCCAGGTTTTAGAAGAGAAGGTGAGGATGGGATGGATCTGCAGATAAGATTCTAAACAGTGAAGATTAAATGGGAAAATAATTGAATATGGAGGGGTAAAGGGGTCTAGTTAATGCATGACTACAAAATTAAGTATAGAGGGGCACGTACACCATGATTTCCAGAGAGTGAGGGGAAGGAGAGAGCAAGAATAGTTGAACTTAACAAGAGGACCTATAGGAAAGACCTGAAGGATGCGTGTCTTACCTAGGGAAGGAACCAGGAAGACACAGAGAGCCCCTCACAGTTGACTGGTTCCAAATAAGCCACTCACACATGAGGCATGGTCCTCAGGTCTGCTTTCTACCTCTGGGTCAGCCATGACCAGCAGAAAACCATCAGTCACTTCCACTCACAAAATGCAGTGAGAATGATTGATTGTTCAAGACTGAATTAGCCCAGCCTGATTCACAGGAAATGTTAATGGAATCTGGGGGCCCTGAACTGGAAACTTGGGTTTTGGCCTGGAAATGGACCCCAAACCTTGGGGCGAAGTCCAGGTGGGCCCTAGTCAATCCAAATCTACAGCTTCAAGAGGAAGCATTTGGAGACCAAGTTCCACACATTGCTTTCTTAGACACTTTTTAAAGGTTTTCTTTCTGAAAAAAATAATAAAAATAATATAGCATTTCTTGATATTTCAGGAGCAGATTCTGTTAGTATTTTCATTAAGAACATGTTTACTTCTCCTCCCTCCATCTTAATATGATAACCCTTCATTTTAAATATTAAAATGTTAAACTATTAAAATATCTTTTTAGACAATAGTTTCATGCACAGAGATATGATATAGAGAAAATTATTTTTCAATAAATATACATTCAGCTGCAATGCAGTGCCCAATATTTTGCTAGACACTTTTGCAGTCAATTCTAGTCCAAGAATGCTGAAGACTTCTGATTCATTGCAAAATACACATTTTCTTCCTACATTGCAAATGAAAATGTTACTTCCCAGGCTAAGAACATTAACATGGCACAAGATAACAGCCACTTCAAGAGACTCCTTTTCCCTCTTTTAAATTATTCCCCACCTTCCTTTATTACTGTTTTTAACTCAGAGACAAATGAATTACTTGTTGAAATTCTAGATTGTGGGAACACAAGTTTGGTTCTTTAGGCTCTTTCTTGGCTGGGAAGAGGAAATGCCTGACATTTCTTCAAGAGAACAATGATGACAAGCTATATGCAGCCTGGACATGGCAATCACTTCTTTCCCCTTGAACCCTCGACCTTTGAGGTTTACAGGCTGGCTTGAGCTTGAATCTGAACTCTCACAAGACCTAGTAAGGACATTTATTTTCCATGGAGAGCCCTCTCATTTTTTAAATTCCTCCTTTCTCCAAGTCTGACAAAATCTAAGTTTAAGCCTCTGGGTAAACTCTAAGGACATGTTTCAGAGCAGCCTCTCAATTGCTTGTGGGTTGTAGTATTTTTATTAATAGCGCAGGGCGCTTCTTTTTCACTCATTTTATAGCGGTTTCCCCCACTATTCACTATCAGCAAGGAGGCTGCATTATTCTAAAACGTTTCTTAACCCAAAATGGAGTAAAGAAGCAATTACCTTAGGGCAAGCCTTGTTAATGGATGTACAAAATAAATCAAGACAAAATACAGATGCTCACACACACGGTTTAAAACTATGAAGACTCAGTGCTAAGACATGAATGTAGTTCTAGTGGAAGGCACTCAGCAACGCGGTGCTCGCTGCACAGGGTGCCTGTCGTTTCTGTAAGAGCTCAGTGTGAAACAAACTGAGCGCCATTTTCCCCTTCTGCCTTTCTTTAAGTAAAAGTAAAACTTGTCTTCAGGTTTCTTTCAGTTAGCGAAAACAGGTACTAATGTAGTTCTTTTGCAAAAGTGAAGTGGCATAAAGCAAACTCTCAAAAAGGAGGACACCTGCATAACTTTACACCCATTTCAGTATACACTTTAAACAGGGAAATGAATAAATAGATTCTGAGCAATTTATCTAATTCAGATTAAAATGTCTAGAGACAGTGAGAAGAAATCGAATTCCAGACTGTTTGGGATTAGCCCAGGTTTAAATTCTCTCTAATGAGGCCGGCTGTGATTGCTCCCTGAGGAGTCAAGTCTGGGGCTGGAGTGGTATGAAATCCTCCCCTATGAAGCACACACGCTTTGACATAGCCAAAACACATTAAGACATCTCCTTTACTCCTAAATGTATTCAGCATTCTTTTTGATATTTCACAGGAGACTTATATTTAATAAAAATGAATTTGGGGACCAAACTATTGAGCACACATTTATGGGACAGGTAGCTTATTGAGCAGGCCCCATATGGCACATGCAGTATCCAGCACGTCTCTGGGTCGACTTGGGCTGGAAGGAAAACCCTGCATCCAGACGCAGAAGCCAGCTGCATGGGGCGGATGGAACATTCTCTGAGCATCAAATCACTCCCACTACTGCCTAGCTTTTCTACCTGCAGTTCTTGCTACTTTTTTAACTTAAAGCTTTAAATGTATTAGAATTTGGAACTTTGAATGAAGAAAACTCACACGTTTTATTTGTCCATTATCTCGGTAATTTGAATACTAACCACCTAACAGGACTGAGAGCAAGGTACTGTAGTAAAGCCAGCAATGTCAAATTCATGTTGAAGGCAGAGAGGGTAAGAGAATTTAATAGAACTGCTTATATTAGAGGTCTCAGCTGGTAGACCATCTCAGGAGTCTCTGCCCCAGAAAAGAGGTACTTGAATGTGAAAAGAGAGTGAAGAAAGTGAAAGTGTTATTCGCTCAGTCCTGTTAGACTCTTTGCGACCTCATGGACAGTACCCCACCAGACTCCTCTATCCTTGAAATTCTCCAGGGGAGAATACTGGAGGGGGTTTGCCATTCCCTTCTCCAGGGGATCTTCCCCACCCAGGGATGGAACTCAGGTCTCCTGCATGTACCATCTGAGCCACCAGGGAAGCCAGAAAAGAGAGTGCTTGACATAAATTTTTCTAGAATCATAAAATACAACATTTTATTTATTTTTTAATCAGATTATAGCTGCTTTACAATGTTGTGTTAGTTTCTGCTATACAATAAAGTGAATCAGCCATGTATATGCATCTATCCCCTCCTTCTTAGGCCTACCTCCCAGCACCCCCATCCCACCCTTCTAGGTCACCATGGAGCTGAGCTGAACTGAGCAGAGGTCCCTGTGCTATACAGCAGGTTCCCACTAGCTATCCATTTTACACATGGTAGTGTATATATGTTAGAAATGCAAAAACTATATATAAAAACTGGACCAAGTTTTTTTTTTTTTGGGGGGGGGGAGGCTCAAATCCAAGTATCCCCCTTTTATTCCTTACCGGACCCCATTTGTATGCCTAAGGTAACTGATAGATGTCCAATCTATGTATTTATCACATCTCACCTCAATAAACCTACTATGTTTTTGCTCCAAATCCAATCCTAAGGATGATGTTTATCACAAATATTTAAGCTATAGCTTCTGTTTCACCAGGTTGTCAATTAGTTACAAAATCTAAGATGTGGTTGGTGATAATTTTATAAAGACTAGTGATAAGGCTGAGAGGTTGCAGAAGGGTGGTGCAAACTAGAAGATTCTGGGGTTGGGAAATGGTGATGTTGAAGGTATCATCTTCCACTTATCCCAGTTTCCAAGATTTCACCCACCAAGTAATTATATTGAAATAAAGGACTATGGACTGACAACAGAGACAGAACTAGAAGATGAGCATCTTTGAACCACTTTCATCTTAAAGACAAGTAAAACCACACCAGGAGCATTTAATATGTCCAGTGAAGTAGCAATAGTGCATTGGTAATGAAAGACTCTTCATTTCAAGGCAAAAAAAAAAAAAAAAATTGTAAAGCACCGCTGTTTTTATATTTGTGGGAATACATGTCCATATTTGAGTGTGGCTTCACCTCGGCAATGAGTACATCTGGGGATCATTAGCCATCAAGGGCTCATTAGTTGAAAAATGGATTTGGAAATCATGATTCCTCCAAAGTATGAATTGCATCCTCAGTAAGGCAAATGTTCTCTCTCAACTGTTTTTAAAAGCATGGAGTGAGAAACAGTTATGTTTGGATTATGAATACATGCCAGAAAAGGAGAATCAGGCAATGAACAACTTCAACCATCTTTTGCAATATCAAATGCCAAAGGAGAGGAGAGGGGGGAAGAGGAATAGAAAGAAGAGTACGAAAGAGAGAAGAGGAGACGAGGCTAGTGGGAGAGAGGGAAGGAAAGGGGAGGGAAGAGAGAAGCAGTCACTCTTTTTTAATTATGAGGCCAGATTTCCTGTGTCCATGAGTCATCATTTGAAGGCATTTGATGACCATTTAAAAGAATTCTTGACCTTACCAAGGCAGATGCTGCATGCACAGGACAGCATTGTATCCTGACTAGGACACTAGTAACTGGTTTTGTGACTCACTTACATTACGAAGAATGAATCCCTTGGTGTATTCTCACCCGAGAGGCTTTTTCACTTAAAAAAAAAATTAAACAAGGCCTTTCTTTGTAGCCAGGCAGTGGCACCTCGTTGTGGTTCCATCACCATAGATGTAATGAGACTCTACAAAGATTATACTTTCAGTAGATTCTATAAATACAGTCGTGGGTCAGAATGCCTACAGTATCTATAAACACATATGTGATAATATTTATGATCAGCCCACATCTTATTTCTCCCATTCTTTTCACTTTCGTTTGATGACAAAGACGGATATGAATTCCAAAATGTTTGTTTCATGACTTTCCTTTTCAGTCTAAAATAAATATCTCATAAGTACTTTCCTCCTTGGGCAATGTGTTTCTCATTTGCTGTGGCACTGAGTGTATAGGTATGGCTGACCGCTAACCTGACATATGCCTGTCACCAGGGACCGCTGGTTCTTTCATCTTCTTAATGGACATTTCTCTACAGATGTCTGTGGCCTACCTGACTATAATCCTTTAAATTTTAATTCACTTTACATTTAGCCTGGTCATAAATACCATTTAGGTACCAATACTCTGCTTTATGCAATCCCTAAGGTGGTGCTTTTATTTTAATGAGGCCATTTGCAACTTAAGAGCAAAAAAATTCCATCTTTGATTGAATATATTTGTCAGTTTTATTCCCGATTGGCATTTTCATGGGAAAGCTTGGATAAAACTAAAGGATGGCTGCTTACCAAGTGGGATAAAAGTTTCAGTATGTTTCTATTTTCAAAATTTACTGAATAAATTGGTCTTTGAAATTCATTTTGAAAACATCAAAGGAAACCCTGGCTGTAATCAAAAGTCAAATCCAGAATTAAGTTATGTTTCAAATGAAATTTCCACTGACTTTTTTTCTATTTGAAGGGAAAAAAATAAAATTAAAACTCCAGTTAATAAACTAGTCACGTAATGGGCTAACATAATAACACACTAGGTGAATACAGAAGAATATGTGCAAATAGTGACTAGTTATCAATTTTGAAATTTTGTTGTCCTATATTCATTTCAATATTAGTCTCTCTTATTTCCTTTCCCAACAACCTTAGCATTTGGGAGCTGATACATTGCCACTGACTTTTTAAAATATTTTTAATTGGAGGATAATTGCTTTACAATATTGTGTTGGTTTCTGCCATACATCAACATGAATCAGCCACAAGTATACATATGTTCCCACCCTATCCCACCCCTCTAGGTTGTCACAGAGCAATAGGTTTGAGCTCCCAGAATCATACAGCAAATTCCCACTGATATCTGTTTCACAAATGGTAATGTATATGTTTCAACGGTACTCTCTCAGTTCATCCCACCCTCTCCTTCCCCACCTGGGTCCACAAGCCTCTTCTCGACGTCTGCATCTCCACTGCTGCCCTGAGACAGGTTCATCAGTACCGTCTTTCGAGATTGCACATATATGCATTAATATACAATATTTGTTTTTCTCTTTCTGACTTAATTTTTTTGGAATTTGGAATGAAATAAATTTATTTTAAAATATCTGTTAAAAACTATTGGCACAGTTGTCTGATTATGGTTCCAAGTTTTCCACACTAGTGCACACACTTCTCTGGCACACACTAGTGCCCCAGTTCTACAGAGGCTCTCTGTATTCATAGACCTAATTTTTATGTACATGTGATTAGAAAACACCAAATTAGGTTTTTGCTCTAACTCAATGGTGATTTCATACAGTTTTACTTGAGGGGAGGAGCAACAGATGAGAATTTAATTTAAGAAAAAAATAATATTGAAACATTTTCTTTGGAAGAAAAGAAATCTTGACTACTTAAAATGCTATAATAAATATATTAGTTAACATGGTTATTAATCTAACTATCAAGCTTAGTTTTCCAACTTTGGTTTGCAATATTCTTTAAAAATAAGAGTAATGGTTGTTATTTCCTTAAGTAAGATGAATTTAATACAACAGAACAACAGTTTTTATAAGGGATTTCACTTTTGCTTTCCATGTAATCCTTTCATCCAATTTTAAGATATTTTTGTAATTATTTGACAAATATGAAAACTAAGGCTCAGATAAGTTAAAAAACTTTCAAATGTCACATTGTAAGTCATGAAGCCGGAATTCAAAACTACACTCAGAATTCCAGCACTTTAAAAATTTGCCTTCTGTACTGCTGTCCCTCTGTTTGCCAGGTATCATTTTTGTTGCTGTTGTTGTTTATTGTTTATTTAAGATGTTAAAGGTATGTTAATAAGACGAGGCCAAGATCAAAAGTGACAGATGCTGTTCTAACATATCTTCAATAATCTTTATTGGACCATGTGAAGCTGGGAAATTGAACTTCCATTTCAGCAAATGTCTATGTAATTTGTTTTCATATTTGGATATTTTTGTCCTTAAAATTTCTTTGAATGGACTCTCAACACAAATAATGTGCATTATGAGCTTAAATAATATTTTAAAATGCAAAGTTTATAAATGAAAATACCATCACTACCATTCCCTAATGTATGGTGACACAAATATTTAGATGCTCTATAAAAAGAAACATCAATATATCATTCTGTTTTACCAAGTAATTAAACCACTGAGGAGACTCTGCTTGCACTGAGAATTAATTCGGTCTATTTCTCATAGTTTATCACCCAAAGTATCAGTTGCAAACTGATACGTGGTAAATTTGGAAGAGAGGATAGAGAAGAAGGAAGTTCTGTGAAAATAAAATTACGCTGGACTGTGCTTTGTCACTCAGTTGTGTCTGACTCTTTAAGACACATGGACTGCAGCACGCCAGGCTCCTCTGTCCATGGGGATTCTCCAGGCAAGAATACTGGAGACGGTAGCCTTTCCCTTCTCCAGGGGATCTTCCCAACCCAGGAATCGAACCCAAGTCTCCTGCATTGCAGGCAGATTCTTTTATCAACTGAGCCACCAGGGAAGCCCACATTAGTATTATTTATGTTATAGGGCTTCCCTGGTGGCTCAGTTGATAAAAGAATCTGCCTGCAATGCAGGAGACTTGGGTTCGAGGCCCACGTTAGTATTATTTATGTTATAGGGCTTCCCTGGTGGCTCAGCTAGTAAAGAATCTGCCTGCAATGCGGGAGACCTGGGTTCTGTCGAAGGGTTGGGAAGATCCCCTGGAGAAGGGAAAAGCTACCCACTTCAGTATTCTGGCCTGGACTGTATAGTCCATGGGGTCGCAGAGTTGGACATGACTGAATGACTTTCACTTTCAACCCTCAGAACACTGTTTCCTATTCAGTGTAACCTTGCCAACCTTCTATCCTTCTTCCTTCTGTCTCTTACCTCCTTTCTTCCTTTTTCTCCTGCCTTTTTCTGTCCTATATTCCTTGTGCTATCAGTTAGCAATAATCTGCTGCTGCTGCTAAGTCGCTTCAGTCGTGTCCAACTCTGTGCGACCCCACAGACTGCAGCCCACCAGGGTCCCCTGTCCCTGGGATTCTCCAGGCAAGAACACTGGAGTGGGTTGCCATTTCCTTCTCTGATGCATGAAAGTGAAAAGTGAAAGTGAAGTGGCTCAGTCGTGTCCGACTCCCAGCAACCCCATGGACTGCATTCTACCAGGCTCCTCTGTCCGTGGGATTTTCCAGGCAAGAGTACTGGAGTGGAGTGCCATTGCCTTCTCCAGCGATAACCTACCTACCTCTAATGTTTAAAAGAAGAAAAAAAGACATAAAAAAGCAAAACAAAATTAATGCCAAGCCTATTTGGAGGGCTTGAATGTTCAGTTGTGAAAATATATGAAGCAAAATTTTTCAAATAATCCCTGAGTCCTTATCTTTTTGAAGACTGAGAAACCTCCTAGATCAAAAATTTTATAGAGTCAAAGTTAATGCACATGCAGACTATATATTCCTGAATACCTTAAAAAAAAAAGTACTGATTTTTGGCTGCACCTCATCTTCGTTGCTGTGTGGGCTTTTCTTTAGTTGCAGGCAGCCAGGGGCTACTCTGTTGCAGCGTGAGGGCTTCTCATTGCAGTGGCTTCTTTCCTTGCGGAGCACAGGTATAGGGCACATGGGCTTCAGGAGTTGTGGCTCCCAGACTCTAGAGCACAGAGTCAATAGTTGTAGTACAGGGGCTGAGCTGCTCTGTGGCATGTGGGATCTTCCAAGACCAGGGATAGAACCTGTGTCTCCTGCATTCACAGGCAGATTCCTTACCACTGAGCCACCAGAGAAGTCCCTGATACCTTTTGAATGAGTATTACCTTTCATTAATTAAAGGCAATAGGTTTGAAGCATCCTTACTTTTCTTCATAATTGATAACAATAAACACATCAAGTTTTTATGTCACATTTACTATTAACACTGTGTCAGACTTTGTGTTGACTGTTTTTTTGTTCATCATTTCCTTTATTCCTACTACTTCTCATCGATTAGACAACACCTTCTCTGATCCAAGACACAAATGACTATAGTCACAACGTAATCATTCTTGCTCCTGGATGCCTTTTGGTCTATTCATGCAGGAGCCAGAAAGATTGTGTAAAGCGTAAGACATACCATGCCACTTCTCTTTTCAAAATCGTTCCATGGCTTTCTGTTTCATACAGAATAAACTCTGACAGTCTTACTCTGCTCTCTAAGGCCTCACATGTCTGACCTACCTTCTGTTACCTACCTGCTGCCTCCAGCTCACTCTGTTCTACAAACAGCACTGGCCTATTCATTGATTTTTTAACACACCACCAGGTAAACTTCTGTCTCAGTGCCTAGGTATTGATATTTCCTGCAAAACTTTTCTTTCAAATATCCACATGACCAACTCCATTATTTTATACAAGTATTTCAGAGCACAGCCTCCCTTGATTATTTTCATATCAGCTATAGTTGTTTTGCTTTCATGCCACAATGGCAGAGTGAAGTAGTCATGACAGAAACTGTCTGGCTCACAAATCCTAAAGTATTTACTATTTGTCCCTGTACAGAAAAATTTTGCCTACCCATTTTTCCCCTCAGTATTTATCACTATGTAGCATGCAATGCATTTTATTTGTTTTTTCATTACTGTCTGTCTCTACATGATGTAAGCTCCATGGGGGCAGCAGTTTTCAACATACTGTTTGTTGCTATATTCCCAGAACATATAATAGTATGTGGCACATGAAATGTTCAATAAATACTTGCAAATGCTTGGAGATGTCTGCTGGATGGCATACTCTGACTCTATATACTCATGTTTTTTAAAAATGTTAATGTTCTTTATAACTTAGTGTCTAACATTGTGTTCTCCTAAAGAAACTTCATTTCAAATAACAGTAATATATATGGTGATTTATGTGAGTCTGAGTGAACTCCGGGAGATGGTGATGGACAGGGAAGCCTGGCGTGCTGCGATTCATGGGGTCGCAAAGAGTCAGACATGACTGAGCGACTGAACTGAACTGAATGATTGTTGGCCATCAACCTTGGATTAAGTCTAGATAAAAACAATTTCACACCACAGGAATTTGAATTTTTGAAATTATAGTCATAAAATTTGATTTAAAATTATGCTGTGCATGATGCTGCAGAGCAGGATGGGATGGGAAGGATAGATGTTCCTGCTATGTTCATTATTAAAGATTTTGAAAGAGCTCATGAGATCTTAAACAATGTCTAGTTGAAACATACACTCGAGGTATTATAGGTTATTGAAAGATGTCCAGAATCTGAAATCATAAGAAGAGGTAAAAGTCTTGGTTCTATCATGTACTAATTGTATGAAGATTATTAAAACACTTATATTTTAATCATGATTTTGATGAGTAATCAAAATAAGATGAACTATGGTTTAATCTATCCTACCAAAACTTTCAGCAAACATAAATTTAATATGGAAAATCTACATTTTTGTTTTTCAAAACGTTACAATGTATGGGTTACTCTGAGAAAACATTCTGATGCACATAAAAGTGATTCATTCAATATTTTTGTTTTCCCACATATCTTGATTTGGTTTTGTAAGGAATTTGAGGTGAGTTGACTTGAATGGACCCAATTTCTCCACTGACTAAGTATGTTGTCTTCAGCCATTTATTTAACATGGTTGAGACTCGGTTTCTCCTTATGTAAAATGAGAATGATAACAACTATTTAACAGCATTCTTATGAGAATTAAGAGATTATATGTAAAGTATTTGGCAGCACATCTGTTTTAAAGTTCTAAAATTTCAACTCACCAGTTTTCTGTCCTCTCCCCACAACTCTTACCAACCAGAGTCAGTCAGATGAGTTGTGGTTATGATTTTCAAATTACCTAATAACTTCATCAAATAAAACAAACCTACTAAGTAATATGGCATAATATGTTAACATCCTGTGTCCAGGACATTTTAATTTTGTTAGAATTTTGATGTCTCACACACACAGTCACACACACACACACACAAAGAAATTATACTTTGATGATAAATTTCAGACTCAGAGGAACAATTAAGCAAGAAAGATAAATATTTTCTTAATCTTTCAAAGGATGTCATGTAGATACTGTGTTATTCTCCTAGCATGAGTGAAGTGAAGTGAAGTTGCTCAGTCATGTCCGACTCTTTGTGACCCCACGGACTGTAGCCTACTAGGCTCCTCCATCCACGAGATTTTCCAGGCAAGAATACCGGAGTGGGTTGCCATTTCCTTCTCCAGTATTAGGCATGGATATTTCCTTGAAACATTTCCTCAATAATATCCTATTTTGTCCCTTACATCAATTCGGTTTACAAATTTTTCTTTTCTTTTGAGGGGAGAATTTCTGGGTTATATCTATTTTCACCCTCTGACTTAAAAAGAATGTTGTATTACTATAAAACCTAATATGCAGCTCAAGAAGAAACAGGAGTCTGTCCCCATAACTCTACTGTGAGATCTGACATCCAGTGTAAGTCAGCCCATTTTAGAATTGAAACTCAGCAACTGTTGTTGTTTAATTTGTTTTCTTTACTGCTGCCGTGTACAGGCTGGGATGAGTGAAGTCCTTCCACACGGAGTCTGAGAGCATTTTCCTGTTCCTGCAGCAGCACCTAGCCACGTAAGAAAGCATTTCTCTTTTTATTAGTGTCTCCGGGTCCTCATTATTTTACCTTTATCTTCATTCTTCTGCATTTCATCTGTGTCTTTGATCATGCTGTACTTTGACCTCTTTCTAGCTTGAAAAGGTTTTATTCATAGACTTTTCCCACCTTTCTTAACCTTTCTCAGAGTCAGTTATTTTTCCAAAGGGTCAACAGCTATGGAATTCAGTATGCTAACTTCAAATAGTGACCTCTTTAAATAAACATTGCTAAAAGGAGTTGTTCAAAGGAGGTTGTATGGTCTAAATAAAGCTGGGCTTACTCAACCTTGTGAAGCAGTTGGAGTTTTTCTTTTCCTCCTTTTCTATAAAAACACAACTATTCTGTGTTCCATTTCCTTAGCCTCTGCTTTAGCTGGTTGACATCAGTACCTCAGTGTTGAATTAATATTATTACAGTCTTCTTTCTCAATACTTTCTCTATTATGATCATTTTTATTCACCATATTTCAAGGGTATAAACATATTTTTAAATATGATTGAAAATATTTGAAATTGGGATGCATCTTAGAATTGATGACTTCTCATCATTAAATTGACAGTATTTTTCTACCATGGTTGTACATAAAATAATGTTATATCTTACAACTGATGAGATTTTGGGAGAGGTAAAAAATATGGGATTCCTAGAAATCAAGCAACATTAATTTGTGTGAATCTTAGGCAAAATAGAATATTAGTTCAAGTGTTCATTTTGACCAAAAAGTAATAGCCTTAGTTTCTCCAAACTCCACCTGTCATGTAAGTGATTGCTGACTCCAGCTAAAAAAACTGCTCCAGGTCCAAAAGGAGCAACCCCAAATTTATCTAGAACAATCTCAAAAAGACAGAATGATCTCTGTTCATTTCCAAGGCAAACCATTCAATATCATGATAATCCAAGTCTATGCCCTGACTAGTAACACTGAAGAAGCTGAAGTGGAATGGTTTTATGAAGATCTACAAGACCTTTTAGAACTAACACCCAAAAAAGATGTCCTTTTCATTATAGGGTCTGGAATGCAAAAGTAGGAAGTCAAGAAACACCTGGAGTGACAGGCAAATTTGGTCTTGGAGTACAGAATGAAGCAGGGCAAAGGCTAATAGAGTTCTGCCAAGAGAGCACACTGGTCATAGCAAACACCCTTTTCCAACAACACAAGAGAAGACTCTACACATGGACATCACCAGATGGTCAAAACCGAAATCAGATTGATTATATTCTTTGCAGCCAAAGATGGAGAAGCTCTATACAGTCAGCAAAAACAAGATCGGGAGCTGACTGTGGCTCAGATCATGAACTCCTTATTGCCAAATTCAGACTGAAATTGAAAAAACTAGGGAAAACCACTAGACCATTCAGGTATGACCTAAATCAAATCGCTTATGATTATACAGTGGAAGTGAGAAATAGATTTAAGGGCCTAGATCTGATAGACAGAGTGCCTGATGAACTATGGACAGAGGTTCGTGACATGTACAGGAGACAAGAATCAAGACCATCCCCAATAAAAATGAATGCAAAAAAGCAAAATGGCTGTCTGAGAAGGCCTTACAGATAGCTGTGAAAAGAAAAGAAGTGAAAAGCAAAGGGGAAAAGGAAAGATATACCCATTTGAATGCAGAGTTCCAAAGAATAGCAAGGGGAGATAAGGAAGCCTTCCTCAGCGATCAATACAAAGAAATAGAGGAAAACAACAGAATGGAAAAGACTAGAGATCTCTTCAAGAAAATTAGAGATAAAAAGGAAACATTTCATGCAAAGATGGGCTCGATAAAGGACAGAAATGGTATGGACCTAACAGAAACAGAAGATATTAAGAAGAGGTGGCAAGAAAACACAGAAGAACTGCACAAAAATGATCTTCACAACCCAGATAATAATGATGGTGTGATCACTCACACTCAGCTAGAGCAAGACATCCTGGAATGTGAAGTCAAGTGGGCCTTAGAAAGCATCACTACGAACAAAGCTAGTGGAGGTGATGGAATCCCAGTTGAGTTATTTCAAATCCTGAAAGATGATGCTGTGAAAGTGCTACACTCAATATGCCAGCAAATTTGGAAAACTCAGCAGTGGCCACAGGACTGGAAAAGGTCAGTTTTCATTTCAATCCCAAAAAAGGCAATGGAGAGAATGCTCAAACTACCACACAATTGCACTCGTCTCACATGCTAGTAAAGTAATGCTCAAAATTCTCCAAGCCATGCTTCAGCAATATGTAAATCATGAACTTCCAGGAGGTGTGCAAGCTGGATTTAGAAGAGGCAGAGGAACCAGACATCAAATTGCCAACATCTGCTGGACCATCAAAAAAGCAAGAGAGTTCCAGAAAAGCATCTATTTCCACTTTATTGACTATGCCAAAGCTTTTGACTATGTGGATCACAATAAACTGTGGAAAATTCTGAAAGAGATGGGAATACCAGACCACCTGACCTGCCTCCTGAGAAATTTGTATGCAGGTCAGGAAGCAACAGTTAGAACTGGACATGGAACAACAGACTGGTTCCAAATAGGAAAAGGAGTACGTCAAGGCTGTATATTGTCACCCTGCTTATTTAACTTATATGCAGAGTACATCTGCATATACATTAGAAATGTATATGCAGAAATATACATCTGCATATACATTAGAAATGCTGGGTGGAAGAAGCACAAGCTGGAATCAAGATTGCAGGGAGACATATCAATAACCTCAGATATGTAGATGACACCACACTACGGCAGAGGTGAAGAAGAATTAAAGAGTCTCTTGATGAAAGTGAAAAAGGACAGTTAAAATGTTGGCTTAAAGCCCAACATTCAGAAAACTAAGATCATGGCATCCAGTCCCATCACTTCTTGGCAAATAGTTGGGGAAATAGTGGCTGACTTTATTTTTGGGGGCTCCAAAATCATTGCAGATGGTGATTGCAGCTATGAAATTTAAAGATGCTTACTCCTTGGAAGGAAAGTTATGACCAACCTAGACAGCATATTGAAAAGCAGAGACATTTCTTCACCAACAAAGGTCCATGTAGTCAAGGCTATGGTTTTTCCAGTGGTCCTGTATGGATGTGAGTGTTGGACTATAAAGAAAGGTGAATGCTGAAGAATTGATGCTTTTGAACTGTGGTGTTGGAGAAGACTCTTGACAGTCTCTTGGACTGCAAGGAGATCCAAATAGTCCATCCTAAAGGAGATTAGTCCTGGATGTTCATTGGAAGAACTGATGTTGATGCTGAAACTCCAATACTTTGGCCATCTGATGCTACGAGTTGACTCATTTGAAAAGACCCTGATGCTGGGAAATATCGAGGGCAAGAGGAGAAGGGGACGACAGAGGATGAGATGGTTGGATGGCATCACTGACTCAGTGGACATGGGTTTTGATCGACTTCAGTAGTTGGTGATGGACAGGGAGGCCTGGTGTGCTGCAGTTCATGGAGTCGCAAAGAGTCAGACACGACTGAGTGACTGAACTGAACTGAACTGAACAAGCAGCTTGCTTTGCGGGGATGGGAGTGCTGACATATTTCCAGAGGATAAGTTTCTGTTACTAATGAAGATTCCAAGATATTTTAAAGGAATTTAAGAGAAGGAATAGGTATAGACTATACTTCAGGGGGTCTCTTTCCACCCAGTTCTGTAGGTGGTAAGAATTGGTAAACCTACTAAAAAAAAAAATCCCTATTCCTAGCATTCACTCCTGCTTCCTGATAGTTGTTTCCTGAATTTATCTTCATGAAAGTAGGAGTATGACACTTTGTCAGTGTGAATGGGGTAGAATGAAACAATCTGTTTGGTTTCCTTTCATTTAATTACCTAATTTAACCATGTAGTATGTGTCCTCTATTTCTTTCCAAGCTATTGGTTCATGATTTATAAATCCAGGAGTAATATTTCTATGTGTGCAATATTGTCTGATACGGTCAAAATTACATCACCTATCTTGTATCTGAGATGGATTTGCCTGGCCATATATCATTAGAAATCCTTCTTGGGCGCTAGGGACTACGTGCTTGCAGTGTGACAAATTTCCACTAGATGGTGATCTTGCAAATTAGGTCACTTTTCTTCAGGTGCCTTGTGTGGGGAAAAGCCATAAATGTTAATTTTTTTTCTAACACTTTAAACATTGTTTATACCAAACTATAACTAACTTACATCATTAAATCTTGGTAATTTAAAGTTATAAATTGGAATTAGAGAATTAGAATGTAGTTTGAACTCCAGGTAATTGTCTTACATTCTGATTAAGAAACCAAACTGAGGGTTACCCTGTAGGCAATCACAAAATACATACTGACACATATCTTACAGATAAGGCCAAAATATCCTAAAATTTAAAATATTTCCATGTATTTCCAGTGAGGTTGATCCATGGAACATATTTTGGTGTGATTAGACTTGATCTTTATAGTTTCTATGAATTTAAAGAGTAAGTGTTTTTTAATCTCTTAATTTTAAATACTGTGTCTAAATATATGCTCTACTAATCTCTCTAAATTTTGATGCAATGCACTATGAACCTCTTGACTGAATCATAAATATTCTAGTGCATCTGATTACCTTTCACTGAACTTTGAAAATCAAGCTTGACCTTCTATTTGAGTGACGATTTGGCCATCTTCATTTGAGTGACAGCCTATCTTTCCACTAACAAACCAAGAACTTTAGCTTTGCCTGTTAATTCCAATGGAAAGAGGGATTCCAGAATAATATTTTAAACTATTTTGATTCATTTTTCTCCTTATGTGTTTCTCTCTTAAACTAGACTCAAGAAACAAAACCCCTAGCTTGATGTTTAAATTGTCTCTCTTTTTCTAAGACATAATTCTTTTCACAGTAATTTTTAATATACAAACACTTGCTATGCATGTAGTCTAAACCTCAAGTTGGTTAGACCACATATTTAAGGAATGCTTATCTGATCCACAATTGTTTGTAGAGACCTAGGCATGAGAAAAATTGTACCCATTTTTCTTTTTATTTTGCATCAGCATCATGAAGTATTTTTCTAGGTACTCAAGGATTCAGTTCAGTTCAATTCAGTCACATAGTCATGTCTGACTATTAGTGACACCCTGGACTGAACAGTATGAAAAGGCAAAATGATAGGATACTGAAAGAGGATCAGTAGATGCCAGGTCATTAGATGCCCAATATGCTACTGGAGATCAGTGGAGAAATAACTCCAGAAAGAATGAAGGGATGGAGCCAAATCAAAAACAATACCCAGCTGTGGATGTGACTGGTGATAGAAGCAAGGTCCGATGCTATAAAGAGCAATAGTAGAGGAACCTGGAATGTCAGGTCCATGAATCAAGGCAAATTGGAAGAGGTCAAACAAGAGATGGCAAGAGTGAATGTCCACATTCTAGGAATCAGCAAACTAAAATAGACTGGAATGGGTGAATTTAACACAGAACCATTATATCTACTACTGCGGGCAGGAATCCCTCAGAAGAAATGGAGTAGAAATCATGGTCAACAAAACAGTCTGAAATTCAGTACTTGGATGCAATCTCAAAAATGACAGAATGATCTCTGTTTGTTTCCAAGGCAAACCATTCAATATCACAGTAATCCAAGTCTATGCCCCAAACAGTAATGCTGAAGAAGCTGAAGTTGAACGATTCTATGAAGACCTACAAGACCTTTTAGAACTAACACCCAAAAAAGATGTCCTTTTCATTATAGGGGACTGGAATGCAAAAGTAGGAAGTCAAGAAACACCTGGAGTGACAGGCAAATTTGGCCTTGGAATACGCAATGAAGCAGGGCAAAGACTAATACAGTTTTGCCAAGAAAATGCACTGGTCATAACAAACACCCTCTTCCAACAACACAGAGAAGACTCTGTACATGGACATCACCAGATGGTCAACACCAAAATCAGATTGATTATATTCTTTGCAGCCAAAGATGGAGAAGCTCTATACAGCCAGCAAAAACAAGACCGGGAGCTGACTGTGGCTCAGATCATGAACTCCTTATTGCCAAATTCAGACTGAAATTGAAAAAACTAGGGAAAACCACTAGACCATTCAGGTATGACCTAAATCAAATCCCTTATGATTATACAGTGGAAGTGAGAAATAGATTTAAGGGCCTAGATCTGATAGACAGAGTGCCTGATGAACTATGGAATGAGGTTCATGACATTGTACAGGAGACAGGGATCAAGACCATACCCATGGAAAAGAAATGTAAAAAAGCAAAATGGCTGTCTGGGGAGACCTTACAAATAGCTATGAAAAGAAGAGAAGTGAAAAGCAAAGGAGAAAAGGAAAGATATAAGCATCTGAATGCAGAGTTCCAAAGAATAGCAAGGAGAGATAAAAAAGCCTTCCTCAGTGATCAATGCAAAGAAATAGAGGAAAACAACAGAATGGGAAAGACTAAGATCTCTTCAAGAAAATTAGATATACCAAGGGGACATTTCATGCAAAGATGGGCTCGATAAAGGACAGAAAAATTATGGACCTAACAGAAGCAGAAGATATTAAGAAGAGGTGGCAAGAGTACACAGAAGAACTGTACAAAAAAGAACTTCACGACCCAGATAATCATGAGGGTGTGATCACTCATCTAGAGCCAGACATCCTGGAATGTGAAGTCAAGTGGGCCTTAGGAAGCATCACTACAAACAAAGCTTGTGGAGGTGATGCAATTCCAGTTGAGCTATTTCAAATCCTGAAAGATGATGCTGTGAAAGTGCTACACTCAATATGCCAGCAAATTTGGAAAACTCAGCAGTGGCCACAGGACTGGAAAAGGTCAGTTTTCATTCCAATCCCAAAGAAAGGCAATGCCAAAGAATGCTCAAACTACCACACAATTGTACTCATCTCACACGTTAGTAAAGAATGCTCAAAATTCTCCAAGCCAGACTTCAGCAATATGTGACCATGAACTTCCTGATGTTCAAGCTGATTTTAGAAGAGGCAGAGGAACCAGAGATCAAATTGCCAACATCCACTGCATCATGGAAAAAGCAAGAGAGTTCCAGAAAAACATCTATTTCTGCTTTATTGACTATGCCAAAGCTTTTGACTGTGTGGATCACAATAAACTGTGGAAAATTCTGAAAGAGATGGGAATACCAGACCACCTGATCTGCCTTTTGAGAAATTTGTATGCAGGTAGGAAGCAACAGTTAGAACTGGACATGGAATAACTGACTGGTTCCAAATAGGAAAAGGAGTACATCAAGGCTGTATATTGTCACCCTGCTTATTTAACTTCTATGCAGAGTACATCATGAGAAACGCTGGACTGGAAGAAACACAAGCTGGAATCAAGATTGCCGGGAGAAATATCAATAACCTCAGATATGCAGATGACACCACCCTTATGGGAGAAAGTGAAGAGGAACTAAAAAGCCTCTTGATGAAAGTGAAAGAGGAGAGTGAAAAAGTTGGCTTAAAGCTCAACATTCAGAAAACGAAGATCATGGCATCCGGTCCCACCACTTCATGGGAAATAGATGGGGAAACAGTGGAAACAGTGTCAGACTTTATTTTTGGGGGCTCCAAAATCACTGCAGATGGTGACTGCAGCCATGAAATTAAAAGACGCTTACTCCTTGGAAGGAAAGTTATGACCAACCTAGAGAGCATATTCAAAAGCAGAGACATTACTTTGCCAACAAAGGTCTGTCTAGTCAAGGCTATGGTTTTTCCTGTGGTCATGTATGGATGTGAGAGTTGGACTGTGAAGAAGGCTAAGCACCAAAGAATTGATGTTTTGAACTGTGGTGTAGGAGAAGACTCTTGAGAGTCCCTTGGACTGCAAGGAGATCCAATCAGTCCATTCTGAAGGAGATCAGCCCTGGCATTTCTTTGGAAGGAATGATGCTAAAGCTGAAACTCTAGTACTTTGGCCACCTCATGTGAAGTGTTGACTCATTGGAAAAGACTCTGATCCTGGGAGGGATTAGGGGCAGGAGGAGAAGGGGACGACAGAGGATGAGATGGCTGGATGGCATCACTTACTTGATGGATGTGAGTCTGAGTGAACTCCGGGAGTTAGTGATGGACAGGGAGGCCTGGCATGCTGCAATTCATGGGGTTGCAAAGAGTCGGACACAACCAAACTGACTGAACTGGACTAGGCACACCAGGCTTCCCTGTCCATCACTAACTCCTGCAGCTTGCTCAAAATCATTTCCATTGAGTCGGCGATGCCATCTAACAATCTCATCCTCTGTCATCCCCTTCTCCTTCCACCTTCAGTCTTTCCCAGCATCAGAGTCTTTTCCAGTGAATCAGCTCTTTGAATCAAGTGGCCAAAGTATTGAAATTTCAGCTTCAGCATCAGTCCTTCCAATGAATATTCAGAACTAATTTCCTTTAGAATGGACTGGTGGATCTCCTTGCAGTCCAAGGGATTCTGAAGAGTCTTCTTGACACCACTGTTTAAAAGCATCAAATCTTCTGCACTCATCTTTCTTTATAGTCCAACTCTCACACCCATCCATGACTACTGGAAAAACCACAGCTTTGACTAGACAGACCTTTGTTGGCAAAGTAACGTCTCTGCTTTTTAATATGCTGTCTAGGTCGGTCATAGCTTTTCTTCTAAGGAGCAAGTGTCTTTTAATTTCATGGCTGCAGTCACCATCTGCAATGATTTTGGAGCCCCCCAAAATAAAGTCTGTCACTGTTCCCATTGTTTCCCCATCTATTTGCCAAGAAGTGATGGAATGGGGTGCCATGATCTTAGTTTTCTGAATGTTGAGTTTTAAGCCAAGTTTTTCACTCTCGTCTTCCACTTTCATCAAGAAGCTTTTTATTTCTTCTTCACTTTGTGCCATAAGGGTGGTGTCATCTGCTTGTCTGAGGTTATTGATATATCACCCTGCAGTCTTGATTCCAGCTTGTGCTTCATCCGGCCTAGCATTTCAGATGATGTGCTCTGCATATGATATGTGCTCTGCACTGATGTGCTCATGATGTACTCTGCACCAGGATAACATCTTAAATACATAGCTCTCCAGTGTCCATTAATACAAAACAGTGTCCAGGGACAATAGGAGGAATGAAGCTTTATATAAAAAGATAAAATGGGCTCAGGAAATAGCTATAGTCACCACTTATGCTTTAAATTGTTTTTGTTTTCTCTGTGTATACTGCTTCTACCCACTCATTAAACTACTTTAGTTTCTTGTCAAGTCAACAGTCTTCACACTCATAGTGTATGCGTTGTTTCTTTGATTTGGTCAAGTGAGAAACCAAAGATTGTATATAAGCCAGAAGATCCAGGTAGACCCTAAGTAGCCACTGCATCTAAAACATTGAAACATATGCCATTTTCCATTTTTTTCAATTAGACCTCTGCAACAATTCTTAGAAATTTCAATTTTTTTTAGAAGACATCCTATCCAACAATCTTGCTGTTCATAATAATATGAATCATGAACAACACTTCTTTTTTAAGCTGAAATACTTTTTACAGAAAGTACAGTATAGGTGATATGTATAGTATCACAAAGAAAAAATATAATTTGAGCACAATTCATAATTCTTTTAAACACAGTTTGTTTCCAGTCTTATTGAAGTTTCTGCTCCAGGACATAAAAAACTAGGAGTACTGATAGTGCCATTACAGAAATAAAAAAGCTGGATAGATTGACATTTCAGTTTTTCTCTTGAACCTATCAGAGAGCTGAGATCAGAAAATAACAACTAACCAGAAAACTGGGGAGAAGTAGATGCCTATAGAAGGAGGTATCATGCAAACACTGGCCTACCTAAGGCAGATGTCACTGAACACTACCAAGAATTCACTGGAATACATGTTAAATTGAAGACAGAGTTCAGAATGGTGGCAGGTGAAGTTTGGGGTGATGTGGGCACAGATATGAGGGAGGGGAACTCAGATTCCAACAGTATTTTTGCCCATGAACACCATATGCTAACAGGGAAAAATGGGACAGTCCCAGAAACAGCTTCCTTTGTGTAGGACAAGGAAGATAGACATGAAAATATTCCTCACACCCCACCTCACCCCACTTTTCTCCACTGTGTCCTTTATGAAACAAAACCTTAATCTATAGAGAGAGGGACAATAAAACGGTTGTTCTTAGGGTACTGATGAAAACCCATTGCACCTGCAGAGGAAATAAGAAACAACCTTCCAGCCTGGAAAAGGGACAGGGATACATTCTTAACCAGAACTCTAGCTGGGGAGGAGGCGGAATATGGAAGTCACATCCTGGAGCCCCAGGGGCTTGTATCGCCTTCACTTCCTGCCACGCAGCTAAGAATCATCAAGTAAAGTTGACAGTGAGTCCTGCTGGGCAAGCTGTGAGAGGAGGCCCCTCTGTGGTCCAGCCCCAAAGGGAAGATTGATTGGTGAAGGTGGAGTAGAAATGAAGGAAAATATGTTCAGAAGCCAGTTTCTGCTTTAAACACAAGTTATTGATTGGGAAAATTGAAGGTTATTTCACTAAAGGTAAACATAGCAACAGTAAGTTCAAAAATTATGAATTCCTGGCTAGACTAACACAAACCTTCACACTAAAAACAGCAAAAGGAATGTTCTGTCCATTTATGAGCATAAAAACTACTCACCTAAATCTCTACTTTCTTATACAAAATGCATGGTTTTCTAGAAAAAAGGAAGTATAAAGAATTTGAAAAGGTAACACACACACACACACACACACAGAGACTGCAAGAGATAATATAATCAATAGGGCCAACAGACTCAGATATAGCACAGATATTGAAACTATCTGACAGGGAATTTAAAATTATGATGATTAATATGTTATACAAACTCTAATGAAAAAAGTGAACAACATGCAAAAATTGGATGAATAGTTTTACCAAAGAGAAGAAAACCATGAGAAAAAATAAAATGGAAATGAGTAGCTTAGCAATCCAGATAAAAGGCTGCCTTTAATTGGCTTAGTAGCAGACTCAACACAGTGGGGAAATCAGTGAACTTGAACATAGAGCAGTAGAAATAACCCAAAATGGACCACAAGAAGAAAAAAAAGAGGCAAAAATAAACAAAAATAACATAGAATATTGCATCCAATAGTTGGGAGATGATATAAAAAGAAAAAAATCTGTCTAACTGGAATCTTAGAAGGAGAATCAGGACAGAATGGAACAGAATAAATAAATAATGGCCACAAATTTTCTGTAATTAATCATAGACATCAAAGCACAGATCCAGGAATCTCAAAGAAAACAAAAACCCCATACGATGATAAGGTTGAGTGAACACACCTAGGCATATCATGTTTAAAATGCTGAAAACAAAACCCAGCAAAACTCTTTAAAGCTGTTGCATTACAATCAGAGAAACAAATACATATTGTAGCTGATTTCTCATCAGAAAGCATGAAGGAAAGAAATACTCTCCTTCCATCATTCTTTACTCAGAAAATAAGATCATTCAAAAAAGAAGCATAAATAAGGTTTTCTTCTAAGGACAACAAAAACAGAAAATTCATTGTAAGCAGACCTATACTACACAAGAAATATTAAAATATTTGTAAGGTAGGAAGACTATGATAGCAAACTGAAATTTGAATATTTATCAAGAAACAAAGAGAAATAGGAATGGGATAAATAAAAGTAAAATAGTTTTTTAAATTGATCTAAAAAGCCTAAAGGATAACTGTTAAAAGGAAAAATAGAAGCCATGTTTTCTGTGTTTATAGCAGGTATAAAATGAAATGTAGGACAGTAACAGGATAAAGGGTGAGGGAGAGGAATTGGAATATACAGCTATAAGGGCCTTAATCTACTTATGAAATATGTACAGTATTGTTTGAAATGAGTCTAATTAACTGACTCATTTGGTATATCCACTCATATGGTGTATCCAAACCATAAATCAACTACAAAAATATTAAAAAAATTATAAATAGTAGGTTAACAGTGGAGATAAAATGAATTAATACAAAATGTTCAATTAACCCAAGAGAAAGCAAAAGAGAAAATCAGTAACATATAGAAGGAATAAAGCACCATGTAGCAAGATGGCCAACTTTAATCCCCTAGTCTTACATTTCTCTAGAATCAATCTAATAAACCATAACTTAAATGTACAACTATAATTTAGAAACAAATTTACTTGAATGCAAGGTGTATTTCTATAGTTTTCACAATTTTCTCTATACAAAAATAGATACGTAAACTCATTCATTCAGCAAGTATTTATTGAACAAAGGCTTTGTATCAAGGATTGTGCTTAGGACTATGGATACAATGTTGAAAAAACAGACAGAGATTCAGTTCACTCTTTCTAATACAGTAAGTACTCTATGCAGGAACCTTTAAGTTGCAAACTTTCAAAGATGGAAAATGCATATGTGTGTCCAGTAACATGTTAGTCCACATGCCTGGTGTTATCTGTAAAAGTTGGGTACCTAGGCTAACTTTGTTGGACTTATGAACCAACCTGCCTTACAAACGAGCTCTTGGAATGGAATGCATTAATATGTAGGGGACTTTACTATCTTGTAAGTTCAGTTCAGTTCAGTTGCTTAGTCGTGTCTGACCCTTTGCAACTCAAGGACTGTAGTACAGCAGGCTTCCCTGTCCGTCACCTACTTCCAGAGCTTGCTCAAACTCATGTCCATCAAGTTAGTGATGCCATCCAACCATCTCATCCTTTGTCGTCCCCTTCTCCTCCTGCCTTAAATCTTTCCTAGTATCAGGGTCTTTTCCAGTGAGTCAGCTTCACATCAGGTGGCCAAAGGATTGGAATTTCAGTTTCAGCATCAGTTCTTCCAATGAATATTCAGGATTAATTTCCTTTGGGATTGACTGATTTGATCTTCTTGTAGTCCACAGGACTCTCAAGAGTCTTCTCCAACACCACTGTTCAAAAGTGTCAGTTCTTCGGCACTCAGCTTTTTTTGTAGTTCGACTTTCACATCCATACATGATTACTGGAAAAACCACAGCTTTGACTAGATGGACCTTTGTTGACAAAGTAATGTCTCTGCTTTTTAATATTCTGTCTAGGTTGGTCACACTTTTCTTCCAAAGAGCAAATGTCTTTAATTTCATGGCTTCAGTCACTATCTGCAGTGATTTTGGAGCTCCCCAAAATAAAGTCTGTCACTGTTTCCATTGTTTCCCCATCTATTTGCCATGAAGTGATGGGAACAGATGCCATGATCTTAGTTTTCTGAATTTTGAGTTTTAAGCCAACTTTTTCATGCTCCTCTTTCACTTTCACCAAGAAAGCTCTTTATTTCTTCTTTGCTTTCAGCCATAAAGGTGGTGTCATCTGAGTATCTGAGGTTATTGATATTTCTCCCGGTAATCTTGATTCCAGCTTGTGCTTCATCCAGCCAAGCATTTTACATGATGTTCTCTGCATATAAGTTAAATAAAGCAGGGTGACACAGCCTTCACATACTCCTTTCCTAATTTGGAACCAGTCTGTTGTTCCATGTCCAGTTCTAACTGTTGCTTCCTGACCTGCATACAGATTTCTCAGGAGGCAGGTCAGGTGGTCTGGTATTCCCATCTCTATAAGAATTTTCCACAGTTTTTTGTGATCTATATAGTCAAAGCATTTAGTTTATAGGTTCTTGTTACATAAAAAAAACTCTCCAAGATGTATTGAGGCATTTTTCATTTTAAATAGCTATTTTCTGCTCAATAAATAAATTATTCTGTTTAGACCATTTTATTTTAATATTTGTTACATTGCTAAGAATAAACTCTTTGAAAATAATGTGCAACAAAAACACATATCTATACATACAAGGGACAATATTGGTTACCTACATGAGATTCATTGTGCCCTTAGATCTTACTAAAGAATTTGATGCTTTTCAGATTTCCAGTCTTCCTCCATACAACCCGTATGAATCAAGGAAAATTAATTCTATTTCTACCTGCAGGTGTTAATACTCATCAATCTAAAGGCATCCCCTGATTTTTGAAAATTCACTTTAAGGAACTTCATTTTTATGAAAGACCTACATCAGTAACTATCTGAGTTAACCCAAAGAAATCCAAAGAAAGTTTTGCTCTTATGAACAAAAGGTGAAAAGTGAAAATAAAGTTCGCCATTTGTTTTGTCACAAGCCATTTACAGAGGTAGAACATTCTCTGAGCATCAAAAGTGATATCACCTAAGTCTTTCCCCAGTACTACACTATATCTAACCAAGCCCCATAGCTTTGAATGTCATTCCCTCTGTAAGCATCTGCGCTTTATCTCCATGTATTTCGTGCATCCATTAGCAAGACATGTCCTAAGATGACTGCTTCTTTGCTTTACTGTCTTTGGGCTTACAAAAGTTGTCATAGGAATGTTCCACTTTCAGACCGCAGGGAAAAGCCTGTGCTAAGGAATCACGATGGTGTAATCACTCACCTAGAGCCAGACATCCTGGACTACGAAGTCAAATTGTCCTTAGGAAGCATCACTACAAACAAAACTAGTGGAAGTGATGGAATTCCAGTTGAGCTATTTCAAATTCTAAAAGGTGATCCTGTTAAAGTGCTGCACTCAATATGTGAGCAAATTTGGAACACACATGAGTGGCCACAGGACTGGAAAAGGTCAGATTTTAGCCCAATCCCACAGAAAGGCAATGCCAAAAATGTTCAAACTACCACACACTTGCATTCATCTCACACACTAGCAAAGTAATGATCAAAATTCTCCAAGTCAGGCTTCAACGTAAGTGAACCATGAACTTCCAGATGTTTAAGCTGGTTTTGGAAAAGACAGAGGAACCAGAGATCAAATTGCCAACATCCACTGGATCATGGAAAAAGCAATAGAGTTCCAGAAAAACATCTACTTCTGCTTTATTGACCACGCCAAAGCCATTGACTGTGTGGATCACAAACTGTGAAAAATTCTTAAAGAGATGGGAATAACAACATCACCTTACCTGCCTCCTGAGAAATCTGTATGCAGGTCAAGAAGCTACAGTTAGAACTAGACAGGGAACAAAAGACTGGTTCCATATTAGGAAAGGAATATTTCAAGGCTATATATTGTCACCCTGCTTATTCAACTTATATACAGAGCACATCATGTGAAATGTTGGGCTGGATGAAGCACAAGCTGGAATCAAGACTGCAGGGAGAAATATCAATAATCTCAGATACTCGGATGACACCACCCTTATGGCAGAAAGCAAAGAAGAAATAAAGAGCCTCTTGATAAAAGTGAAAGAGGAGAGTGAAAAAGTTGGCTTAAAGCTCAACATTCAGAATACTAAGGTCATGGGATCTGGTCCCATCACTTCCTGGCAAATAGATGGGGAAATACTGGAAACAGTGGCAAACTTTATTTTGGGGGCCTCCAAAATCACTGTAGATGGTGACTGCAGCCACAAAATTAAAAGACACTTGGTCCTTGCAAGAAAATCTATATCAACCTAGACAGCATATTAAAAAGCTTACTCTTCGGAAGGAAAGTTATGACCTTGGTCATAACTTTTAATATCCTAGACAGCATAGTAAAAAGTAGAGACATTACTTTGCCAACAAAGGTCTGTCTAGTCAAGGCTATGGTTTTTCCAGTGGTCACGTATGGATGTGAGAGTTGGACTGAAGAAAGCTGAGCATCGAAGAACTGATGCTTTTGAACTGTGGTGTTGGAGAAGACTCTTGAGAATCCCATGGAGTGCAAGGAGATCCAACCAGTCAATCCTAAAGGAAATCAATGTTGAATATTCATTGGAAGGACTGATGTTGAAGCTGAAACTCCAATACACTGGCCACCTGATGGGAAGAACTGATTCACTGGAAAAGACCCTGATGCTGGGAAAGATTGAAGGTGGAAGCTGAAAGGAATGACAGAGGATGAGATGGTTGGATGGCATCACCAACTCGATGGACATGAGTTTGAGTAAGCTCCAGGAGTTGGCGATGGACAGGGTGGCTTGGCGTGCTGCAGTCCATGGGGTCGCAAAGTGTCAGTCACGACTGAATGACTGAACTGAATTAAACTAAACTGAAGGATACAACACCAATCAAAGAGCAAAGGCCCTGCCTTCACAGAGTTTATGTGCATTGTAAGGGCAGAAAATGAATGAGAGAAGTAAATATGGAAGAGGTCAGATGTTGAGCAATGCTCTAATGCTCTATTGTTCATTTTATTTTATTTAGAGAATGGATATTTTAATCATTTTAAGTCTTCCCATACAGCCATATCTTTTTTATTTATTCACATTTTGTTTTATAGCCTTCAAAGATTTTACAGTTTTCATATAAGTGCTGTGCCTTTCTAGTTAGATTTATACCTCAGGACTTCCTTTTTAATTTTTTTTTTTTAATTTTAATTGGAGGCTAATTACTTTACAATATTGTGGTGGTTTTTGCCATATATTCACATGAATCAGCCATGGGTGTACATGTGTTTCCCATTCTGACCCTCCCTCCTGGATCTCTCCCCATCCCATCCCTCAGGGTCATTCCAGTGCACCAGCCCTGAGCACCCTGCCTCATGCATTGAACCTGGACTGGTGATCTATTTCACATATGATAATATACATGTTTCAATGCTATTCTCTGAAATCATCCCACCATCGCCTTCTCCCACAGAGTCCAACAGTCTTTTCTTTACATCTGTGTCTCTTTTGCTGTCTCACATGTACGGTCATCATTACCATCTTTCTAAATTCCATATATATGCATTAACTTACTGTATTGGTGTTTTTCTTTCTGGCTTACTTCACTCTGTATAATAGGTTCCAGTTTCATCCACCTCATTAGAATGGATTCAAATGCATTCTTTTTAATAGCTGAGTGATATTCCATTGTGTATATGTACCCCAGCTTTCTTATCTATTCGTCTGATGATGGACATGTAGGTTTCTTCCATGTCCTGGCTATTGTAAACAGTGCTGCAATAAACATTGGGGTACACATGTCTCTTTCAATTATGGTTTCTTCAGTGTGTATGCCCAGCAGTGGGATTGCTGGGTTGTATGAGTTCTTCTTGAGAGTCCCTTGGACTGCAAGGAGATCCAACCAGTCCATTCTGAAGGATATCAGCCCTGGGATTTCTTTGGAAGGAATGATGCTAAAGCTGAAACTTCAGTACTTTGGCCACCTCATGCGAAGAGTTGACTCATTGGAAAAGACTTTGATGCTGGGAGGGATTGGGGGCAGGAGGAGAAGGGGACGACAAAGGATGAGATGGCTGGATGGCATCACTGACTCGATGGACGTGACTCTGAGTTAACTCTGGGAGTTGGTGATGGACAGGAAGGCCTGGCGTGCTGCGATTCATGGGGTCGCAAAGAGTCGGACATGACTGAGCGACTGAACTGAACTGATGGCAGTTCTATTTCCACTTTTTTTTAAGGAATCTCCATACTGATCTCCATAGTGTGCTATGTTTCCATTCCCACCAACAGTGTAAAAGGGTTCCTTTTTCTCTGCACCCTCTCCAGCACTTATTGTTTGTAGACTTTTTGATAGCAGCCATTAGACCAGAGTGAGATGGTACCTCATTGTGGTTTTGATTTGCATTTCTCTGATAATGAGTGATGTTGAGCATCTTTTCATGTGTCTGTTAGCCATTTGTATGTCTTATTTGGAGAAATGTCTATTTAGTTCTTTGGCCCATTTTTTGATTGAGTCATTTATTTTTCTGGAATTTAGCTGCAAGAGTTCCTTGTATATTTTTGAGATTAATTCTTTGTCAGTTGCTTCATTTGCTATTATTTTCTCCCATTCTGAAGGCTGTCTTTTCACCTTGCTTATAGTTTCCTTTGTTGTGCAGAAGCTGTTAATTTTAATTAGGTCCTATTTTTTTTTAATTTTTACTTTTATTTCCATTACTCTGGGAAGCGGGTCATAGAGAATCCTGCTATGATTTATGTCAGAGAGTGTTTTGCCTATGTTTTCCTCTAGGAGTTTTATAGTTTCTGGTCTTAAATTTAGACCTTTAATCCATTTTTAGTTTATTTTTGTATATGGTATTAGAAAGTGTTCTAGTTTCATTCTTTTACACGTGGTTGACCAGTTTTTCCAGCACCACTTGTTAAAGAGATTGTCTTTTCTCCATTGTATATTCTTGCCTTCTTTGTCAAAGATAGGTGTCCATATGTGTGTGGATTTATCTCTGGGCTTTCTATTTTGTTCCATTGATATACGTTTCTGTCTTTGTGCCAGTACCATATTGTCTTGATGGCTGTTGCTTTGTAGTTATAGCCTGAAGTCAGGCAGGTTGATTTCTCCAGTTCCATTGTTCTTTCTCAAGATTGCTTTGGCTATTCGAGGTTTTCTGTAATTCCATAAAATTGTGAAATTATTTGTTCTAATTCTCTGAAAAATACCATTGGTAGCTTGATAGGGATTGCATTGAATCTATAGATTGTTTTGGGTAGTATACTCATTTTCACTATATTGATTCATCCAATCCATGAACATGGTATATTTCTCCATCTATTTGTGTCATCTTTGATTTCTTTCATCAGTGTTTTATAGTTTACTATATATAAGTCTTTTGTTTCTTTAAGTAGATTCATTCTTAAGTATTTTAGTCTTTTTGTTGCAATGGTGAATGGAATTATTTTCTTAATTTCTCCTTCTGTTTTCTCATTGTTACTGTATAGGAATGCAAGCGATTTCTGTGTTTTAATTTTATGTCCTGCAACTTTATTTACATTGATTAGCTCTAATAATTTTCTGGTGGAGTCTTTAGGGTTTTCTTTGTAGAGGATCATGTCATCTGCAAACAGTGAGAGTTTTACTTGTTCTTTTCCAATCTGGATTCCTTTTATTTCTTCTTCTGCTCTGATTGCTGTGGTCAAAACTTCCAAAACTATGAGGAATACTAGTGGTGAGAGTGGGCACCCTTGTCTTGTTCCTGACTTTAGGGGAAATGCTTTCAATTTTTCACCATTGAGGATAATGTTTGCTGTGGGTTTATCATATATGGCTTTTATTATGTTGAGGTATGTTCCTTCTATGCCTGCTGTTTGGAGGGTTTATATCATAAATGGATCTTGAATTTTGTAAAATCTTTCTCTGCATCTATTGAGACAATCATATGACTTTTATCTTTTAATTTGTTAATGCAGTGTATCACATTGACTGATTTGCAAATATTGAAGATTCCTTGCATCCCTGGGATAAAGCACACTTGGTCATGATGTATGATCTTTTTAATATGTTGTTGAATTCTGTTTGCTAGAATTTTGTTAAGGATTTTTGCATCTATGTTCATCAGTGATATTGGCCTATAGTTTTCTTTTTTTGTGGCATCTTTGTCAGTTTTGGTATTAGGGTGATTGTGGCCTCATAGAATGAGTATGGAAGTTTACCTTCCATTGCAATTTTCTGGAAGAATTTGAGTAGGATAGGTGTTAGCTCTTCTCTAAATTTTTGGTAGAATTCAGCTCTGAAGCCATCTGGTCATGGGCTTTTATTTGTTGGAAGATTTGTGAATATGGTTTCAATTTCTATGCTTGTGATGGGTCTGTTAAGATTTTCTATTTCTTCCTGGTTAAGCTTTGGAAAGTTATACTTTTCTAAGAATTTGTCCATTTCTTCCAAGTTGTCCATATTATTGGCATATAGTTGCTGATAGTAGTCTCTTATGATCCTTTGTATTTCTGTGTTGTCTGTTGTGATTTCTCCATTTTCATTTCTAATTTTGTTGATTTGATTCTTCTCCCTTTGTTTCTTATTGAGTCTAGCCAATGGTTTGTCTATTTTATTTATGTTCTTGAAGCACCAGCTTTTAGCTTTGTTGATTTTTGCCATGGTATCTTTTGTTTCTTTTGCATTAATTTATGCCCTAATTTTTATAATTTTTTTCCTTCTACTAACCTTGGGGTTCTTCATTTCTTCCTTTTCTGGTTGCTTTAGGTATAGAGTTACGTTATTTATTTGATTTCTCTCCTGTTTCTCCTTGTAGGCTTGTATTGCTATGAACCTTTCCCTTAGCACTGCTTTTACTGAATCCCATAGGTTTGGGATGTTTTCATTTTTATTCGTTTCTATGCATATTTGATTTCTTTTTTGACTTGTGATTTGTTGGTTATTCAGAAGTGTGTTTTTAGCCTCCATATGTTTGTATTTTTAATGTTTTTTTTTTTTTTTTTTCTGTTCAGTTCAGTTCAGTAGCCCAGTCATGTCCGACTCTTTGCAACCCCATGAATTACAGCACGCCAGGCCTCCCTGTCCATCACCAACTCCCAGAGTTCACTCAAACTCATGTCCATCGAGTTGGTGATGCCATCCAGCCATCTCATCCTCTGTCGTCCCCTTTTCCTGTCCCCAATCGTTCCCAGCATCAGAGTCTTTTCTAATGAGTCAACTCTTCACATGAGGTGGCCAAAGTATTGGAGTTTCAGCTTTAGCATAAGTCCTTCCAATGAACACCCAGGACTGATTTCCTTTAGAATGGACTGATTTGATCTCCTTGCAGTCCAAGGGACTCTCAAGAGTCTTCTCCAATACCACAGTTCAAAAGCATCAATTCTTCGGTGCTCAGCTTTCTTCACAGTCCAACTCTCACATCCATAAATGACCACAGGAAAAACCATAGCCTTGACTAGACGGACCTTTGTTGACAAAGTAATGTCTCTGCTTTTGAATATGCTATCTAGGTTGGTCATAACTTTCCTTCCAAGAAGTAACCGTCTTTTAATTTCATGGTGGCAGTCACCATCTGTAGTGATTTTGGAGCCCCCAAAAATAAAGTCTGACACTGTTTCCACTGTTTCCCCATCTATTTCCATGAAGTGAGGGGACTGGATGCCATGATCTTCGTTTTCTGAATGTTGAGCTTTAAGCCAACTTTTTCACTCTCCTCTTTCACTTTTATCAAGAGGCTTTTTAGTTCCTCTTCACTTTCTGCCATAAGGGTGGTGTCATCTGCATATCTGAGGTTACTGATATTTCTCCCGGCAATCTTGATTCCACCTTGTGCTTCTTCCAGCCCAGCGTTTCTCATGATGTACTCTGCATATAAGTTAAATAAGCAGGGTGACAATGTACAGCCTTGATGGACTCCTTTTCCTATTTGGAACCAGTCTGTTGTTCCATGTCCAGTTCTAACTATTGCTTCCTGACCTGCATACAGATTTCTCAAGAGGCAGGTCAGGTGGTCTGGTATTCCTGTCTCTTTCAGAATTTTCCACAGTTTATTGTGATCCACACAGTCAAAGGCTTTGACAGAGTCAATAAAGCAGAAATAGATGTTTTTCTGGAACTCTCTTGCATTTTCCATGATCCAGCAGATGTTGGCAATTTGATCTCTGGTTCCTCTGCCTCTTCTAAATCCAGCTTGAACATCTGGAAGTTCACAGTTCACGTATTGCTGAAGCCTAGCTTGGAGAATTTTGAGCATTATTTTACTAGTGTGTGAGATAAGTGCAATTGTGCAGTAGTTTGAGCATTCTTTGGCATTTCCTTTTTTGGGGATTGGAATGAAAACTGACCTTTTCAGTTTTCACTGAAACCCTGCTGAGTTTTCCAAATTTGCTGACATATTGAGTGCAGCACTTTAACATCATCATCTTTCAGGATTTGAAATAGCTCAACTGCAATTCCATCTCCCCACTAGCTTTGTTCATAGTGCTGCTTTCTAAGGCCCACTTGACCTCCCATTCCAGGATGTCTGGCTCTAGGTGAGTGATCACACCATTGTGATTACCTGGGTCATGAAGATCCTTTTTGTACAGTTCTTCTGTGCATTCTTTCCACCTCTTCTTAATATCTTCTTCTTCTGTTAGATCCTTACCATTTCTGTCCTTTATCGAGCCCATTTTTGCATGGAATGTTCCCTTGCTATCTCTCATTTTCTTGAAGTGATCTCTAGTCTTTCTCATTCTATTGTATTCCTCTATTTCTTTGCACTGATTGCTGAGGAAGGCTTTGTTATCTCTCCTTGCTAGTCTTTAGAACTCTGCATTCAGATGTTTTTATCTTTCCTTTTCTCCTTTGCTTTTCACTTGTCTTCTTTTCACAGTTATTTGTAAGGATCTAATCTTACCTCATTGTGATCAGAAAAGATGCTTGAGATGATTACAAGTTTTATGAATTTGCCAAGGCTAGATTTATGGCCCAGGATGTGATCTATCCTGGGCCAGGTTCTGTGTGCACTTGAGAAAAAAGGTGAAATTCATTGTTTTAGTGTGAAATGTCCTATAGATATCAATTAGGTCTAACTCGTCCATTGTATCATTTAAAGTTTGTGTTTCTTTGCTAATTTTCTGTTTAGTTGATCTATCCATAGGTATGAGTGGTGCATTAAAGTCTCCCACTATTATTGTGTTATTGTTAATTTCCCCTTTCATATTTGTTAGCATTGCCTTACATATTTCTTTGCTACTATGTTGGGTGCATATATATTTATAATTGTTGTATCTTCTTCTTGGATTGATCCTTTGATCATTATGTAGTGTCCTTCTTTGTCTCTTTTCATGCCCTTTATTTCAAAGTCTATTTTATCTGATATGAGTGTTGCTACTCCTGCTTTCTCTTGGTCTCCATTTGCATAAAATATCTTTTTCCAACCCTTCACTTTCAGTCTGTATGTGTCCCTAGGTTTGAGGTGGGTTTCTTGTAGGCAGCATATATAGGGGTCTTGTTTTTGTATCCATTTAGCCAGTCTTTGTCTTTGGTTGGGGCATTCAACCCATTTACATTTAAGCTAATTATTGATAAGCACGATCCCATTGCCATTTACTTTGTTGTTTTGCGTTCAAATTTATAAACCTTTTCTGTGTTTCCTGTCTAGAGAAGATCCTTTAGCATTTGTTGAAGAGCTGTTTTGGTGGTGCTGAATTCTTTGAGCTTTTGCTTGTCTGTAAAGCTTTTGATTTCTCCTTCATATTTGAATGAGATCTTTGCTGGGTACAGTAATCTGGGTTGTAGGTTTTTCTCTTTCATCACTTTAAGTATGTCCTGCCATTCCCTTTGGCCTGAAGAGTTTCTATTGAAAGATCAGCTGTTATCCTTATGGGGATTCTCTTGTGGGTTACTTGTTGTTTTTCCCTTGCTGCTTGCTGTTTTTCCCTTGTTCTTTGTGTTTGATCTTTGTTAATTTGATTAATATATGTCTTGGGGTGTTTTCCCTTGGGTTTATCCTGTTTGGGAATCTCTGGGTTTCTTGGACTGGGTGGCTATTTCCTTCCCCATTTCAGGGAAGTTTTCAACTATTATCTCCTCAAGTGTTTTCTCATGGTCTTTCTTTTTGTCTTCTTCTTCTGGCACTCCTATGATTTGAATGTTGGGGCGTTTAACATTGTCCCAGAGGTCTCTGAGGTTGTCCTCATTTCTTTTAATTCTTCTTTTCTTTTTTCTTCTCTGTTTCATTTATTTCCACCATTCTATCTTCCACCTCACTTATCCTATCTTCTGCCTCAGTTATTCTACTGTTGATTCTCTCCAGAATGCTTTTGATCTCAGTTATTACATTATTCATTATTGATTGACTCTTTTTTATTTCTTCTAGGTCCTTGTTGGAGAAGGCAATGGCACCCCGCTCCAGTACTCTTGCCTGGAAAATCCCATGGACAGAGGAGCCTGGTAGGCTCCAGTCCTTGGGATTGCTAAGAGTTGGACACGACTGAGTGACTTCAATTTCACTTTTCACTTTCATACCTTGGAGAAGGAAATGGCAACCCACTCCAGTGTTCTTGCCTGGAGAATCCCACGGACAGAGGAGCCTAATGGGCTGCCATCTATGGGGTCACACAGAGTCGGACACAACTGAAGTGACTTAGCAGCAGCAGCAGCAAGTTCTTGTTAAACTTTTCTTGCATCTTCTCAATCCTTGTCTCCAGACTATTTATCTGTAACTCCATTTTGTTTTCAAGATTTTGGATCATTTTTTTTATCATTATTCTGAATTCTTTTTCAGATAGACTCCTTATTTCCTCCTCTTTTGTTTGGATTGGTGGGCTTTTATCATGTTCCTTTACCTGCTGAATATTTCTCTGCCTTTTCACCTTGTTTAGGTTGCTGGTTTGGGGTGGCTTTTCTGTATGCTGGAAGTTTGTGGTTCCTCTTTATTGTGGAGGTTCCTCCCTGTGGGTGGGGTTGGATGAGTGGCTTGTCAAGGTTTCCTGGTTAGGGAAGCTTGTGTCGGTGTTCTGGTGGGTGGGGCTGGATCTCTTCTCTCTGGACTACAATGAAGTGTCCAGTAGTGAGTTCTGAGGTGTCTATGGGTTTGGTGTGACTTTTGGCTGCCTGTATTTTAATGCTCTGGGTTATATTCCTGCATTGTTGGAGAATTAGCTTGGTATGTCTTGCTTTGAAACTTGTTGGCTCTTGGGCGGAGCTTGGTTTCAGTGTAGATATGAAAACTTTTGGATGAGCTTTTGTCAATTAATGGTCCCTAGAGTCAGGAGTTTTCTGGTATTCTCAAGTTTGGGATTTAGGCCTCCTGCCTCTGGCTTTCAATCTTATTCTTATAGTTGCCTCAAGACTTCTCCTTCCATAGAGCTCCAATGATAAAACATCTAGGTTAATGGTGAAAAGATTCTCCACAGTGAGGGACACCCAGAGAGGTTCACAGAGTTACATGAAGAAGAGAAAAGGGAGGAGGGAGATAGAGATGACCAGGAGCAGAAGAGGGGGACTCAAAAGGGGAGAGTGCACTCTAACCAATAATCAATTCCTTATTTGCTCTCCACAGTCTGGACCACTCAGAGAGGTTCATGGAGTTCCATAGAGAAGACGAGGAAGAGGGAGGAAGAAGATAGAGGTGGCCAGGAGGAGATGAGGGGGATTCAAAAGGAAAGAGACCAATCTAGCCTGTGATCAGTTCTCTAAGTTTTGTCTTAGCCCATAGCCCAGAACACCCAAAGAGATTCACAGAGTTAAGTAGAGAAGAGAAAGGGGAGTGAGGAGATAGAGGTAACCTGGGGGAGAAAAAGGGGAGTCAAACAGGGAAAGAGATATCAAACCAGTTATCACTCTCCTAGGTAAAAATGGGTATTGAAGATTGGATTCTTAAAGGTACAGAATTGATAACAAATATCAAAAAGCAAAGACTAAAAATCTAGAGTAGAGGTTAGACTCTCAAAAATACAATATTAAAAAAACAAAACAAAATGGCAAAAGTTATATATAAAGAAAATGAAATTTGCTTTAAAATTAGGGTCTTTTTTTTTCAAGGTAAGAGTAGGTTTTAAAAATGAAAATTAAAAAATGATAATAGTAAAATATATCTAAGAATTTCTCTGGAGCTGTTGAGGGCAGTGTGTGGTCAGTTCAGTTTTAGATAGTTCCTTGTTCCACCTTATACTTCTTCTCAAGGTCTATCAGTTCAGTTCAGTTCAGTCTCTCAGTCATGTCCGACTCTTCGCGATCCCATGAATTGAGCATGCCAGGCCTCCCTGTCCATCACCAACTCCTGGAGTTCACCCAGACTCACGTCCATCGAATCAGTGATGCCATCCAGCCATCTCATCCTCTGTCGTCCCCTTTTCCTCCTGCCCCCAATCCCTCCCAGCATCAAAGTCTTTTCCAATGAGTCAACTCTTTGCATGAGGTGGCCAAAGTACTGGAGTTTCAGCTTTAGCATCATTCCCTCCAAAGAAATCCCAGGGCTGATCTCCTTCAGAATGGACTGGTTGGATCTCCTTGCAGTCCAAGGGACTCTCAAGAGTCTTCTCCAACACCACAGTTCAAAAGCATCAATTCTTCGGCGCTCAGCCTTCTTCACAGTCCAACTCTCACATCCATACATGACCACAGGAAAAACCATAGCCTTGACTAGACGGACCTTTGTTGGCAAAGTAATGTCTCTGCTTTTGAATATGCTATCTAGGTTGGTCATAACTTCCCTTCCAAGGAGTAAGCATCTATAGGTCTATAGGCCCTTCTAATGTAGCCAGTGCTAACTACAGGGTTTTAATCTGTTGCACCTGTCTCTTCCAAAGCCATTCCCTCTTCTTTGTTTATTTTGGCTTCCTCTGTTTGCAAGTCTCTTCAGTATCTAACTTCCGCCCTGATACATTGGGTGAAGGTGGTCATTTATTTAGGCTCACTTGTTCAACTGTGCTGTGGGGAGGGAGGAACACTGCAAACAAATATCACTGGCATGTGTGTGGAGTGCTCGCAGTGTCTCGTCCACACTGGCTTTGCCCCCACTCATGGTGTGTGTGCTTTTCCAGTCTACACTGCTCAGGCTCCAGGTTGCTCTGCCAGGGAATTGTCTAAGGTGGGCCCCGGGTTGCATGCACTTCCCAGATCTATGCTGCTCAGGTGCAGGTTCTGTGGTACTCCACAAAGGCACAGACTCAGTTGGGTCTAAGTTTTGTGTCCTTCCCAGGTCCAAGCAGCTCAGGCAACCAGGTGCTTGGCGAGCGCACTCTTCCCAGCTGGGTGGTGCGTTTTATCACCTCCCTGGTCTCAGCCGCTTGGTTTCCTGGGTGCACAGCAGGAGCACCGTCTCAGGTGTGCCATGTGTCTCTTCTGGGGAGCTGATCTCTGGCTGCGACCCTCCTGATGGATGTCAACCATCCAGGATCCCAGGAAGACTTGGTTAGCAACTAGGAGCCAGCCTGCTCGCACTTTGGTAGGGGATGCCATCTCTGGGGTCAAGATTGCCCCTTTCCTTCCAGCTCTGGCTATCACCCGCCTCCTCCCTGCCTCCAGCAGGGGATCGGCCAGTCCACAGCCAGCTAACTTTCCTGTGGTATTCGCTCAGTCCTTTGTTCTGTGAGCGGACCCAGCAGTGCCTTAGGTTAGAGCTTTCCACGGGAAAGTTCTCTCTCTTTTTACTCTGCTTTTTTTCCCCCCCTCTCTGGCTATCCCACAGTTTGGGTAGCTATCTCACGTTAGCTCTCTCAGATTGCCCTCAGGGTATTCAGGCCCGGACCTTACCCTAAGCAATGTAGCCCGTGCCTCCCTGTTCAGCTCCCGCTTGCTGGTGGTGGACACGAGTGCCTGGGCTACTACTCCACTGGGAGTTGCAGTTAGGAGAGTAATCTATGGGTTTTATTTATTTATTTTTCCTCCTGGTTATGTTGCTCTCTGAAATTCCAAAACTCCCCACAGACCCACCGGTGAGAGGGTTTCCTGGTGTTTGGAAACTTTTCCTCTTTTAAGACTCCCTCCCTGGGATGGGTCTCCCTCCCTAACTCTTTTGTCTCTTTTTATCTTTTATCTTTTGTCCTACCGCCTTTCAAAGACAATGGGCTGCCTTCCTGGGTGCCCGGTGTCCTCCACCAACATTCAAAAGTTGTTTTGTGGTATTTGCTTGGCGTTCAAATGATCTTTAAATGAATTTGTGCGGGAGAACGTGGTCTCCCCATCCTATTCCTCTGCCATCTTCCTCTACTGTTCATTTTAATTGATGCTCCTTATCACTTTTGTCTCTAACTTTCCATCTGAGGTCATTTTCCTTTAGCCTCTTTTCTCAAGGCTTCTGCCCCCTCAGTTGTCAGCCCCTTCTTTGCAGCCTTGAACTTTGATCTCTCCCCCTGCCGCCAATCTGAAATTTGGAGAGATCTTGGGGCTCAACATATTTCTCTTCTCTTCAGGATACATTTTACCTATTGCCCCATGTCTAAAACAGCTGCCTTGTATATTTTGGTTGGAGGGAAAGTCCAGGGCCAATATCATGACTGGAAGTAGAAGAAAACCTGAGTCTTACATGGCGAATGAGATTTGGAAATACGGACATTCCAGGTATAAGAAATAATCCGTGTGTAGTTTTAAAAGAATTAAATAATTGGGTTGGCCATAAAGTTCGTTTGATTTTTCTATTCTATCTTACGGAAAAACCCAAAAGAACTTTATGACTAACCCAATATTTTTGATGCAATAATTGAGTATGGTTAGGGGAGGAGAATTGTTTATTTCCAAGAATCATGAGTGAGCACTATGTGACTGGAGGGGAAAGTAAGAACTACATCATAGAGTTGACTTGTTTCTAAGTAAACATATATCCCCTTTACCAACATTTCCCTATTATTTTTGCAATGTACACTGCTTATTGAAAGTTTTTCTTCATATCCCCACTATAAAATAAGGTTGGTGAGAGTAAAATCATAACTAACTTGTTCACTATTATATTTCCAGTTCCTACTTTATAGTGCTAGTGCTAAGTCGCTTCAGTAGTGTCCGATTCTGCGACCCCATAGACAGCAGCCCACCAGGCTCCCCCATCCCTGGGATTCTCCAGGCAAGAATACTGGAGTGGGTTGCCATTTATACATTAAGTTTTTAAAAATTATTTCTGATTATCTCAACCTAAAAGGTATATCTATGATTAAGTGAGTTATTTTGGGAAACATGTTTATTCTTCCAGGAAAATATTATGTTGCTAAAAAAATTTATTTATTTCATTAAATGTTTCAGATTTTGGCCATCACATTAAAACTACCTCAGGGCAAAAGTTCAAAGGGATTAAAATTAAGTAAAATAAATACAACCATGAATGTCCAACACATGTTAAATCAATGAAACGCTCATTTAAAAAAAATAGCTAGTACAACTTTTTGTAGGTCAACAGCCTGGACAGTGTCACAAATAAGTTAATGAAAAAAGCCTAGTTCGTGACCACAAATGGTTATGGTATTACAAGAAAGAGTTTTCATTTGAGAAGTAATTTTCTTGATTTTTTGTCTGTCATTGAAAAATTATTGCTAGTTCCTAAATTAAAAAAAAAAAAAACATTAAAATTAAAAAAAAAAAAACTGTTTTTGTCATGTGTTTTCTAATTTAAGATGAATGTGTGAGGGATTTTTCAAAAAAGCCACCTGGAACAAAGCAATCGGGAGACCAAAAGCTCCAATGGAAAAAATAATAAATATTTTAATTTTCCCCATTTGCTTTTAGACATATTTGCTAGAGCCTTTAAACAGAATAAATAACCAAACTTCTGAGTTATCCCATCTGACTTGAATTTGAATGTTGTACACATAGTTAAATTCTACCACACTTCTCCCAAGTGATACTTCTAGGATCCCCATTCTGTTTTTTAAGTAAAAGTATTTGCCATATTGAAATTTGGTCACCTCTCAGTCAGCTATGTGTGGAATAGCCCCCTTGTGGGTTAGACACAGTGCTTTTTAAATTTCATAAAATTTTCTATTCTACAGAGATTTATGATATGTTCTAGAGATTGTAGGCCTTTTATACAGATTTAATGAGTAAATGCTTCTCCCATCTTTTTTCATTGTTGTTGTTGGAATAAACATTTATTTTTGTTTTAGAATGAGAGAAGTTTATTTCAACAACAACAACAACAAAAACAGATGGGAGAAGTATCTAAACTTCTAAACTTTTATCTTTCAGAGTTGAAGTTAATTTTTCAAAATCATATGGGCAAAATAATTTCATATGATAAGGTAAAATATGATACTTTCTTAACTACTGAAGGAATATTTTCACATTTTGCAAAGGCAGAAGATGGATGTCCAGGCTAAAATAACTTAGAAAGACATGTATGAGTTAAAACTCATTGAATGCAAGTAACATACAATAACCTGAGATAACTTAAGTAGATATTTTAAAGGGAATATAGACAAGAGGCTATCTGTAAGTATAATGTGAATTTTATAATATAAAGATAAGAATTAACCGAAACTTCTCTAGAAATACTAGAGGCAGGTGCTACATTCTGTATAAATGCCATCAGACCCAGGGAAGCTCTCTCTTTTCCCTGTCTTCTCTTTCTCTTTCTGTCTCTGTCAGGAAACCTGTAATGGTTTCCTCTGCATTCAGTATATGTTAAAGTACCTTAGTTTCCTCTGCATTCAGTATATGTTAAAGTACATTACACTACCATCTCAAGTTTTTATATCTTCTCTGTTCAAGAGACCCATCCAGACTGAAACTGGAATCTCTTAGTCCTAGTTCACAATATTTGGCCAAAAGAATCAGATTAGCTGAGCTTGGGGCAGTTTTCCATCTTCTTTTTAATTCCTAATAGAATTACTAATTTCGAAGTGTTGTGTTGTCATTTACTGGTTTCTTTTCAAGATAATGCTCTATAGGACACAGTTCAAATAGCTAATTATTTTACTTACAATTATGACGCAATGGTTCACTATATTACTTCGTGTCATTTGTAAGATAACATAAAGGGAGAATCCTATACCAGGGATAACTTAAAACCTTATGAAACTGGTAACAAGTTTTTATAGTAGAGTTCTTAGAACATGGGACACCAAAGAAGAAAGATCTGGATCATCTCCAGAGCCAAGGGATGGGTCTTTTATCATCTCAAATGTGGGCTGAGGACAAAGGTGACATAAAATTGCTAAGTGAAAGAAGCAAGTCTAACATAGTGATGAAAACAATCATGCATATTTTCTTTTTTCTCTCTTTAATTTTCCTCATTATTTTTATAAGATACATTAATGAAGTTAAAATTGCATCTTAGAGTATATGCCCAGTAGTTGGGGTTGTGGGTCATATGGTAGTTTTATTCCTAGATTTTTAAAGGAATTTCCGTACTGTTTTCCATAGTGGATATATCAATTCACATTCTCACCAACAATGCAGGACAGTTCCCTTTTCCCCACACCCTTTCCAGCCTTTATTGTTTGTAGATTTTTTGATAATAGCTATTCTGACTGTTGATATGGGGAACCCAAACCTGGGGCTCTGTGACAACCCAGAGGGGTAGGGTAGGAGGTGGGAGGGAGGTTCAAATGGAAGGGGACATAGGTATACCTTTGGCTGATTCATGTTGATGTATGACAGAAACCAATACAATATTGCAAGACAATTATCCTCCAATTAAAAACATATAAATTTATTTTTTAAATTACATCTTAGTTTTTAGAACATAACCAGATAGGATTATAATGTAACAAAAGGGGGTAATTAATATGAATCTGTGAAGAACATGATAAATAAGGGAACTTCTTGCTATCCATTTTTGAAGCAAATGAGAACATTTTCATTTAGCAAACTGTAGCCACCATTTCTATTAATATTTTATGGCATAATGGTTAGTTTCACATAAAAGTGTGAAGTGGAGGCCTCAAAGCAAATACTTTCTTGTAATGAGCGTATTGCTTGAAGAATGTAGAAAAATATCTCTTTCCATACTTTTACTCTCATTTAGAAAAACTCCTTTAGACAGTACTGTTTCCTCTACTTAACAGTCACTTGGCTTTCTTCAATAACCAAATGAGGTGTTGAGGGTCAGTGGGGTGGGTGCAGGGTGGTGATACATCTCATGATGATAACAAAACAAACCTCAGGCAAAGCAAATACATAAGAATCATGGTTCCAAAGTATGGAGACTTCATTCTTTGATGAAAAAATTGTGCCATTAGATCAGTCCTGGGATAGCCTACTTCCAGACCTCTAGTGTTTGTATGTGGTAAGTTGCTTCAGTCTTGTTCAACTCTTTGCCAGCCTGTGGATTTTAGCCTGCCAAGTTCCTCTTTCCATGGGATTCTCTAGACAAGAATACTGGAATGGTTTGTCATGCCCTCTTCCAGGGGATCTTCCCAACCTCAGGGATCAAACTAGTATCTCTTATATCTCCTGCACTGGCAGGTGGGTTCTTTACCACTGGCACCACCTGGGAAGCCCTCTAGACCTCTTACAATAGATAATAAAGCCTCCATTATTTAACCCATTTTCAATTCAGTACTCTAATTTGTACATTCTAACTTATACAAGAAAAACTTTTCTGACTCAAATTGATTTCCACATGAAGGACATTTATTTTCTTCTAATTTAAATCACTTTATCAGTGAGACTTTCCCTGATGATGCAGTACAAACAGAAAATTACTCTAGCACTCTCCACAGCAGGTTTATTTATCACACGCAAAAAATGGAGAAATATTTGTAAAATGAAATGTTTTTAACTGCCCAAATTTCTCCTGCTACAATCATTGAATGAATGAATGTATGTGAAATCGCTCAGTCATGTCCGACTCTTTGCGACCCCATGGACTGTAGCCTACCAGGGCCCTCTGTCCATGGGATTTTCCAGGCAATAGTACTAGAGTGGATTGCCATTTCCTTCTCCAAGGGATCTTCCCAACCCAGGGATCGAACCCAGGTCTCCAGCATTGTAGACAGAAGCTTTACCGTCTGAGCCACCAGGGAAGTGTAAGCTTTAATATTTCTTGCTTGCAATGAGAAAAAAGAGTAGCTTCACAAGGTAGTGACCTAGTGAAGAGCTCGTTAACCTAATGATCAAATAGTAGAGCAAAGTAGACATCACAGACTACCAAAGGAGTGAAGGGCATCTCATAACTCCTTTGGTAATCCTGACAGAATCATGATCTAAATTGCAAGCATCAAACAGACCCAAAATGAGTTACAAAATAACTGTCTCGTATCTCTCTAAAATATCAAGGTCAAGCTAGAGACTGAAAAGAAGGAGCCCAAGAGACATGACAACTAATTACAGCAAGCGATTTCAGAATAGATCTTGGACTGAAGAGGAAATAAACACATCAAATTATTAGAACTATCAGCAAAATCTGAATCTGCATAGTGGATTAGGTAATAGTTCTCTATAAATGTCTCAGCGTTCAGTTTCCTAGTGTTGATCATAGCAGTGTTCTAATGAAAGAGAATATCTCTGTTTTTTGGAAACAGATATTAATATAACGAGCCATTATTTCAATTTACTGCTGAATGATTCACAACCAACCTGCTTGAAATGACACTAAAATGAAAGTTAGAAAAAACCACACCCACAAAGGAAAGCCTGAGCTCAGGCACAATTTGACCAGTTTTATTGATGTCGGTCAAAGTTGATGCTATGTCTCCCACAGCATCCTGTAGATGGCACTACCCAGGAATTTCTCATACTATGTGATTATCAGTGATTTCTTCTTTTCCTGGGAGAATCAAAAAAATTCAAAGACAAAAACTGCTGCTGCTAAGTCGCTTCAGTCGTGTCCGACTCTGTGCGATCCCATAGATGGCAGCCCACCAGGCATCCTGTCCCTGGGATTCTCCAGGCAAGAACACTGGAGTGGGTTGCCATTTCCTTCTCCAATGCATGAAAGTGAAAAGTGAAAGTGAAGTCGCTCAGTCGTGTCCGACTCTTAGCAACCCCGTGGACTGCAGCCTACCAGGCTCCTCCATCCATGGGATTTTCTAGGCAAAAGTACTGGAGTGGGGTGCAAAACTATGTCATATTTAATTTTGAATTTTAGATTATAATACAGGGCATGTTATAATCAGGGACATAATAAATGGTTACTGAGCATATGGAGATGCATAAGACTGAAAAATATGCACTGTACACAAAGAAGGGAAATTTGTTACTATTAATGAAATGACTTGTAAATAAATCTGTGACCACTTTTTAAAATCATTCATCTGACTGCCATTTAAGGTGACACTTCAGTTAATTTCAGAAAACCCAATAGTCTAAGCTGAAACATTTAATATTCAGATTTTTACAATCCCTAATTTGCACACCAGTGATTCTTTGAATGATGTGAAAACAGAGTAAATGTGATGAAAACAAACCAAGACAAAAGAATGGTATATAAATCCTAGGAAAACACACCACTTAAAAGTCATCGCTTCTGATTCAGTGCATTACTGGTAGGAAAGGAGAAGAATCCCTTTAAATTTCTCTTTCCATGGAAGTTCTTATCTCATCCTATTTTTGTCTTTTTTCCTCTTGTCCGGCCATGGGCACATTTACACAATTTTCTTGTCCAGGTAACTAATTTGTGCCAGCTATGTCTTTTAGAAGTATAGCACCACACTTAAATCCTAGTTTGCTTGTTTTTTTTCTTTTCTCCTTTAAACGTTTACTTTAGGTATTATGGGCTTCTCTGGTGGCTCAGCTAGTAAAGAATTCGCCTGCAATGCAGGAGACCTGGGTTCTATTGCGGAGATGGGACGATCCCTTGGAGAAGGGAACAGCTACCCACTCCAGAGTTCTGGCCTGGAGAATTCCATGGCCTGGATAGTCCATGGGGTCACAAAGAGTCAGACACGACTGAGCGACTTTCACTCACTCACACTTTAGGTCTTATATCTCAGTTTTCTGACCGCTAGAAACAATATATTAGAAAGAATTTATTCTGTTTCCGATTTTTTCTCCACCTAGAGGAAGACTTTCTCTACATCGCCTTGCTCACTCACCCTGGATGGTGGCACTTGAGAAATAAGTAGGTGTTTTCAAGACAGCTCCAACCCTGTCTCCCCACAGGGAGAACAGTCTTTCTACTCCATCAGTGGTGGCCTTTTCTCCACCTGTCCAGTCCAATCTGCTGAGTGCAAGTAAATAATTCAATCTAAGTTCAAAGATTCACTGGGCAGGTGCAAGTGGCTGTCAATCTAATCAAGCCCTCCCACCTGGCCTCCATCAGTAAATAAGGTAATAAGTGGATTTCACCTGCCATTCTTTTATTTTAGTTCCTTATTGTTTTTCAGAACTCTGATAGGGAGGAGGGCTGATGTTTCTTGGGTGCCCCTTGAAGTCCAGCACAGTATTAGAGGACTGATTTTGGTTTTTTTTCTTTTTTATATTTTTTAATGTGGACCATTTTTAAAGTCTTTTTTTGAATTTGTTACATGTGGGATCTCAGTTCCCCAATCAGGAGTCTAACACACATTTGCTGCATTGGAAGACAAAGTCCCAGTCACTGGACTACCAGAGAAGTCCCGTGATTTTGTATATTTTTTACTCTAATAAAGATCAGTAGCCGAACCATTCTAAATAATATTTTACAACTAGAGGGATTGGGGGAAGGAGGAGAAGGGGACGCAGAGGATGAGATGGCTGGATGGCATCACCGACTCGATGGAGGTGAGTTTGAGTGAACTCCAGGAGATGGTGATGGACAGGGAGGCCTGGTGTGCTGCGATTCATGGGGTCACAAAGAGTCAGACACAACTGAGCGACTGAACTGAACCCTAAATATACATTGTCGGTTCTTTGTTGAGAAAGAAAGGTAAACAGAAGAATGTCAAGTCCCTTCCTAGTGCTATTGTGAAGCAAATCAATGCAGGTTCCACTTGAAACTAATTTAACATTTCCAGACATTATTCTTATTGGGATAAATATAGTGAAAAATTTTCCTTATTATCTAGGTGCAAATGAAATAGAAATCCCAGATGAGAAGCTCTGCTCCCAAGTGTTCTTCAGGATCCCTAGGGCTATCATATCCCCCAGAGTCTCCACAGTGCATTCCCAGAAAGCTTAATATATGTCACATAAAAATGCTGGGGTATTGAGAAATGTTGGTTTGCACAATATTAATCAGATGTATCTTTTACAATCCATTATGATGCAAAATGGGCTTCCCAGGTGGCACAGTGGTAAAGAATCCACTTGACAATGCAGCAAATGCAGGTTTGATCCCTGGGTCAGGAGGAGCCCCTGGAATAGGAAATGACAACCCACTCCAATATTCTTGCTTGGAAAATTCCACGGACAGAAGAGCCTGGTGGGATATGGTCCATGGGGTTGCAAAGAGCCAGACATGGCTTAGTGACTGAGTATGCACACGTGATGTAAAATACATTGTGAATCGCTGAGAGATGAATATATTTCTAGTCTTGTTCATCTTGGGAGTCTTCATCCTAAGAACTTATCTCACTTCTAATTAGCAAGACTGAAGACAGAGACTGACTGAAATGCTGCTTCCGGTAGAAACTTGTGACAAATAATGTTTGCTGTTGTTACTTCAGACTCGGGTGTGGGCCTTGGCTTTGCCTAGTCAGGAGTACTATTTTATCAGTTTTCCCAGGGATGGTCAGACTCTGATTAATATTAAATCAGCTTACAGGAAACAGATTTATGAACCAAAATGCCAATTTATTCACTTAAACAGAACAGTGCACTGTATCACAAAAAAGAGCACTTGCTTCAGCTGGCAAGAACATGCACCTTCCCAGTGCGGGCAGAGGCAAGGGGAGTCTTCTTAGGAGATCAAAATAAGAGCAGGATTTTTATGGTGAGTCAAGAATCAAAATAAAAAGAACTGTCTCAAATTGGGAAATATTACATTCAATTAGTGGCAGAGCTGCATCCTTCTGCCTTTTAGGTTTATACCTGACAAGAAGTTAAGAACAACATCACCAACACAGCTACCTTCCTTCTGAGTCTTTTCTGAGTAAGCACTGACAGATTTTAGTTTGTATTAAAAAAAATAAACCCACAGAGTAAAATAATATTCCTGATTAGTTAACAAAATAGTCCATTTTAATATTTCTTTATGATGGGTATTTCACACAATTAATTACTTTCTAGCCTATCTTTCATTACTTACATTTCAGATTAATGTGTCTCCATTGGGTTTTGGGAAAGTTCCGTAGGCTCCCTGCTCAATTTTAGGAGACCTATTTATCTCATCATCAAGACATGTAAAATAGTCTCTTAGTCTCTTAGGGAGGGTTACTTCTACAAATGGCTAATCTCATTTGTTTTGTGTTGAATGATGTCAGCTTCAACTCATGAGCTGACATGTAATGACCATATTCATATATTTTAGGACAGTTTCTATTTAAAGAGCATCACATCAATGTGTTGGCTACATAACTAAACTCTGTCATTGCTTGATGAAGAGATTTTACACACATACACCCATACACACACACATTTTTTTTCTTAAAACACACACACACACACCTGAGGGGACCACAATTGCAGACACTGGCCTCATTCTGAAAGGATCATATTTAATGATTCAATACAGAACATGCTTATAAGGTCTCTACTTTATGCCCAGGCTTTGCAGTTGGCTTGGGGGATATAAAGAAAAAGAGAAGTTAGAGTGCAATATTGAATATACATTGCCTGCATTAAATATGGATCAGAACACCCTCTCAGGTTGATCAAACAACTATCTATTGCTCACTCATTTCAGAGGATTCCAGAAATGAATTGGCTTCCTTTGAAAAATTCTCTCTCATTGCTAGTTGATTCTTCACATCTTAAAGTCCTATCATTTTATAATAACAACTTACTTTGTAGTGAATACAAAACTCCCTCAAAGAATTTGCCCTGCTGTGGCCTTGTGAAAGCTGATAAAAAAACACTAGGTGAGAAACCTAATTCAGTAGGACACTGGCTGGGCAAGCATCGTGCTGAAAGTCACCAGACTTGAGTCTACCCTGATCCTAGTTCTCTGCTATGTGGCCTTGGACAAGTCATCTATCCTGTGTGGATCTCATTTTCCTTATCTTATTAGGATGGTTATGAACTCGGATAGCTGTGTCTGTTAGGCAGATAACCTAATGATTGAATTGAACTGAGGTTAAGAGTTTGAAAAGTTTTGGAAGACTGTGGTATTAAAGAGGCAGAGATAAACCTAGATGCCTTACAAGTTTGCAGCTAGTTGAGGGTTGCAACTGTTCATTTGGAATCAAGCAACATTTTCTAAACTCTCAGCAGTATACTGGGAAGCCACAAGGGAAGCCCATATGCTTTAATACTTTGTTTAATATCACAAGGTAAAACTGTGATAGAGCTGGAAAGGGATTGGAGAATTAAAAAAACAACAACAACAACAATAAAGAATTTAGATCTCAGGATGTTTCCAAGACCAGAAAGTATTTTTCATTTATTTTATGAAAAGGTAAACAAAGGCCTGGACTAAATAAATGACTTGAGTAATTTAGATCTCAGGTTGCTAACAGGCTCCCTCATGGCTCAGACAGTAAAGAATCTGCCCATAAAATGGGAGACATGAATTCAATCCCTAGGTTGGGAAGATCCTCTGGAGAAGAGAATGGCTACCCATTCCAGTATTCTTGCCTGGGAAATCCGCTATACAGAGAAGCCTGGCGGGCTACAGTCCATGGGGCCACAAAGAGTCAGACACGACTGAGTGATTAACACTTTCACTTCAGTTTTCAAGGACCAATACCCCAGACTCCTGTTGGGTCTCTTTTTCTAACACTCTGCTCTGTTCTATAACACACATGTTGAGAATTATTGCTGCTGCTAAGTCGCTTCAGTCGTGTCCGACTCTGTGCGACCCCATAGACGGCAGCCCACCAGGCTCCCCCATCCCTGGGACTCTCCAGGCAAGAACACTGGAGTGGGTTGCCAATTCCTTCTCCAATGCATGAAAGTGAAAAGTGAAAGTGAAGTCGCTTAGTCGTGTTCGACTCTTAGCGACCCCATGGACTGCAGCCTTCCAGGCTCCTCCATCCATGGGATTTTCCAGGCAAAGAGTACTGGAATGGGGTGCCATTGCCTTCTCTGTGAGAATTATAGGGAATCTTAAATAATATTCTAATTAAACACTTTCATTCTTTTAGATGAGAAAACCTGTATTCAAGCGATTGGAGTTACCAATCACACACTCAGCAACAGAGTTCTAACTACAACCCATGTTTCCTATCAAGCAACCAGTATTCATTTTTCCTCATATTCAGTACATATTTTACTTTGCATAACAAGTGATGAAGAAGAAAGGGTCATGAAGCCTCAAATGCCTGCACAACTACAATTTAAAATATTGTGCAAGTAGTGATATAAGTGACTAAGAAATCATCTTTGTAAGAGAGTGTGCTGTGCTATTACCAAATTTTGTCTCAATAAATATGTCTATATCTCTTTTTCATTATATGAACATTTTATACCAGACACATACTCTGCTTATTTCTTTTGGTTGAATATTTGCAAAATTCCCCTAAGTGTACTGGTTTTTGGAAGCAACGCTAATCTTGGTTTCATATGTAAATCACGGCTAAGCCAGGCTTCTTCCACTGGTGACTTTTTTTCTTGACAAATTCACCATCTGATCATTGCAAATGCTGCTAAAATTGCCTCACGAAATCTTGCATGGGAACATGGAAGTCAGAATAGGAGACAATAGCTTCTGTCAACATAAAAGTCTTCTGTTATCATGGAGAAAACTATCAATATTCACAATATTTGTCACAGGATCATTTACCTTTGACTACCTATATTTTTTTCACAAAGATAGAATCAGTGAGCATATAATAGAAAAGGACAGTGCTGTGCTACCAGGAAGAACTTTATAAAGGTAGCGCAGAATCTGAAGGTCATCCACCTGTCACCATAACCAACTAAGCAACCAAAATCTTGTGGCATTCTCTACTTTTGCTTTACCCTAATTTCCCTAGGGCCTCTCTCAAAATGTAACATTTGCCTTTCCTTGTGTATTTTCAGCCTAGATACAGGGGTTAAATTGTTAATGCTTTACTTTCACTTCCTTAAATTTTTTTTAATCAAACTTTGCTTTTTCTCTCCCTGGGGAACAACAAATGGACAGCTTTCCTCTCTTGCACTCCTCCTTCCATTACCATCACAGCAGAATGCATCTGAGACTGTAATAATTCAGTGATGAAATACAAAATGTCGCAATGCCATCTCTCTTAAAGTGAACTGAGATTTTGTTATGCCATTTTAGGTGCACTAATAGCAACTCAAGTCCCATGGAGTATCCTAATGTGAATTTAATGAGCTGATAGCATATAAATGACAGTACTGTGAGGGTGAAGGTGACATAACCTTTTTCTTTCTATTTGATGTTTGTCTTTGAAAAACTACAGATCTGTTCAAATGTGCTGCGTTATTACTAAATGGCGCATCACTCGCCAAAGGAGCTACTATTGTTTTAGCATTTAAGAATATTTTTCGCTTTTACTGGAACAAGTAGCAAGAACGATTTTTTTTATCATTAGGATAATAAAATTCTGAATAGTCTTTCTCAGAACAAACACAAATTATGTAGCACTCTGATGTCTATTTTGCCATAGGCCGATGGTCTCCAGTGACAATTATTTGCTTCTGGGCCCCATATCCTTTGAATGTCACAGTTATTGATATAACATCACTAACCTGGATGTTAAAGACAGTGAAAATATCCATCCTTATATGAGGTATTATTTGAGGATGCAATATAGATGCCTTATAAAGTTGATATTTATAGAAATTTTGTCAATTACAGTCACTTGGTTCCATAGTTTAGTTCCTTCAGGAGGGTCCATTGTTTATGAAAAATTCAGGTAACCAAATTAAATTGGAATATTGTAGCATGGTTTACCCCTGGCACATTTTGGAAATGGAATAAGGGGAAAGAGTGGACAAATTTTAAAAGAAATTAAAAAAAAATGGTTCAATATCTTTGATGGTGAACAATAATAATGAACATAGAAATACTTCAAAAAAGTTTGTGACACTTCTATTGTCTTTTTCATAGGATTTATATTCTAGAATTACAAGGTATATATCAGAGCATTCTGGAGGTTTAGGTGATGGGATGTGGGGTCAAGAACTGACTGAGTAAAGATGAGAGGCTTATGTGGTCACCTGTCACTAGACTGAAATCTTTTACATTCCTCCCATTCAAAAGAAGGAATATATACCTCAAACACTTTTTAAGATTCTTTGAACATTTCATTGAATCTTCTTAATTTACAAATTAAGACACTGGGACCAGAGGGATTACGTGATTTTCTGAAGTCTTAAAGCTGGTTTAAATAATAGAGCTAAGCGAGATTAGAACACGCATCTTCTGATTCCAGGTCTGTGGTTACTTCACTTTCATGGCTACATCAAGTCATGATAAAGACATGAAATTGATGTGACTTTTAAAATTCATCAACCATTCATGTAGGTCTAAATAACTAGCATTGGAATTGAAGTTGTCACGCCTAACAATTAAGTTCAACAAAACTAAGTTAAACAAAATCTATCACAACTCAAGAAGTTAATTTGTTTTCCAAACAAAAACTCTACCTTGAGTTACATTCTATGAATATAAAAATTAAGCAGCTTAAGAGTTTCAAAAGTTTGAATTTTGGCAAAGTTCAAAAATCTTCTGGTTGCCAAGTGACAAAGCAAAACATATCACATATGCTTAACAACCAATATGTACATATTTTGTCTTTCCAAGGTTTCTAGGGCTGGTCAGGCATAATGATGCATTACCACTGAAGGAGCTTCCAGCGGGGACAAATGTTTATCTGCTTCCAAAAGCATTTTCTTCATCCATAACAAAAACAGCCCAATATTTCTCATTGTTTAATGATTGAGTAAAGGATAATGCTACCCAATAGAGATTGCATTCTGTTTTATAATTTTATTATCTCAGAGACAGCATTTAAGTGAAAATCACCTGTTATCTTGTGGTTAAAAAGTATTAAATATATGAAGGTATTTTCCCCCATGGACTATAAAAGCATTATAATATTTGGCATACCTATTGTCATTAAAATATCATTATTTTGGTAAGCTTTTGAAGTTATATTAAAGTCTGAGTATTATATTTCATTTTACATGTATTTAAATATATTTTTGAGGCTTATAAAATCCCGTTGAGGCAAAAGACTGGTCAAAACATCTCTTTTTTAATTTATTTAAAGTGAAAGTGAAGTTGCTCAGTTGTGTCTGACTCTTTGCAACCCCATGGACTGTAGCCTACCAGGCTTCTCCCTCCATGGGATTTTCCAGGCAAGAATACTGGAATGGGGTGCCATTTCCTTCTCCAGATATTCCCATCCCAGGGATTGAACCTGGGTCTCCCACATTGCAGGCAGATGCTTTTACCCTCTTAGCCACCAGGGAAGTCTAATTTATTTAAAGTCTGGCCTAAAAAAAGGTAGAATACTGTTCTACTCATAGACTAATTCCAAAGAGAATATTGATTGTACAATGTATCTATGCCTTCCTTAAGAATGATGATAACCTCTGCCAACTTAAAAGTCAACTTAAAAGTCATCAGCCACTGAAGGCAATACAGTTTTAGGGAGAGTGAAATAAGACTCCTAAAACTTGATTTTTCAAAAGCATCTGTACATTTTAAGTTTTGTTTTTTTTCTTAATATTGGTGTACATTGTGACTAAAATACAGTGAATCAAGAGAGTAATCATTATGAAAGATTTGAAGCATAACATTGGTCTTTTCTTAGAGTTTTTAAAAAATATTTCAATCAGTTTTCTGAGTACTTTAGATTTTATCATAGAACACAGCATATTTCTAAGTTTACACTTAGTAGGAGAAATAATCTTAATTTTATAAGAAGAGAGTTTAACTATACCTTACTGACTTTTAAAAAAGGTATTAAATGTTAAAAATCTTAAACAGTAAGCATTCTATTAATTCTTTAATAGTATTGAGTATCTTGCCACAGATTACTGTCCTAAAATATATGAGTTAAACTACTAAATATTTCATCAAATGATCATATAAAAGGTTCATTTTAAAATATATTTCTTATAATTTGTACCAATTTTAATGTTCACAGAACTTTGCTAGATGTTATTTAAATTCTTTGAACAAATACATATATCGTTTTCAGACTAAAACAAATAATACAAATGTGTGCAAAATTCAAACAATAGACAAATATATTGTAGATATTGAATGTGTTCAATAATTCTACTTCATGAAAAGGTTCCTTTTCAAGAAGGTTTGTACATATCCCCTTTAATTTTTATTTGTATGTGTACATTAATAGTTTCCTGATTTTTATAGAAAATGAAATTATACTATCTATATTGCTCTTCAACATACTTTATGTATTAAAAATTCAAGTTATCTACCTTAATCTTTAAGATAAAATTACAATATTCACATTATTTAGATATCATATCCATGCATCATATGAATATCTAATGAATTATTTTAATTCTCCCCATTGATGGACACTTCACAGGGAGTGCTTCACTGATAGTTCAGTTTGTAAAGAATGTGCCTGCAATGGAGGATACTCCAGTTTGATTCCTAGGTTGGGAAGATCTGCTAGAGAAGGGAAAGGCTATCCACTCCAGTATTCTGGCCTAGAGAATTCCATGGACTGAATAGTCCAAGGGGTTGCAAAGAGTCAAACACAACTGAGCGACTTTCACTTTTAATTTATCACTTTGGTTCATCAAAAATTTGTATTGTTACACATTATACTACAATAGTTTCATACGTGTGCTTGTATTGTGGGTATATTTTTTAATTAATCATTTTTAAATTGAAGGACAAATGCTTTACAGAATTGTGTTGGTTTCTGCCAAACATCAACATGAATCAGCCATAGGTATAAGTAGGAAGGCTGAGTCAAAGGACATGTAGATTCACTTTTAGGATTTATTATCATTATAAAGTGATTACAACCATATTAGCTCCAGATATTTTCAAACTTTATGATATTTTTCACTTGATAGTTGAAAAGAAGCTTTTTTAAAAAGTCAATTTATTTAAACAGAAATGGGTTGCCTTTTCAAATGGGTTGCCTTTTCAATGTATTGCCTATTTGTAGTCTTACAATGAATTGCCTATTGATATTTAATCAGTTTTAAAATCTTTACTTTTATTGAATTGTACACTTTATATGTAAGATTATATGACTGTATCAATTATATGTAGCAAATAATTTAACCTAGTATGATATGTACCTTGTCATGTTCTTATGAGTTAAAGACTTCAGAAATTTAATCAAATGATTAATCTTTTCCTTTATCACATTTAGATTTTATTTGTTATCTTAGATCCATACTGACAATTTTTAAGCAATGAGGCTTTCAAAATTCAAATGAGAACTATGATAGCTTAGAACCAAATTTCAAGTGGCTGATAACTGTATGTATATTTGCTTTATATTTTGATAAAGTCGGTATCTGCTAATGTTCTTCTCTAACCTAAGGAATTACAAAAAATAAAATAAACTTTTGATTTTGAGAGCCTGGTGACTGTTCACTCAGAGAGCCTTGATAAGATTATGGATCACGCAGAAGACTTCTATGAGAAACAAAGGCAGCCATTTGTCTTCTTAACCATATGTGTATTCTGGACAATGTTGGTTTGTTGGGGCTGTTGTTAAGTGGAAATCCTGGTTATAATCTCATCATGTGGCCTGTGGATGATCCTGTGTTACTTGACATAGCTCAGGAGACTATGGACTTAATTCCTAGAAATATCTGTAGTGGCCAGTTTATAAGCACTTGCTGTCACTGCACATCTGATAGGATCCCAGGGAATTTTCACAGTAACTCAAAACTCTGAAGAAGACAGAGAATGAAACAAAGTAATTCTTGACTCCAAAGAAGCCAGATTTTTATTTAAATTCAGAATTTGAGGTTGGAGCAGGATGCTACATCCTAAAGAACAAACTGTTTCTCCTTTTTTAGGGTGGAAACAATGTTAAGAAGTGCAATAGAGGTACTGTCACACTATAACACAGATAAACAGTGCTATATCTCTTCCTTTCCTGTGTCGAAAACGTACATATTGTGCCAGGCATTGTTTAAAATGTTAAAACTGATGAGATGAATAAGGATGATGATGATGATGATTTCAAAGAACTTTTTGTGTAAATACACAGAGACAAAAACAAAACCAAAAGCAAGAGGTAATATAAAAAGAATACAGATAAATTATTATAGGAGTCTTTAGGAAGATTGTTTCAGTCTGTCAATATCAGCCAAACTGATTTACAGAAAAGCTGACAATTTCACTGTTTTGAAAAAATTAGAGACATTTAGACATGGAAATATATAAGAAACAATATCTCAAAGAGAAAAAGTGATTTGGGTTTTAAAAAATGGTGCCTGCTTAGAGCTAAACTACTTCTTTGCCTTCAGACCAAACAGCGTCAATAGTTCAAAGTTCTTCAACTCAGAGTACAGTAGGTTAGATGTTCTAATATCATTGATCTCCTGTCCTATGGAGACAATGTGTATATTTGTGTGTGTATACATGCATACATACATGTGTGTATATATATATGGGTGTGTGTGTGTGCATGCACACATGTGTGCATGAGTGCTGTCACTTTAGTCATGTCCAACTCTTTGTGACCCTATGGACTATAGTCAGCCGGTTTCCTCAGTCCATGGGATTCCCAAGGCAAGAATACTGGAGTGGGTTGCCATACAGGGTTGCCACTTCCTCCTCCATATATATATATATATATAGCTTCAAATTTTAGTCACAGTGACAAGCGCAGATTATTTAACTATTTTTTTTTTAATGAGACCTAAAGATAAAACAGGTAACATTTATCTACAAAACCAGTACATAGTTTGAATTTTTTCCGATGTTAATGGACATTCTTAATACATATATAAAAGGTTCAATAAAAGGCAGGCTAAAAGACTTGCATTTTTTCATATGCTCTTTTATCATACATGCCTTTTATTTTAGAGACTGTAATTTTTTTCTGATGCAAATGTTTGGAGAAGAGTTGGATTCAGACAGGAATCTGAATCCAGATAGGAAGGAGAGAAGCCAAGGTCTTTAATTTTCTGCTTGTAACCCTAAATGAAAGCATAGCTGAAAATCAGCATTAGTTTGACTCTGGATTCTAATAGGTCTGAAGTAGCAGAATCCTCTGGAGAAAGGCATGGCAACCCACTCCAGTATTCTTGCCTGGAGAATCCCATGGACAGAGAAGCCTGGTGGGCTACAGTCCACAGGGTTGCAGAGTCAGACACGACTGAAGTGACAGAATACACAGCAGAATCCACAACAAGATAGCCTAAAACATATTAAAAAAATAAAAAGTACTTCAGCATACTACCCAAAAATACTATGTAGGAAGAATTGTCATTTTTATCCAATAGCTGCAAGCATGGCCCTTCCAAGAACTGTGACTTAGAGTATAAGCACAGTATATGCAGCTGACATCTTTGAACTACCAAGTATGTGCAGCATCATGTTAACATTCACCAAGTGTACAGATTTTCTCTGGGAAACCAAGCGGATCAGAAGATGTGAGTCACTTAGCATAAGTCTCACATGTGTGGCATGGGTCAAAGTGGCAGACATGGAAGAGTGTGTTTCTCCTTTGCTTCCTAATCCAGACCTGTCATTCCATATGGTCCAGTATTTCTGACCATCATTTAGGTGCCAGGAATAAGTAGATACTGACATCCTTTAAAATGATTTGTTCAAATGAAGCTTGGCTTTTTTCAGCAGAGTCAGTGGGGGACAGCTTTGAGAAGCTAATTTCTCTGTTCTGGAGATATGTGTGTAAAAGCAGGAATGTGGCTCAGATGACTTTTCAAAGTCTTTAAGCCTGATTCTTCTGGCTTTCAAATATATAGAGAATCTGCCTGCCAGTGCAGGAAACACAGGAGACAAAGATTTGATCCCTGTGTCAGGAAGATCCCCTGGAGTAGGAAATGGTAGCCCCACTCCAGTAGTCTTGCCTGGGAAATCCCATGGACAGAAAGGCCTACTGGGCTATAGACCATGGGGTCATAAAGAGTCAGACATGACTGAGCACACATGCATGCATGCATGCACCCTACAAAAGCAATATGGAAAGAAACTGTGCCTTAGAACAAGAACATGCCAAATTTCATTGGCGTTAACATGAATTAAAACCCATTTTACCTTAAAAGGAGAAAGACTAAAAGGAATGCAAATGGCTTGGACCAAAAACTCACATCTCGTGCAGTTTGCTCAAGGAGACAGATTGGGAAACCCTCAAGGAAACAAAAGTTGAGCCATAGAAGCAAATGGTCACTGCTGCAAAGCCCAATAAATTCAAGCTTTGTGTATACAAGCGGATTGAGTAGGTTTGGAAACCACACCTCCTTCAGTTTATACTCATAGATCTAGTCCTGCTGTTACCAGTCAGATTTTAAGCTCTGATTTATGCAGTTTTTGGTGTTTGAGGTTTTGTTTGGTTTGGGATTCAGCCTTTTCCCCCTTTCTTTCTTTCCTTTTTTTTTTTTTAATTGCAGCAACAACATTTTATCCAAAAACACACACCAGAATCTTTAATTATATGTACACATAATGTCATTTCATAGAACATACATATTTAATGTAATGTGAATGCTCTAAATCAATGTTGAACAGACCTTCTGCAACTGAAATAATATGGAAATTTGTGCAACCTGCAATTATAAAAAGCACAGTTACAGGAAAGCAATGTTTTCCAGTCTCTTCTGGGAACCCTACATAACTTGTTTATTCATTCTGCATTTGATTTATAACAAATGAAATGAATCGCCATCAAACTCCTCATAACACAATTATTTCCATAGGTCACAGACCTAAAATTATGCCAAAGAAGTTGAAGTTAGAAGGGACTAAGCCTTTCAGTGTCATCCAAGCCCTTTAGTGGACAGATGAAAAAATTGATGTCAGAGAAATTGGTTAAATGATTTGTTCAAGATAGCACAAGTTGTTAACTCCAGTGTGTGTTTACTTGTCCTAGCACTTGGCTCCTAAACCAGATTTCTTTTCTTTGAAAAGTACATGGTGCCAAAGGGCCTCAAAGTCCCAGATCTGATACTTTCCTTACCATTTGAATGAGAAATCTGAACATCTAGGAGCCTGGAATATTAATAAACTGGCTTACTATGGGACAAAGTTGTTTTTATCCATACTATGTTATCATTCACCAGACCTCTTTGTAACAGCCTTCCATCCAAAAAACTTCACATAACAAACACATGAAGAGTGGAAACAGAGAGAGAGAAAAAAATGTAGTTTTCCAGTAAATCAGGTACAAAAGATCACGTTGGAGTCTCTCTCCCTGTGACATTATGAAATTGGGTCACTGGCTGATCCAGAACTATAGACACTATAGACTGAATAAATGATTATAACTATTTAACACTGTATTTTTATTTTAAATGTTATAATACTAAATCTCCTAGATAGTAGAGGTTTTCTGTATAGGTACTACTCGTGTAATTGCCACCTTTACCAATGATGACCTGGTCATGAATGTATGGTCATTTAATTTCTTTAACATTAATTCATTTCTTGCTGGATAATATGAAATATTTTAACATATTTAAATAGGGACATAAGAAATAAAACTGATTTAGAAGAGAAAGAATGATATGCCTGAATACATTCTGTTTTTGAAACAAATAACTACTAACTATATTTATGGGTGTCATTTTCACTAAATCTCATTTTGTACATTGTAGTACGTTGATAAAATCTTTGACCTCTGAGAGAAACAGGCAAAGTCTCACACTAGTGGTTTTCAACACTTGCCAGTTATTTGGATCATCTTGGGTACTTTTGAATATACTAATGCCTGAACCTCACGGCCAGAGATTATGAATTAATTAGTCTGAGCTGTGGCCTGGACACTGTAATTGCAGGCAAAATTGGGAACTGCTTCATGAACATTTTCATAGCTGTGATTTCAGTGTTGTCATAGCCCCTGTCTGCTCCTGTCCAGTTGACCTGGAGTGATGGAAGCCTCTATGAGCTGGCTTTCCTGGTTGTAGTTTTAGCCTCAAGAGGATCTGATGGAGATTTGTTAAAAAAGATGAGTGGGATCTGTAAAGAGAGGGCTGAGACACTTCCTCTTCCTGCATCCTCCCAGAAATAACTGAAGAACACCCTCTCCACAGATGTCTAACAAAATTAAAATGAAATAAAGTATCATGTAACCATACTTGAAGTATAATGATTGCATAGAAACACTAAAGCTTCCAGGGTTAAAATGCATAATCCATTCACATCCCTTGCAACCCCTTAAGCTTTATTTATTTTCTTGATGGGCATGCAAGACCTTTGAGCTCTATTTGGTTCGATGTTCAGCCTCCCAGCACTCTCAGTAACTCCACTGAATATGATAAAACTCAGCCTCCCCTCGGGCTAATTGATATCTCTCTTTCACAGAGGCATCAGCTCCATTTCTTTGGTTTGGTATCAGAGTGATCCTCTTCCTTTCCACCTTTTAGGAAGTCGTTGACACGGGACTGAAGAGGAGAGGATTTAACATCTTATACTACCAATCAGCACCTCACTTTCTCTCTTTGCTCTCTTAGGCAAAGAATCATTTTCCATTTGAAATTTACAACATCTATTCTATTTTCTCTGACTTCCTAAGGCACATCTCTGTATAGCTCAGGGTCACCATCATGGGATTCTCTTATTTATATCTTTCCCTTTGCAATTGCATGTTCATTCATTGTCCTGCCCTGTAGAGTTGAAGACATATTTCTGATGATTTAGAAAAATAACTTATTTTACTTATTGAGCAGTATCCTTGATGTATTGTCTTTACAACTTTTTTCTCAACACACTGAGATGTTTGCTCTCTGAGAAGCAGCACACCCTGTCCCTATGATTGACAAAATTAATTGGTTTGAGGAATCACCTGGAAAGCTTACTAAATATAGACTCCTGGGTCCCTCCTCAACCCCATTTAGTCAGAATGCTCAGAGCCACAGAACAGGAAACTATACTATATAAAGTCTAGTGAGCAGGACTGGGTATTTAGTGCCAAGCAATTCAACTCTCAGCTGACTAAATTCCTGAGCCTCAGTTTCTTCATGTCAAAATAGACAGCAATTTGTAGTGATTTGTGTAGATAAAATGAAATTATGTATATAAAGAACACAATACCAAATAATTGTTAGCCTTTCCTCCATTCACAGCTTATGAGGAATTAATCTATTTATAGAGATTTACTAGGGAAAATGGGGTTTCCCAGGTGGCTCAATGGTAAAGAATCTGCCTGCCAATGCAGGAGACACAGGTTCAATCCCTGGATTGGGAAGATCCACTAGAAGAGGAAATGGCAACCCAGTCTACTATTTTTGCCTGGAAAATCCCATGGACAGAGGAGAATAGCAGGCTACAGTCCATAGAGTTGCAAAGAGTCAGACATACACATGCTAGGGGAAATGGGTTATTTGCAAAGAACATATGTTTCCTGTTACCTTCTCTTTCTTTCTCTTTCAGAATGTGTCCCCTTGGCCCAAAGTTATAGGATTAGAAAAAGTATGGTTAAGCTTCTGATATGAGGATTGCTGTTTGTATCCAGTTTGGAGCCATCTAGTCCATAGTGCAAAATTTCCTCTTAGTCCTTCTCTGCCTTGCCCTTCCCTGTCTCCTCATAGAGAGGATTGAGCTGTGCTCACCTCTTTTGTTGGAAATGTACACGAGGGAAAGAACTATGCCTTTGCTTTTGTTGTTAAAAACCTTACTCCATTGCTTCTCTACCCTTAGTAGACGCACTAACTACATGACTTCCTTTCTACTAGAGTTAGTTGGGTTGACATTCAAATTTCGTCTTGAAAGTATGAATAGTAACAGATAAGGGAGAAAGCAGTAGTCATTAGGCTCTTATGAACTCAAATTTGCAAGGAGAAAAATACACCAAAAACAAAATTCTGGATAGAAGGTAAGTCATAGTGAGATGCAGAAACCATCTATATCTGTTTCACCCCAGAACTTCTCTCAGATTTGCTGGAATATAACCAGAATGTTTGGTAATTCAGTAGTTATACTTTCAGTAAGATACTGATCAATTGCCAAGCCCGAACACAAGAAGTTCTACTTTAAAACACAGTTCTTTTCACCACTGAGAAGTTCTACTGAGTAGAATTAACCTAGAGGATCACACATAATACTGGGTAATGACAAGTATGCAGGTTCAAGTCTGATACTATTACTGGTTCCCCAGCTTCCTGTCCTCTGACCAGTGTTCTTAGCCTCCTTTTTCTGTTAAGGTTTCCTTTGTTCCTAATAAAGTTTATGTGTCTCAAGTCATCTTACTCCACCTACTAATAATCCACAGGAAAAACACAGGTATAGGATGCATTCCATTGTTAAATAGCTGAGAGAGTATATGCAATGACTCCTACATTACACAGGTTTTATATTTGCCAACAACACAATATCACAGTTTCCTTTTGGTTACAGGTTCTTAACCTTCCCATCTCCTCCAGCATCTCTCCACTCTTTGTGAAGTCAGACATTCTGTCATTTTTCTAACCTTCTTATTAAATTACTTTTATCTCTTATAGCATTTGAAGAACGATTTTTATGTTCCCCATGCTTAGCACATGAACCTTATGAAAGTAGACACTCTAGCAGTTATCTTCATGTCTGTCTCTGATATTTACAGCAGTACTTGGAATATCAGGAAATATGGCAAATGGATAAATGAAAGAATGAATACCACCTCTTGAACTTAAAAATTTTTGAGAGCAGTAAACCACCAGCACATAAAAATAAACTACCTTGTACACAATAGGGGCTTAATATAATTTATAAAAGAATGGATGAATAAATGAATTAATAAAATAGCTATTTGATTAGTTGAAAGGCCTTATTCTCTGTCTACAATTTAGTGTATTAGAGAGATATTCTACAAGTATTAATACTATAAGGAAAACAGAAAGTATCATTGCTGGTAGTTCTGTATTACAATTAATTAGCATTTGTAATTTCTACATTATAATTTTTTTAGAGCACGGGCCAATGGATATTCACATAGCAGTCTGAAAAAGGACCAGTACTGTTCCAAATAAGGAGGAATATCATCTGGGCTTCATGGACCCTGGTATCTCTACTAAGCTGTCTGATATGTTTCAGCTTCATCAGTCCTTTGGGTGAAAAGTTAATTGAATCCTGATCAATCTCATTTTGGAAACTTTTGTGCTATTTTTAATAGTGGGTTAAACCATATATGGGCTTTCCTGGGGACTCAGGTGGTAAGGTATCTGCCTGCAATGCAGGAGACCCAGGTTCGATTCCTGGATCTGCAAGATCCCCTGGTGATGGGAATGGCAACGCCCTCCGGTGTCTTTGCCTGGAGAATCCCATGAACAAAGGAGCTTGGCGGACTACAGTTCAGGGTGTCACAAAGAGTCAGAAACGACTGAGTGACTAAGCAGCAGCAAGTCAAAAGTTTTTCCCTTTCTCCTTTGAGTCCATGGAGTCTCAAAGAGTCAAACATGACTTAGCAACTAACACCAACAGCAAAGCCATATGTTATTATTCCATAATAAAAAGATACTTGTGTGTTCTACTACATGGTAAACATTTTAGAATTATACAAACTTTTATAACATGTGACATTTTCTATACTTTTTAATAACCTCAATCCTATTCTTTGACATAGGGGATGATTACACATATATTGCTAGCAGGAGTTTATTGTTATTGAAAAATAATAGATATGTTCAGACTTTTCTCTTGAAATTTTGTACTGATGAAGTCTTTAGGGATAAGCCATTCATTACTCTACAAAATAATTAATACCTAATTAAAGACAAAAACACACAAAACTTTGGGGAATACATTTCGCATTACAAAAGCCATTTGATATTTGATTCTGGAATCAATAGTTGTCCAGGTAAAAATCCAATCTTAAATGCTGAATTCAGCGCAAAGCTCATAACCTACTGCTTCAAATTGCCTTTAAACTCACTATTATTATTGTGAGTGATTTTATGAGCCTATTATTTTGTAGTAGCTCATATGGTGTTTATACTACCAGAATGTACCATACTTGAACTTTGGCTCTTCCAGAAAATACATTCAATAGATGATCCATAAATTACATATTCATAGTTATCACTGTACCATGAGGGCTTGATGGATTTCTCTTTCTTGTCCATTTAAAAGTGTAAGGCCATGTTTACAGACTCTGGAAGTTCTAAATGAAGAAAAGCATTCCATTAGCTGTAATCAAAATGATAATTTTTGTCAGGTGTTACTATTTATCACTGATCTCATCTTTATAAGCTAGTTCATTGCATGGTCTGAATTTCAACTCAAGTGTCATGCTTGCTATTTGCAAATACTGTGCAGAACTTCTCCCTTTGAATTCAGAAATAAAATAAGAACACTGACAAAAACTTCAAAAACCAAGATGTTGTGTGGGTATGTGTGTGCATGTGGGAGTGCCACGTGTCTGTATTTTTAAAGTCTAAAAGTTAACCACAACACTCCAGATGTGTAAATCAAGGAGCCATTGATTTGCATAATAAACCAGCATTTAGGTTCTGGAAAAGAAGCATGCTGGTATTTTCACTTGTCCCTTTAATCCAACCTCTTAAGGTCTGTACGACAGCACAGTTTGTTCAAACAAATATGTTTTATGATTTGTTATGTTTGTGAATTCTGTTAAAATATTTATTTTGTGCTCATGTAGACTCTGTTTTTTTCCTGTGAATTTGGGTTCCCCTGATAAAACTTTTCTTTTTTTGTGGACAGACTTTGCTGATGGATTTGTAATGTACCTTTTAAATTCACTCTCTCATCTCCAATTTCCACCTTTGAGTGTTTAATATATCAAAAGCCATAATTATATAAATTTTAAGTTTATATAAATTTAAAGTTTAAATATTTATAGTTCTTATCCTTTATAAAACTTTTTATAAGATTAAAAAAATCCCTGAAAGGTTAAAGGATTTGTCTAGTGCCATACAACTAGTTAACAGTAAATCTAGAACTGAGGACCTGGAATGATGTTTGAGGTTAAACACAAATGTAATACATATTATTGAACTACTTTATTTGATATACAATATCTTGTGTAATGAACCCAATAACATGATACTGATTGTTTGTAACTTTTTTATGTGTATTTTTAAAGTACACATCTAGTAAACCCTAAGGTCCAATCCTCAGACCACATATACATTATTTTTAACTGTGTTTAGAGATCTAAATATGAATATGGGAAAATAATAAGCCCCACAGTAGACACTATAAAGAAATCTAATAGAATTAGCCTTCGCTATTCCGTCTTCTGTAATAACTTGAGATAGCAATTACTTTTACCTCCCATCAAGTTGCTACAATTCAAGTATTATTGAATTACAATATATGTTTAAATAAAAATGGTAAATCTTCAAGCTTATTACAAGAACCATATATTATTGAATTGAGCTAGATGCTAATACATAACAGCTTTCACTTCATATGCTATATGATTTATATTTATATCTCAGGAGTGAATTCCACAATCATTTTATATTAATCAAGGCTAAAAAAAGTGTCCTAAATCTTCTGATGCTTTCCCTCTTTTTAAACATGGATAGATGGTATGGCAAAGACTGTAGGATTTACTTGAAGCATAAAAACAATAAATAGTTGAAAAGAAGGAAATATAAGAAAACAAAAGCAAACCATTATAAGAACCAGGCAAGAGGAAAATAAGGGTCATAGTTCTTGGGAATAATTGGCACCTGACAAATGTAAATTATCCTAAAAAGTTTTGTGAAAACAATTGTGCAATATTGGAATTTAAAAAATCAAAACACTCATGAATAAGTACATCATCCATCTTATAGTCTTTATTTTTGTCTGAAGAAATATAGTGACTGGGATTAGCTTTCCTAAATAAACTAATCCTGTTTCAGGGAAATGTCATTTTCCATGTGAAAACACCTGTGTAACCCTTCTAACTCTTGTGCAGGAAAGTTTTCTCATTGTGTGTAGTGTTTACTTGTTCCTCAGCAGGGTCTGGGGATGCTAATGGACTCACAGCAGTGCCCCTACTTCAGTTATTACAGGTCTAATTCAGTCATTAACATTTCATTAATGGAGGGGCCTCCTAGCTGCCTTCGAGGCTGTGCAGATATTGATGAGCTCCTGCGAAAAGAAACAAGTTTTTAAGGTGGACTGCTTCAGATATGGAGTGTCTTAGTGACAGTTTTGTGGAGAGGAATGCTGATTATTTTCTGAGGGTTTGGCTAGGACTCTTGCTTATGACCAGAATGGAGGATGTAGCTTTATCCTTAATCCCCAGGGATTCCATAGTAGTTTGTAAAGTTAGCACACATTTCATTCTAGGATGGGTGATTAACTAATACTTTCACTCTAATCCCTAAACAAAGTGCTGTGCCTATAGAATATACCAGGCCAATTTCCTACAGCAATTTAATATTTGTTGGTGTTGGTTGTGTTACTGGGAGTACAAATTTGAAGAAGGAGCTTAATGCGTTTACTCTCCTTGACCCTCAGCTACTGCCATCATAGAAAAACACGCCGAGCTGAATGTCTCCAGTCACTTTATCAGCTATATCCGCTCAGATAAAAAAGGCTTTGGTTCTAATCACCCTATCCAAGCTCAGTTGTCAGTGATTTCCATGTCACTAAACCTGATGGTCACTTATGCTGGGGTTTGTTAATTGATGTCTCAGCAGCGTTGGATGGCAACCCTTCTTTCTTTTCTTGAATTCAGTGATCTTACATTCTCTCAGTTTTATTGTCATTCTACCAGATGCTCCTCTGCAGCCTTCCTTCCTGGTTCTTCCTCTTCCGTTTAACAACTCCTGGTCATGATGCTCCCTTTCTTCAAGCCCTTAGTGACTGAGTCCAATCCAGTGGCTTTGAGCACCGTTTCTGTGATGAGATTTCCAAATCTGTTTCTTTTGCACCAACCTCCTTTCATGGTCCTGAGAAAGTTAAAAAGTAGTTTTCATTCCAGTTTTTTCACAAACATTCTGTGTTACTTTAAGTTAAATAATTTCCTTTAACTTCTATTTTCTTCTCCATAAAATGAACTCGTTGAACTGTTTGATCTCTAAGTTCTCCTCAAACTCTAAAATTCTATGACTAGGAGTCTAGGCTTTGTATAAAGCACGACAATCAGATCTAAGGGTATAAACTGTATCCCCAGTCCTCCTATTAAACAAATGGCTATCTTCCTGTGCAACTGAGAATTGAAATATATTGTATCATACAAATTTCTAATGCAAGTACTTTGTGAAAATTACTAATTTGATACCACAATTATGCTTGTAATATAAAATTATTAAATACAGCCATATTGGTTAAAACTGTACATGGAACTTATATTGCTGCAATAAAATGTGTTTAAATTCCATTACATAACCTTATTGTGTTCTTTAATAGAATTTACAATTTAAATAGGAAAAAGAGAAGCAAGCAGTCAAAAGAGAATGATTATAGACACTCTAAATTCCAATTTGATGCTTAAAAGGGGTAACAAGTGAGTTTCCTATAAGCACCCCTAAATTCCTTTACAGTTAGCATTGCAAAATTTTTGCTTATGGTAAGTATGGCAACAATCAGAAAGTAGAATTAGAGTTGAGTCTCTTCAAAAATCATTGAATAAGATTGCACATAAAACATCCTCTGTGAGATATGATTTCTGCTTCATAATAGGACTTTAATATTTTTGTTTTGTTTGATATTTTTAGACATTTTAAATTTCAATCTTTTAGAACCATGCTCTACAGTTTTAGAAACATGACAACTTACATTTATATGATGGAGCTAAATATGATGAAGGTACAGATTTTTAAAAAATACGTAAATAGGTAATCCAGGGTAAATGGATATATGTGTTTCCTACAGAAAACTATAGCAGTAAGTTAAGGATGCAGATGGTGCTTATTTGATACAGGAAAAAATATGTATAAATTATAGACCAAATGGCCAAAGCTTTATTTAAACACATAGTTCTAGAGTGCTTTTGCTTATTTGAGTATAACAAAAAAAATAAACCCACAGCTTTAAAAAGATGGGCTGAGTAAAAAGAACAAAAGATGATGAAATGTCATGGTTTTCTTTGGATGACTCTCTTAACATTGATATTCTCATAGTTTAAAATTGTTCATTCTTTAAAACAACAGAATTTCTTTCTTTAAAGATACAAATGTGAAACAAAGAATGATAATACCTCCGTTTCACTTACTTTTCTGTTTTATGCTTTAATGTGAAGAAAAACATATACAAAATTTTAATTATCTATTCTGTTGTGTTGGTTCCAGTAATTATAATCAAGTTTACTGCAGTAAGGAGAAAAATTACAAATTATTTCATCAATAAAAATAGTAATAAACATACATATGACTCAAGCCACATCTATAATACAAAGCTCTCATGTTTGATATTCTTTCTGAGGACTCATAATGTGAATCAATTTTTATCTAGTCATTTGAACTATAAGACTTCAAATATTTACCTTTCTTTTCGTCAGACCTTGTAATGAACCTTCAAAATAACCAAGAATGCCCTACCCAGCATGTGACTTGACAGATGTATAAATCTAGCACCTGGCAAAGAACCAATTTATTGGCAGTGTGAATAGGGTATAAATGTAAATCAGAAGGAATTTTCAGTCGCCCATGTCCATTCGATTTGATTCAATTTGGTCACTTCCCCTCTTAATATGACTTACTTCCAACAATCTTCATTTTCAACAATTGTATGAAGCTTAACTACCAGCAGTTGGTAATCATGTCTCCACAACACATTTAGTTTTTTGTGTAGATGCACCCAAAATGTGTAGCTGCCACAGATTCTCTTCTTATCAATGCAGTAGCAAAATTCTGGGGGAGTGAAAGTTGCAGACCTGTCACTTTGCAGGACATTCCTCAGTACTTGTGGAAAATGGGAGGACAGTTATGAACAGCTTTCCTCTTTTACTAACAGTACTTTTCTATTGCTTATCTTCTAGTCTAGAAATGTGACTTTATAATGGGCTGCAGAAACCAGCCCATTTTAAGGGGCTCACATTTTATTTCAATCTTCCTTTTCAGATGAATATCATCCATTCCCTGTCACTCACAATACGATTCAGCCACATTGTATTATTGTCCATACCTTGAATATGGCATATTCTTTCCCCTTGCCAGGTTATGGAATTTCAGTTAACTCCACAACTCTAAAATACTCAGGTCTGACAAGTTCTTACTCATACTTTAAGCTCCAACCTAGATGCTGCTGCTGCTGCTAAGTCACTTCAGTCATGTCCGACTCTGTGTAACCCCATAGACAGCAGCCCACCAGGCTCCCCCGTCCCTCAGATTCTCCAGGCAAGAACACTGGAGTGGGTTGCCATTTCCTTCTCCAATGTATGAAAGTGAAAAGTGAAAGTGAAGTTGCTCAGTCGTGTCCGACTTTTAGCAATCCCATGGACTGTAGCCTACCAGGCTCCTCTGTCATGGGATCCTCCAGGCAAAAGTACTGGAGTGGGTTGCCATTGCCCTCTCTGAACCTAGATGCTAATTTTCTCTAACTCCCTCTTTCACCTCTCTGATCCCAAAACTTTGGTCATACCCTCACTTTATGTTATTTATTTTCATCTATCATCCTTTTTATTTATTTTCATTATTATGTTTCTAATAAGAACACTTAAGATCTACCCACTTAGCGAATTATTATGTATACATATCAGTGTTAACTATAGGCTCTATGATGTACACCTACGTTATTTAGGATCATTTACTTGTATATCAGATCAGATCAGATCAGTCGCTCAGTCATGTCCGACTCTTTGTAACCCCATGAATTGCAGCAGGCCAGGCCTCCCTATCCATCACCAACTCCCGGAGTTCACTCAGACTCACATCCATCGAGTCAGTGATGTCATCCAGCCATCTCATCCTCTGTCGTCCCTGAGTCAACTCTTCACATGAGGTGGCCAAAGTACTGGAGTTTCAGCTTTAGCATCATTCCTTCCAAAGAAATCCCAGGGCTGATTTCCTTCAGAATGGACTGGTTGGATCTCCTTGCAGTCCAAGGGACTCTCAAGAGTCTTCTCCAACACCACAGTTCAAAAGCATCAATTCTTCAGCACTCAGCCTTCTTCACAGTCCAACTCTCACATCCATACATGACCACAGGAAAAAGCATAGCCTTGACTAGATGAACCTTTGTGGGCAAAGTAATGTCTCTGCTTTTGAAAATGCTCTCTAGGTTGGTCATAACTTTCCTTCCAAGGAGTAAGCATCTTTTAATTTCATGGCTGCAGTCACCATCTGCGGTGATTTTGGAGCCCCCCAAAATAAAGTCTGACACTGTTTCCACTGTTTCCCCATCTATTTCCCATGAAGTGATGGGACCGGATGCCATGATCTTTGTTTTCTGAATGTTGAGCTTTAAGCCAACTTTTTCACTCTCCACTTTCACTTAAGAGGCTTTTTAGTTCCTCTTCACTTTCTACCAAAAGGGTGGTATCATCTGCATATCTGAGGTTATTGATATTTCTCCCGGCACTCTTGATTCCAGCTTGTGTTTCTTCCAGTCCAGCATTTCTCATGATGTACTCTGCATAGAAGTTAAATAAACAGGGTGACAATATACAGCCTTGACGGACTCCTTTTCCTATTTGGAATCAATCTGTTGTTCTATGTATGTACTTCCTTAACTAAACTGAAAACACAAATCTAGATGGATTTTTTTTTTCAGGCTTTAGGGATTTTCAGTCCATGGGATTTTCAGTCCATGGGATTTTCCAGGCAAGAGTACTGGAGTGGGGTGCCATCGCCTTCTCCGAAACATACAGTGCTAAGGACTAAATATTGTGCCCCAATATTCATAAGTTCAATCCATAACTCTCATTGATGGTATTTGAAGATATGGCCCTTGAGAGGTAACTATGTTTAGACATTAAAGAATCTACCTGCAAGGCAGGGTTTTATCCCTGAGTCAGGGGGAAGATCCCCTGGGAAGGGAATGGAAATCCACTTCAGTATTCTTGCCAGGAGAATCACATGGGCAGAGGAGCCTGTGGAACTACAGTCCACAGGGGTTGCAAAGAATCGGACATGACTGAGAGACTAACACACACACACACAGGAGGGCAGGGGTTCTCATGAAGGGATAGGATTCATAACCTCATAAGAAGAGACACCTGAAAGATGGCAGCATTCTCATGATGGAAATAGGATTGATGGCCTTTTAAGAAGTGACACCTGAAAGCCTGCTCTCCTCTCTCTATGATCTGAAGACACAGTGAGAAGGTGGCATTCTGAAAGCCAGGAAGAGAACCTCCTCAGAGTCCGACCACTCTGGCACCCTGATGCTGAACTTCCAAGCTCCAGGTCTGTGAGAAAATAATTTCCTTTTGTTTAAGCCACTCAATCTATGATATTTTGTTAATGGCAGCCTGAGCTGACTATTGCATACAATATCATTACGTTTTCTTCTTTAAAAATTGTCTCTTCATATTTCAATAATAAAGTTGGCAGTCAAGAAACAGGCAAAACTTTGAGCAGCAGTAGGTTATGAAGCTCTACTTTTTTATTGTATAATTGAAACTGTTCACATCTACCTTTACTTCTCTAATTTATTTTTCACCACTTTCATAGATTTTTCTGCTATAAATCTTTACTTCAGTATAAAACATAGTAGAGAAAATAGTTATCCCCAAATCTTGCCAATATGGATTCAGCCATTAATGTTTTTGGCATCAATGCTATATTTTGAATGGAGGTGAGTTTTTCACAATTACAGGAAAGGTTATTTCAAGTTTCTCTCCTGTTCCTCATAAGGAAGTCAGTGGGGTTTACTGGGTGGTCCAATGTTACTTGAAATTGGAAAGAAAATCTTATTATCTTCAATGGACTATGATCTTATGCCTGAAAGATGAGGGTTGATTGACCTTTATCATATTCACTTGGTAGCACTGAAAATGTTATCAGTGGTCATAAAATTACCTAATTCTATCTTGTATATTATTTAATTAAATGACCCCCTGAGACAGAAATTCTGAAGGTTAACTATATGTTGTGTGAGAAAATATTTCTTTTTATTTGGTCTGTATTTATTGCCCTTTAAATCCAATGAGGGTCCCTTTGCTCTCATATTCCACACTGCAGTGAGTAGGAGGGAATGATCAACTGTCATTTGACTCTGAAGGTCTGACTCAGCTCTACACATAAAACTGGTCTCTTCCTAAAGTGCACACTTTTTATTTCATATTTTAAAATGCAGGTCTCTTCCTCTCCCCCAGTTGTTTCCAATATTTTCTTTACTCTCTCAGCTATTTTTGATATTTTCTTCAGGCTTCCCTAGTGATACCATAGGTTTTAGTATATATCTTCCCTAACACATTGGGAAATAATCCAAGAAAGGGGAAATCCCTGGAGCCATGAAATAGACCCTACACAGGAAGTGGACATGATATTCTGTTAATCACCTCAGCTGTGTCTGAAATGAGTCAGGGTGAACAGGTGGAGTAAGTCAGGTGTCAGGATTTCCCATTACATTCCCATATGGATGTTTCTCTAGCTTCACTGCTACATGGCCAGTGGATTCTGTCAACTGGGGGATTCTTACCTAGTATATTATAGGATACTTGCTTAAGCTGTCTTCTCAAAAGCAATTAAACAAAAAACAGAAACTGGGAGCAGAGGAAATCATATTGCTTAGATCTGAAATCCATTCTCAATAATGATCAAATATTTATGTTTTGATATATTGATAAGAATTCATATTCATAGGATGCTGGAGTAGAAAGGTAGACCATACTCATTAGATACTTAGGCCAATTTTTAAAAATGAGATTTATCCATTTATCAGCTTGTTTTTGATCCTAGGAAACAATCCAATGGATTTGTCTCAAGGCCTTACATAAAAATATTAAAGTAATAGAAAAATGATCTCTCATGGAAGATAATTCTGACAAATAAAAGAAGCAGTAGTTTTAGTCTATGCCTGAAAAAGTTAATACCAGAATGGTGGTACTCTTATTTACTATGGTTTAGTAGCTAGAATCCAATTCTCTGAAGCCAAATTCCTGATTGCTAGCCAGACCTATGTGCGATATTGCAGGAATTACTTAATCTTTATCTTTCTCAGTTTTCTAATTCTAAAATGTTAATTTTAATGTACTCTGAGGATGATAAAATATGTTACTTTAAAATGTTATTAAAGTAGTATCTGACACATGCCCAGATCTATTCCTCACTGAAGTTCCAAAAGATGTTTTTAAAGATGCAGAATATAAATCTTTGAAATATTGTACAAGTTAGCTATTGCTGTTTAACAAGCATCCCAAAACTTTAGTAGCTCAATACAATTATTTGTTGTTTCTTACATGTCTATAGATAGGCTAGAAATTCTGTTCATCTCTTCTGATATCTGCAGGACTCTGCTGGTATTCTTATATGGGTCTCTGTTCAGCTGTTTAGTAGTCTAAGGACTGCTTGATCTTGGAGAGAACATCAACATTAATAACTAAACTCTACAAAGCTAGTGGAGGTAATGGCATTCCAGTTGAGCTATTTCAAATCCTGAAAGATGATGCTGTGAAAGTGCTGCACTCAATATGCCAGCAAATTTGGAAAACTCAGCAGTGGCCATAGGACTGGAAAAGGTCAGTTTTCATTCCAATCCCAAAGACAGGCATTGCCAAAGAATGCTCAAACTACTGCACAATTGCACTCATCTCACACGCTAGTAAAGTCACGCTCAAAATTCTCCAAGCCAGGCTTCAACAATATGTGAACCATGAAGTTTCTGATGTTCAAGCTGGTTTCAGAGAAGGCAGAGGAACCAGAGATCAAATTGCCAACATCCACTGGATCATGGAAAAAGCAAGAGAGTTCCAGAAAAACATCTATTTCTGCTTTATTGACAATGCCAAAGCCTTTGACTGTGTGGATCACAATAAACTGCGGAAAATTCTGAAAGAGATGGGAATACCAGACCACCTGACCTGCCTCTTGAGAAATATGTATGCAGGTCAGGAAGCAACAGTTAGAACTGGACATGGAACAACAGACTGGTTCCAAATAGGAAAAGGAGTACATCAAGGCTGTATATTGTCACCCTGCTTATTTAACTTCTATGCAGAGTACATCATGAGAAATGCTGGACTGGAAGAAACACAAGCTGGAATCAAGAGTGCCGGGAGAAATATCAATAACCTCAGATATGCAGATGACATCACCCTTATGGCTGAAAGTGAAGAGGAACTCAAAAGCCTCTTGATGAAAGTGAAAGTGGAGAGTGAAAAAGTTGGCTTAAAGCTCAACATTCAGAAAATGAAGATCATGGAATCTGGTCCCATCACTTCATGGGAAATAGATGGGGAAACAGTGGAAACAGTGTCAGACTTTATTTTTCTGGGCTCCAAAATCACTGCAGATGGTGACTGCAGCCATGAAATTAAAAGACGCTTACTCCTTGGAAGGAAAGTTATGACCAACCTAGAGAGCATACTCAAAAGCAGAGACATTACTTTGCCAACAAAGGTCTGTCTAGTCAAGGCTATGGTTTTTCCTGTGGTCATGTATGGATGTGAGAGTTGGACTGTGAAGAAGGCTGAGTGCTGAAGAATTGATGCTTTTGAACTTTGGTGTTGGAGAAGACTCTTGAGAGTCCCTTGCACTGCAAGGAGATCCAACCAGTCCATTTTGAAGGAGATCAGTCCTGGAATTTCTTGGGAAGGAATGATGCTAAAGCTGAAACTCCAGTACTTTGGCCACCTCATGCAAAGAGTTGACTCATTGGAAAAGACTCTGATGCTGGGAGGGATTGGGGGCAGGAGAAGAAGGGGACGACAGAGGATGAGATGGCTGGGTGGCATCACTGACTCGATGGACGTGAGTCTGGGTGAACTCCGGGAGTTAGTGATGGACAGGGAGGCCTGGCGTGCTGTGATTCATGGGGTCGCAAAGAGTCGGACAGGACTGAGAGACTGAACTGAACTGAACCCTACTGGGTCTCTCATCCTCCTCTACATCTCCTGATATGGCAGTCTTCCAAGGGATTAAGTAGAGATGCAAGAGTAGTTTTTGGTACCTTTGCTTATATGAAGCCTGCTGACATCCTTTTGACTAAAGCAAATCATCCATTTATGCTCAGATTCAAGGAATGGGCAAATAGACCTCAACTCTTTGCAGAGAAAAGACACAGGGTGTGGATATGGGAATGGTTCAAATATTCAGACCAGCAGTGCTATCAGTTTTCCACAGCTACATATGTCTGATTCCTGGGGTTATGTTAAGAAGTACAATTCATTGCAATGATTTAATACTGTATTTTAATATCTCTCAAATTTAGTTGTACTTCCCAGCCATGAGCATTCATTTATCAACTCCCTTAAGTTTGGAACTTTAAGAAAAGAAGAATGTAGAACACAAAGAAAAATATGTGAGAGACTGGTAAGAGTTGTAAAACAAAGTGTTTCACATTTTGTTCAGAAATAAAAGGGTGAAATTACCTTAGAAGAAAGTAATTCCTTTCATATCACTTTTACACACCACTATAATAATATACATACCAGAATCACTAAACCCAATAAAAACATAACAGTCAATTAATCATTTACAAAGACGGGCTCTTTGCATTATCCCATCTCATTAAATTTTTCAATATTGCTTTTAATAGTACCTTTGTGATTTAGAAAAATATGACTTCTGGTGTCTCAGATGGTCAGAGAGGCACAATACTGTATTTGGTTTACCAATTACACCGATAAGTGGATAAATGGAAACGTGGATGGATTTTTTGTGGGATTCTGAAATTGTTATTGAAGTCATTTATATTTGGGTTTACTCTGCTATAATATTTCTGATGTAAAATTCCAGGAGGTTGTGGTTTTGCTGGGTATTATTAAGATGTCTTTTATTTAGTTTTAATCTTTTCCCAGAATCTTTATGCACCATTTTCTGCTTTACTTTTATTATTTTACGTTTCATATTTTTTCAGTTATTCTGATTCCACTATCTAATTATACCTTTCCCATTGTGCTCAAGCTCGCATTGCAGCATCCCCTCTCTATGGAATGTGTCAGACTTCACCATATTGACTGTGAAGCATTATGACTTGCACAAAAACCAGGAGGAAATCCCTTGGATTCCTTTAAGCTGCACCTACAAACATATTGAGCAGAGTTATTTAGCAGCAGGTTTCAGCCTTTAACTCTCATTCAGAAGCAATAATACCACATTTAAAAGATAAAGGATGTAATTTCCAAAGACTTGCATGACTCCCAGTTCTATTGGCTTAGGATCCTCCTGAAGCTCTTCTTGTGACTTTGAAATCAACTTTCCATAGAACTGAAGTAAGAATATAGACAAATATGTATGTGCATGTACATACGTATTCACATGTATGACTTTGAGATAAGAGAGGAAATGTTAAGATAAAATTGAAGTCTATTAAAATGCTCTTTTTGAATTAACCCAAACTCCTTGGTTGAATTTAGAGCAATCTGGAAAAAGTCAGGGTTCAGTAACTAAATTAGATTTTTGCCCCTTTGGCTTCTTAGTACTTAAACTTAAGAAAGAAGAGTCTAGTTTCAAAACTAATGTTCCAAATGAAATCTTTTCTGTTCTCAATAAGTGCGCATTTTTATGAAACCACTGTTTTTAGTGTAATGTGCTCGGCTTTTGTACTCTATAACTTATTATTTTGCCCATTGAAAAATACAGAAGATATTCTCATTTCTAAGCTCAGCGAGAATGTGTTTGAGATTATATTCAAACCCGGCACACACTTAGCACGAACAGTTTCCTTTTTTCAACTGAATTCTCCTGGGAGAACTGGAAATGGCAATGGCTACAGCAGCAGTTGGAGCTAATGTACTGGTGGTTGTGGGAACTGTTTTAACAGTAAGCCTCTCAGCTAGAACATTCAACTCAAAGACAATTCCTGAAGAAAAATGGGCCTTGTAGGCAAGACAACTAAGGCAGGAGCTGGATTTTATCTATTGTAAAACAAAGAAGAAAATATGCTAGTTAAATAGTGGTATGTCTTTCCTTCAGAAAAGTTGACATGATGGTGTTAATGCATGTGTGTATGTTTATACTTACAAAGAACACAAAAGAGCACTTACAAACATATGTCGAGAGTGAACATAAATATATCTGTGTAACTTTCTCTCTGAATCTTCTTGAGACTCTCCTCAACTGAAAAAAAAAGAGGGGAGGGGGGGAGGAATTTGAAGTGCTTATCCCATAGAGTGATTGTGTGGATTGAATGATTTAACACCTAAATTTGAGAGACTAACTCTCGAGTTTAACAATGTCTACCGGTGTCTGGTATAAAGTAAATGCTTGGTAAATATTTGCTATTATAATTTTTATTCTTAACATCACTATAAATATGTACTAGATAAGGAAATGGCAACCCACTCCAGTATTCTTGCCTGGGAAATCCCATGGACAGAGGAGCCTGGTGGGTTACAGTCCAGGGTCTCAAGAGTCAGACAGGACTTAATGACTAAACCAACATCACCACACCACCACACACACACACACACACATATATATGTCTGAATCATAAAATAAGATTTGATTCATAATTTTGTGAATAATCCAATTGTCCAATTCCTTAAGTAGTAATATCAATTGAATATTTTTCAAAACAAAATTTTGTCTAACGAAACATACCATAAAATATTTTTGTGTCTTGAAAAATGTGTAAATAAAGGAAAAATATATCCCATTCAGCCATAACAATAATACCTAATTCATCGGATTATGAGTGTTTGTTTTGCTTTTTAATCAATCTTTGTACTTCAAAGAAACAGAAAGCAATGTATTTTGACTCTTTTTAAGTATGTTTCCATACATGATATTGTTAGGCACCCTCATTCTCCTAAGTCCATTAATAAAATTAATTATAAAATTGGCTATTTCATGACTGATGAAGTTACTCTATTTGAAAGTAGTGTTTCAACTCTAATTCAATAAAGGATACAAAAGTTGTGTAAGACAGTGAAAGAGAAAAAAGCTCAGTAATTGTTAGGAATGACGAGAGGATAACTGACTGGTCCACTATCGCAGTGACAAAAACCACTGTTACTGAATCAAACTTGGGTTTGTTTGCCCAAAGCACAGTAAAGTCAATCTCTTACAGGAAGGCAGACCCCTTCCAGGGCCCGAAACTGGGCTCTTGTCTGACACTGGGAAATGAATTGTCCGAGGAGACACATGTGCTGACAAAGCAAGAGATTTTTGGGGGGAAGGGCACCCTGGTGGAGAGCAGTAGGGTAAGGGAACCCAGGAGAACTGCTCTGCTGCGTGGCTCGCAGTCTCAGGTTTTATGGTGATAGGATTAGTTTCCGGGTGGTCTTTGGCCAATTGTTGTAATTCAGAGTCTTTCCTGGTGGCGCATGCATCGCTCAGCCAAGATGGATGCTGGCGAGAGGGATTCTGGGAAGTGGACGGACACACAGTGTCTCCTTTAGACCTTTCCTGAACTCTTCCAGTTGATGGTGGCTTATTAGTTCCATATTCCTTATCAGGATCTCCTGTCATAAAACAACTCATGCAAATGGTTACTATGGTGCCTGGCCAGGGTGGGCAGTTTCAATCAGTGTGCTTCCCCTAAGAAATCCACTGACACCAGGTTGTGATAAAGGAAAGTACAGCTTTTATTTGCAGGGAGAACTGGCTGTTAATACACAAAAGACCCTATCCAGACATGAATCTTGATGCTTAGATAGGATCATAGGAACAGAGAGGGAAAAAAAAACTTTTGCAAAAGAAAAGTGCTTGAGGAAAGACAGAAAAGCAAAACAAACAAACAAAAAAAACCCAAAGGTATCTTCAAGGAACACTTGCAGTTTTGATATTATAACTGGAGAAGAAATACTGAGAAGAGAATTAGAAGATTTGGACTACCAGATCATGGAGGTCTTAATAGTCAAGCGACAAGGGAGCAACTAGTTTAGTTTGGGGAAGGAAATGAGATAGTCGAAATTAGACTTTAGAAAGGATCCTCTTAAAGAAGTAGACAAAAGAGAGGCAGGAAATGACAGTGAGGCAATTGGTGAAATATCATTAAATTTGAGGGAAGTAGCAGTGATAACCCAGCTTAGAATAAATAGATCCTGACCAGATCCCTGAAACAGAGTGTCAGTATAAGAAGACTTTCCAAGGTAGAAATGACTAGACAGGATGTATAAGTAAATTTATGAGTGTATGTTTGTGTATTGGCTATAAGGAAGAGACAACTCCCTATTTGAAAACCTGGGACAGCTGGAAGCTGGTAAGGGCAATACTAGTTAAAGGAACAGGAAGCATGAAGGGACTTGGAGAAATGAGGTCATTTTTAGGTATATGGACCTTACTTACAGTAAGTTTCAAGTATCAATGAGCAATTGCCAGAAGATAAGTGGAAACATGGAGCTTAGAAAAGTCTGAATTAGAAGAAAAGCAGTATTAAGAAGCTATAGTCCTGGATGAAATTACCTAGTGGAAGAAAAGAGAAGTAGAAAATAGGGGTCTAGAGTTAAACAGTATTGGACTTGTTATGTGACTTGAAAGAAGATGAAGAGAAGAGGCACAGTAACCACAAAGAAGATAAAAGGAAAAGTCTTTTCAACACTGAGTCAGCAAAGCCAACCTGGCAGAGATTATTCCATGAAAGGATGGAGAAGGGCTCCACAGGTTTTGTGAGGTCACAAATCCCATTTTCCTTCCTCTAGAGTTGAAATTCTCTGCCAGGAATGATTTTGCCCCTCCCCTTCCAGAGCATTGGATAAATTTTGGAAACATTTTGGATTTGGAAATTTGGAAATTTGGAAACATTTTGGACGGGTGCTATTGGCACCTAGTAAGTAGAGGCAAGGGAGACTGGTGAGTACCACAAAGCACAGACTACAGCCACAACAACAAAATGCTCTGCTCCCAGACATTAAAAGTGCCAATATTGAGATGCCTTGCTCTAGATCCTATTGAGCACACTTGACCATAAACTGAGTTTTCTAAACCTTTCCAAATTAGAAAGGGAGCATCTTCAGAATGCCAAAAAATTTATGGTACTTCATAATTTGAAAAGTGGACCCAAGACACATTTTCTTCTTTCTAGACTAACTAGTAGCAACAGATCCTATATGTTTCCAACACTAAATGTCATGTCTGCTTAACTATCATGAATTGGGTTATATCTACCTTGTCTAATGCAATATGAATTTTCCAATGCACAGCTAGAAACCTGGACTGCTGTAGGTTTGTATGTCACAGGTTAACATTCATTTTAAATGCATTAAAAAGTTACTTCTAAGTACATCTTTAAACCTGTTTACTAAGGTCTGTGAATGAAATATCTAGTACTTAGGAAAATGCAAGTGTGTGTGTGTGTGTGTGTGTGTGTGTGTGTGTGTGTGAATTTTTCCTCTCTAAAGCAGTTATATTTTTAGAATAATTTTTTAAAATGTGGAAAAAAAAAATCCATTGTGGGAGAACCTGACATTCTGATAAGGGTGATTTTTTTTTTCTCCAAAACACATATCTTAAAAATAATTTCTGACATGTGTGGTTTTTCTCTCAACAGTGACCAATTTTTTAAAGGACACAATATCACTCATTTCATCTTCACATGAAGCGAACTTCTTAAATTTACTACCTACACAGTCAAATATCTTTCAGAGAACGTTGATTTATTTATGTAAAAAGCAAGATAATACATCGTGGCACTGGGGAATTATTTCCCTTTTGCCCTGGGCCTTTGAATCATAGGCTACATCATGCTGCTCAGCTGTTGACTCTGGACACAGTCCAGAATAGCACAGTACTGTGGAAGATGCCAGAAAGATACACCGCCCCATAGCAAATGAAGTAAGAGTTATCTTCTCTGCAAACTCAAGAGGATAACAGAGTGATTTGTATTGCAGTTGATACGCAGAACATTCATCTTTAATTTTCAGTGCCGGTCAGGGGCGTTTCTAGTTCACAAGATGGCATATTGCTCTCCTAGGAAGTGAAAGGAAGAAAGACTCTTAGGGAACACTTGGGCCCATCTTTGCTGACTGAATTCTCACACTCTCTAAGCACACACTCGTGATTTCTTCAATTAGTGTGGCTTAGTCAGGCTTGCTGAGAGGGTCAAGGATTATAGCAAAGGAAAACAAAAACCAATTGCTTCTATCAAGGCACGTGGCTCTCCTGTAATAAATGACTGTTCTGATTGCCCTTTAAGTAGCATGCCAATCGTGGAGACTACACAGGTAATAAAGTCGATGTATCGATGTGTTCTTCCCATTCTGGGGTGAGAGCTCTGTTACACCGCCATTTCCAGAACTTGTTCACGGTTTCCACAGCCAGGATAGTTGTTGTTTGCTTTATGAGTGTCCCAGGGCTAGGGAAGTTGCCAGGTACTGCAGCTGTGCCGAAGTATGGAGTCTCATTTTACAGGAGAGACTTTCCATGGAATTTTGTGGAAATTTCATAATGGAGAAATATTTGGCACTCCAGGAAGAAAGAATTTTGTTTTTAATTTTCTGAGCAGAGCACCCGCTTGACATCACAGTGTACAGAGAATAGTGCCACTGAGTTCAAGGGTTCTAAGGCTCAATCCTATGAAAGGTCAGTGTAGGCATTTTACTAAGACCTATCCTTCCCAGCTGGGGCTTTCCAGGTAGCACAGTGGTAAAGAATCTGCCTGCCAGTGCAGGAGACACCAGAGTCAGAAGTTCAATCCCTGGGTGGGGAAGATCCGCTGGAGGAGGAAATAACAACCCACTCCAGTATTCTTGCCTGGGAAATCCCATGGACAGAGGAGCCAGGCAGGCTACAGTCCATAGGGTTGCAAAAAGTTGGACAGGCTGAGAGAGTAAGCACATGCATCCTTCCCAGTTGAAGTGATCTGAACAGAAATAGTGAATAAAATATTGAGTTCACTCTTCCTTAAGTCAAGTGAAAAGTGAAAAACCCAGTTACTGGATTACCAAATAAATCCAAGGAACAAATCAACCATGGGTGAGCCATACTGGTTTCATATCCAAAGGATGAATTCTAGCATTTATTTTGGACTTGGAAAATAAATAATTTAACATAAAGTCAAACAAAAAATGAGAGAATTTTTGGAGGTATTTTTCAAGAATTAGTTATATAAATACTCAGCTCAGAATACAATATTGTTCTGGGAAACTGCTACTTTGGTAATGATTATCAAGTCTTATGAAGATTTTAAATGCTTACAGTTTTGTGATGTAAGAAAAGTTAACAGTTTTGAAGAGATCTCTCCTGAATTTTTGGAACCTGGTTTACTTTGTGGGACGCACCACCCCTTTTGATCTTTATTAGCTATGACATTAAACAAAAAATATGCTTCTGTATCGGAAATATCTTCACATTTTCCCTAGATTTCATGCTCACAACATATAAAGCAATAAGTTTATCCAGGCATTTGGCATATAGCATATATTCAATAAATGGTAGTATTTATTATTTTTCCTTGTAAAACATTGAGAACAACAGTGTAAACAAGCTAGTACTAAATAAAATTTTTACTATGTTCATTACTAAATTAAATCCTACTATGACTCCCATACTGGAGAAGGCAATGGCACCCCACTCCAGTACTCTTGCCTGGAAAATCCCATGGATGGGGGAGCCTGGTAGGCTGCAGTCCATGGGGTCACTAGGAGTTGGACTTGACTGAGCAACTTCACTTTCACTTTTCATGCATTGGAGAAGGAAATGGCAACCCACTCCAGTGTTCTTGCCTGGAGAATCCCAGGGACAGGGGAGCCTGGTGGGCTGCAGTCCATGGGGTCACTAGGAGTTGGACTCGACTGAGCAACTTCACTTTCACTTTTCATGCATTGGAGAAGGAAATGGCAACCCACTCCAGTGTTCTTGCCTGGAGAATCCCAGGGACAGGGGAGCCTGGTGGGCTGCCGTCTATGGGGTCACAGAGTCGGACACAACTGACGCGACTTAGCAGCAGCAGCAGCAGCAGCAGCATGACTCCCATACACATATACCTTTTCATTCCCCACTCTGAAGTAAATTTTAAAAATGACTTACTTTTGAAGGATAAAATTTTGCATTCAGCTGAAAACACACATAAGCATAATCTTATTCTCATTGTAAGACATCTGTCAGTGACAGATACCTGTTGTGACACTGCAGTTTATAACAAGTATATAGATTCAGACTTCCCAGGTGGTGCTAGTGGTAAAGAATTCTCCTGCCAATGCAGGAGATGCAAGAGACTTGGGTTCGATCCCTAGGTTGGAAAGATCCCATGAAGAAGGAAATGGCAACTCATGAACAGAGAAGCCTAGTGGGCTAGAGTCCATAGGGTCACAAAGAGTTGGACACACCTGAGTGCCTGCGTGTGTGTGTGCGTGTGCACACACACATACACACACACACACACACACACACATTTGGTTTTGTCCATGTTTCTGCAAGACCACCTAAAACTCTGGGAATATACTCCATGATAAGAACTACAAAGGAGTGCTTATCAAGTTGCTTTTGTATCTAAGGATGGGATTGGTTGGTAGGAAAACCACCCATGTGATTAGTAGATTGGACATTTCAGTCCCAGGAGTTCAGAGGAGTGGAGGTTAAATCAGTGATCAATGATTTAATCAATCATGCCTATGTAAGGAAGTCGCCATGAAAACCTAAAAAGGATGGGATTCTGAAAGCTTCCTGGTTGGAGAATCAGAATGTTTCCATGGCTATCAGACAGGCCCCAAAATCCATGAGGACAGAAGCTCCTATGTTCAAGACTTTTCCCTGTATATCTCTTCATCTGGCTGTTGATGTGCATCTTTTAATATGCTTTGTAATACATTGATAATCTAGTGAATAAATGGGTTTCTTGAGTTCTGTGAGCCACTCTTGCAAACTAATAAACACAAAGAGGAAGTCATAGAAACCTCTGATTTACAGCCAGTCAGTCAAAAACACAAGTAAAACACCAAGGCTTTCAATTGGCATATGAAGTGGAGTACAATCTTGTGGGACCAAGCCTTTAAACTGTGTAATCTGATGCTGTCTCAGGGTAGATAGTGTTAGAACTGAATTGAATTGTAAGACACCCAGTTGATGTAGGAGAATTGCTTGGTGGTATAGGAAAACCACACACACACACACACACACACACACACACACACACACACACACATATATATATATATATATATAAAAGAGATTAATATCAGAATATCGGACTTGTGTGTGTGTGTGCCCAGTCGTTAAGTCATGTCTGACTCATGTGACTACCTGGACTGTAGCCTTCCATGCTCCATGGAATACTGGAGTGGGTTGCCATTTCCTCCTCCAGGGGATCTTCACGAGCTTTATAAAGAACAATTTAAATGGGGATGGGGAAGTTATCAAGTAAGACTTCAGGGAGGAGGTGGTGCCTGTGATGAGTGTTAAAGATAAGCAGGAGTTTTAAAGGGCTGCTGCTGCTGCTGCTAAGTCGCTTCAGTCGTGTCCAACTCTGTGTGACCCCATAGACGGCAGCCCACCAGGCTCCCCTGTCCCTGGGATTCTCCAAGCAAGAACACTGGAGTGGGTTGCCATTTCCTTCTCCAATGCAGGAAAGTGAAAAGTGAAAGTGAAAAGTGAAAGTGAAGTCACTCAGTCGTGTCCGACTCTTCACAACCCCATGGACTGCAGCCTACCAGGCTCCCCCATCCATGGGATTTTCCAGGCAAGAGTACTGGAGTGGGGTGCCATCACCTTCTCCGTTTAAAGGGCAGATTAGGCATTCTAAGCAGAGAAGTAAAGTGGGAAAAGAAACAGCTTATGAGGACTGGGTAGGGATGATTTGTTTCCAGAAGGGAGAGTTGTGGAGACAGAAGCCAAATCATAAGAAGCTTTGTATACATTGTTAAGGAGCTTAAATTTTAGGGAATTTTATTTTTCAGGCTATAGAAGACATCAAAAACTTTTAAACAAGGGATTGATTTGTTTTTAATAGCAGGGATAAGCTTGCAGTTCAGCCCAGAAAACTTGTGTAAGCCATAGTATGCCTGAAGCCTAGGACTGGTGATGGCACATCAATCAAGGTTAGCCAACAGACATCATGATTTCAACAAATCTCATCATCCCCCAAAGGCCTTAATAAGTTCCTGTCATCAGAGCCATCCCAGCAGCTGTGTTGTGTAAACATTGTGTCTATGGCAAAATGTTTTGGAGTTAAACAGCAATCCCTCCTACTCTCCAGTAGGATGGAGGTATTTAAATGACCCTTCTCCAGTAGGATGGAGGTATTTAAATGACCCTTCTCCAGTAGGATGGAGGTATTTAAACGGCCCTTCTCCTCTTCCCCAGCTTATTTTTGATAGTAGAAGTGAGAGTAGTTCCAGCAGCTTAAGACAGGGCTACAGTCAATCAGGAGCTAGTATACTTGGATGGTTCCAAAAAAGGGTATTGGAAATGAGTCTTGAGAAGGAGGCTTTTCATCAGTGGCTCCCTTGTGCTTTCAAAAAAAAAAAAATGTTGTGTGTCAACTCTCTTATGTACCAATACTGCTTGAAGCACCTTCAATGGGTTTTTTTTTTTAAGATTACATATGCCTGCGTATGTACACGCATATTTCTATTTCTATTTTTCCTAGTAATACTGGGGAATTGACAAGAAGTAAAGGTACATTATTTTCCTTTTTTTCCCATTTTCTGTTTTCTTTTAACTGGTTCCCTTAACATTATAGTATTATATTCCAAAATCTAATATGTGTATGTGAGAGAGTGAGTCAGAGAGACAGAAACAGAGACAGACAGAGATAGAGAGACAGAGAAGTTTCAGTTTTCTGGTGGATGGTAGGGTCCATGTAAAGAAATGGGCCTGAGCAGAGGGAGTTGCTAACAAAGATACCTGAAGACTGGGTGGTGTGGATGTGTAGAGATGATGGAGGAGTAGTGGATATGTTGGTGTGGTCCAATTCACATTCCTTTTCAAGCCCTTTGTCATGACATTTCCCCCCCAAATTAAGAACTGTATGTTTTGTTTTTAAAAAATTTCCAGTTCTAGCATAGAGTTTATTGTATAGTTGCACTCAGTAAATAAAAAATGAATGAATAGGCTTACTTTGCACTATGATTTGAATGTTTGTTTGCCCCAAAATTAATATGCTGAAATCCTAATCTCAAAAGATGATGGTATACTGATATGACACCTTTAATTAATGCTTAGATCTTGGGGATGGAGCCTTCATGAATGGGATTAGAGTCCTTATAAAAAAGACCTCAGAGATCCCCCATCCCTTTCCTCATATGAGAGTGCCAGCAATAAAACAGGAAGAGGGCTCTTACCAGAACACAGCCATGCATGCACTAAGTCACTTCAGTCATGTCCAACTCTTTGTGACCCCATGTACTATAGCCTACCAGGCTCCTCTGTCCATGTGATTCTCCAGGCAGGAATACTGAGTGGGTTTTCAAGCCCTCCTCCAGGGGAACTTCCTGACCCAGGGACTGAAGCTGTGTCTCTTATATCTCCTGCATTGACAGGTGGGTTCTTTACCACCAGGGCCACCTGGGAAGCCTGAACAAAACCATGCTGGTAGCTCAGTCATGAACTTCCCCAACCTTCAGAATGTGAGAAATAAATTTCTGTGTTTATGGCTACCCAGCTGGTGACATATTTTTATTTCAGCCCAAACAGGCTAGGACACCTTGTTTTGAAATGAGAAGCCAATGGGAAGAGGAGAGGGCCAGATGAAGGGAATTCATAATCAATAGTTGATTTAAAAGGGATGAGACAGCAAATGAGCTGGTGATTCCCCAGGGATCCCCCAGATTCCTTCCTGCCTTTCTTCACCCTACTCTGTAACCGTGGAAACTAGCTTCTGTGGACCCAGTTGCCAGGTTTGTTATTATTGTTATTGTTGTACTGGGCTTCCAGTTGAGCTCAATCAACTGGGGATGAATGGTGGATGTATAGGCAAGATATGAGGGACTAGAAGAGAAATGTTGGTTATTTCTTTTCCCACTGGATATCTGGGCAGGTCATTTTCAATGGTTCCATCTCTCCTTGGACCCCCAGTAACGCTGTCCCTTCTTTTCATTCCTTCATGCCAAGGAATAGCAATATCTTCCCAATGTTCACATGTATTACAGTGCCTCAAACATCTCTGGCTGGTTCTCTTAATCCTGGTCTTTTTATTAAACTGTTCTCACTTAGAGCACTTTGAATATACTGTATGTTTCATGATGGAGGCCCAACTGATGGAACAGAAAAGTCTAAACCATGAAGAAAAAAAAGAAGCCAACATGTGACAGATCTTCAGAAAAAGAACTTCAAACTCAGGTGGAAAATACTTCAATATGCCTACAGTTTAAAAAAGAAAGAAAGAAAGAAAAATCAACATAATTGAACAGGATGAACTGCTCTCCTAAGGAATAGGAGAAAGTCTGTCCCTTTACATGAGTAGAAATATTTTCCCAGCTGTCTGGCATTATGCTTCTATTTTTAATTTCATGAGCCTAAAGACAAGCAAAAGGAGTACACGGTCAGGGAAGCGGGGTGAACAGGCAGTTGGAGTCAGTATTGCAACAACTCTGCACTGCAGCCACCCCCAGCTCTCATTCTGAAAGCTTTGTATGAAGTACAGGACCAGAGGAAATACAATCAATGCAAACAAATCCCAGAAGAAAATGAGTGCTTCCTGATGATTAGCAAACTTGAAAAAAAAATGAACAGAGAAACTTTAATAGCTGAAAATTGGCTTAATGCAAAATATTAACAGACCGCAAAATACATATTCTGATAGAATTAAGGCACTCTTCACAAACTTTCTGCTCTTGGCTGCCAGTCAGTGCTCAGTTCTCCCTGAGTGAGATATTTGGTGAAATCATTAACATTAGAAGCAACTTTAAGAGTTCTCTTACCACAGAGACACGGCTACTGAGCTCAAAACTTGGAGATCAGGAAGATTTTCCCTTTGCTTTGGACATAAAGAGTAGTGAAATTTGGTGAATGAATTATATCCCTAATTCAGTATTTAGAGAGATTGCTATTATTAATATCTGTAAAAAACAAACTGAAGAGCTATCTCACCCCATTATTCAAAACACACACACACACCCACACACACCTGCAACCTCACTTCTCACATATGAAAAGTGAGGTCATATTTAATGTAAATTTTGGTTGTGGTAATTTGAAATACTGTGATGTAAAATATTAATGGGTTTTCAAACTTGATGCAAAATTTGAAATCATGAAATTTTCATTTTATGTTTATTCCTATGGGAAAAATAATTTTGAACTATGTGAGTTTCAAATTATGTAAAGCTTCAAGAAAATATTCCTCCCATAAAATATGGCTGCATCTGTCTTCCTTGGAAGGACTAACTTATATTATCTTTTATTAGAGATAGTGATAGGCAAGTTGTATAAATTTTAAAATATTTATCAGCAGGTTCCAAAGTACAAAGAACCACAAGAATTGCAGAAACTGTCTGCTTTCAGTGTCATAGATTTCCAGGGTTCAAATTCACTCAGGAAGCTAAACTGAACTAAGTCATGTTGAATGGTTGAAATAAATTAGATAGATATATTTCAGCACGCACAAGCTAAAGATTTTCTGGATTTGTAAAGATTTTTTTTCCTGGATGAATGCTAACATTTGTCTCAGTTTTTTGGAGTATAAAGCTACTAACATAAGACTTAAAATTGTAAACAGTTGGGTGGGACTTCCAGCTTTCTCAATTCAAGGATAACTGTTGTTTTCAGATCACAACATGAACCATGGCTCTAGCCAGATATTTTCAAACTATGTGCTACTAAGTCAAGGTCATTCTTTGAAGGTTTGAGTAGCAGGTCAATAACCAATTTGAGCAAATTCTGAATGTACAAATCAGTTTATTCCAAAATCATATTTGCCAATTTTTGTCTTTAGCAATTAATTCTCATTTTCCTGAAGAAGTATTGCTTTTATTTTATGAAACCATCCCAGTGGTGCAGAAAGGATTATTTAACCCATAACAGGCCCAGTATTAATTGAACTATGACTCATTTCTAAGGTTTCATGCTGGCCCACAAATAGTAATAAAAGTCCATTAAGGAAACTACCTCACTATTCTCACTTGTACTACATGTAACAAGATGTTAAATTGGAAGTTTCTGCTGAGGAACCAAGACCCCATAAGACTCTATATTACAAAGGAGATGTGGGCCATAGGCAGAATTTAAAAGTACAAAACCTTGAGCTGCCTCAGAAAGTCTCTCATGTCTACTGAGGGATAAAAAGGAGGTTAGTAGATATTAGAGAGAGTACATGTAGAGTATTACTTTAGAGAATAGCTAATGTGATGTGAGCTCCATTCCATTTCTTTGCTCTTTGTGCTTTGGTGGGGAAGTTTCTGATTCTGTATGCCCAGTGAGAAGGCCTTTGAGAAGAAAGGACTATGTTTCTTCAGTTAAGGCTTTGGAAGATGAGTTCTGGATTTATGACCAGGAAAATAAAGCATCTTGTGGTATAGAGAAGAGTCCATGAAGGAACTGTACCCCATCCAAGCAAGCAACAGATGGGATTTCCCAAAGGGAATGTTGACTTAGTTCAGTTGCTCAGTTGTATCGCAACTGACTCTTTGCGACCCCATTGACTCCAGCACCCCAGGCTTCCCAGTCCATCACCAACTCCCAAAGCCTACTCAAACTCATGTCCATCACGTTGGTGATGCCATCCAACAATCTCATCCTCTGTCATCCCCTTCTTCTCCTGTCTTCAATCTTTCCCAGCATCAGGGTTTTTTCCAATGGTCAGTTCTTCCCATCAGGTGGCCAAGGTATTGGAGTTTCAGCTTCAGCATCAGTCCTTCCAATGAATATTCAGGATTGATTTCCTTTAGGATTAACTGGTGGGATCTCCTTGCAGTCCAAGGGACTATCAAGAATCTTCTCCAACACCACAGATCAAAAGCATCATTCTTCGACACTCAGCTTTCTTTAAAAAAATAAAAAGCTGACAGTCCCATCCAACTGCTTACAATTTTAAGTCTTATGTTAGTAGCCTTATACTCCAAAACACTGAGCCAAATGTTAGCATTCATAGTCCAACTCTCACATCCATACATGACTACTGGAAAAATCATAGCTTTAACTAGATGGATCTTTGTTAGTAAAGTAATGTCTTTGCTTTTTAATATGCTGTCTAGTTTGGTCATAGCTTTTCTTCCAAGGAGCAAGCATCTTTTAATTTCATGACTGCAGTCACCATCTGCAGTGATTTTGGAGCCCCCCAAAACTAGGGGTGTACATTTTCCTCTCGAGGGGAAATCTCTCCCTCTCTCTTTTTACAGATTTTTCCTCAAAAACACCTTTGTATGGTGATATTTGCCTATGAATCAAAAGGATACATTTTAAATTGGATTTGAATCTTTGAAACCAGGATTTTTCCAAATATTTCTATTATTGTTGTTGTTACTATATCATTACTATTATTTTACCACTGGAGTGCGTTGCCCTTCCCTTCTTCAGGAATGAACCAATATTGATACATTAATATGGACTATAGTCCATCCTTTTTTTCAAATTCCTTAGTTTTGGCCTGTTTTTTGGTTCTTTTTATTTTTTAATCCAGGATACCATGTTACATTTATTCATCATGTTTCTTGGCTCACCTTGACTGTGTCAGTTTCTTAGACTTGTCTTATTTTATTTATTTATTTATTTATTTTTGTCTTATTTTAAATGGGGCATAGGTTAAGTCTTTGGTAGAATGACTCTCAATTCATATTTGTCCTGTGTTTTTCTCATGAAGGTGAGTTTGGGAACCAAAGTTACTTTTTAAAGCAAATATATATTGATGATGGCAGGAGTAGATAAATTATATTGACTTGAAGCTGGGAAGCCTGAATGTCTCTTCCACCATTGCTTGTACCACCTTAGGAAAATTATTTAGTTTCTGACAGTCTCCTAAACAGAATTGTACCAGGTATGATTTTTAATCTGGAATCTCAGCTATTAAAAATCATACAAACTGTTTTTATTTTATAAGACAAAAATTAATTTCTACTTTAGGCCCCTAAATAGCCAAAGTTTTGTGAGTTATTTGTCCATGAAGATGTTTGCTGGGGAACACTCAGTCCCCTCATTTTTCATGGCCGTCAGTCTACCAGTGTTCCCTCATTCCTGCCCACTAAGACTCTTCACCCTGCATTTTCTTCTGTCACTTGAGTGTCACACTCAGAGTGTGGGCAGACATGTGCTGCTTCTGTTTGTTATTCAGGATTTCATCTCTTCCAGGCTCTCCTAGCCATTCTGTCTCTAAGAGCTTTGCTGCTTTCCTAAGGCTATGATGGCAGAACATTTTCAGGTTCTTTCTGCTCTGGGATATTCCCAATCTCTCTGTGGTCTTGAGGATTCTGCCTGCAACACAGTACACAGGACACTTTTCTCTAGGATTCACAAGTCTCACCCATCTTTCATCACTCCCCAGTCCATTACTCTCTCCTCCAAAACTAGGGGTGTACATTTTCCTCTCGAGGGGAAATCTCTCCCTCTCTCTTTTTACAGATTTTTCCTCAAAAACACCTTTGTATGGTGATATTTGCCTATGAATCAAAAGGATACATTTTAAATTGGATTTGAATCTTTGAAACCAGGATTTTTCCAAATATTTCTATTATTGTTGTTGTTACTATATCATTACTATTATTTTACCACTGTATTGTTGTTATTGTCTACCTGTAATACCACTTTTCTAAGGCAAAATTTCCAGATTGAATGTATAGATAGAAATAAAGGTGGGGTTAAGGATAACTAAGAGAAAAAAGAAAATAGGGGAAAAATCTAATATATTTATTTTAGTATCTAATTTACATATATGCTATAAATATAAAATAATTTCTGTAAGTCACTTTGTATATCATTTCATTTCCAAGGAAATTATAATTATATACTGCATAACTTGCAAAAACCTTTCCTTTTGCAAAAACAATAGTTTCTTCAATGACCCAAACCTTCACAACAATGATTATAACATTGCGTAGAGGGATAATAATGTCAAAGTCCCATCCAGGCGAAGAAAAAGAAAGCAAAATGAAAGGTTCTCTTCAATTACCCTCTTAGTAAGTTAGTGTCAAAACACAAAAGCTAGGCAGTTTAATGGACTTAATTTAAAGAAGTACTAGTCCTCAAATAAGACTTTTTCTCACAACTGAGTAGAAGGGGTATTTTGACCAAATGATTTTAGTATTAATATATACTAGCTGACAACTTATGCTCATACAGCTGGATCTGTGAGACATGACTACACACATTTGCAAAGCAAACACTATTAAAAAAAAAAACTCTACAAGCTGAGATGGTACAAATGTCTTTCTAAACTATGAAACTATCAAAGAGGAAGATATTTTGAAGGTATGAGAAACAGTGATACAGTTTGAAGGCTAGGAGAGTGCAGATATTATGCCAGAATACAGTAAATGTGAAATACTGGCACTCGGTTGACAGAGCCCTGTCAATCTCTCATGTCTGTCTCCATTGTCTCCATGTAGTAAATCTGCATAGTGTTTAACCCCAAGCAAGCAGGAACCTCAGTCTGGACTAAAATTATCCTACCAGAGGACAAATTTTTGAGCTTTTGCATAATTTCTATTCTTATCACCAAGAGGACCCTGTCTAGGAGTCCACTATGCCAGCAAATGAGACATTCTGCTTAGGTGGTTAATTTTTAGTATTCTTCCTCTCAGATTTCTCTGGTGAGCATTAATATGAAATACAAAGATTTCCACATTTGTATTCACTTCCATGTGTCCGTCCACTTGCCATTTACTCAGATCTTGTCTTCAATCTTCCAATATTTTTCCTTCTAGGATCCTGACCAACTAGACAAAACATTCATCATGCTAATGATTCTATGTGCATTTTTATCTCGAGCTACTTCCACTTCTACACAGATAATTAGGTAAATCATCAAGAGTTCTGTCTACTGAGAAAATTTCTTACTACTTTCAAAGCTGCTCCTACTTAGGGATGTAGTGCCATAACAATTCATTTTCAGCTTTTATTAACACATCAAGTGAACTCATCCTGGGACTATTTTGTCTTCTGGCAGTCAGTTAAAAAGGTTGTGCTTCGTATGGTCATAGGTATGAGCTGGGTGAAAAGCGCTGGAGCCACATGGGGCTGGTATGGGGTTTGGGCCACCTGTTCATGCACCATTATTTGTGCCTCTGGCCTCTTTTATGCCTGATCCTGGCTGTAACACTTACCTCTTATGATGGATTGCTATTGAGCCCTTCAAACCTTATCACTTTTTGGCCTGACAGAATCCAATTCACAATGTATGGCTCTGACCATATGATCACACGATGTCTCAAGATCACTCAGTCACTTCTGAGACTTAGTATAGACCAGGAGCTATTTTTGAATGGTGCATAGTTCTCTCTTATAGATAGCATGTTCATTCTCAAAACTTCTTTAAATGTTGATTTTCTTACTGGGACTTGGTGAAACATGGCAAAGTAATTTTCTCATCATAGGTACTTTCAGGACACAAGTTCTGCCAGATTACAGGGCCCCAAGCAGTAGCTTGCTCTTTAATGTGGACTTGCTGAAGAGTTCTTTCCTGTTCTGGACTTAATTCAAATGTGGCTGTCCTCCATGTCACCAAATAAGGGAGTACTTCCCGTGGGATTGGGCTGTGGCCAGAATCCAAAAAATCCTTCCAAGCATTTTGCTTCTTTCTGGTAGAAGTTATAAGATCGTCATTTGGTTTTTATTTTGGAGAGTAGGTCCAGACACACCCCAATCAACTGAAGTCATTAAGTTTTAATCTTTGTTAGGTTCTTCTCCCACCTTTTTGAGTACATGAGTTGTATGAAGGACTCCACTGTATTTGCTGCTGCTTGTTATCCAGTCTGATTAAGCTGGTACCATTGATAAAGTCCTCTATGTGTAAAGTTGGCTTGGCCCCAGAGCAAAAAACAAAAATATGTGCTACTGCCTGTCCCTGGTAAATGTGAACTGCTTTTGATCCTCCTTTCACAATCAATTGTCCCCAGCAAAAATATTCTATTCAATGCAGCAGTTTCAGCTGAGGTTGCTACTTGGCTGTGTTTGCAGTAGTCAATGTGCTTCTCTTATTTTTAACTCACTTTGTAAAGAGATAGACTTGAATTAAATGGTGGTGCAGTGGGGATTACCACTCCTGTATCTTTTAAGTCATGAAAGATGGTAATTAATGTAGAAATACTTATGTTTAATTTACATTTGATTTGCATTTGTTTGTCGTCCGCAGCACTGTTGACATTTTGGACCCACGATTCTTTGTTGTGGGGCTGCCCTGTGGGATGTTTAGCAGAATCCTTGGACCCTCCCCACTAGAAGCCGGTGACACTCCCCTTCCCCCAAGTTGTGACAATCAAAAATGTTCCCAGGCGTTGCCAAATGTTTCTGATAGAGAACCACTGATTTAAAATCATGTTCAGGTGTGGTTTTGGCTAAAATGCTTGTACATATACATTATTTTGAAAGTGTGTGCATGATATTGGAAACTGTAATTTTTTTAATTGTAAAGTAAATACTGAAGGAATAAGAAGTTAGGAGAGATCATAGGGAGTGGCCAGATGATTTTTTTTTCCAGTGAGGGAAATTAACCACAATACTTAGTTTTGGTTATTATAGGCAACATGACTTATAGTTTACTTGTTTTTTGTTTTGTCCATGAAAGAAAAAAATGAATCCTAAGAGGATCAAAATTGCTAAGAGGAAACCCTTGATAAAAGCAAAAAAAAATTGGCTTAAAAAAAAAAATTTTTTTTAATTGAATTGTTGCTGTTGTCCAGTCACTAAGTTGTGTCCGACTCTTTGCGACTAATGGACAGCAGCATGCCAGGCTCCTCTGTCCTCCACTATCTCCCAGAATTTGTTCAAATATAACCAGAAAACATATGTTCTGAGATTAAATATATATGACAGGAACAATATTAAACAGATGAAAGGATAAATAAGCCATGGCTCCTACCCTTAAGAATCTTACAGTTAAGAGCAATAATTCTCAATTTGACTATACATAAGAATCACTGCGAAAGTTTTGTAAACTACTGGTGCTCATATACACCCCCAGACCAATTAAATCAGAATCATGGTTTAGAAGAGAGTCTAGGCATCAGTATTTTTTTATTTATAATTGACACTGCATAGATTTAAGGTATACAGCACAGTGATTTGACTTATATACATCATGAATGATTATCATAAGTTTATTGAACATCTACCACCTAACTCAGATACAAAATTAAAGAAATAGAAAAATAATTTTTCCTTGTAATAAGAATTATTCAAATTTACTTTCCTGATGACTTTCGTATATAACATAGAGCAGTGTTAATTGTAATTTACATCGCTAGTATTTATTTATTTTGTAATTGGAATCTCATACCTTTTGACTGCCTTCATCCAATCTCCCTTCCCCCAGTCCTCACATCTGGTAACCACAAATCTGTTCTCTTTTTCTTTAAGTTTTTTGTCTGTTTGTTTTTGAAGTATAATTGACCTACAGCACTCTGTTAGTTCCTGTTACACAATATAGTGATTCCATATTTTTATACTTTTCAAGATGATCTCTACCATAAATCTAGTTATGCTGTGTCACCATACAAGGATATAAAACAATCACTGATTACATTCCCCACAATGTACAATTCACAACTGTGGCATTTATTTTTAAACTTGGAGCTTGTACCTCTTAATCCCTCTCACCTATTTCTTTCTTCTCTCCGTTCCCCTACACTTCCTGATTTTTCCCTGTGTATCTATAACTCTGTTTCTACTTTGTTATGTATGTTCCTTTGTTCTCAGCTTTAGACCCACTGGTGAGTGAGTGAAATAATACAGCATTTATCTTTCTCTCTCTGACTCCACTTAGCATAATACCCTCTAGGTCCACCCATGTTGTTGCAAATAGCTAGATTTCATTCTTCGTCTTATATATGGCTTCCCTGATGGCCCAGACAGTAAGGAATCTGCCTGCAATGCAGGAGAGACCCAGGTTTGATCCCTGGGTTGGGAAGATTCCCTGGAGAAGGAAATGGCAGCCCATTCCAATGTTCTTACCTGGAGAATTCATGGACAGGGGAGCCTGGAGTGCTGCAGTCCATGGGTCACACAGAGTCAGACACAACGGAACAACTAACACCACATCTATTTATGCATTCATCTACTGATGGACATTTAGCTTGCTTCCATATCTTGGCTATAGTAACTAATGTGGCAATGAAATCTTTTCTAATTAGTGTTTTTGCTTCTTAGGATAAATAACCAAGCGTGGAATTGCTGGGGAATTAGTAGTTTTATTTTTAATTTTTTGGTGAATGTCCATAGTATTTTCCACAGAGGCTGTACCAATTTTCATTAATACCAATAGTGTACAAGTGTTCCCCTTCCTCCACATTCTTGCCAATATTTGTTTTTTGTTGTCTTTAGGTTGAGCTTGGTGGTTCATATGGTAAAGAATCTGCCTGTGAGGTAGGAGATGCAGGTTCAACCCCTGGGTTGGGAAGATCTCCTGGAGAAGGGATGACAACCCACTTCAGTGTTCTTGCCTGGGAAATCCCATGGAGAGAGGAACCTAGTGGGCTACTGTCCATGGATTTGCAAAGAGTTGGACATGACTGAGTGATGAACATTTTCACTTGCATTTTGTAGGTGTCAGTATTTTTTAAAGTTTTCTAACTTGTTATAAGTTAGGCTGAAAGATAAATTTATGAAAAATAAGTAACTTGAGAGTGATAATTATTATACAGTGGAAGTACATATCCAGTGATATTAAGGCATTAAGGAATAAACACATAAATGTAAATTCATAGAATTTTCATGAAGCTGAACAGTATTGCTACTGCAAAAATGGCAGAAATTCAAATATATATTTTATATTAAGATAAACAAAAATGAGGATGAGTAACTTTAAAAGGATGTTAAAGGATAGCCTTTGTGAAATGAGAAATGAATAAATGCAAGAAATAGCTTTTCCTGCCAAGTTGCCCTGAAATTTATAGAGTCATTTATACTATACAAGAAAATTTTTTATATTTTTATTAAAATTTCTAGAAAGTTGTGAAATAACAAAGGAGAAAATGAAAGTTAAATAAAGTACTATTCGATTATATAATTACCATATACTATAAGTCATTCAAATTACTGGTCTGGGAATACAGAGATCCAACCAGTCCATTCTGAAGGAGATCAGCCCTGGGATTTCTTTGGAAGGAATGATGCTGAAGCTGAAACTTCAGTACTTTGGCCACCTCATGCGAAGAGTTGACTCATTGGAAAAGACTCTGATATTGGGAGGGACTCGGGGCGAAGGAAAAGGGGAGGAGAAGGGGACGACAGAGGATGAGATGGCTGGATGGCATCACTGACTCAATGGACGTGAGTCTGAGTGAACTCCCGGAGTTGGTGATGGACAGGGAGGCCTGGCGGGCTGCGATTCATGGGGTTGCAAAGAGTCGGACACGACTGAGCAACTGAACTAAACTGAACTGAATCATTATAAAACCATGCAAATGTCAGATATTCCAATGAGTAGTGATTAGATAATCATATCTGGATATAAAATGTACATGTAAAATGGATAATCATACCTACTCTCAATTTTTTCTGGCCAAATTAATTTAGTCTGTGCTCTATGGTATGAAAATCGACTTGCCAAATGAAAATTTGTTCAGATAATATAGCATATCCAGGATGCCCACCTGGGAAATATTTGATTTGGCTGATTTTCTTTTTCTCTTTCTTGGGGGTCAGTTTTGAATGAATTTTTCATTCTGTTCTGGCAACTGTGTTAAGAAAATCTTTCCTGTCCTTTGAATAAACTATAATTCAAGTTCTTAAGTTTTCATGATATAGAATAAATTCTATGGCTATATCATGGTGCCCACAAAGAGTGAGGATATTGTTTGTGCTCAATACCTTTGCCCCAGACACTACAGAATAGCTTAGATAATTTATATTTGAAAAAGGATGGCAGAGACATTTACTAACTAATCATTTCTCTTTTAATTTCTAAGCTTTATGAAAAGTCAATTTGGAACCAGAAAACCATAGCCTACATAGTATGGACATCATTAGCCTATTTGCCTGAATAAAACATCCAAATCATGAAGTTTGTTCTTGCATCTTTTGCAAAAAGCACTATTGGGGGAATTTTCCTTCATGTTATTCAATGTCACTCACATAAAGATCATTAATAAATTACTTTCCGAGTTCAGTTTTGAGAAAAACAAGGTTTCTATTGTCACAGACTAGTGCCTATCTACTATCAAGTACAATATTATAAACGTCAAATTGCTCATCTCCTTTCATTACAAAACCATAACGACCTATAATACTCTAGGTTTGTGACATTTTGGGTTTCCTTTTCAATTTTTAAAAAATGCTTTTGTTTCAGGGAGGCGGTCCTAAGATGGTGGAGGAATAGGATGGGGAGACCACTTCTCCCTCACAAATTCATCAAAAGAACATTTGGACGCTGAGTAAATTCCACAAAACAACTTCTGAATGCTAGAAGAGGACATCAGGCACCCAGAAAAGCATCCCATTGTCTTTGAAAGGAGGTAGGAAAAAATATGAAAGACAAAAGGAGAGACAAAAGAGGTAGGGATGGAGCTCCATCCCAGGAAGGGAGTCTTAAAAAATAGAGAAGTTTCCAAACACCAGGAACGCTCTCACTGCCGAGTCTGTGGTGAGCCTTGGAACCACAGAGGGCAATATAACTGGGAAGAAAAATAAATAAATAATTAAAACCCACAGATTATGTGCCCAATGGTAACTCCCCTAGAGGAGAAGCAGCGCAGACACCTGCATCCGCCACTAGCAAGCAGGGGCTGGGCAGGGAGGCCTGGGCTGCATTGCTTAGAGTAAGGACCAGGCCTGAATGCCCCGAGGGCAATCTGAGGGAACTAACTTGGGCTAGCAAACCAGACTGTGGGATAACTACCACGCAAAAAGCCCTAAACTAAGACACCACCAGGCCTGCTCACAGAACAAAGAACTGAGCAGAGCTAGCCTGCTGCAGACCATTCCCCTCCGGTGACAGGCAGCCAGAGCCGAAAGGGGGCAATCGCAGCCCCAGAGAGGCATTATCTACCAAACTGCAAGCAGGCTTCATTGCTAACTAAGACTTCCTGGGATTCTGGATGGTCAACATCTGCCTGAGAAGGTGCACCAGGAGTACATCCAGAAAACTGAGCAGCAGGGACAGGGGAGGCGATAAGTTGCAGTGACCACGCTCGCCAAACACCTGGTCACCTGAGCTGCTTGGTCCTGTAAGAGCACAAAATGCGGGCCCAACCGAGTCTGCACCTCTGAGGACTACCCGAGCGCCTGAACCTGAGCGGCTTATACCTGGGAGGTGCATGCAGCCCAGGGCCAGCCTCATACGGTTCCCAGCACAGCGACCTAGAGCCTAAGCAGTGTAGACAGGGAAAGCACACACGCCGTGAGCGGGGGCAAACCCAGTGCTGCTGAGACACTGCGAACACATGCCAGTGTTATTTGTTTGCAGCGTCCCTCCCTCCCCACAGCATGACTGAACAAGTGAGCCTAAAAAAGTGTACAGCACTGCTTCCCTGGTGGCTCAGAGGTTAAAGCGTCTGCCTGCAATGCAGAAGACCTGAGTTTGATTCCTGGGTTGGGAAGATCCCCTGGAGAAGGAAATGGCAACCCACTCCAGTATTCTTGCCTGGAGAATCCCATGGACGGAGGAGCTTGGTGAACTATAGTCCATGGGGTCGCAAAGAGTCGGACATGACTGAGTGACTCTACTTTTCTACTACTACCGCCCCCTTGCATCAGGGAGGAAATTAGACACTGAAGAGACCAGCAAACAGAAGAAGCTAAAACAGAGGGAACCTCTTTGGAAGTGACAGGTGCAATAGATTAAAATGCTGTAGTTAGTACTGACTACATAGGAAGGGGCCTATAAATCTTGAGATATATAAGCCGGATCAAGGAACTATCCAAAAAAGAACTGACCCCACACGGCCTACAACAACACCAGAGAAAGTCCTAGATATATTTTTACTATCATTCTTTATTTTTTTTTAATTTTAAGTCCTCTATTACTCCTTTAATTTTCATTTTTATAACCTACTATTACTTTGCAAAAAAAAAAAAAAAAGAGAGAGAGACACCTTATTTCTTAAAGCAAACTTCATATATATATATATATTTTTATTTTTTTTATAATTTTTGTGAATTTTTTTTTATTTTTCTTTAATATTGTATTTTTGAAAATCCAACCTCTACTCTAGATTTTTAATCTTTGCTTTTTGGTATTTGTTATCAATTTTGTACCTTTAAGAACCCAATCTTCAGTATCCATTTTTACTTGGGAGTGAGATTACTGGATTGACTGCTCTCTCTCCCTTTGGACTCTCCTTTTTCTCCACCAGGTCATCTCTATCTCCTCCCTCCCCCTTCTCTTCTCTACCCAACTCTGTGAATATCTTTGTGTGTTCCGGACTGTGGAGAACACTTAGGGAACTGATTACTGGCTGGATCTGTCTCTCTCCTTTTGATTCCCCCCTTTATCCTCCTGGTCACCTCTGTCTCCTTCCTCCCTCTTCTCTTCTCTGTATAACTCCATGAACATCTCTGAGCCATCCAGACTGTGGAGAACACATAAGGAAGTGATTACTGGCTAGCTTGCTCTCTCCTCTTTTGATTCCACCTCATCTCATTCAGGTCACCTCTATCTCCCTCCTCCCTTTTCTCTTCTCCACGTAACTCTGTGAACCTCTCTGGGTGTCCCTCACTCTGGAGAAACTTTTCACCTTTAACCTAGATGTCTTATCAATGGTGCTGTATAGATGGAGAAGTCTTGAAGCTACTGTAAAAATAAGACTGAAAACCATAAGCAGGAGGCGTAAGTCCAAATCCTGAGAACACCAGAGAACTCCTGACTCGAGGGAACATTAATTGACAGGAGCTCATCAAATGCCTCCATACCTACATTGAAACCAAGCACCTCCCAAGGGCCAAGAAGTTCCACAGGAAGACATACCACACAAATTCTTCAGCAACACAGGAACACAGCCCTGAGCTTCAGTATACAGGCTGCCCAAATCACTCTAAACCCACTGACATCTCATAGCTCATTACTGGACACTTCATTGCACTCCAGAGAGAAGAAATCCAGCCCCACCCACCAGAACACCAACACAAGCTTCCCTCACCAGGAAACATTGACAAGCCACCCATACAACCCCACCCACAGCGAGGAAACTCCACAATAAAGAGAACTCCACAAACTGCCAGAATACAGAAAGGCCACCCCAAACACAGCAATATAAATAAGATGAAGAGACAGAGGAATACCCAGCAGGTAAAGGAACAGGATAAATGCCCACCAAACAAAACAAAAGAGGAAGAGATAGGGAATCTACCTGATAAAGAAAACCAAATAATGATAGTGAAAACGATCCAAACCCTTGAAAACAAAATGGAATCACAGATAAATAGCCTGGAGACAAGGATTGAGAAAATGCAAGAAAGGTTTAACAAGGACCTAGAAGAAATTAAAAAGAGTCAATATATAATGAATAATGCATTAAGTGAGATCAAACACTCTGGAGGGAACAAATACTAGAATAATGGAGGCAGAAGACAGGATTAGTGGGGTAGAAGATACAATGGTAGAAATAAATGAATCAGAGAGGATAAAAGAAAAACGAATTAAAAGAAATGAGGACAATCTCAGAGACCTCTGGGACAATGTTAAACACCCCGATATTTGAATCATAGGAGTCCCAGAAGAAGAAGACAAAAAGAAAGACCATGAGAAAATACTTGAGGAAATAATAGTTGAAAACTTTCCTGAAATGGGGAAGGAAATAAATACCCAAGTCCAAGAAACACAGAGAGTCCCAAACAGGATGAACCCAAGGCAAAACACGCCAAGACACATATTAATCAAATTAACAAAGATCAAACACAAAGAACAAATATTAAAAGCAGCAAGGGAAAAACAACAAATAACACACAAGGGAATTCCCATAAGGATAACAGCTGATCTGTCAATAGAAACTCTTCAGGCCAGAAGGGAATGGCAGGACATACTTAAAGTGATGAAAGACAATAACCTACAGCCCAGATTACTGTACCCAGCAAGGATCTCATTCAAATATGAAGGATAAATCAAAAGCTTCTCAGACAAGCAAAAGCTGAGAGAATTCAGCACCACCAAAACAGCTCTCCAACAAATGCTAAAGGATCTTCTCTAGACAGGAAACACAAAAAGGGTGTATAAACTCAAACCCAAAACAATAAAGTAAATGGCAATGGGATCATACTTATCAATAATTACCTTAAATGTAAATGGGTTGAATGCCCCAACCAAAAGACAAAGACTGGCTGAATGCATACAAAAACAAGACCCCTATATATGTTGTCTACAAGAGACCCACCTCAAAACAAGGGACACGTACAGACTGAAAGTGAAGGGCTGGAAAAAGATATTCCACACAAATAGAGACCAAAAGAAAGCAGGAGTAGCAATACTCATATCAGATAAAATAGACTTTAAAACAAAGGCTGTGAAAAGAGACAAAGATGGTCACTACATAACGATCAAAAGATCAATCCAAGAAGAAGATATAACAATTATAAATATATATGCACCCAACATAGGAGCACCGCAATATGTAAGACAAATGCTAACAAGCACGAAAGGGGAAATTAACAATAAAACAATAATAGTGGGAGACTTTAATACCCCACTCACACCTATGGATAAATCAACTAAACAGAAAATTAACAAGGAAATACAAACTTTAAATGATACAATGTATCAGTTAGACCTAATTGATATCTATAGGATATTTCACCCCAAAACAATGAATTTCACCTTTTCCTCAAGAGCACACAGAACCTTCTCCAGGATAGATCACATCCTGGGCCATAAAACTAGCCTTGGTAAATTCAAAAAATTGAAATCATTCCAAGCATCTTTTCTGACTACAATGCAGTAAGATTAAATCTCAATTACAGGAGAAAAACTATTAAAAATTCCAACATATGGAGGCTTAACAACACACTGCTGAATAACCAATAAATCACAGAAGAAATAAAAAAAGAAATCAAAATATGCATAGAAATGAATAAAAATGAAAACACAACAGCCCAAAACCTGTGGGACACTGTAAAAGCAGTGCTAAGGGGAAGGTTCATAGCAATACAGGCATACTTCAAGAAACAAGAAAAAAGTCAAAAAAATACCTCTACACCTAAAGCAACTTGAAAAGGAAGAAATGAAGAACCCCAGGGTTAGTAGAAGGAAAGAAATCTTAAAAATTAGGGCAGAAATAAATGCAAAAGAAACAAAAGAGAGACCATGGCAAAAATCAACAAAGCTAAAAGCTGGTGCTTCAAGAACATAAATAAAATAGACAAACCATTGGCTAGACTCAATAAGAAACAAAGGGAGAAGAATCAAATCAACAAAATTAGAAATGAAAATGGAGAAATCACAACAGACAACACAGAAATACAAAGGGTCATAAAAGACTACTATCAGCAATTATACACCAATAAAATGGACAACTTGGAAGAAATGGACAAATTCTTAGAAAAGTACAACTTTCCAAAACTGGACCAGGAAGAAATAGAAAATCTTAACAGACCCATCACAAGCATGGAAATTGAAACTGTAATCAAAAATCTTTCAGCAAACAAAAGCCCAGGTCCAGATGGCTTCACAGCTGAATTCTACCAAAAATTTAGAGAAGAGCTAACACCTATCCTACTCAAACTCTTCCAGAAAATTGCAGAGGAAGGTAAACTTCCAAACTCATTCTATGAGGCCACCATCACCCTCATACCAAAACCGGACAAAGATGCCACAAAAAAAGAACTACAGGCCAATATCACTGATGAACATAGATGCAAAAATCCTTAACAAAATTCTAGCAATCAGAATGCAACAACACATTAAAAAGATCATACATCATGACCAAGTGAGCTTTATCCCAGGGATGCAAGGATTCTTCAATATCTGCAAATCAATCAATGTAGGACACCACATTAACAAATTGAAATATAAAAGCCATATGATTATCTCAATAGATGCAGAGAAAGCCTTTGCCAAAATTCAACATCCATTTATGATAAAAACTCTCCAGAAAGCAGGAATAGAAGGAACATACCTCAACATAATAAAAGCTATACGTGACAAACCCACAGCAAACATTATCCTCAATGGTGAAAAATTGAAAGCATTTCTCCTAAAGTTAGCAACAAGATAAGGGTGCCCACTTGCACCACTACTATTCAACATAGTTTTGGAAGTTTTGGCCACAGCAATCAGAGTAGAAAAAGAAATAAAGGGAATCCAAATTGGAAAAGAAGAAGTAAAACTCTCACTGTTTGCAGATGACATGATCCTCTCATAGAAAACCCTAAAGACCCCACCAGAAAATTATTAGAGCTAATCAATGCATACAGTAAAGTTGCAGGATATAAAATCAACACACAGAAATCCCTTGCATTCCTATACACTAATAATGAGAAAATAGAAAGATAAATTAAGGAAACAATTCCATTTACCATTGCAACAAAAAGAATAAAATACTTAGGAATATATCTACCTAAAGAAACTAAAGAGCTATATATAGAAAACTATAAAACACTGGTGAAAGAAATCAAAGAGGACACTAATAGATGGAGAAATATACCATGTTAATAGATCAGAAGAATCAATATAGTGAAAATGAGTATACTACCCAAAGCAATCTATAGATTCAATGCAATCCCTATCAAGCTACCAACAGTATTTTTCACAGAGCTAGAACAAATAATTTCACAATTTGTATGGAAATACAAAAAAAACCTCAAATAGCCAAAGCAATCTTGAGAAAGAAGAATGGAACTGGAGGAATCAACCTGCCTGACTTCAGGCTCTACTACAAAGCCACAATCATTAAGACAGTATGGTACTGGCACAAAGACAGAAATATAGATCAATGAAACAAAATAGAAAGTCCAGAGATAAATCCACGCACCTATGGACAACTTATCTTTGACAAAGAAGGCAAGAATATACAATGGATGAAAGACAATCTCTTTAACAAGTGGTGCAGGGAAAACTGGTCAGCCACGTGTAAAAGAATGAAACTAGAGCACTTTCTAACACCATACACAAAAATAAACTCAAAATGGATTAAAGATCTAAACGTAAGACCAGAAACTATAAAACTCCTTGAGAACATAGGCAAAACACTCTCCAACATAAATCACAGCAGGATCCTCTATGATCCACCTCCCAGAATATTGGAAATAAAAGCAAAAATAAACAAAAGGGACCTAATTAACAGCTTCTGCACAACAAAGGAAACTATAAGCAAGATGAAAAGACAGCCTTCAGAATGGGAGAAAATAATAGCAAATGAAGCAACTGACAAAGAATTAATCTCAAAAATATACAAGCAACTCCTACAGCTCAATTCCAGAAAAATAAGCGACCCAATCAAAAAATGGGCCAAAGAACTAAACAGACATATCTCCAAAGAAGACATACAGATGGCTAACAAACACATGAAAAGATGCTCAACATCACTCATTATCAGAGAAATGCAAATCAAAACCACTGTGAGGTACCATTTTACACCAGTCAGAATGGCTGCGATCCAAAAGTCTACAAGCAATAAATGCTGGAGAGGGTGTGGAGAAAAGGGAACCCTCTTACACTGTTGGTGGGAATGCAAACTAGTACAGCCACTATAGAGAACAGTGGGAAGATTCCTTAAAAAACTAGAAATAGAACTGCCATATGACCCAGCAATCCCATTGCTGGGCGAACACACCAAGGAAACCAGAATTGAAAGAGACACATGTACCCCAATGTTCATCGCAGCACTGTTTATAGTAGCCAGGACATGGAAGCAACCTAGATGTCCATCAGCAGATGAATGGATAAGAAAGCAGTGGTACATATACACAATGGAGTATTACTCGGCCATTAAAAAGAATACATTTGAATCAGTTCTAATGAGGTGGATGAAACTGGAGCCTATTATACAGAGTGAAGTAAGCCAGAAAGAAAAACACAAATATAGTACGCATATATATGGAATTTAGAAAGATGGTAATGATAAACCTGTATGCGAGACAGCAAAAGAGACACAGATGTCTAGAACAGTCTTCTGGACTCTGTGGGAGAGGGCGAGGGTGGGATGATTTGGGAAAATGGCATTTAAACATGTATAATATCATATGTGAAACAAATCGCCAGTCCAGGTTCGATGCATGATACAGGATGCTCAGGGCTGGTGCACTGGGATGACCCAGAGGGATGGTATGGGGAGGAAGGTGGGGGGAGGGGGGTTCAGGATGGTGAACACGTGTGCACCTGTGGCAGATTCATGTTGATGTATGGCAAAACCAATACAATATTGTAAAGTAATTAGCCTCCAATTAAAATAAATACATTAAAGATACAAAAAATAAACAATATGTCATTAATAATAAATTCACAAATTTGTAAAAATAAATAAAATAAAAAAGAAAGAGACAAAAAATACTTTTATTTCTAGAAAGCTTTGAACCAAATTTAGTGTTCAGTTACAGTAATTTTATTAGCCTAAGCCTTTGGAATATTCAACTTCCCCAACATCTTGTAATTTTGTATTTTCTTTCTCTAGATTTACCACTCTATTGTATATATATTTTATTGAAATTGTACCAATAATTTGTCAAGATAGGCAAGGTAGAAATCATTTTAAAAGAACATGTTCAGAGAGTTAGTATTAATTAAAAAATTAAATAACCACATGCATTATTTTGATTTACTCTGGTTCCAATTCATATTTTGTCTTTTAAAATATGATTTTTAAAAGTAATTTCACTTTCACTGAAGAATGCATTTTAAATGTTAAAGTATGTTATTGGTTTTGTTCAAATTATATACATCCATGAAAAGTATGTCTGTTTAGAACATAAAGTTGATATCTAGGATTACAGAAACTGTCAGTTCTGTCTAAAAGCAAAACTCCTAAAAGTAAATGCCCCGGCTCATGAGTATTAGGTTGATTTATTTGAACATTGAAGATTATGACAAATGTCATAGATATAATTTGTAAAATAACTGCTATTCTATTTTGATGATAATAATATATTTTATTAGAGCATTTGTAAACTAACTTTACAAATTACATTCACTTAGTATCTCCTTTAAGAGATTAATGAGGTAATATACATAGGTGCAATAATTCAATTTCATAATTGTGTTTTAGAAATGCTTGGCTCTTGAAGAGACACACATGCTTTTCTAAGTTAGGTTTCTATCTATACAGGTTGATGGGATTCTCCAAGCAAGAATACCAGAGTGGGTTACCATGCCATTCTCCAGGAGATTTTCTTGATCCAGGGATCAAACCTGCATCTCTTAAGTCTCCTGCCATCTTCAAAATTTAAATATTATCTAGTTCAATTTCAATAATAATGTTATAAAATATCTAGTAAACATTTTTCCTACCTGTGAAAACAAAAGTTCTAGCAATACTAGGGTTTCAGCTTATGCTTTAAAACAAAAAAAAAAATCAATTTTCTGTCATAGTCTTTCCTAACAGATTTTTGTTTTCATTATTTGTTTGTCTTATGAAATAAATAGAAAGCAGCACTTCCGTAGTAGTAGAATGGATGCCAGCTGTGTTTCAGTGATCACTTTAGTGGATTTTTTTACAATAGCTATTTCTCTTAGATAAGCAATTGAATCTCATTACATAAATATATGAACACATCTAATGATGTAGGTTTATATCATGTCACACTTTTCATGCCAAAATAATGAAGAGTCACAACACAAGCAGCCTATTTTTTATGGATCTAGAGTACATTTCCATCACTTAGTTCTTTCCAAAGAAATTTAGATTTATAAAAATGGCAACTTGGAAACAGGTTTTCTCTTGAATCATGATCAACATGTGAGAAAACCTACCAGTTTATGTGTTCTGAGATGTAGTATACAGATATATTAGAAATGACTTTTGATTTGTGCCCCAATTCAGAGCCTAAGGAAATCTTTCTCTAGAACTGTACTGTCCAATATGGTAGCCACTAGCACCATACGGTTACTTAAAATTAACTAAAATTAAAATCTGAGTTCCTCAGTTGTACAAGCTGCATTTCAAGTACTAAATAGCCTTTTGTGGCTAGTGGCTACTGTACTGGATCACAAAGAATACTTTGATCGTCTTCCATCATTACAGACATTTCTGCATTGCACATGAAAAACCTAGAATATCATCTCACCAACTGCATTCCAGCTGGACAGTGCTACTCTACATAGTTAATAGAAAAATTACACAAGTGGGACATTTTCCCACTCCTGCATTGATATGGATTTGTTCTAACATCACAAAATATGTTGTCTTATACAGTCTAAAGCTTTATCATTAGGGAAGGAAACATAAATAAGGAAACATGAAGATAAATTAAGAAATTTCCTGGAAAATAAGAAATCAATAAATTTCTCTCCAAAAAATTATGACCTTCCTTTTAAAAATTATAATTGTTGATAATTATGTATAATTTTCATTTCTATAAAAAGCTTTTACAGTTTTTTACTGCTTTGTTAATGATTTTATGTACAAATGTTCCCATAAAATGATATCTCCTAAATTAATCTGCAATCTTTGATTTCTCTACATAATAATGTGAGACACACTAGGATACTAGTCTGTTTTTCTGCCTTAATAAGTCTAGTATTCTGAAAATAACACATTACTTTTGATAACAGAAACTCCTGCAACACTTCAGTGTCATTGCTATAAAATTTTGATATGTAGTACTGCTACTATTTACAGATGTAAGGCATAGGGGTAGATAGATATTGAACATTTGGTCTAATTCTATTTATAATAACTTCATAAATCATTATTCAGTCAATACTTGAACTTTTCCAGTAAAGTAGAATCCCACAATTAGTTTACATGGGCTTCATTTAATCAACCTATTCATTTGCAGATTCTAGAGAATGCAGGTGAATTCATCATATTTCTTGCCCTCAAGAAACTTATGGTTTAGTGGAAGGCTTCTGACAAGTGAGCAGGCAATTACAATAAAGTATGAGAAATACAGCCAAATGGTGAACTATTGATGTTAATGAGAAGTAAGAAAAGTAATTAATTATTATTATTATTGCTGTGCTGTAAGTTGCTTAAGTTGTGTCCAACTTTTTGCAACCCTATGAACTGTAACCCACCAGGCTCCTCCGTCCTTGGGATTCTCTGGGCAAGAATACTGGAGTGTGTTGCCATGCCCTCCTCCAGGGGATCTTCCCAACCCAGGGATCAAACATGTGTTTCTTATGTCTCTTGCATTGGCAGGTGGGTTCTTTGACACTAGGGTCACTTATTGACCTTTTATTATGTAATGGGGGCTTTGACACACTGGGGCACTTTCCATAAGGAGTTTAACCCACTTTGACTGCCACCTGAATGAGACTAGTCTGAGTGGTCTAAATTCCCCAGTGAATATTGAATTGCTGAGAAATTTAAGAAAAGAAAAGCTAAATTTCTCATTCCATGAATCCCTTGGGTGAACCTTCCCCGTTTGTGGAGCTAAATGCACTAACAAGCTGGGGCAACTTGTGTGATGATGAATTAAATCCTTCTAACACTGCTGCTAAAATGTGTCAGGCAGATACTTTATAGTAAGGATGTCAATGGAAAGTAATTCTTTGAAAAGGGTATGTGTTACAGTCATTGTGAATACCAGCAAGTGAACATCTCACAGAGAAGAATACTGTATCATCAGTTCTACAAAATGAGGTTATTCTATAGAAGATGTAACACACATAGGGCTTTACTTAAAAGGAAATTGGTAGAGGCTCATTGGGAAACTATTTAAAAAGTGATATCTGCTGTTTCTGAACTTGAAGAAGCTATTTTCCAAAAGATGCTACCTCTGTATCTCCAAAGTCATTAAAGGAGAATTATTATTGTCTTTTCACATTTACAGTTACTGCAGTTTCTGGAAAGGCAGAAGGAGAGCCTTTGGTACCCAAATGGAAGATTAGGATAAATGAAAGTCTGACACCCAGAAGGACAGGTGGCTTGAGAAAGACTTGAAGAAGGTAAAAGTGTGAACCTTGTGAGAACTAGTGGAACAGCGTAGAGGTAGAATAAAGGCCCTGAGGCGGGAGAATCACACATGATAACTTAGAGACATGAAGAGCACAGATGTTCAGAGTGGTAACACAACCCAGATCGTTTCAAGCTGTGGAGACCATCATAAGTACCACAGCTTTGCTCTGAGTAAGAGGGACAGAAATTTAAGGGCTTTGAGCAGGGGATGTTATGATTAGACCTCCATGTTTACATAGTTCATCCTGACTAGCTCATGGAGGCTAGACTGTAGTGGGACCAGAGTTAACTGAGAGATTTTATTAAGAGGTTGTCGCAGGAATTTTGGCAAGATATTGTGACTTTGTCTGGGGTTGTAGAAGTGAGAAGAGGTCAGAAACTGGATTTATTTTAATTTTGAGCTGATAGGATTTCCTGAGGAATTGGATATTAAGTGTGAGGAAGATACTTCCTTTGACGTGGCAGCAGTGTAAATTGAGTTCCAAATAACTGAAATAGGAAAAGTGAGGATGGAGTGAGCATTGGGAAGATCAAGATTGCAAGTTTGGGATGTTTACTGAGCATCCAAGCAGAGATGGATATATGCATCTGGACTTTGGAAAGATACCTGGATGAGAGGTATAATGCGATGGTCATCAGCATAAAGATAACATGTAAAGCCATGAGACTGGATGAGATAACGGGAGAAGTGGGTACAGACAGAGAAGCAAAGTGAAGTGGGATGAAGACTGAGTTGTGGGGAACTCCGACATTAAAGATTAGAAGAACAGAGAATGACAAAGGACACTAAGGAGTGACCAGTAAATGAGATGAAACAAAAGTGGAGTATTCTAAATGCAAGTGAGGGAGGGTATTGATAAAACATGTGTGCTCAATTGTGTCAAATGCTGATGACAATTGGAGTAAGATGGGGAATAAGAAAGCCTGGATATTAGTAGAGAACATAAGGGAATCAAAAGGAATGTTTGAACTGCACTTGGGCAACTGAATGTCTGGTGTTTCAATTCGATGAGTTAAAGCTTGAATCCCAGGGTTATTTAGGCTCTCTGGTGCCCCAAAGGGGTGTCCAGTGGGGACTCATGTTGAGACAGGCAGAGAAAAGGGTGGGAAGCACAGAATAGCAGCAGAAGTGGTAGTAGGTATCTTGGTTTCTTTATCAAGGAAGACTTCCAATGCGGCAGCGCCAAGACTGGGAGCCTGTGCCTGCGACACCTCACAGATACCAGAGATCTGGCCTGAGCACACACAAGTGCAAGCAGAGTCAGTGCCAAGGCACTAAACATTGTCCATGCATTACTGGAAAATAAAAGTGTACACTTGGACATTGTAATCAAGGACATCAGAGGGATATTATAATTTTTCAGAGTTTGAAAATCCCTGGCTTTAAAACCTACTGCAACATTTCAAAGCACATATGCACAGATCATAGAAATTAAATTTAAAACAGCTGCATGTACAGGAAAAAACACCATTTTCATATGAAATTTTGGGTCAATCAGTTATAAATAAAAAAGGCAATTTTGAAATTACTTGTTTCCTTGCAATTGAAGGTACAGCTATACCATATAGAAACAAATCATGAAGTCACTGCTATGTCTTGTACAATCACCAATGGTTACAGGAAATGTCAGTAGAAGCCTTAAAATGCTCTTTGTAAATTTATGCTAAGTCACTTCAGTCGTGTCCGACTCTGTGCGACCCCATAGGTGGCAGCCCACCGGGCTCCCCCATCCCTGGGATTCTCCAGGCAAGAACACTGGAGTGGGCTGCCATTTCCTTCTCTTATAAATTTATAGTTACATGTATATATTAATTGCATTATATTTATATATTAAAATTATAATAACATACAAAACTGATTTACATGAAGAGTTAAACATCTCTAGAAAAATTGTTCCTCAAGAATTATCAGCTCAAGATAATACTAAAAATTTTATTTCAAAATAATTTATCAGAAATGTATTGCAATATTTTCACAGTCTATAAAATACTCTGAAAAGTTCTAGGAACAACTGCATCAGCAAAAAGATCCTTTTAATCAAAAATTACTTGCACTCTTACATTGCCAAGAATGACTAATGTCACCTTAAATTATGTTGCTGAAAATGAGTTGTTAATGTCTAAATTCTGATGGCCAAATTATGAATATTCAGAAAAGTGAGCCATAAAATTTTATCAATCAAGATATCACTTAGTTAAGTATAATTGTTATGTTACGTTATATATATTTATATATAATTATACCAAAATATTTTCTTTTGCAATTTTTATGTTTGTCATTATTCATGTATTACATACTGTTACTGTGTTGTATAAGTACTAAAATATTTTAGAAGAAAAATATTTGCTTTAGTACCTTTAACTGTACTTTTTTTCCCACATCTTAAGGCAGTGACCACATTTTTGCTTGACATAGGTCCTCACAAACTGGGTAGCCAGCTCTGTTAAGTTGATTTGCTATGATGTGCTATTTCAGAGAATAGAAAGGTTTTGATTTAAAAACAAACAAACAAAAAAAAGATTTGGGAACAAGTGTAAGGAAAAGGGTAGCTGAAGTGTGGAGAATGTTCATATCAGGCAGTGCCCAGAGACACTGAGAATCTTACTTAAGATTAATCAGTTGGACCAGTGAAAAGGTGTCAACTTGAGCAGACCCTGCAGATCCCTCGATGACAGAAGTGGTGAGTCACCTCTGTCTCTTTTGTATTAGGTATATGCTGGTCAGTTGCACCTGACTTTATGCTGTTTCTTAGCTAGCTGCCAGCCCCAGTTCCTCAGGAAATCATTGACTTCATTCTGGTAGATTAATAAGAATTTGCTCCTTCTGCAGTGTTAACATTGAGTTGTCCATATGACAGGCATCTTGTACCTTCATTCCCTGTGACCATTGCTTTAGGGCTTGCTCAAATATTTGAAACCAGTCTTTAAATTCTCTGTTCTTGGTTTGCCGTTAAATACAGCATGTCTGTCCTTTCCTCACACAACCAAGTCTCTGAAAAGCTGATGGTCCATCCTGTAATTGTGTCTCCAAGGGTCCGCTTAGAATGTGTTTACAAGCACATTCTATTCTAAATGTTAAAACATTTCAAATGGATTAAAAAAAAACAAAACAAGATCTTTTGTTTGGAGTCACACACACACACACACATTCTCTCTCTCTCTGTCTCTCTCTCTGTCTCTCTCTCTCTTCTATGATAGGCATGAAATAGGCCAGAAGAAACCTATATGCAAGCTCTGATATGGAGAGTCAGTAGAGAGAAAGGTCTGAAAAAACATGTTTCTGAAAAATGTCAAGAAATTCAGCAATTAGCAATTAAACAAGATTTTCTTTCCATGAACAGCCTCAGAATTTAAATTATTTTCAGGTAGCAGTCATACAGAGCCAAGAATTTCAAAGGAAATTTAGAGAAGGTGAGCTGGAAGAAAGAAGAGATGCTGGAGACCTGCTTAATCAGATAAAACAAACAAATATTAAAGAAATACTTAGTAGAACTAATAAGAGTATCAAATTTAAATCTACTGTTCCCTCCCCTCTGTGTAAAGATGTCTTTAATATGGTAATGGATGTCAAAGGGTGGGGAGAGAGGAGCAATCACATTCAATATGAGATAAGAGGACTCCATCATTTCTGCATATGAAGCTTTAGACCTGCATTTTATTTCAAGTTTGGTGAACAGCAATCAGTTCCCATTTGTGATTAGTCTCTGTCTTTTCACTGAAGAGAGGGTTGAGACAGAGTTTTAAAGGTTATTCTACACCAGACAAAAGGAGTACATGAAAAATAAAAGGCTTTTCAAATGATCTAAAGTGCACTTGAATCTGCCACTTTGATATCATTAGCAAATTGTGATTGATTAAGTATCACAGTTAAATCTCTTACAAGCCTTTTGGAATAAAAGGGGGTATAGCAAGTGTGGATATTCCCAGTATGTGGCATTATTTTCTAAATGTAGAGTGACATTTTTTTCAGGTTGCATAATCCTATCTTTTACTCCTGAAATTATAAAGTTAGAATCCTGAGGGTATATGTTCCGGAATCAGCGTTCAAGCAAATGACTATCTTGCTATTTCAGATTGGGGATTCTTGTTAACAGTCTTGGTTAGTGCTAAATAACTTCCTTGATAAAATAGAATCCGAGCCAAATATAATTTATTTGATTGTTCTTGTAGTCACTTTTTTAGTTATAAGTGTTTACTTATCAGAAGATTAGTCATCTCAACTAAACAGTTTGAGGAAACTTGTTTCCAGGGCAAGAAGATGCTGTTTCCTTTAATATTGGTTTAAACAAAAAGGCAACAGAAAATTCACTAAACCACAAAAACTCTCTTAAATATAATTATATACCTGTGAAATCAAGGTGGCTTGATATACAAAGTAGTCTTTAATCCACATCTTTTTCTGATGGTTTGGGGGGTGAGAGAGTATTTTGTTGTTTTACTTTCTAAGTTCTACCTGACTCTTTTGCCACCCCATGGACTGTAACCCTCCAGGCTTCTTTGTCCGTGGGATTATCCAGGAAAGAATACTGGAGTGGGTTGCCATTTCCTTCTCCAGGGGCATCTTTCTGACCCAGGGATTGAACCCACATCTCCTTCATTGGTAGGCAGATTCGTTACCACTGAGCCACCGAGAAAGCCCAAAGGAAGTATTCAGTCTGTTCAGTTCAGTAGCTCAGTCATGTTCGACTCTTTGTGACCCCATGGCCTGTAGCACACCAGGCTTCCCTGTCCATCACCAACTCCCAGAGCTTACTCAAACTCATGTCCATTGAGTTGGTAGAAGTATTAAGGGAAACAAAATATAGGACATTGTATTACATACTGCCACAAGAATATGGAATTCACAGATCACTTTTTAAATATGTGAAAGTGGAAGCAATAGATTGCACAATTAAACAATATGAAAGGAAGGTTAAGAAACTGAAGTCCAGCTGTAGTTCTGCCAATTGCTAGCTATTTCACATGGGCCTTCATTTCACTTCTCAGAAACTGAATTTGCTGCTTTGTGCTACCTTCCTGGATTTGAATAGAGGACCTGCTAAGTCACTTCAATCGTGTCCAACTCTGTGTGACCCCATAGATGGCAGCCCACTAAGCTCCCCCGTCCCTGGGATTCTCCAGGCAAGAACACTGGAGTGGGTTGCCATTTCCTTCTCCAGAATAGAGGACCTAGAATAAGATTTTTCAGTATCCTATTTCCTGTGACCCATTCAAAGCTATTAGTAGGATGCTAAATAGCAGTTTCTTCTCTATGAAGGCATTTGGTAAGATCTGACTTTTGAAATTGGGTGTGACCCCATGATTGGCTCTAGCCCCTGTGAAATATGAGTGGCAGTGACATCAGTCATTTCTAGGGAAAATAAAGAACCAATATGTGATTTGTCCCTGACATGATAACCATGGAAAGTCATGTCAAGATAGAGCATTTGTAGTCTGAGTACCTGTATAAAAAGGAATGTTCTAAACTCCCTGCTGATCCACAATGGATATGTCGCATAAAGCAGTAAATCAACATTCAATACATTAATAGAAACCACTGCAAAATTAGAATACTTTGTTACTGCAACATATTATATTTGTCCTGATTGGTACAACATGTTTTCTCATCCCAATAATTTCTTACATGAAATAATATATCCATGTATTTAGCTTATATTACAGTATAAAAACTTTAAAATATTTTAAAATATAATTTTAGTTAAAAATTATTTTAAAAATCAATATTCAACCTTGATACAGTAAACTAGTTAATCCATCTTTATTTTTTTATCTATGCATTGCTAAATTTCTGGGTAACTCTGTGGTAACTGCAGTTGTGTCAAATCTTTTTACTTGGGTTTCAATGTGATTGTAATTCACCATCCTGATAGTTATTCAATAATCTCTAAAATATATAGCTTCCACAGGCCACTCCTTATTCTTGGAAGCCTTATATTAATATCTCCTTTATAAAATTCTACTCATTTTCAAAAACATTCACAACAAGCCTATGTGGTTTAGTAAGGGCATATAACTTTGTTTTACTTGAAGTGCCTGAGAAAGTTAGATTTCTCATCCAACCATTCACAGACATCCCCTTTCCCACTATTATTCCCACTACTATTTCTCCCAAGTTATCTTTCTTCTCTAGTGATCTCCTTCCTACTACATCTCCATCTTGCTGAAACCCTAGTATCCCTATCTGGAGGAAAGAATGGCACAATTTCAAATTCTCTGCATAGCAAATTTGATACCTGTTTCTCATTTATTTATTCAAGACATTGCCATCAAATGCTTACTGAATACTTGGTGAAAGTGAAAGTCTTTCAGTCGTGTTCAGCTCTTTTGTATCCCACACAGTTCATGGAATTATCCAGGCCAGAACACTAGAGTGGGTAGTCTTTCCCTTCTCCAGGGGATCTTCCCAACCCTGGGATTGAACCCAGGTCTCCTGCATTGCAGGTGGATTCTTTACTACCTTAGCTACCAGGGAAGCCCATATTCTCACAGATACTGTAAATACAGAGTGGGATGTGATCCTGGTCCTTAAATCTCAAACTCAAAGCTTTGATGAGAGGTTTAGATGCTATATGAGTATGTAAGAGACTCTTTACACTTGGCTTTGCCTGGAGGCTTCCAGGTTGTGAGGTCTAATCTGTGAATGCATCAGAGTTTTTGAAGGGATTCAGAAGAGAATGGAGAACAGAAGACAGGGTCTGGACAGAGAGAATATATAACAAAGCTCCTAGTTAAAATATCATTGGTTTTTCCAAGAATATAAGTGACATAGTGGGCCTGAGGAAAAATTCTTGTTAAAGGGCAAATAATGGACTAGCAGGATTGTGAGAATTAGATTTAAAAGTAGACACCACTAGTCTAATAATAAAAAATAATTACGTTATGTTTAAGAATGTGTCTTTCCCCTTAGGGCCTTTCCCAGCCAATGGAAGAATTTTTATATAGCAGGGATCAGGTCTGTGTTTTTGCCAGTTGACTTTGGCGACAGTATGGAGATTTTCCTAGATGCTGAAATATCAGTCAAGAGTTTATTATATAAAAATAAAATACAGATGATGGCAGTCTTAATAGGTAGTGATAAGATGGAGAAAGGGGCTTCCTAGGTGGCTCAGTGGTAAAGAATCTGCCTGCGATGTAGGAGACATGGATTCAATCCCTGGGTCTGGAAGATCTCTTCGAGGAAGAGTACAATACCACTTTATATCAAAGACTTGAGCTTCCTCAGATTTTGGTATACAGTGAGGTCCTGGAAACAATCTTCATTCCACAGATAACAAGGAAAGACTTTACAACAATCCACATCATTTGGATTAAGGCAGGTGTTTTAATTTACATCTTACAGATGAGAAAACTGATGCTGAATTGTTAGGTGACCTGCTATATTTTATCATGACTAAGCAGAGGAGTCCTGACCCAAATCCACATTCTCCAGTTTCTAATCACTTACACAGAGTATATTGCAGGTTCCAGACCACCACAATAAAGGGAGTATCACTATAAAGTGAGCCACATGAATTTTTTACTTCCTTGCACTCATAAAAGTTATGTTTATAATATATTATAGTCTATTAAGTATGCAAAAGCACTGTGTCTAGAAAAACAAAGTTGCTGCTGCTGCTGCTAAATCACTTCAGTCGTGTCCGACTCTGTGCGACCCCATAGACGGCAGCCCACCAGGCTCCCCTGTCCCTGGGATTCTCCAGGCAAGAACACTGGAGTGGGTTGCCATTTCCTTCTCCAATGCATGAAAGGGAAAACTGAAAGTGAAGTCGCTCAGTCGTGTCCGACTCTGGCGACCCCATGGACTGCAGCCCACCAGGCTCCTCCGTCCATGGGATTTTCCAGGCACGAATACTAGAGTGGGGTGCCATTGCCTTCTCCGGAAAAACAATGTGCATACCTATTAAAAACTAATGCTGTGGGAAAAATGATGCCAATATACTTGCTTGACAGTAAATTGCCACAAACTTTCAGTTTGTAAAATATGCCTGTTCTTTTTACATATTTTATATATATATATATATATATTTTTTTTTTTTTTTAACTGCAAACAACTGTAATCATAGGGTGTGTAATTTTTAGAGTCTGCCTTATTTGGCTTGATATTATGTCTATATGTTGTGACAGTAATTTAAAAAAACTTTTTTGACTCTATGATATTTTAGTATATAAATACACTGTAGGTTACTTGCATATTTGCAGCTTGATGGGCATTTGGATTGTTTCCTGTTTTATGTGTAATGGATTAAGCTGTGATGAATGTTCTTCTGTGTGTATTTTGGCGCAAGTATGTACACATTGTTGGGTTACAGGATAATGTGTATGCTCATTTTAATAGATACTCTTAATATTTTCACAAAGTGAGAAAATTAATTTGTAGTTATAGTTTGTAGTTTAGTAAAGTAATATTCAAGTCTTTTGACAATTTTCCAAGTAGGCTGTCTGTCTTTTTAACCTTAATTTGTAAGAGTTCTTTATGTACTCTTAATAAGAGTCCAGTGTTGTATACATGCATTGAAAAGTTCCTCTCTCACTCTATGACTTGTCTTTCACTTTCTTAATATTGTCTTAAAATGAACAGAAGTTTTAAATTTTAATGATCAAAATTACAAACCTTTTTCCTTATGGTTAGTGCTTTTTGTTCTGTTTAACATATCTTTTCCTGTCTCAAGTTCATGAAGGCCTTCTCCTGTATTATCTTTAGTGAATTACCTTTCAATTTTAGATTATGATCCATTTGGAATTAGTCTTTGAATATACAGTGAGGTATAGGTCAAATTTCTGTTTTTCTATTTGAATATACAGTTGACCCAATGCTATTTACTGAAGATTTATTTTTTCCCAGATTGCAGTACTACCTGCATCATATAACAATTGACTGTATGTATGTGACCCCTTTATTTTGTTCCATTTGTATATGCTATGACCTATTTGTATCAATCTCTCTAGATTTATTATAACTTCAAATGTGCTTCATATATATTCTCTGATTTTATCTTCTTCTTCAGTGTTGTCTATTCTATTCTTGATCTATTGCATTTTTGCATCCATTTAAAATAGTCATTTTGAGACTGTGCAATAATTTAAACAATTATATAATAAAAATTTATTGTACTATCATTAACTCCTTTTAGTTTACTTTAATGAGGCTTTTAAAGATTTAAAACTAACACAAATAGTACATTACTGTTATCTTGACACTCATCAAAATATCCAGTTTCTGATTCTTTTTTTTCCCTTATGTATAAAATATGTGGGCTGTTTTTTACTTATAGTACTAAATTGCCTGTGACACTAAAATATTGTTTTCATTAGTGTTTTGCATACTCAGCATCAGACCTAGTCTTATCTCTCCAACCTCTCATTCCTTATGTGCCTTTATTTGTACCATTCACATATATCCTGTTGGAATGTTTTTATCAACTTTATGGAAAAATAGTTTTTTAAAGGTTAAAATATGCTATATGTGGCACTTCCCATCTAGATAAGATTAAATAGACTCTTCTTTCCTCTTCCTCTCCACTAATACCACTATTAATGCTAGAAATAATGTAGCAGGCAACCAAAGGAGGACTGAATGGTGGAAATAAAGAAAACTGACTAGAGTCCCTAGGATAATAGGAATAACAAAGTGGCAGGGCAACTTATAAACCACCACTCAAAAGAATAAGATGACCGTCTCACCTCACTTCCAAACCACCAATATAACAACAGAAGGTGGCCTAGGTAGGCTCATTTCTTCAGGACAAGTTGATTGTCCTGTCAATCACTCAAGCAGCAAAGCAATATAGATTGATCAGGAACCCAGGTGACTATGCTCTCCTTTACCATTAAACATGAAAGTCCCCCACCCCACTAAGAGACACTGTGTGGCTGCTTGGAACCAGGAAGATGTAACTTCCCAAGAAGTGGCTTGCTGTGGGAAATAATTTTGTCTGTTCAGATAATAGAATTACTTTCTCCACCAAGAGATATATGGCAGTCAAAACTTGTGAATTTCTTTGACTCCTTTACCCTGCATGAGGAGGGGCCAGTGGAGGTAATAACAGGTAAACTAGATTGACCAAAATATCACCACAGATAATCTGTAAAATAAATTTCCTTTTGAAGCATAATTCACAAATGTAGAATAGGATCAGTATGCTAAATGTAAACATATGGTTGTCTGATAAAATAAAATATTTAAATGGGACCCATAATAACTTTTAGTGATAGCAAAAATCAGATCAGATCAGATCAGATCAGTCACTCAGTCGTGTCCGACTCTTTGCGACCCCATGAATTGCAGCATGCCAGGCCTCCCTGTCCATCACCAACTCCCGGAGTTCACTCAGACTCACATCCATAGAGTCAGTGATGCCATCCAGCCATCTCATCCTCTGTCATCCCCTTCTCCTCCTGCCCCCAATCCCTCCCAGCATCAGAGTCTTTTCCAATGAGTCAACTCTTCGCATGAGGTGGCCAAAGTACTGGAGTTTCAGCTTTAGCATCATTCCCTCCAAAGAAATCCCAGGGCTGATCTCCTTCAGAATGGACTGGTTGTATCTCCTTGCAGTCCAAGGGACTCTCAAGAGTCTTCTCCAACACCATAGTTCAAAAGCATCAATTCTTCGGCACTCAGCCTTCTTCACAGTCCAACTCTCACATCCATACATGACCACAGGAAAAACCATAGCCTTGACTAGACGAACCTTTGTTGGCAAAGTACCAAAATCAGATAGGTTATATTCTTTGCAGCCAAAGATGGAGAAGCTCTATACAGTCAGCAAAAACAGGACCAGGAGCTAACTGTGGCTCAAATCATGAATTTCTTATTGCAAACTTTAGACTTAAATTGAAGAAAGTAGGGAAAACCACTAGACCATTCAGGTATGACTTAAATCAAATCCCTTATGATTATACTGTGGAAGTGACAACTAGATTCAAGGGATTAGATCTTAGAGACAGAGTGCCTGAAAAACCATGGATAAAGGTTCATGACATTGTACAAGACAGTGATCAAGACCATCGCCAAGAAAAAGAAATGCAACAAGGCAACATGGTTGTCTGAGGAGGCCTTACAAATAGCTGAGAAAAGAAGAGAAGCAAAAGGCTAAGGAAAAAAGCAAAGATATACCCATCTGAATGCAGAGTTCCAAAGAAGAGCAAAGAGAGATTAGAAAGCTTTCCTCAGTGATCAATGCAAAGAAACAGAGGAAAACAATAGAATGGGAAAGACTAGAGATCTCTTCAAGAAAATTAGAGATACCAAGGGAAAATTTTATGCAAAGATGGGCACAATAAACGTCAGAAATGGTATGGGTCTAACAGAAGCAAAAGATATTAAAAAGAGGTGGCAAGAATATACAGAAGAAATGTACAAAAAAGATCCCCATTACCCAGATAACCATGATAGTGTGATCACTCATCTAGAGCCAGACATCCTGGAATGTGAAGTCAAGTGGGTCTTAGGAAGCATCACTGTGAACCAAGCTAGTGGCGATGATGGAGTTAGGCTATTTCAAATCCTAAAAGATGATGCTGTGAAAGTACCAGCAAACTCAACATGCCAGCAAATTTGGAAAACTCAGCAGTGGCCACAGGACTGGAAAAGGTTTTCATTCCAATCCCAAAGAAAGGCAATGCCAAAAAATGTTCAAACTACTACACAATTGCACTCATCTCACATGCTAGCAAAGTAATGCTAAAAATTCTCCAAGCCAGCTTCAACATGAGTGAACCATGACATTCCAATGTTCAAGCTGGATTTAGAAAAGGCAGAGGAACCAGAGATAAAATTGCCAAATAAACATTTTGTTTAATGTGTTTAATAGCAGAATGAAAATATCGTAAAATAGAATCAGCGAGCTTGAGAATAAATCGGTAGAATTTATAATCTTGTCAATAAAAAGAAAATAGAACAAAAGAAAACTGAGTGTTACAGACTTGTAACACAATAACACAAGGTACATTTGCATCATTGGAATTCCAGAGGGAGAGGAGGAAGAGAGTGGAACTGATAAAGTATCTGAAGAAATAATGCTAAAAATGACCCAGATTTGTTGGGAGACATAAATCTACATATTTAAGAGGCTAAGAAAATTCCAAATAGGATAAATCCAAATAAATTTACAGCAAGACACATTATAATTAAACACCTAAAAATTAAAGACAAAAAATATTTTAAGTAACCTGATAGAAAAACCACATTACTTATGGCCATTTCAAAATTATAGATTTCTCACTTGAAAACTTAAAAATCAAGACAAAGTAGTGCATTATTCAGACACTGAAGGAAAAGTACTGTCAACTAAAAATTCTCTACCTAGAGAAACTGTCTTTTAAGATGGAAAAATAAAGAAGGTCTTAGACAAGGCAAACTAAAAGAATGTGTAATTAGCAGAACTACCCTTAAAAAAAAAAAAGACTTCCTTGGTGGCTCAGACAATAAAGTGTCTGTCTACAATGTGGGAGACTGGGGTCTGAGCCCTGGGTTGGGAAGATCCCCTGGAGAAGGAAATGGCAATCCACTCTAGTACTATTGCCTGGAAAATCCCATGGACAGAGGAACCTGGTAGGCTACAGTCCATGGGGCTGCAAAGAGTCAGACATGACTGATCAACTTCACTTTCATTTTCACCCTTAAAAATGGCTGAGAGAATTTCTTCAAATAGAAAGGAAATGATAAAATCTTGCAATATCAGGAAGAACAAAGCACAAAAAGAGCCAAAATACAGGGGCATACAGTAGGCTATTCTTCTTTTTATGAATTTTATAAATCATAATTGATGATTGAATAAAAATACAATACCATCTGATACTAAAGCTGATTGCATTTAAAAGTGGAGAAAGTAGAGATATAAATGAAAGTAAGATTTCAACAGTTCACTCAAAGAAGTGAAATGTTGATACAAATAGACTTTGATTAGCTTCAAAAGTGTATTGTAATCATTAGAGTATCCACTAAGAAAACTAATTAAAGAGATATACCCAATAAATAAATCTAAATGGACTAATAAAAAAAAACATATTCAATTATCTCACAGGGAAACAAGAAAAACAAAACCAAGCAATAAGTAACAAGGAATCAAACAGAAAACATATAATAAAATGGTAGACTTAAATTCTACCATATCAATAATAATTTTAAATGCTAAATGCTAAACTTTAAATGCAGTCTAAGCACACTAAGTAAAAACATAAATGAGTCAGTCAATAAGAAAATATGATCAAATTATACACTGTTTAAAAGAAACATTTCAAATTTGGAAACATATATTGTTGAAAATAAAGTGATGGGGAAAGATATAAATAATGCAAATATTAATTTTTTAAAAAGCAGGAGTAACTGTATTACTGTCACACAAAGTAGACTTCAAGAAAATCACTGGAGACAAAGAGAGGTATTACAAAATGATGAAACTACAAGGAAGACATAGTGATTTAAATGTGTATGCAAGGAAGTCTTAATATGCGTGAACTAAACTCTGATAGACCTGAAAGGATAAATATACAAATCCTCAGTTGTAGCTGGAGACTTAAAAATTCTTGTCTCAGCAACTGTTATGAACTGCTACACAGAAAATCAGCAAGGATATAAAAGATCTAAACAATGCAATCAACCAATAGAATCTAATTGACATTTATATCCATCTTTCTTACTTCACCCAACAACAGTAGGCTATACATTTTTTTTTTCAAGTATTCATATACTAGGCTATAAAGTAAGCCCCAACACATTTAAACAAATGAAAATAATATACAATATGCTTTCTGAATATAAAGGAAAATCTTGTACACATACAAGAATACAATAAAAGAAAGACAAGAGGAAAATCTCTAGACACTTGGCGTAACAGCCAAAACAGGGGAAAAACCCAGAACAAAGGTACTTCAACAAGTGAATGTACTTCACCTAAACAATCTGTAGCTCATCCATTACATGGAATAGTACTCAGCAATAAAAATAAACAAACTATTGATACACACAACAGCTTCAATGACTGACCTTCCAGAGAATTTTGCTGAGTGAAAAAAAAATCAATATCAACATTTACATACTATATGACTCCATTAATAAAATATGTTTGAATTGACTAAATTTTAGAACTGGATGAGAGATTAGTAGTTTTCAGGGCTTAGGAGTGAAGTGAGTCTGAGAGAAGGAAGTGGGTATTATTATTAAAGGGCAGTATGAGAAATGACTATGGTGATGGAACTCTTCAATACCTTGGTCATGGTAGTGGATACATGAACTTATAAATGTGACAAAGTTGTATAGAACTAAATACTACCCCACATACACACACACACAAACAGTTACAAATAAAACATAGGCTATCTGACAATGATCAGTGCCTTGTATCAATGTAAGTATCCTTCATGTGATATTGTTTTATATTTTTACAAGCCACCATTTTTCTCACAACTGCATGTGAATTTACAATTATCCCAAATTAAAAGTTCACTTTAATACATACCATGCTTCAATGTATTAAGCATCAAGAATATATCCACTTTTGAATATAGTTTAATTTATATATAACATTTTTAAAATATAGTTTTTAATGATATTAAACACGAAAGTCTTAAAAGAATACACTGAAGTAATAGTTGAAAAACAAAATGCTGGAGGAGCTAAGATGGCGGAGGAGTAGGATGGGGAGAACACTTTCTCGCCCACAAATTCATCAAAAGAACATTTAAACACTGAGTAAATTCCACAAAACAGCTTCTGAACGCTGGCAGAGGACATCAGGCACCCAGAAAAGCAACCCAAGTCTTCGAAAGGAGGTAGGAAAAAATATAAAAGACAAAAAAAGAGACAAAAGAGGGAGGGACGGAGTTCCATCCCAGGAAGGGAGTCTTAAAAAGAGAGAAGTTTCCAAACACCAGGAAACCTTCTCACTTCCGAATCTGTGCCGAGCCTTGGAAGCACAGAGGGCAACATAACAGGGAGGAAAAATAAATAAACAAAACCCGCAGATTGCGAGCCCTATGGTAACTCCCCCAGCGGAGAAGCAGCGCAGATGCCTGCACCTGTCACTAGCAAGCAGGGGCTGGGCAGGGAGGCGCGGCGCGGGCTACATGACTTAGAGTAGGGATCTGGCCTGAATACCCTGAGCGCTATCTGAGCGAAATAATTTGGGCTAGCAAACCAGACTGTGGGATATCTACCACGCAAAAAGCCAGCCCTAACCTAAGACACCACCAGGCCTGCGCACAGAACAAAGGACTGTACAGAGATAGCCAACTGCAGACCTTCCCCCTCCGGTGACAGGCAGCCAGAGCTGGAAGGGGGCAATCGCAGCCCCAGAGAGACATTATCTATAAAACTGTAAGCAGGCTTCTTTGCTAACTAAAACTTCTTGGGGGTCTGGACGGTCAACATCTGCCTGAGAAGGTGCGCCGGTTGTACACCTAGATAACCGAGCGGCCGGGAGGCGATAAGTTGCAGCAATCGCGCTCGCCAAACACCTTATCACCTGAGCTGCTCAGACCTGGGAAGGGCACAAAACACAGGCCCAACTGAATCTGTGCCTCTGAGGACTACCTGAGTGCATGAACCTGAGCGGCTTGGACCTGGAAGGTGCAGGCAGCCCAGGGCCGGCCATGGATGGTTTCTGGTGGAGCAAACTAGAGCCTGAGCAGTGTTGGCAGGGAGGCTACAGGCACCGTGAGTGGGGGCAGACCCAGTGTGGCTGAGGCACTGCGAGCATACGCCAGTGTTATTTGTTTGCAGCGTCCCTCCTTCCCCACAGGGCGACTGAACAAGTGAGCCTAAAAAAAAAAAAAAAAAAAAAGTGTCCACCACCGTCCCCTTTGTGTCAGGGTGGAAACCAGACACTGAAGAGACCAGCAAACAGAAGAAGCTATAACAGAGGGAACCGCCGTGGAAGCTACAGGCAATAGATTAAAACCCTGTGGTTAGTACCGAATACATAGGAAGGGGCCTATAGATTGAGAAATACAAGTCGGACCAAGGAACTAGCCGAAAATGAACTGAACCCACAATACCCACAACAAAACCAGAGGAAGTCCTAGATATATTTTTACTATTTTTACGATCATTCTTTCTTTTTTTTTCTTTAATTAAAAAAAAAATTTTAAAGTCTTCTATTATTCCTTTAATTTTCACTTTTATAACCTATTATTATTTTGCAAAAAAAAAGACCCTATTTTTTTAAAGCAAACTTCATATATATATTTTTTATAATTTTTGTGACCTTGTTTTTTTTTCTTCTTTTCTTTAACATTTTATTTTTGAAATTCCAATCTCTACTCTAGATTTTTAATTTCAGCTTTTTGCTATTTGTTATCAATTTTGTACCTATATATATTTTTTTAATAATTTTTGTGACTTTTTTTTCTCTATCTTTCTCTTCTTCTTTTATATAACATTGTATATCTGAAATTCGAAACTCTACTCTAGATTTTTAATTTATGCTGTTTGGTATTTGTTATCAATTTTGTACCTATATTTTCTTTATAATTTTTGCGACTTTGTTTTTGTTTGTTTGTTTGTTTCTTTCTTTCTTTTTCTTCTTCTTTTTTTTTAACATCGTATTTTTGAAATTCCAAACTCTACTCTTGATTTTTAACTTTTGCTTTTTGGTATTTGTTATCAATTTTGTACCTATATTTTCTTTATAATTTTTGCGACTTTGTTTTTTTTTTTCCCTCTCTTTTTCTTCCTTTTTCTTTTCTTTAACATTGTAGTTTTGAAAATCCAAACTCTACTCTAGGTTTTTAATTTTTGCTTTTATGTATTTGCTACCAATTTTGTACCTTTAAGAACCCAATCTTCAGTACCCATTTTTCACTAGGGAGCGAAATTACTGGCTTGACTGCTCTCTCTCTCTCTTTGGACTCTCCTTTTTCTCCACCAGATCACCTGTGTCTCCTCCCTAACCCCTCTCTACTCTACCCAACTCTGTGAATTTCTGTGTGTTCCAGACGGTGGAGAGTACTTAGGGAACTGACTACTGGCTGGATCTGTCTCCCTCCTTTTCATTCCCCTCTTTTATCCTCCTGGCCACCTCTGTTTCCTTCCTCCTTCTTCTCTTCTCTGTATAACTCCGTGAACTTCTCTGAGCGGTCCAGTTGTGGAGTGCACATAAGGAAGTGATTACTGGCTAGCCCACTCTCTCCTCTATTGATTCCGCCTCATCTCTTTGGGTCACCTCTAACTCCCTCCTCCCTCTTCTCTTCTCCATGTAACGCTGTGAACCTCTCTGGGTGACCCTCATGGTGGATAAACTTTTCATCTTTAACGTAGATGTTTTATCAATGGTGCTGTATAGAAGGAGAAGTTTTGAAACTACTATAAAAATAAGACTGATAACTGGAAGCAGGAGGCTTAATTCCAAACCCTGACCCCAGGGAACTCCTGACTCCAGGGAACATTAATTGACAGGAGCTCATCAAACACCTCCATACCTACACTGAAACCAAGCACCACACAAGGGCCAACAAGTTCCAGGGCAAGACATACCAAACAAATTCTCCAGCAGCACAGGAACACAGCCCTGAGCTCCAAGATACAGGCTGCCCAAAGTCACCCCCAAACCATAGACATCTCATAACTCACTACTGGACACTTCATTGCACTCCAGAGAGAAGAAATACAGCTCCACCCATTAGAACACCAACACAAGCTTCCCTAACCAAGAAACCTTGACAAGCCACCTGTACAAACCCACACACAGTGAGGAAACGCCACAATAAAGAGAACTCCACAAACTGCCAGAATACAGAAAGGACACCCCAAACTCAGCAATTTAAACAAGATGAAGAGACAGAGGAATACCCAGCAGATAAAGGAACAGGATAAATGCCCACCAAACCAAACAAAAGAGGAAGAGATAGGGAATCTACCTGATAAAGAATTCTGAATAATGATAGTGAAATTGATCCAAAATCTTGAAATCAAAATGGAATCACAGATAAATAGCCTGGAGACAAGGATTGAGAAGATGCAAGAAAGATTTAACAAGGACCTAGAAGAAATAAAAAAGAGTCAATATATAATGAATAATGCAATAAATGAAATAAAAAACACTCTGGAGGCAACAAATAGTAGAATAATAGAGGCAGAAGATAGGATTAGTGGGGTAGAAGATACAATGGTAAAAATAAATGAATCAGAGAGGTAAAAATAAAAACGAATTAAAAGAAATGAGGACAATCTCAGAGACCGCCAGGACAATATTAAATGCTACGACATACGAATCATAGGGATCTCAGAAGAAGAAGACAAAAAGAAAGACCATGAGAAAATACTTGAGGAGATAATATAGTTGAAAACTTCCCTAAAATGGGGAAGGAAATAATCACTCAAGTCCAAGAAATCCAGAGAGTCCCAAACAGGATAAACCCAAGGCGAAACACCCCAAGACACGTATTAATCAAATTAACAAAGATCAAACACAAAGAAAAAATATTAAAAGCAGCAAGGGAAAAATAACAAATAACACACAAGGGAATTCCCATAAGGATGACAGCTGATCTTTCAATAGACACTCTTCAAGCCAGGAGGGAATGGCAAGACATACTTAAAGTGATGTAAGAAAATAACCTACAGCCCAGATTACTGTACCCAGCAAGGATCTCATTCAAATCTGAAGGAGAAATCAAAAGCTTTACAGACAAGCAAAAGCTGAGAGAATTCAGCACCACCAAACCAGCTCTCCAACAAATACTAAAGGATATTCTCTAGACAGGAAACACAAAAATGATGTATAAATTCAAACCCAAAACAATAAAGTAAATGGCAACAGGATCATACTTATCAATAATTACCTTAAACGTAAATGGGTTGAATGCCCCAACCAAAAGACAAAGACTGGCTGAATGGATACAAAAACAAGACCCCTGCATACGCTGTCTACAACAGACCCACCTCAAAACAGGGGACACATACAGACTGAAAGTGAAGGGCTGGAAAAAGATTTTCCATGCAAATAGGGACCAAAAGAAAGCAGGAGTTGCAATACTCATATCAGATAAAATAGACTTTAAAACAAAGGCTGTGAATAGCGACAAGGACAGTCACTACATAGTGATAAAAGGATGAATCCAAGAAGAAGATATAACAATTATAAATATATATGCACCCAACACGGGAGCACCGCAGTATGTAAGACAAATGCTAACAAGTATGAAAGGAGAAATTAACAATAACACAATAATAGTGGGAGACTTTAATACCCCACTCATACCTATGGATAGATCAACTAAGCAGAAAATTAACAAGGAAACACAAACTTTAAATGATACAATAGACCAGTTAGACCTAATTGATATCTATAGGACATTTCATCCCAAGACAATGAATTTCACCTTTTTCTCAAGCGCACATGGAACCTTCTCCAGGATAGATCACATCCTGGGCCATAAATCTAGCCTTGGTAAATTCAAAAAAATAGAAATCATTCCAAGCATCTTTTCTGACCACAATGCAGTAAGATTAGATCTCAATTACAGGAGAAAAACTATTAAAAATTCCAACATATGGAGGCTGAACAAACGCTGCTGAATAACCAACAAATCACAGAAGAAATCAAAAAAGAAATCAAAATTTGCATAGAAATGAATAAAAATGAAAACACAACAACCCAAAACCTGTGGAACACTGTAAAAGCAGTGCTAAGGGGAAAGTTCATAGCAATACAGGCATACCTCAAGAAACAAGAAAAAAGTCAAATAAATAACCTAACTCTACACCTAAAGCAACTAGAAAAGGAAGAAATGAAGAACCCCAGGGTTAGTAGAAGGAAAGGAATCTTAAAAATTAGGGCAGAAATAAATGCAAAAGAAACAAAAGAGACCATAGCAAAAATCAACAAAACCAAAAGCTGGTTCTTTGAAAGGATAAATAAAATTGACAAACCATTAGCCAGATTCATCAAGAAACAAAGGGAGAAAAATCAAATCAATAAAATTAGAAATGAAAATGGAGAAATCACAATAGACAACACAGAAATACAAAGGATCATATGAGACTACTATCAACAATTATATGCCAATAAAATGGACAACTTGGAAGAAATGGACAAATTCTTAGAAAAGTACAACTTTCCAAAACTGGACCAGGAAGAAATAGAAAATCTTAACAGACCCATCACAAGCACAGAAATTGAAACTGTAATCAAAAATCTTCCAGCAAACAAAAGCCCAGGTCCAGATGGCTTCACAGCTGAATTCTACCAAAAATTTAGAGAAGAGCTAACACCTATCCTACTCAAACTCTTCCAGAAAATTGCAGAGGAAGGTAAACTTCCAAACGCATTCTATGAGGCCACCATCACCCTCATACCAAAACCGGACAAAGATCTCATAAAAAAAGAAAACTACAGGCCAATATCACTGATGAACATAGATGCGAAAATCTTTAATAAAATTCTAGCAATCAGAATCCAACAACACATTAAAAAGATCATACACCATGATCAAGTGGGCTTTATCCCAGGGATGCAAGGATTCTTCAATATCCGCAAATCAATCAGTGTAATACACCACATTAACAAAATGAAAAATAAAAACCATATGATTATCTCAATAGATGCAGAGAAAGCCTTTGACAAAATTCAACATCCATTTATGATAAGAACTCTCCAGAAAGCAGGAATAGAAGGAACATGTCTCAACATAATTAAAGCTATATATGACAAACCCACAGCAAACATTATCCTCAATGGTGAAAAATTGAAAGCATTTCCTCTAAAGTCAGGAATAAGACAAGGGTGCCCACTTTCACCATTACTATTCAACATAGTTTTGGAAGTTTTGGCCACAGCAATCAGAGCAGAAAAAGAAATAAAAGGAATCCAAATTGGAAAAGAAGAAGTAAAACTCTCACTGTTTGCAGATGACATGATCCTCTACATAGAAAACCCTAAAGACTCCATCAGAAAATTACTAGAACTAATCAATGATTATAGTAAAGTTGCAGGATATAAAATCAACACACAGAAATCCCTTGCATTCCTATATACTAATAGTGAGAAAACAGAAAGAGAAATTAAGGAAATAATTCCATTCACCATTGCAACAGAAAAAATAAAATACTTAGGAATATATCTACCTAAAGAAACTAAAGACCTATGTATAGAAAACTATAAAACACTGGTGAAAGAAATCAAAGAGGACACTAATAGATGGAGAAATATACCATGTTCATGGATTGGAAGAATCAATATAGTGAAAATGAGTATACTACCCAAAGCAATTTATAGACTCAATGCAATCCCTATCAAGCTACCAATGGTATTCTTCACAGAGCTAGAACAAATAACTTCACAATTTGTATGGAAATACAAAAAACCTTGAATATCCAAAGCTATCTTGAGAAAGAAGAATGGAACTGGAGGAATCAACCTACCTGACTTCAGGCTCTACTACAAAGCCACAGTCATCAAGACAGTATGGTACTGGCACAAAGACAGAAATATTGATCAATGGAACAAAATAGAAAGCCCAGAGATAAATCCACGCACATATGGACAACTTATCTTTGACAAAGGAGGCAAGAATATACAAGGGATTAAAGACAATCTCTTTAACAAGTGGTGCTGGGAAAACTGGTCAACCACTTGTAAAAGAATGAAACTAGAACACTTTCTAACACCATACACAAAAATAAACTCAAAATGGATTAAAGATCTAAATGTAAGACCAGAAACTAGAAAACTCCTAGGGGAGAACATAGGCAAAAAACTCTCCGACATACATCACAGCAGGATCCTTTATGACCCACCTCCTAGAATATTGGAAATAAAAGCAAAAATAAACAAATGGGACCTAATTAAACTTAAAAGCTTCTGCACAACAAAGGAAACTATAAGCAAGGTGAAAAGACAGCCTTCAGAATGGGAGAAAATAATAGCAAATGAAGCAACTGACAAACAACTAATCTCAAAAATATACAAGCAACTCCTACAGCTCAATTCCAGAAAAATAAATGACCCAATCAAAAAATGGGCCAAAGAACTAAATAGACATTTCTCCAAAGAAGACATACAAATGGCTAACAAACACATGAAAAGATGCTCAACATCACTCATTATCAGAGAAATGCAAATCAAAACCACTATTAGGTACCATTTCATGCCAGTCAGAATGGCTGCAATCCAAAAGTCTACAAGCCATAAATGCTGGAGAGGGTGTGGAGAAAAGGGAACCCTCTTACACTGTTGGTGGGAATGCAAACTAGTACAGCCACTATGGAGAACAGTGTGGAGATTCCTTAAAAAACTGGAAATAGAACTGCCTTATGATCCAGCAACCTCACTGCTGGGCATACACACTGAGGAAACCAAAAGGGAAAGAGACACATGTACCCCAATGTTCATCGCAGCACTGTTTATAATAGCCAGGACATGGAAGCAACCTAGATGCCCATCAGCAGATGAATGGATAAGAAAGCTGTGGTATATACACACAATGGAGTATTACTCAGCCATTAAAAAGAATACATTTGAACCAGTACTAATGAGGTGGATGAAACTGGAGCCTGTTATACAGAGTGAAGTAAGCCAGAAAGAAAAACACCAATACAGTATACTAACGCATATATATGGAATTTAGAAAGATGGTAACAATAACCCTGTATACGAGACAGCAAAAGAGACACTGATGTATAGAACAGTCTTATGGACTCTGTGGGAGAGGGAGAGGGTGGGATGATATGGGAGAATGGCATTGAAATACGTATAATATCATATATGAAACGAGTCGCCAGTCCAGGTTTGATGTACGATACTGGATGCTTGGGGCTGGTGCACTGGGACGACCCAGAGGGATGGTATGGGGAGGGAGGAGGGAAGAGGGTTCAGGATGGGGAACACATGTATAACTGTGGCGGATTCATTTCGATATTTGGCAAAACCAATACAATATTGTAAAGTTTAAAAATAAAATAAAATTTAAAAAAATAAAAAAGAAAAACAACAAAAAAAGAAAAACAAAATGCTAATGGTCCTTTCATTTTCCATACAGTATGACTTCCCTCTGATATTTTTTCACCACATAAAATATATTTGTATAACACTGCAGACGTAAATCTTCAGCTTCTAAAAAGAAACAAAACTTGTTACTCCTTGTACTATAATGTAACTTTTAAATGTAATTATCATGAGAAATTTTGTCTTCTTATTTATTCGGTTCCCATGGACAGGATAACACTTTTTAACCTATTGTAAGATGCTTACTCCTTGGAAGGAAAGTTATGACCAACCCAGATAGCATATTCAAAAGCAGAGACATTACTTTGCCAACAAAGGTCCGTCTAGTCAAGGCTATGGTTTTTCCAGTGGTCATGTATGGATGTGAAAGTTGGACTGTGAAGAAGGCTGAGCGCCGAAGAATTGACGCTTTTGAACTGTGGTGTTGGAGAAGACTCTTGAGAGTCCCTTGGACTGCAAGGAGATCCAACCAGTCCATTCTGAAGGAGATCAGCCCTGGGATTTCTTTGGAAAGAATGATGCTAAAACTGAAACTCCAGTACTTTGGCCACCTCATGCTAAGAGTTGACTCACTGGAAAGGATTCTGATGCTGGGAGGGATTGGGTGCAGGAGGAGAAGGGGACGACAGAGGATGAGATGGCTGGATGGCATCACTGACTTGATGGACGTGAGTCTGAGTGAACTCCGGGAGTTGGCGATGGACAGGGGGGCCTGGCATGCTGCAATTATTGGGGTCACAAAGAGTCGGACACGACTGAGCGACTGAACTGAACTGAACTGAATGAGAATAATAATATTGTCTGAGTTTACTTTTTTAATTTTATGGCACCAATTTAGTATGACTATTCCATTTCAAAATTAAACTAGCACCTGTTTATGACTTAATAATAGGCACCCCATGGCAAATTTTAACTATATATAACTTTGCTCTACATAAAACTAACAAATACACATACCTTCATTTGGCTAAGTATATTTAAAGTTAACTATCTCTCCTTTCTCAAATTTGTAAACAGGCAGAGTGAGTTTGTCAGTTTGGAGAAACTAGCAGAGGAGTGTGGTATTGTAGCAATACTGAAATTTTGTTTTAAAATTCTTTGCTAGTAGAATGAAGGTGTAAGAATTGGCAGCTTCAACTCTTGCAGTATGTTATCACCATACTGTCAGAACGAGCACCCTTATGCCAACTCTGACGAAACTGGGTGTGTTATAAATCAAGCAGGAACCATGGGTTCCTTATGCCAACAACACATTTTAACTCTTACTTTATTACATTTCTTGGATGCTATAGGATAGTATCTTTAAAGCTTTTTGCTGCTTGTGAGTGAAATCCCAAATAATCTAACCAAATGTAGTGAAAGTTCAGGGCTGTTCCATGATGTTGGTTTACTGAATGCTGATCTATGAAAATCTGAATGCACAAATCCTTATCTATCAATACGGGCAATGAAGCCTCACCATCACCTTGACAAAGTTTTTTCTCCCTCTCTGTATGTTGTTTTTAAGAGGTTTGCTAAAACATGCCATGTCACGTAAAAATATCTTTCTATAGAATATCCTCTGTGAATTCAAAGTACCCATAAATTACTCTGCATGAACTGTATGATTATTATGCAGTAGAAAAGAAACATTACACCTGAATTTTAGAAATTGTGTTTCTTTTAAAGAAATTCATCCAAATAACAAGTAAATTTAGGGATAGTAGAAGAAAATGCTAAGGTATATTGACAACACAAGTTTTCACAAGAATCTAATCTAAATTGAAAACCACATTGAACTTTCAGAGAGGGGAGAAAGGTCAATCATCTTATAGTAACATCTTATAATAATCAGACAGCACAGGACAAGAGGAAGATATGTCAAAAACATACTTTATTTACCTTTCATTAGAATGTCTTCCTCTGAAAAGGTTAAATACTCCAGGAGAGGAATAGGCTTTTTTTCATGTTATCTAATCCAGGCAAAAGTGAATAGAGATTTGCTTTTTTCAGCATTTATTGATATTAATTGCTTTATTGAACTAGCTGTGGGAACAGGGATTTCCCAATGCCAGCATAAAGGATCATTATTTATAAGCTAACTGATCCCACAAATTCTACACTTAGCTCAACATTTCCGTTGGAAATACTGAAAGAATCTTTTTTAAAAAAAATGTTGTCATATTTCAGCCTTCCTATGGTATGCTAAATTACATAAGCTAAATGATAAAACATTTTCCAGGAAAGGAGAATTTTAGAGTCTCACATACTAGGCTTCAAATCAAGCTTTGAAATGCAGCTTATTATTACATTTTTCTTCCATTTATTTTTAATTCTTCCCCTTTGGCTCTGTCTTACAGGTGTCCCTAGTTACAACCATCAGTAAAAACAAAACACATGTGTAGGCTATAAATCTGTATTTGTGCTAATTCATAGGAGAAAAATATCTTCAGTTCTTCCTTCCAATTTCCTTTCCTCTCACCACTTAGAAGCTCTCTATAGGGTTCTGTGCTTACCATTACAGAAACTAAATTCTATCCCACATGATAAGTTAACATGAAAGTTCCTGCATGTTATTTCTCTTTGCAACTAAAGAAGTCAATGTGGAAATTCCCAGGTTAATTTAGAACATGAAATGGTTTTAAAAGGGAATCAATATTTGGTAAAAGGAGGAAGCTGCCAACTTAGACTTTTGCAGAAACTACACAAGGTTCCCTGATGGCTCAGGTGGTAAAGAATCTGCTTGCAATGCAGGGAGACCTGGGTTTGATCCCTGGATTGGGAAGATCCCCTGGAGAAGGGAAAGGCTACCCACTCCAGTATTCTGGCCTGGAGAATGCATGCACTATATAGTCCATGAGGTCACGAAGAGCCAGACACGACTGAGCGACTTTCACTTTCACACAAGTTTTAGTCAGTCAGACAGATATCAAGTATTAGCACTAGCTATTCACAATGGGGAAAGTTCATAAGTTTGAAAGTCTTTGAATATGAAATAGTTAATAAGTTTCCCAGGCACCAGAAGGGAGGCTCTTATATTTTTGTTCAGATATTCATTTATAAAAATGCCAGAGGCAATGCTAAAGCCAAGGTAGAATCGGTTATTTGCTTGTAAAGTCTAATTTGAGTGCTTAATAGATCAGCTGTTTTAAATCACATCACGTTGAAATATGATATGCAGATTGTCAGCTTGGAGAGTTTTCTTCCTCCTTCACTTTTATTTTGATAAAATAATAATTGAGTCTCTAGCATGGTTCTTTAGTTTTGAGATAACAACATCAACAGCTAGAAATAAGCATCAGGGTTGTTGTATATTATATTTTGATAAATCATTGTTTTGTGTTTGTATTTTATTTTTCAAACCACTTATTTCCTCGGTAATAGATGAACATATTCTTTCATGAGGGGAAAAAGTATTTTTATGAATACAAGTATATATCTGAATAGTCATCTAGAAATTGGAGACATGAATTTATATAGTGCTTGTAGGGTGTCTTAGATTTGATTATGAAGTTATTCCATGAGTAGGTCTTGCCAAGACTATCACAGAATCAATGGACTGGACTTATTAGGTCATCATCTCTTACTAACAGTATAGAGTTCTCAAAAGCTTTATTAGGTGTAATTTTAAGTGGCTCAGACAAGAGGTTTCAATCATTTCTTTTAGAGATGATTCCATAGCTTTAGAGATTTTTATTGGCAAAAAATGATTTCTGATGCCTAGCTGATGTGTCATTTTTCTCTTAGAACACTTGCAATCAATCCTGCCCTATACCTCCTACCAACCACACATTATTAGATTTTTTTTGTTGTTATCAGTTTTTAGTTTTCACACTCTTTCCACCCACTAAGTTTTGCCCACATGATCAAATACCCATGTGAGGAAAAAAAAAAAATTGGACAAGTTCGCATGAAGAGGGATTAGAGTTGAAGTAAACCATAGAAAGAGAATATTTAGTTTGGCTTAAATCACCGCTATAATCACTTAAACATGAATGATAACCCATTTGGAAAACATCAGAAACTGTTTTATATCTCAGACATATCATTAGGCTCCCATAACATTCCAGGAACCTGTCCTTTTCAACCCTAACCAGCCCCCAGAGAGACTATCTCTATAACAGCACTCTCAATAGAGATTTCAAACATTATTTCATTTTCTAATTCACAAAGATAAGATGGCACGGTGAGAGTATTGTCCTGAGCTCCTTTTCTTTCTGGGTAGGAGACTTTCAAAACTATTGCAAGCTAATAGGGAGGCTTTCCATAGCATGTAGGAAAAAGCTGCTTGTGAGCCAGGAGCCCCACAGTGGTCCTTTTTTCAGCCTATAAACAATACAGCTATGAGTTTCAGTGGGTTAAGCATCAGGCTGGAAATTTGTAATAGCACAAAGTCTGATTCCAGATTTATAATTTACTGGCTTGTTGAGTGACAATGGGCACATACTTCACTGACGTATATTTCTAATGTTTGGTCTTGAAATGTGTTCTTGTTATGCATTTGTTCATAGTAGAATATATCCTGTCCCAAAATAAAGAAAAGAAAAGCTAAGTAGATGCTCTGTAAACATAAAAAACACACACTATAACTATGTGGGATAAGCTACATATGACACCTCTACAAAGGGAAAAAGAGTTAGTAGACACTGGAACTATAAAATATTAAAATGTATTATTTAACTTTAATACTTAAAACTGTAGATTGCTGTAAAATCAATGAACAGACCAAGACACCAAATTTGTAACTCATAAAAAGACTTTAAAAAGAATTTGGAATATGATTGAACTGATATCATTATTCAATAGTTTCTAGCAAAAATTCTTAATAAATGATGCTGAAACACTAGTTAAATGTTTATAGGTAACAAAAACTTTTCTTTATCTAACATTAAAATTATTTCCATATTGCTTAAAATGTTCATTTAAAACATTAAATAGAAGCAGTTTAGATGAATATGAAATCAGTGATGTGGAGAATCTTTTTAAATTTCTGGAATGGAGGAACTCACAAACAAGAAATTAAGAAACTTTATAACATTAAATGAAATTTCTAAATATAATAAAGTTCTCTAGAGTAACATATTAAATTTTTAAGATAAATAAAAACTAAGCAAAATTTTACAAATTATAAAATAAACCTGTCGTATTATTCTCATTGTATAATTTATTGAGTAAAATAAAAAAGACCATTCCCCAATAAAATATTGAACATAATAAATGAGATTCACAAAATAAGAAATAGAGTTAACTAATATATTAGTTCAAAAAATATTCTCATCTGCAATCCAAAACTTTTAAATCAAATACATTTTTAAAACAAAAATATATTTTTCTAGGAAAGCCCTCTCCTAAACTACTGGTAGGCATATATAGTTTCATAGACTTTATGAGAAGGTAAAAACAGTTGGAAATATTTATTAAAAATGTGAAAATTGTTATGTTTAAATTTTTGTATCTTTTGTTACATTTATTCTACTCTCAGAAGTTTATAAAAAAAAATTGTCAAAAACACAAAGATTCAAGCATGAACATGTTTATTACAGTATTATTTACAGTAGCAAACTACTGGAAAAACTGAATATCTTCTAAAAGAGTGTTCTAGGCTCATGCTTAGGACTCCATGATAGAATAGTATGAACTGAACTAAAATATGCTAAAGTGGAAGAAAAGTTATGTGAAAACTATTGAATTATAATATAGCTTAATAAGATTTTACATAATACTATGCTTTGGGCTTAAACAGTTATGTAGATATACACAATCAAAAAAAAAAAAGAAACTTGAAAGAAATAAATCTAAGTATCACCCAGTAGTAATATTTTTAAGAGTAGGATTCAGAGCCATTCTTTTCTTTTTCTTTCTATATTTTTTTAAATGTCCATAATCAGAATTCAGAACTTATATAATCATGGAGAAAAACATTTATTTTAGACATGGTTTTTAAGGAGTCCTTATACTTACGGCCTGTTTCATACTTATACTATTTCATTGACCATGCCAAAGCCTTTGACTGTGTGGATCATAATAAATTATGGAAAGCTCTTAAAGAGATGAAAATACCAGACCATCTTACCTGTCTCCTGAGAAACCTATATGCAGGTCTAGAAGCAACAACTAGAACACTGTATGGAACAACTGATTGGTTCAAGATTGAGAAAGGAGTATGACAGATCTGTCTGTTGTTACCCTGTTTGTTTAACCTATACACTGAGTACATCATGAGAAATGCCAGGCTGGATGAGTTACTAGTAGGAATCAAGACAGGCGGGAGAGACATCAACAAACTCAGATAAGCAGATGATACCAATAATGGCAGAAAGCGAAGAGGAACTAAAGAACCTCTCCATGAGGTTGAAGAGGGAGAGTGAAAGAGCCAGCTTAAAACTAAATTTAAAAAAAAAAACTAAGATCATGGCATCTGCCTCATTACTTCATGGCAAATAGAAGGGGGAAAGGTGGAAGTAGTGACAGATTTCCTCTTCTTGGGCTCTAAAATCTCTGCAAATGGTGACTGCAGCCATGAAATTAGAAGATATTTGTTTTTTGGCAGGAAAGCTATGACAAATCTAGACAGTGTGTTGAAAAGCAGAGACATTACTCTGCTGACCAAGGTCCGTACAGTCAAGGATATAGTCTTCCCAGTAGTCACCTATGTTTGTCAGAGCTGGACTGTAAAGAAGTCAGAGCACCAAAGATTTGATGTCTTTGAACTGTAGTGCTGGAGAAGACTCTTGAAAGTCTCTTGGACAGCAAGGAGATCAAACCAGTCAATCTTATGGGAACTCAACCCTGAATACTCATTGGAAGGACTGATGCTGAAGCTGAAGCTCCAGTATTTTGATCATGTGTTGAGAAGAACAGAATTAATTGAAAAGTCCCTGATGCTGGGAAAGATTGAGGGCAGAAGGAGAAGAGGGTGTCAGAAGATGAGATGGCTGGATGGCATCACTGATGCAATGGACATGAACTTGGGCAAACTTCGGGAGATGGTGAGGGACAGGGAGGCCTGGCATGCTGCAGTCCATGGTGTTGCAAAGAATTGGATATGACTCTTACAACAAATTCTTATGGCCACATGATATTGAAGTGAGTTGAATACAAACAAAAATGACATAGTATACTCAATTAATTGAAATTAATAAAATGTCTTGCCTTCACACAAGTGAAATTTGTTTTTTGGTTAACATCACATTTTCCAATTTAAGCAAATATAATTATATTGAGAAAGAAAATGTTTAAATGGCCATGGTGTGTAATTACTAATTTTTATGTGCTTGCATTCATAGATAATTCTGAAAAAATAAACTGCATTGTCAAATCTCAAAATGATAACCATTGATGGATATTTCCCCAGACATGGGATGATTAATTAAGACACCTTCTAAGGCCTTGATGAAATAGTCTTTCATTAAGATCAAAACCATCTTCTTTTAAGAGAAAAAAAAAAAAAAAAAAAAGTGGAAAATGAAAGAAAACAGAGCTAGTTCAATTCAAAGGGACCAGGGCTAAAAACTGAGTCAATGTGGGTAGCCAGAGAGGAAGAACAAATTTTTTAATCAACCTCAGTTAATTATTGGCTTCCCTGATAGCTCAGGTGGTAAAGAATTTGCCTGCAATGCAGGAGACCTGGGTTCAATCCCTGTGTTGGGAAGATCTCCTGGAGAAGGGAAAGGCTACTCACTCCAGTATTCTGGCCTGGAGAATTCCATAGACTGTCCATGGGGATGCAAACCGTCTGACATGACTAGGCATCTTTCACTTTCACCCCAAAACACAACCCAGGGATTGAACCCAGGTCTTGGGCATTGCAGGTAGATTCTTTACCATCTGAACTACCAGGGAAGCCCCCACTCCAAAACAGAGTTTAAGTTAAACCATGTGCGAAAAGTTGCTTCTCTGCAAATAACTTAACTGGTCTTTGCAAATGTATTCAATTTGTTTCCTGACCAGAAAAAGACTCCCTTTCTTCTACTCCCACATAACATGCTGCACAAACACCCGATTCTATGACTTTTTTGTTTCCTGCATAGTGACTTTTCATGCCTGCCTACCTTACTCACAATCTTGTGATTCCACCCCCAGGCTTCCTCCACATCCTTTGCAGATGCTAATTTCTGCTCCAGGTGTTCAGGGACGGACCCCACCCACTCTGCCTTGAGAGGACACTCCTGAGACTGCCTGAGGTGCAAGTTATCTCCTCAATATAAGATTGAAGAACAGAGGAAGGATACTATTTTTTATCAAGTCAGAAGTTTAAAATGAGCATCGCAATCACATAAGGAGGATTTTCAAAGAAAGCTTCCAAATAGAACTTAGGCTTACAGCCCTGGGCCCAGGCTCTCCTAAAAAGTCAAGTTTGACTTAGTGGCCATTTTCTTTCATTTCCTGCCAACTCTGGCCCCCATCTGTAGCATTATCTGGGACTCTATCATCATAAGGTCTCCTTACCTTGTGGTTAGAGAATTGTGAGAAGAGTTAGCTGATGAAGTTTAATCATCTCCCTGTATCTGTATGCAGGAGGAGAAGGCGATGATAGAGAATAAGATGGTGGGATGGCATCAGTGACTCAACAGACATGAGTTTGAGCAAGCTCCGGGAGATGGTGAGGGACAGGGACGCCTGGCATGCTGATGTCCATGGGGTTGCAAAGAGTCAGACACGACTGAGCAACTGAACAACAAACAACAATTGTATATTTACATTTAAAGAAAGTCTTCTTGAACACCAACATGAATTTAAGACGGGAAATATGAAGGTAAAATATTAGATTGATAAGCAGTACTTCTGGACAAGCACACTACTAGTAATTTTGCTGAACTAAACATCAAGTGTTTTCTTGGTACCTAATATATATACTCTTCCTCCTGCTCTAGTTTCCAAGGGTACATTGTCATGTTTAACTTTCCAGGTTTTTATAAATGGAGGTTTACTGCCCACATCAACATAGAGAATTCAGTCTAGGGCTATAGCATATCTCAATAAATTAAACGAACAGATACTTCATGTAGATAATTTATTTTTTCCCACATTTAGTTTATCAAAGGACTTTTTACATGGTGTATATAAACAATCAGATTAAATAAAAACTGGTGGTCTGAAAAAGATGTTCAGGAACTGATTCATTCTGCATATAATCTCCCACTTGATAGAAAAAAAGAGTATTATAAATTATGGGATTTCCATTTAGGTCTGCTACTATCAAGCTATTTGACAACTCAGTTCCTTTGGTTTAAATATAAGGGGATGATAGAGGATAAGATGATTGGATAGCATCACCAACTCAGTGGACATGAGTTTGATCATGTTCTGAGAGTTGGTAATTGACAGGGAAGCCTGGTGTGCTGCAGTCCATGAGATCACAAAGTCGGACACAACTGAGCAGCTGAACTGAGCTGATTTTTTTAAAATTTTTAGATTACTTTTATATACTCCTGAATCTGGCAGTTTCTCAAAATGAAACTCATACGATATTCAAAATCTGATATGTATGGAAGAGTTTCTTTGTAAACAGACTATTTGCAAAGGTTCACTGCAGTGGTCCCCAACATGTTTGACACCAGGGACCAGAAAAATTGTGGAAGACAATTTTTCCATGGACTTCTTGTGCCTGGCGGGGATGGGGAGGATATGGGTGGTGGTTTCAGGATGATTCAAGGGCATTACATACATTGTGCATGATATTTCTATTGTTATATCAGCTCCACCTGAAATTATCAGGCTATAGATCCTGGAATGTTGGGGACCCGTTATAGGGGAAGCAGGAAAGATTGTATGGGCAGGTGTTGGCACCAGCCCTATGTTGGTGACAGCTGAAGAAACTCATAAGGAAGGACCTGTAGTATCAACAGCCAACGCTAATGACTCTAGATTAGCAATATTTTTTTCCCTTAGTAATATAACCAACTGAAGCACTCCCAAAGTCTCAAATCCATTTTAAAAATAGCTCTCTACCACTGAAGGTGGATAAATGTAAACCTGGAATCATTGGATGTCACTGAAAATATTCTGGTCCAAATTAAGGCAACAGATAGCTGCCTTAATTTCTACTCTACCTGGAACATCTCACACAGGGTCCTAGAATATACTGTATAATACTGTGGTTGTTCCAATGCATTCCTTAAATCTCTGTTGATATCTTAGGCTATTTTGGGGTAAGCTTTTCTTAAGAGTAATTATGAATTATATGCTCAGTTGCTCAGTCATGTCGAACTCTTTGAGACCCCATGGTTCCTCTGTCCATGGGATTTTTCCAGGCAAGAATACAGGAGTTTGTTGCCACCTCCTCCTCCAGGGGATCTTCCCAACCCAGAGATTGAACTCGTGTCTCCTGCATTGGCAGGTGGATTCTTTACTACTGAGCCACCTGGGAAAGCCGATTATGACTTAATAAGCTATATAAATTCCTTAACTTTAACTCTGTGTTAATCTATATTTAGCATGAATGTGGGGGAGACACTCATGTCATGTAGGGTACTGAAACTGGAATACAGTTATTATTGAATGTCTTTTGCTCAAAAGGTTTCTAAGTGGGAATGGATACAATAACATAATGGCTTACTTTCACTTTTTAAAAAAAAGATGGGGATTTTGAACACTAAGAATTGACTAATTTATTTTAAAATGCTTGGAATATATTTCAAACATTTCCAGACTCATTTTAACAGGAAATCTTGTAGAACAACTGAACATTAACCAGAGCTCACCAGCTTCATTTGCTTCCATTCTGTTGCCCTTAAGGAACATTTCCAAAATTTTGGTGCTTAACCTTCTCTGGTTTTTTGGTTTCTTATTTGTTTGTTCTTGGATTCAAAAGAACTGCAACACCAGTTCAGAGAAGGCAATGGCACCCCACTCCAGTACTCTTGCCTGGAAAATCCCATGGACAGAGGAGCCTGGTAGGCTGCAGTCCATGGGGTTGCTAGGAGTCGGACATGACTGAGCGACTTCACTTTCACTTTTCACTTTCATGCATTGGAGAAGGAAATGGCAACCCACTCCAGTGTTCTTGCCTGGAGAATCCCAGGGACAGGGGAGCCTGTTGGGCTGCCATCTCTGGGGTCGCACAGAGTCAGACACGACTGAAGCGACTTAGCAGCAGCAGCAGCAACATCAGTTTTTATGTGCAAAGCTTTTTAAGACACTTTAGTCACCAAGTCCTGATGGAAGCGTGATGTATAAGGATGCTGCCACTGGCTGCCTATACAGGGGAACCGAAGAACTAAATGATCTTTACGATTCAGTCATCCCTAATATTGCAGTGCTCTTCTGACTTTTTTCCTCTGTTTGGCCATCTGCCCAGTTATTAAAAATCCTTTATTACAGCATAAACAGAATCCATAAATAGAGTTAAGATAGGAAACTCAAGACCTTGAGTGACTGAAGTTCCTGCTCTAGATGTTCATATGCTGTTGAGTCTGTGAAATGTATAAAAAGACTACTCAGTGCTTTCTTTCTCCACCCTATGAAAAGAATAAGTAGCTTCATTAACTAGGAATCTTCTAAATCAGGCCTTCTCAAACTCTGGCATGAATACAAATCCCCTTAGGATCCTGTGAAACTCAGATTCTGGTTTAGTAGATCTGGGGAAAGGCAGAGCCTGAGATTCTGTGTCTCTAACAAGCTCCCAGGTGATGCCAAAGCTGCCAGTTCTGGGCCAGACCTTGAGAGTAACATGGTTCTCAACTCCTATATTTGTATTCAGATTTAAAGAGATCTTGGCTTTCTAAATGTGAATCACTCTCTGTACATTCTTCCAGTTTCTGATTTCTAAAAATAAAATTGGACAGAGAACTGGAAGGGGTATTTTAGATTCCCGAAAATTGGATTAAATTAAGGTCAGAAAAGCTCTTTAAAAATGCAGTTCAGAAGGTTATAAATTCCAGATCATTTTCCAAACCACCCCTCCTCAAACTGAAGTCAGTTCCTTTATGGGATGATCTCTATGTTTACCTCTCTTCTCCCTCTTACTAAAAAGTACCTTTTGTCCCCCTACAACTGCCAAATTACTCCATCCCCTCAACTCTCCATCTCTTCCCCGGCTTATGGATATCCGACAAAGGTGCCCTTTCACATACGTAGACACAATGGATGAATTGTACTTTAAATAGGAAAGAATCTTTATCATTCAGAGTAACAGGAAATCCCAGAGCCAGGCCAATATGTATGTGATATCTGAACACACAATCAGACCCTTTGAATAGTTTTACATTGTAGGAGCAACAAACACAGCAGAGCCCACAAAAGCTGTCTTTTTCAGAGTATTCACAATGCAAATGAGCCATGATGAAGGAGAAAATCTGGTTAAAATCACTCACTAGCTGGCTACACACACCCCACTTTTTATATCCTCAATTTCAACTTTTCAGTTTAATGGCTGGCATCTGTTAGAAAAGAAAAATGTAATGGTTAATGCCATGGAATTAAACCCATAGGCCCCCAAATTTATTAGAGGCTTCCGCCTCCACCCCTAAAAATGTAATACATTGATTAAAATGCCTAACTTTGTTTTTAAACAGAATCTGGGAGTATAACTTGGGAAAGATAATCTCTGAAGTCTCTGTATTGCTCTGGGAATATCTGAGGATCAGAAAATGATCTCTATTTTGGGGGCTATTTACTAATGAAAATAGTATTGTCTTGTGGAAAATACTACCACCACCTACTGGCATATATTATACATAAATTTGAAAAAGCTTCTAAATCATTTGAACAGTGCCAAATAAGGGTATGGACGAAGAGAATAATCATTGTCATTTCACTGCAACTTAAATTTCAAATTTAGTCAAATAATTTTATTTGCTTTTTGATAATATCATAACCTTTACTTCTATCACCTGAATATGTAAACTAGAAAGAAGAAAAGAGCAAAAACAAGGTCTAGGATTTTTAAATAGAAAGAAGGTATATTTATATTGTTGAAATGGCACTGGCCTTTGCCTTCACCTGTTGCTAAGTTCATTTTTGTTTTTATTGGAGATTTATTCTATCAAACCTAGAAGGAAAAGAAAGGTTTGTGTCAACGTAGCATTTAGAAAAGACATTCGCACACATGGTTTGCAAAATTCTTTACAACCAACAAAAATATTTTAAGCAAAATATAAAGATATATACAAACCCCCTTACAATTTCAGCAGCTATTTTGATAAAGGAAAACAGCCAAAAGATTACACATACAATAAGCTTTTAGAAATTTTTATTCCACAGTTAACTCTCATTAGCTTTTCGATTAGCATTAAATCATTTGCTCTTCTTTACAATTTCCCTTGGGAAATAATTACATCTTCATGCCATTTCTTCAGTGGTTATTTTGAATTTATCCTCAGACGATCTAGTCTTCAGTACTACAAATTTCCTACCTCCAGAGAAACTACTTCTTGCATAGAATCTATTTTCTTGTTCAGTGGTTTAATATTTTGCATCAATGAGCTAGATTCATGAAAAGGATATAGAATTAAAGACATGGGTTTTCTTTCCAAAACTTTACTGTGATACACCTATTTGTTAAACACACAGAATGGACACTGTATTACTTTAATGATATTTATAATGACATCTGTAGGTACACAGAGAGGCAGGGATATATTTAGATAAGTATACCTAATGATAAAATATGTATATGTTGTCATTATATTCAAAAAACATTTTTAGATGGTGAATACATATTTTAAAGAAATAGAGAACATTTTTAATAATTATTGAAGTTGCATATGGAAAGTAGATATTACTTCTGTTATTTTTTTCTCATGAATGTGAAAATATTTTTCAACAATATGGTGTCTCATTCCTTATTATCTTATTTAAATTATAATCAGCTTTTTGCCAGCTTAGGGATTGTTCAATGACCTTTTGAAAAAAATGTATTGTTTCCTCAAATATTGTTTGATATGACATTGATAATTAGAATCTATTGTGAATTATTGAATTACTGGCACTGTTGAATTGCTCCTTTGATATTAATAGCTTGTGTGTGTGTGCGTGTGTGTGTGTGTGTGTGTTTGTGTGTGTTCATTGCTCAGTATCTGACTCTTTGCAACCCTATGGACTAAAGCCCGCCAGGCTCCTCTGTCCATAGGATTTTCCTGGAAAGAATACTGAAGTGGGTGCCATTTCCTTTGCCAGGAGATCTTCCTGACTCAGGGATTGACCCTCCGCATCTCCTCTGTCTCCTGTGTGTCAGGTGGATTCTTTTCTACTGAATTACCAGGGAAGCCTTTTGACAGCTCAATTTTTGCTTATTTGCCTACTGTCTCACTTTTTGATATCTAATGCTATTTGCCCTCCATTTATTTACTCAAGAGAAGAGTCATTAAATTCCTACCATGTGCCAAGAACTGGCTTGGAACAGCTGACTCTATGGTAGGTGGTATGAAGCACTCAAGTTCTTTGACTGGCTGGCATTTAAAATAAAGGGATGGATAAGTACAATAAGCAAGTAAAGCAAGAAATACAAGGGTGCATTATTATAAGTGAAATGAAATGTGATAAAGCAAGTAGGTAAGCATCTTAGCTGTGGCCAGAAAAGGCCTCTTCAGTAGCGTGGTCATTGAGCTAAAAGACAGATAGGAGCCCAATCACAGTGAAATCTTATGTGATTGATGAAGATTACCTGTTTGAGGCAAATAGATTAGTTATCAAAAGGTATTAAAAACATATCTTTCTTCCATTTTATGCAATGGACTTAGGATGAATCTATTACATTTACAAAATTCAACAAGATTTGAATTAGTATTTTCAAAAAGAGTTAAGCTAGTACTTCCATCAAAATTGAAGGACAGTGTTATGGCTAAATTTTGTTTCCCCCACAATTTACATGTTGAAGCTCAACCCCCAGTGTCACAAAATGTGACAGTATTTGTAACAAGTAGATAAATAAATGCTGACAATTTAATGCACAGCATATTGCTTATGGTCAACAATACTGCTTTATAAACTTCAAAGTTGCTAAGAGACAAGATCTTAATTGTTCTCTTCACAAGAAAAGATATGAAAAGTATGTGAAGTGAAAGAGCTGTTGACTACATTATAATGGAATCATACTGCAATATATAAATGCATTAAATCAATACATTCTACACCTTTAACTTACACAATGTATGTTAGTCACTCAGTCGTGTCCAACTCTTTGCAACCCCTATAGACTGTAGCCTGCCCGGATCCTCTGTCCATGGAATTTTCCAGGCAAGAATATTGGAGTGGGTTGACATTTCCTACTCCAGGATATCTTCCCAACCCAGGGATTGAACTTGCATCTCTTACATCTATCTGCATTGGCAGGCAGGTCCTTTTCCAGTAGTGTGACCTGGGAAGCCCCACGTTATGTGCTTAAAAATTGGTTAAATTTTATATTATGTATATTGCAGGCAAATTCTTTATGGTCTGAGCTACCAGGGAACTTGCACAATGCTACATGCCAATTATATCTCAATATTTTGTTTAATTTTGAAAAGAAAATAATGACATTTGGAGACAGGATCTTTAAGGAGATAAAGTAAAATAAGGTCATGTGTTGTTGTTCAGTCACTGAATCGTGTCCAACTCTTTGCAACCCCATGGACTGCAGCACACCAGGCTTCCCTGTCCTTCACTATCCCCTGAAGTTTGCTCAAACTTGGGTTCATTGAGTCAGTGATGCCATCCAACCATCTCATCCTCTGTCACTCCCTTCTCCTCCTGCCTTTAATCTTTCCCAGCATCAGGGTCTTTTCCAGAATCAGTTCTTTGCATCAGGTGGCAAGAGTATTTGAGTTTCAGCTTCAGCATCAGTCCTTCCAATGAATATTTAGGGTTGAGTTTCTTTAGGATTGACTGGTTTGATCTCCTTGCAATCCAAGGGACTCTAGAGTCTTCTCCAGCACAATTTGAAAGCATCAGTTCTTTGGCACTTGGCCTTCTATATGGTCCAACTCTTACATCCATACATGACTACTGGAAAAATCATAGCTTTGGCTATAGGGGCTGTGAAATGAAGTGAAACTTACTCAGTCATGTCTGACTCTTTGTGACCCTGTGGGCTATATAGTCCATGGAATTCTCTAGGCCAGAATACTGGAGTGGATAGCCTTTCCCTGCTCCAGGAGATCTTCCTAATGCAGGAATCAACCAGGGTCTCCTATGTTGCAGGTGGATTCTTTACCAACTGAGCTATCAGCGAAGCCCTATAGAGAATGTGGGGAGAGAGCAAATTAGCCAAGATGGCCTGTTCAGGCTCTCTCACCCCACGTTTTGTAAATAATGACTATGTAACAGCTGAGATCATTTACAGAACTGCACATGCGCATCACAAGGAACTTGCTTGATCACCAGCTACTCTGTGCTGTGGGGCTATGTGAACTCCACCTAAAAAGTGGCAGCATTACTATTGCATCTTGGCTGTGTCTGTTGGATCAACCATAAGAGGAGATAAAATAGCATGTCTGCTGCTATGGCTGCTGCACCAGCCAGGAGAGAATAAACATGTCTTCAGTTCCTATGGCTCCTCAAGTATTTTTCCAGCTTCCTTGCTTGTACATTGTCTACCTTGGGTTCAGCGAACAGTGAGCACAGACAGATACAAGACAATTAGCATCAGGAACAGGATCAGCAATACATGGACCTTTGTCAGTAAAGTGATGTCTTTGCTTTTTAATATGCTGTCTAGGTTTGTCATAGCTTTTCTTCCAAGGAGCAAGCGTCTTTTAATTTCATGGCTAAAGTCACCACCTGCAATGATTTTGAAGTCCAAGAAAATAAAATCTGTCACTGTTTCCACATTTTCCCCATCTATTTGCCATGAAGTGATGGGATAGGATGCCATGATCTTTGTTTTATGAATGTTGAGTTTTAAACCAGTTTTTTCACTCTCTTCTCCCACTATTATCAAGAGGTTCTTTAGTTCCTCTTCACTTTTGGCCATTAGGGTGGTATGTGCAGATATGTGCATATCTGAGGTTATTGATATTTCTACAGGCAATTTTGATTCCAGCTTGTGAGTTTTCCATAAGTTAAATATAAGTTAAATATGCAGGATGACAATATACACCCTTGACATACTCCTTTTCGAATTTTTATCTAGTCTACTATTCCATGCCCGGTTCTAACTGTTGCTTCTTTCCCTGCATACAGGTTTCTCAGGCAACAGCTAAGGTGGTCTGATATTCCTATCTCTTCCACAGTTGGTTGTGACCCACACAGTCAAAGGCTATAGCATAGTCAATGAAGCTGAAGCAGATTTTAATTCCCTTGCTTTTTCTATGATCCAAAGAATATTGGCAATTTGATCTCTGGTTCCTCTGCCTTTTCTAAATCCTTCCTGTACATTTGGGAGTTCTTGGTTTATGTACTATTGAGGTCTAGCTTGAAGGATTTTGAACATTACTTTGCTAGCATATGAAATGAGTGCAATGTGAAATTAGGCATGTGCACAAGCCCTAATCCAATATGACTGGTGTTTGTATATGAAGAGACTCTTAGGACATAGATACGCACAGTGGGTAGCACAGTGGTAAAGAATTCACCTGCCAATGCAGGAGATGCGGGTTCAATCCCTGCTCAGGAAGATCACCTGAAGGAGGAAATGGCAACCTGTTCCAGTATTCTTTCCTGGAAAATTCCATGGACAGAGGAGCCTGGCGGGCTATAGTCCATGCGGTCGCCCGCATGGACACAGTTGCGCAGTTGGACATAACTGAGCATGCACAGAGAGGGAAGACTATGTCAAGATACTGGATAAAAACAAAGAAGGCCGTCCATAAGAAAAGGAGAGAGGCCTTAGAAGATATCAACCCTGTCAACACCTTGATCTCAAATCTAACCTCAGGATTATGAGACAATACATTTCTATTGTTTAAGTACTCTGATCTGTGGTACTTTGTAATGGTTGTTGTTGTTGTTGAGTTCCTAAGTCATGTCCAATTATTTTGCGACCTCAAGGACTGTAGCCCACCAGGCTCCTCTGTCCATGGGATTTCCCAGGCAAGAATACTGGAGTGGATTGCCATTTCCTTCTTCAGGGGATCTTCCTGACCCAGGGATCAAATTCCGGTTTCCTACATTGGCAGGTAGATTCTTTACCACTGAGCCAGCAGGAAAGCTGCAATGGTAGTCTTAACAAACTAAGATACATAGGTTTGCAAAGCATTAATGGTGGAATAAAAGAGTTACATTAAAAGGGGGTATAGTTTATGTAGAAGAAAGTCAAGGAATAAAAAAATGGTGCCATATAAAAATTATGCTGAATTAGGTTAGGTGGAAGTGTAAAGTAAATGGGAGGGGATAGAGAAGACAAACTTTGAAAACTACATTGGCATTTTATGAAATAAAATATTGATGGTCAAGCAAAGAAAATGATTTTCAATATTTTTTTGAAATTAAAAAGAGGTATTATTTCCTCCCAAAGTAAATCTTACCCAGGTCTCTGACAGATAGCATAGGTAAAACTAGAACTACTATGGGGGGGTGGGGTGGGGAGGGAGTGGCATCAAGAACCGCATGCCCCTTAATTTCTCTTGACATCACTATATGTCCAAGGAACCTCAGGGATCAATGCAATATTTCAAAAAACATTGGAACAAAGAGTTTAATTATATTAGTGTACATTTGGAGCCACTATAGTAGTTTGTGGTAAGTTGCATTACTGTGCTCAATTTCTTGCTCCCACCCTGTCCTGTAAAGGAATGATACATTTTTATTCACCACTAGCTGATGGGCTGTACCCTGTCAATGGAGGAAGGGGGTTGCACATCCCTTCAACATCAATGCTGGATCTGTGTCCAACGTAATGTGAGCAGGAATAACATGCAGCACATCTAGGCAGAAGCTTTAAGAGCCTTCATACATCTCTGCCAGCTCTCTTACTTTTTTTCTTCACCATAAGAATAATATGTCACAAATGCTGGATGCTTCCTCAGCATGTGTCTGATATAGGAAGAGCCGCTGAGAACCAGACAACCATCATGTGTGAAATGCACAAGAAATACATACCTAAGCCACTGGAATTTGGGGACAGTTTATGATTACATCAAAGCCGATGGATAGAGTATTTATAAGGGAAACCAAGTGAATTAAACAAATCAAAGCAAGAGAATATTTTTGCTCAAAACTGTGTTTAGCAGGTTCTAAATTGGACTACAGAGTAATAAACATGGAGTTTAGCAGGTTCTAAATTGGACTACAGAGTAATAAACATGGAGTTAATTATCATTGTGCATGTATACATTGATAGATGTGATAAACTATTAGAATTGTCTATCATTCCCTACTCTCTGCATTCCTTTTCACGTAACCTCATGTTCACCCACAAAGTCAGCTGGGGTCTACACACCCATGAATAAAGATGGGTGGACTCTGAATCTGTCACTTTTAGGGTGTAGGTATATGCTGAACAGGAACTTGGCATATTTGAGTTAATTCATTTAAATTTCTTACCTCAGGAATTTTAACTAGAAGACTTTGAGAGAATTTTTATGATTTGCTAAATGGAACCCCACTCCAGTACTCTTGCCTGGAAAGTCCCATGGATGGAGAAGTCTGGCAGGCTGCAGTCCATGGGGTTGCTGAGGGTCGGACATGATGGACCACTTCACTTTCACTTTTCACTTTCATGCATTGGAGAAGGAAATGGCAACCCACTCCAGTGTTCTTGCCTGGAGAATCCCAGGGACGGGGGAGCCTGGTGGGCTGCCATCTATGGGGTCACACAGAGTCAGACACGACTGAAGCGACTTAGCAGTAGCAGCAAATAGTCATAGACTGTCAAGGCTAGGGCAAAGCACTGTAAAGTCTTATGCATAGTGAAATGAAAATAAAGAATTTGTGGGCACCAATTGAGAGAGAGACAAGAAAGGGAAAACCTAAAGGAAGCAGTGGTGTTCCTTGTTACCAGGCCCTGCCTACAGTGAGCCTGAGATAGGCTGGGACCTTGGAACCTTTACTGAAGTGCTTGTACCTGGATAAATGTCTCCTCAGGCAAGAGCATACAAAGAAAATATAAGGGATTAAAAATAACCACATGCATGCCCAACTGGGACGAATCATCAGCAATAACATACAAAAGGGCCCAAACCCAACTGCCATTTCTGAGGTACGAGAAGGAAAAGCAGGGTGCTGCCCATGATCCCAATATACTGCACCATGGAGGGGGTGGGCTGACGGCCTAAGCCACCTCTCCAGCCCAACCCACCAATCCACCCCTACCATCTAAGGGAACCAGCTCAACCTCTTAGGGCAGCAAGCAAGGGAACCTATTATTTGTTTTTGCTCCCTTATGCCTGAATTTCTGCTTTATTGACTATGCCAAAGCCTTTGACTGTGTGGATCACAATAAACTGTGGAAAATTCTGAAAGAGATGGGAATACCAGACCACCTGACCTGCCTCTTGAGAAATATGTATGCAGGTCAGGAAGCAACAATTAGAACTGGACATGGAACAACAGACTGGTTCCAAATAGGAAAAGGAGTATGTCAAGGTTGTATATTGTCACCCTGCTTATTTAACTTATATGCAGAGTAAGTACATCATGAGAAACGCTGGACTGGAAGAAACACAAGCTGGAAGCAAGATTGCCGGCAGAAATATCAATAACCTCAGGTATGCAGATGACACCACAGGAACTCAAAAGCCTCTTGATGAAAGTGAAAGAGGAGAGTGAAAAAGTTGGCTTAAAGCTCAACATTCAGAAAACAAAGATCATGGCATCTGGTCCCATCACTTCATGAGAAATAGATGGGGAAACAGTGGAAACAGTGTCAGACTTTATATTTTGGGGCTCCAAAATCACTGCAGATGGTAACTGCAGCCATGAAATTAAAAGATGCTTACTCCTTGGATGGTACTGGTACTCCAGTACTCTTGCTTGGAAAATCCCATGGATGGAGGAGCCTGTTAGGTCGCTAAGAGTCGGACACGACTGAGCGACTTTACTTTCACTTTTCACTTTCATGTACTGGAGAAGGAAATGGCAGCCTACTCCAGTGTTCTTGCCTGGAGAATCCCAGGGACAGGGAGCCTGGTGGGCTGCCGTCTATGGGGTCACACAGAGTCGGACTCGACTGAAGTGACAACATAGCATACTCCTTGGAAGGAAAGATATGACCAACCTAGAGAGCATATTTTAAAAGCAGAGACATTACTTTGCCAACAAAGGTCCGTCTAGTCAAGGCTATGGTTTTTCCTATGGTCATGTATGGATGTGAGAGTTGGACTGTGAAGACAGCTGAGCGCTGAAGAATTGATGTTTTTGAACTGTGGTGTTGAAGAAGACTCTTGAGAGTCCCTTGGACTGCAAGGAGATCCAACCAGTCCACCCTAAAGGAGATCAGCCCTGGGATTTCTTTGGAAGGAATGATGCTAAAGCTGAAACTCCAGTACTTTGGCCACCTCATGCGAAGAGTTGACTCATTGGAAAAGACCCTGATGCTGGGAGGGATTGGGGGCAGGAGGAGAAGGGGATGACAGAGGATGAGATGGCTGGATGGCATCACTGACTCGATGGATGTGAGTCTGAGTGAACTCCAGGAGTTGGTGATGGACAGGGAGGCCTGGCGTGCTGTGATTCATGGGGTCGCAAAGAGTCGGACACAACTGAGCAACTGAACTGAACTGAACTGAGCTGATGCCTGAATTTCTAGTCTGGCCTCTTATCAATTTATATTGATTAAAGAGTTCAAGAATCTGGGTCTATAACAAGGTCTGGGTTCCCTTTTCTTCAGTATCCATAATATCTTTCTGTAACTTTAAGTGGCTGTCTGCTCCCTGTCATTTGATCTCTTTTGAGAGGGATTCTTTACCTTAACCAAAATAAAAAATAATAAGTTTTTAAAACAATGAAGCAAATGTAGGGATGGCCCAGAGTAGAGTAGTGATATTAAAAATAGAAAAGAGGGCACTTCTCTGGTGATCCAATGGTTGAAAAACTACCTTGCAATGCAGAGGACGAGGGTTCCATCCCTGGATGTGGAACTAAGATCTTATATACTGGGGAGCAACTATGTCCATAAGCTGCAACCACAGGCTGAGCCCGTCAACTAGAGAGAAGCCGGGCATATGTTGCAACTAAGATCTGACACAGCCAAAAGTAAATAAATAAATATTTAAAGCATGGCTTCTCAAACTATCCTGGTGATGAATCACTTGATTTAAAAAATATATATATAGAAAAGACAAGAAGGGTGACTTTGGAATCTCAGAATCACTGTATAGAATTGGTTGGCTCTGTGGGGTAATGAGAGGTAAAGGTTAAATGTTTCTTTGTGTTTCCGTATTTAGATTGTAGTAATATAGGAGAGCAGCTGGAAAAGAGATGCAGAAGATAATAAGATTAGTTTGGGGACATCCTAAATGTGAGAGGTTGGAATATTTCATAGGAGATGTCTCCTAACCAGTTGCAAAGGAAGGGTGTCTATGCTCCCCGAAAGTGAATAATCTATTAAGCAATTATTTGTAATAATATGCTTGGCACTACATGAAATACAAAAATAGGACCATAAACTTACTTTTTTTGAATGTCTCACTTTTTATGGGTTTGATTGTGCAAAAACTGTCATTTCTTTGCCTGAATTAATGGGCTATCTTTGTGTTCTTATGAATTTATAAGAAAGTCTAATTACTGATTGAGAAACACATTAAACTATTTTAGAAAAAAAAGAACCCTGGACTTTCTAAAGAGTTGTGTGTGTGTGTGATTCTTTGTTTAATCCATATAGTCTCCAAAAAGTGATATGGTAAAAGGAAAATTTTCTGAACTAATTTTTATTATTTTGATGTTCAAAATTGCAATCCAGCCTCCCAGGTTACAAAACAACCAGATGAATATATTAAGATGAGGTGGAGGAATTAACACAAAAGTTAAGAGAAAGAGTTGATGCCTGCAGTAAGATTAAGGTAGAGAAGAGCTGTGATGCCTTTTCTAAAAATGGGTCATAAATATGGCTCTGAGGATTTTGGTGGCAAATGTGAAAAAGGGAAATACAGTTAGTGTTGGTTAGGTAAAAGAACAATGTATCCTCCAGCAAAGAGAAATTTCCCCCAGGACTGTTAAATAGAGTTGATTGCATGATATATAGTAGATGGCAAATGCACTCCACATTTTGCAATAACTTTAGAAGATCCCTTCAAAATAAGTGGACAGAGGATCAACAAACACAAGGGTATTAGGTAACTGATTTAAAGTTTTTTAGGTTTATAACTTTTCAAAGGACAAGCTTAATAGCAAAATAAATTTTAGAACCTTGAAAGTATATTTCTTATTTTCCATAAATACTTCTACATACTGTTTCCCTAAATTCCTTTTGCTAATCAGTGAATTCCAGATTGCTTTCCCTGACAAGTTCAAGGGTGCTGCCTTGCTGCTTGCTGATTAGCACATAGGCATAAGCTTTCAAAATGACCCAGGTGGGGCTACAGAATCACCTGCTCCTAGCGCATTTCACCCTTTTGGACATAAAATGGACTTTTTACTGAAATTTTTCTTAATAATTTTGAAATGATGGGCAGAGGGCTCTTAAATTTCTATTCTAAGAAGCAACTGTGATCATTTTATCCTAGAAGATGGTGGAAGCATTGATGACCAACAAGACCACAGAGTCTGAGTCAAGTCTTTAGAGAATGTGTGACTTAGAACAATGCAACTTCCTGTTATATTCCCTATCAGTTGTAAAGCAGAAACCTTGACTATTCAATGAGCAAAATGCTTTTCAGGTTTATTAACTGAATGTCAACCAAAAATAATGGCTTAGGTTTTGGAATAGTTAATATGTAGCCCTTTTTGCTGGCCATAATTAGATAGCAGGGTTGGTTGATGTGGCAATTTAGGAAATATATTCATTTGTTAAAATGGTTCCAAGTTAAAATCGTTTCAGATTGTTCCCTTTAAGCCTTCTATGCAGAGGCCTATCACAGCTTTGTCTTCATAATCATCATTAAATTCAGTTCAAATACTAGTCATGGGAATTGTTATTTGACATTTATTTATTTTGCAATTTATCTCAAACTGATTTTACTAGGGGAAAAATGCACTGAGGAAGTTGATCGGCTGTCTCAGCACTTATTTGTTTACAGAAAATTTAAGTGTAGGTGACCCTGTTCTGGTCGGAAATTTTATGATTAGGGCTCTTTCTGCCTCAGTGAAGACTACATGTACTTTTCGTTTTTCTTTTCAGCCGTCACCAGATTTTTAAGGGAAACAAATTAAGACAGTAAGCATGTATTAAAGGGCCAAATAGGGGACATACTTGGGCCTTTAAAATATCCAGTAATCTTAAATTAGGAACTGATTCCTATGAGATAACTTATCATTTGATATGCTAGCATTGCATATTTGTTCCAAATAAAATGAGCACAATTAGGAAAATTGTAGGTAGAATTTAAATACATATAGGCTAATAGCAATCCTCATATTAACTGTAAATACAAAATGCTTTGATTGGGTTTAATATTCAAAATAATAAGAATGCTCTTGGATACTCTTTCATCTTTCTCTTTAAAATATATACAATGGGATCCTACACATCCATATTGTTTGTGTTTGGTCATTAAGTCTTGTCTGACTCTCTTGCAATCCTATGGACTGTAGCCTGCCAGGCTCCTCTGTCCATGGGATTTCCAAGGAAGAATACTGGAGTGGGTTGCCATTCCTTTCTCCAGGGGATCTTCCCAGCCCAGGGATGGAACCTGCATCTCCTGCACTGGCAAGCAGATTCTTTACCACTGAGCCATCTGGGGAACCCACACATCTCTATACATGCATATTAATTCTCTTAGGGGGGAAAAAAACAAAACAAGATTTTTCTCATCATTTTGATTCTCCTCCAAAATTGTGTTGTTCTCTTTTTGTGATTGTTTTCTACACAATCTCATTTTATTGTATTTGGCTCCTTAAGCAACCAAAGTTAGGATATTGGAATGTACTTAAAAAGGACTCAGTTATCAGAGATTACCTTATTTTTGAGGAAAGAACTGCCAATAACTATACTTTCTTGTCTTCAATTTCCAAAGGATTCTTTATAAAATAGCTTTTTCACAAATAAGTATACGTTCATTTGCTATTTTGCTACTTAGCTTTAATTTTAAGAATGTTAATTCTTCCATAACCATTTCTTTTTTAGGAAAAATTATAACAAGGTCTTTACTTCATTTACTTTTAGCTATTTCATAAATACCAGAAGGGAAACTAGATGATTTGTGAGAAAACTTAGGAAAAAAGTACTTAGAAACCCTTCCAGTCTTCCCTCACTGTGTTGAAGAGAGATCGAGGTCTTCGAAGTTTTGGGTTAGGTGGGTGAGCTCCAGACAGACTGGACCCTCCAGGTAGGTGGTTCCCCTACAGCACTTTGTGGTCACTGAATATATGACTTGTCCAACAGTGAACATGATCTCAGCCAGTTCATGATTAACAGGGCTTTATTTGCCGGACAGGCAGAGCTTTGAGAAGCTCAATATACTCAATGTTGGAGTGCTGGAGAGCATTGCAGCAAAGTACACTTTTTGCTTATTAAAATATTTTAATAAATAAGGATCCAGAACAATCTGGCCACTCTTAATTCAGCAGTCTTTTGCATTGCTATCACAGTCACCTTCCCCACGACCCATATGGCATGGACAAATGAATGAGCTATCGACATTATGTGGCTTTGGTCACCTCGAGGGCTCCCATGCCATGGAGCTCCCTAAGCCTACCCACTCCAGTCCATCTCCTTCTGTGGTAGCAGAAGCTGTCAGTCACCTCCAGATTCCTTTCATGTCATTTCTGATGAGTGCATATTGGGCTACCTCAAGAAAATAATGCAAAAGTCAGAAAAAGAAAAACAAATATTGTATATTAACACATATATGTGGAATCTAGAAAAAATGATACAGACAAAACTATTTGCAATGCAAAAATAGAGACACAGACATAAAGAACAAAGGTATGGATACCAGGAGAGGAAGGGAGTGATGAATTGGGGGGTTGCGATTAACATATATAGACTACTATGTATAAAATTGCTAACTAATGAGAACATACTCTGTAGCACACGGAACTCTACTCAGTGCTCTGTGATGACCTAAATGGGAGGGAAATCCACCCCCACAAAGGGGGATATATGTATACACACGGCCGGCTCACTTTGCTATACAGCAGAAAATAACACAGCATTGTAAAGCAACTATCTCCAATAAAAATTTAAAAATACAAAATCATAAATAGTACTGATGACCTATGAAGCCATTAGAATGTGAGTACACAAGTTACAGAAATATGCTTTGAAAAGGAATTAAAAAGTTTACAGAAAGCTATTAAAATAATTTCAATATAATCAATTCATTTGAAACACAGAAACAGATGAACCAAAAAATATCAAATTTGACTCTTTTTAACTTTTTACCTTTTCTACAGTTTTTGCTAATTTTTAAGAAGGCATTGACCTTTGACTGATGTGAAGATACAAGATTAGAGTATAGGTCTGCTACTGAGGTGTCTTCGCCAAATTTGGTTTGGAGAAGTGTTTTGTTTGACTGGCACAAAATTAAAAACAAATTTATCTTAAAATTAAATATGCTGCCAACATTTAAAAATTAAGGCATTTGATATATTTAATATTGTAAGAAAACTCCATAATTCTGACATTTTTTGGAAAAAAAAATAAAGCCTAGCTTGTAACAAGGGGCACGGCAGCCATCTGTCAGTGCTGTGTTCAGGCTGCTTATTTTAGCTGGGCACTGCTCCCCAGTTTGCCCCAGTCTCATTTCCTGTCTTCTGCAAGATCTTAGTTTCTATCTCCTGAGATAACCTAGGGTTCAAAGGATACTTATATCTTCTAGCAAAAGACAGAATCATAGTATTTTCTTATTTCCTTCCTTACAACATTCCCATGTACTTCCAAATGATAATAATATAACATGGAAAGGAAAATAAGCAGAAGTGTAAAATAATCCATTGGAGATAAACTGATACAACCACTCCACTCTAAGCACATCATCTATTTGCTTGATAATTCAGCTTAAAATGAAAATCAGTGAAAAGATCAGCTATCTTATGTCTTTCTTAACCTAGGCTTACATGAGATCTTTAAAAGACAGACTTTTTGAAATGGTGACAGTATCTCGGGTTGTGCAAACCTGCAGGCTAAACTACAGATGGTGCCATTTAGCAAGGGCCAAATTGCTGGTTACAATCCACTGAAAAACACAGGGTTTATCATAGAAACATGGACAGTCGCTGGAATATCATGTCTCTTTGGGGCATTGTTTTAACAAATGCATTTACAAGAAAAATGGTCTCTGTTAACTACAGTTCCCAGAATACCTTGTAGAACATTCTGTCTGTATTGATCATAAAATGGCATAGCCATTCTGCCTCCTCTGGCAGAACTCAGGGGAAAGTGAGCAAGTGCATTACACCATGTGACAAACTTTAAATTATGAAAAACACTAGTGTGTAGTTTCATCAGAATTTGCATTCTGTTAGCAGGAGATAGATCTGAAATCTATTTTTATCCAAAGGATCTTGTTAAACTAAGATTGCCTGTTACTGTATGTAGTTGCTTCATGCAGTAGTGCCTGATGGTACTTCTTATAAACAACAGAGAATAAACCCAAACAAGCTGAAAAATTATTTATTGCAATTTATTGCAAAATACTGCAATTCAAGAAAAATTACATCTGCATGGACTGCATAGTTTGAATACAATTTATGGTGTAGTTTCTCTTCATTAACCACATCCCAGAGAATTTTCAAAGCATCAGCTTGCATATTATTAACATGTACTTAAAATAACAATATAGAAAGCTTCAGGATTAAAGTAAAAGGTTAAGCGTAAAATGCAAGGTGCTTTAAGTGCATCTATATACTTACAATTCTTTAGAAATTCAGCTTTTTAATTAAAGTGAACTAGACCTTACCTAGACCAGCTAGATTAATAAGTATATCATTCTACTCTAACTATTCTCCTTAATAAAAGCAGATGGAATCTATTTTGCAAGAAAAAATATAGTATTAACTATCATGGCTTCTTTTATATAGTTAAACACATATAATGATTCTCCAGCATTTTTCATGGAAAGAAAGAGTGACAAAAAAGTAAATATAGCATTTGAACTCAATGGAAATCTTTTTTCATTTACTCTACATTGCATGTATTTGGGTCAGTGATTGTTTTTGTTTATTTTTTTGCCATTTATATGCACCATCTATTATTTTACAGCTTGATATTCTTAAAGGAAAATCCATACAAATTTTATTTACAAATGCATGTGGCATTTTAAATCATTAAAAAGTTGAATGTGAAGAGTATAATAAATGAGTCTCTAAAAATTTCATATTATATTGTCCACATGTCCTCTCGTGAGTCACTCTCAGATTCTTTAGGGCTTTCCCTGAAAGGTGGTAGAAGAGAATGGATTCTATCTGTTACTTATATGTACAGTTTCTAGATATGATTATATTATAAAGGCCACTGCTGCTGCTGCTGTTAAGTCGCTTCAGTCGTGTCCAACTCTGTGTGACCCCATAGACGGCAGCGCACCAGGCTCCCCCATCCCTGGGATTCTCCAGGCAAGAACACTGGAGTGGGTTGCCAAAGTCGCTCAGTCATGTCCGACTCTTAGCAACCCCATTGACTGCAGCCCACCAGGCTCCTCCATCCATGGGATTTTCCAGGCAACAGTACTGGAGTGGGGTGATTTTAATTCAGAAAAGAGTTTGAGGGAGTTCCCTGGAAATCCAGTGGTTAGGACTCGACACTTCCCCTGATTGGGGAAGTAAGATCCCACAAGAAGCCTCACAGCCAAAAAGAACTGAGTTTGAATGTGAATCCAGAGGGTCTTTCCTAATTTCTTGTGATGCTGGGCAAATCAGTTAATCTGTCTGAGCTTAAGTTTTCTCATATGAAAACCAGGCATAAAAAATACTTGCTTCATACAATTGTTGAGAGAGTTAAAAAGAAAACCTTGCAATGCATCCATGACAACATCCAACATATAGGAAGCACTTTGAAAAGGTGCAATGGTTATGCTTATTTCTTCTCATTCTAAAGCACTACCAAAAGGCAGTCCAAGTCAACCTGGATTTGTATTAGATGCTGTTTTAAAACAAGAATTAAGTTTGAATGTTTCACTTGTTCAGCTATTACCACTATTATTTTCAAACTTCTTGGGTCAGCATATCCCACATCTCATTGATTAAGCCTCCAAACCCATCAGTGGAGAACTAGCCCTTGGCCTTTCAGGTTCCCTTGTTTGAGCTTCTTAGTTTTGTCACTCTGGTGAAATTTTAGTTTCTCTTCAGTGATATTTTCTTTGATGCACCGAGGCAGAAATAATCACTCAGAGCTTCTCTATTTTTCCAACATTAAGCTCTTCTCAGTGTGTCTGTTGATATTTGCTTCCTTCACTAAAAGCTAGTTGAAGGATAATGTGTGTTTCCCTAGCACTAATATGTTATTTGCAAGTTGCTGGAAGAGAAGTGGCCAAATTATATGAAAAATATGCTATGAAAAAGAAAGTTCTTTAATCTCTCAGTCGTGTCCAACTCTCCTATCCCATGGACTGTAGCCCACCAGGTTTCTCTGTCCATGTGATTTCCCAGGCAAGAATACTAGAGTGGGTTGCCATTTCATTTTCCAGGGGATATTCCTGATCCAGGTATGGAACCCATATTGTGTGTGTCTCCTGCATTGGCAGGTGGATTCTTTACCACTGTGCCACCTGGGAAGCCCTGCTGCTGCTGCTGCTGCTGCTGCTAAGTCGCTTCCGTCATGTCTGACTCTGTGTGACCCCATAGATGGCAGCCCACCAGGCTCCCCCGTCCCTGGGATTCTCCAGGCAAGAACACTGGAGTGGGTTGCCATTTCCTTCTCCAATGCATGAAAGTGAAGAGTGAAAGTGAAGTTGCTCAGTCATGTCCAACTCTTCACGACCCCATGGACTGCAGCCTACCAGGTTCCTCCGTCCATGGGATTTTCCAGGCAAGAGTACTGGAGTGGGGTGCCATCACCTTCTCCATGGGAAGCCCTAGTATTAGCTAAATAGAAGCTAATCAAACAATACTAAAAGCAAGCTAAGCGATATAAAATCACATATACTTTATGGAAGGAAGAGGAGCAGTTTGGTTTACTCTTCCTTAACCTGTGATTTTCATAAGGGAACTCCTCCATAAACGTTGCTGGTTCAGCTGCCATGACCCATGTCCTGTAAGGCCATCATAGCTACAGCATCAGCCTGGAGTCTCTCTGCCTCTACTTCCTCTCCACAGCCTGGAACAATGCCCCAGGCCACCTTCCCCAGTCCGGCCCAGCACCAGGTAATTCAAGTACTGAGAAGATGCAATGTCACCAATCTACACAGTGAGTAAAAACAACACTCCTAGTAGCAAAATGTCACTGCAGATGTAAAATCATCATTCAACAATCACCGTTTTTTCCTTATTTACTACTGACCTAAAAATAAGCATTTTGCTTCAATAGCTTAAAATGTTCACAATATTGTCTGCTGTTCTTACTAATACTTATTCATCTGATGCCTTTTGGCCTTGCCACTCACTGATATACAAGCTAAATATACAGCAGAAAGTCAGTAATCACATGCACACCAGATTTTGGGACTGAACTTTACTTTGGGAGGTGGGAGATGAAGTTATAAATCAGAATGTTTTTAAAGCAGCTAAACACTATGAAATGCTTCTAGAATTTCTGTCAAAAATAGACTCCAAGGGAATGTAAATTGGAGAGTCTGTAAGTCTTTGTGAATATTATGAATGTTGTGCCATATTCATGTATTTTGATGCAAAAAAGGAATTATTTAAAAATAAAACAGCCTTGTCATAACAGATTTGAACTCATAGATGAGTTAAAAGTCTCAATCCTTTAGTTTTGTGTGTTCTCATCTGTGATTTTCTCACCAACCAAAATAGAGAAATCTCACTGATCTTCACATTAAAATAAGATAATCTGATCTATTTCTCAATGCATTTTTTTTTTTTTTGATCATTACTCATGTAAGAGAAATCCACGTGCTCTTAACCCTTTTAATGTTCCTACCTCACGGAGCCCTCTGGCTTCAATGTTCCCCCTCAGTGGGATCATAAATAACCACACAATCGCTTTTTAGCCTTGTTATGTGTGCCACAATAAGGCCGCAGAAACCAAAAATCCCCACTTGTTTCATTTGTTAGCCAGCACTCCAATCTTCAAGGCCCATCACTGACCCCCAAATTCTAGCACTGAAGTTAAAGCAGGTCACCTCCAGGGAAAACCATCAGCAACTTCATTTTTAAAATATATTTGATTTTCTTTTTCTAATCTTCCAGCCTTTCTTTTCCTTCCCCTCCTCCCCAACACTGCTGCATGCCTTAATTTTGCTTTCAGTCGGTAGTTGAAAAACTTTAGTTTCTAATAACTGGAAAAAATGGTTATTTAAAGATAACTGCAACTTGCTTAACATGCTAGACTATCATATGCTCAGTGCTTTGAAGCTGCAAATTAATGACGAGCAGGAACAGTGACTATCTTTCAGAGGAAACTGACCTCTTTCTAATGGCACATCGCTAATGTCATCTGTCTACTGCATCTCATTATGTGAATTTCACGGAGTTAAAAAAAAAAAAAGTATCTTAAGGCTGTGCACAAATAAAAAGGACCTTCTAGTATTAAGCACTTTGAAAATTTTTGATCTCTCAAAATACCTTCCTTAGATACTGCTTCCCCCTTTTGTGCATGGCATGCTGCTTATGTCATCTATTCTCTGTGACTAATTATGTTAATTTTGTGCCATAAAAGTAACTGAAGGCTGTTAAGAAATAAAAGCTTTTGAGTGGCCTTATTTCATAAACACCCCTTTTGAACAAGGCACATTTAGTCATATTTGCAGTAACAGAAAGAGTCTTGTGCTAAAAATACAACAAAGGCTCTTGAATATGGCCATTTATTCCCACTTTATTAGGTAATTTATGAAAAAGTATGAAGGGAAGCCTTTTTGTTACCATAATTTGCATAAAGCTGGTGCCCCATTAATGAGATAACTTCCTGCCTTTTGTGTATCACCAGCTGGAAATAGAAATGGAGGAACTTTTCTGTAGCCCAATTACCTAACCTGCTGAGTTCAGAGTTGGAAAGTAAACAGGATTCCTATCTGCCAGAGAACTTTACTTTGGTTCCTCTAACCTGATTTTTTTTTAATAAAAATAATTAAAAGAAGGATGAACACCAAACGCTAAAGCTAACTAAATGTCAGCAAGCCTACATGTTAGAACATATGATCTACTTCTAGAGAATATTACTTATTTAATAATCATATTTTTTCCCTTTGAAGAACAGATGTAGCTTTACTTTTGCTGTCATTGGATCAAATGAATAACATTTGATCATACGTATGAACATTTGAACTATACATATGAAAAAAAAAACTGAACAAATATTATTAATAGATTTTTGGGGGGAGCATTGAAGGAGCAATGAATTGCATTGCAATTTACTGCAATTATGAATGGCAGTCTTTCAATGAAAGATATTAACAATATTTTATAAATTAATAATTCTATGCTACTAAAAATACGTTGGAGCTACAATAAATATCTGTTAAGGTCCAAAGTAGGCTGCTGCTACTGCTGCTAAGTCACGTGTCCGACTCTGTGCGACCCCATAGACGGCACCCACCAGGCTCTCCTGCCCCTCGGATTCTCCAGGCAAGAACACTGGAGTGGGTTGCCATTTCCCTCTCCAATGCATGAAAGTGAAAGTGAAGTCACTCAGTTGTGTTCAACTCTTAGCGACCCTATGGACTGCAGCCTACCAGGCTCCTCCATCCATGGGATTTTCCAGGCAAGAGTACTGGAGTGGGGTGCCATTGCCTTCTCCGAAGGCAAATATGCTAAGAAGAGTATATACTTTTGCCATGAGGGGTAGAGATTCTACACTTACCATAAAAGCATGAACAAATGAAATAAATGGAAAAGAAGAGGAACAATTTTGAACTCATACCTTGGGTGTACACATATGAACACCCACACATATACACACATACAGAATATTCAAAAAAGCTTTATTAAACCCCCACAAACAAAAGAGTCTATAAAAAGAAAACTTCTAAAAAGAAAACTTTTACTTATCGGTAAGTGATAATAAGATATAGTCTTTGAAAGTGGCAGTGAAATTAAGCCACTATACTTTTTATCCTCCAGTTCTTAATGCCAGCTGTATAAATGTAGCTCCAGATGACACATCATGAAGGTTGTCCGGTGGTTATGTCAAAATGGAAAATAAAACAAGAATAAGACCAGAAGGGCAAAAACCACTGTCTTTGCTTGGATTTAACAATAAACCAGAGAACTGAATGGTTTGCCTTATGGTCTCATCTTCTTTTAAAATAAGGTCTTGAACTCTTAAATTATAGGTCATCTTATAATTAGGGCTTCCCTCTTAGCTCAGTTGGTAAAGAATCTGCCTGCAAAGCAGGAGACCCGTGTTCAATTCTTGGGTCAGGAATATCCTCTGGAGAAGGAAATGGCATCCCACTCCAGTATTCTTGCCTGGAGAATCCCATGGACAGAGGAGCCAGGCAGGCTACAGTCCATGGGATGGCAAGAGTCAAGACACAACTTAGCGACTAAACCACCATCATCTTATACTTAGGTCAGAATTTCACTTTTTTCCATATACCTCATAACATCTTCAGTATACTGCATTTATTGAAATAGTAAAAGTAGTGCAAAAGCCTTGACAACTATCAAAAGGTATCAAAAACTTTGACAGCTATTACCATTGAAATGTGTTGTGTTTTAACTTGTGAAGTTAAGCTTAATCATGAGTCATTCTACTTTTACGCTTATTCGCTGGACAATCTTCTCTGTAGTTAAATGCAAAGCCTAGCTTCCAGTGTGTGAGACAATTCCTTTTCTAGGAGAATAATATTCTTGTAAGAAGTGAACTACTTCACTTCTTACAAGAAAAGAATTATTTCTTTTCAGTTGCTTGTATAGTCTAAATTGTTTGTTTTAAGAGAATTATAAGCAGACAAGGAAATAAGTATTACTCCTCCAATCAATGCAAATTATCTTTGCTTTTAAACATAGACTTATGGAAAAAACATAGTTAAAAGGTTATCAAGAACACCCTGAAATTCCAAACAGTATCTCTAAGAAGTTAGCAAGGAATTGTTTGGCCTGAATAGACACTTCTTACTCAACTTTCTTCTATCACCTGTGAAAAAAATGTACCCCATGTAGCAGTCACAGCCTTCCATTTGTCTATAACTGGACTTGTGCCAAAATTTGAAATTTAAATTTTCATGAGAGTTAGTCAGTTGAACCACTGGAATACAGAGGAAGAAAAGAATGTAATGAGTAATCCTTTAAAAAACAAAAGATGAGGGCAAATTTGATTAAACTCAATGGAGAAAGTAGCCAGAATGACAAAACAAAATACATGGCCATGATATGATTTATGTTAATGATTCTATATCACCAATATTTTATATTCTAGCTGCCCTCATAAAAATTCTATATTCTGACTCAAACTATTCTCACACAGACCTTAAAATTAGTTGATCTTCCAAAGTTTGAGAGTTGAGTGAAAAATTTAAGCAAGCTCTGTATAGTTATTAGGTAATATACAATATTGAGTTTTAGAATATTAATTAAGCAATAATCTGAGGACCTAAGATACCAGTCCATTTAATTCTTACCTCGTAGGGAGAAGACTATAAAGACAGGTCTTTCTTCCCTTGCTACTTCCCTAAAATTAATACAGACTCACCAAAAATAGTTCAAAAAAAGAAATCAACAATCAGCATTAAGTTAATATACTGCTAAAGCTATGTGAAAGTATTGAGAAATTTATGGGGGAAAGTTTGAATCAACAAATATTTTCCATATTCCTACTGGTAACTCCAAGGCCTTTTTTTTTCCCCCTCTGTTCTTTTTTTCCCTTCTTGTCTGTTACAAGTTATGATGTGTGGATGAAGGCTTTTTCCCATGCAGTAATGACTGTATACTGAGATTTCAAGGGGCTGTTCATGACAATCCCATTTTCTGTGTAATTTCATGGTTGTCTTCTTGAATGAAGATATTGGCTGCTCTGAAGCAGGGGGTCAGCCGCTCCTGCTCCCTTTCAGTATTGTTCCGGAGTATGTTTCCTTTCAGCTGATGAAAAGTAATTCATCATTTACACCCCTGAATTCTGCCAGCATTTTTTGAACAACTTTTCTTTCCCTGTGGTACCTTCGGCCCATGAAAGAGATAAATAGGTTCAATACAGCACTAGGCCCCAGATCCTGGGAGCAGGTTAGGCCTCTGAGGCCCCAAGCTGCCCCTTTCTCATGATAGAGTTTGTCACCTTTCTACCTCTAGAAGTCAAATCCTGTCGACTCAGCCATCTTTCAGGCTCTCTGAAGTGGCTTTGGCACCCACTGGGGCATGTGAGCTTAAAATTGATTTTTTTTAAGATCTGTCAAGTTCCCTTAAGGGACGGAGTTGACAGCCAGCAGGCCTCAACTATCACAAAGCATTCAATGTGTAAAAGACACCTAAGGAACTTCCTTTGAGGGGCCAAAGGGCTTCAGACTTTGTGACACATTGAGAGGGTGCTGTTGCTAAGAAACTGGCTTTGGGCAATAGGAATTTTCCTGCAACTCTGCCACTTTGGGAAGTACTTTAAGCTACCTCTCTCCTTACGGCAAAAGACAATATCAACTGTTATAAAAACAACATGCAAAAAAAGATGTTAAATGGAATCATTACATGGTGCTTCAGATTCCAACTGCCTATCACTTAGGCAGTTTGGGAATTAACTTAGTATTTGTACCAGCTTTTAGAAGAATAAAGCATTAGGTAATCTAAACAATCAAATAATATCAGCTATTTGTTTTAAAAGTAAAGGATACCAATTCTTTACAAATTTGGATATTATGGACCATAAGGCAGAAATAAACACTCTTTCTCAACTTAAACAGTGACTTAATACTTCAGTGATAGTGTGATGCTATAGTTCACCTCTCATTTGTTAAAAAAAAAAAAAAATGATGCTGGAGTAGCTATAGCCAGCTATTTGCTCGTGACCTAAGTCTGCCAGATCAAAGATTGTTAATTCGGCCTTTCATTTAACCGTTTCTCCTTATTTCATATGTTCCCTCAGAAGTCAAAATAATAGAGACAGGATTTTGCTATATTATTTGAACACTAAGGAAGTGTTCTTTCTGATTACTGATTTTGAACAGCTTCATATGGCAAGTCATATTTTGGATTTAAATACAGAGGAAAATGACTCAGCCTCTTTTAGTGACCAGAGCATAACCATTTTCTCTAGCTAAACCATTTGTGCAGAGCGAGCACAGCATCTTTTGGAAGATTAGTGATTCCTCAAAAGAAGTCAGGAGACAGATTTTCAAATTCAATTCCAACCTGTGTGGTTTGAAGGCTGTGAAACTTTCAACAACGATATAAATACTGCATGCATCTCTCTCTCTCTCTCTCCAGAGGCTGGATTTTACCAACTGGTATGTGAAAGGCCAATTGTATAAGCAGGTGTAGGTCTGAGTTGAAAGGATGTGATGGCATTAATCTCCCTTTAAGAGGTCTTGTTTTCATGGGCTGTTGTCAAATATAACTGGGTTGTTCTGTAACTATAACTGCAGTTATGTGTTCCTTGTCATAGAGAAGTGCTCTAGCTTTTGAAGGAATTTCTGCACTTTTCCAAAGACAATGTCAGTGTTCGGTATAGAGGGAGGGAGTCTGGTAAGCTGAAGAGAGTACAAGACATTTCCTGGGTTTGAATATCGGATTGCAGGAGCTGTGTTGACTCAGCAAATTTATGAAACTTCTCTGAGATACAGCTTTCTTGTGCATAAAAGGAGGACAACTATACTGAAGATCGGGCTTCTCCAGTGGCTCAGTGGTAAAGAATCTGCCTGTCAATGCAGGAGACCTGAGAGTTCTAGAAAAACATCTATTTCTGCTTTATTGACTATGCCAAAGCCTTTGAATGAGTGGATCACAATAAACTGTGGAAAATTCTGAAAGAGATGGGAATACCAGACCACCTGATCTGCCTCTTGAGAAATCTGTATGCAGGTCAGGAAGCAACAGTTAGAACTGACATGGAACAACAGACTGGTTCCAAATAGGAAAAGGAGTACTTCGAGGCTGTATATTATCATCCTGCTTATTTAACTTATATGCAGAGTACATCACGAGAAACGCTGGACTGGAAGAAACACAAGCTGGAAGCAAGATTTCCAGGAGAAATATCAATAAACTCAGGTATGCAGATGACACCACCCTTATGGCAGAAAGTGGAGAGGAACTCAAAAGCCTCTTGATGAAAGTGAAAGAGGAGAGTGAAAAAGTTGGCTTAAAGCTCAACATTCAGAAAAAAAAGATCATGGCATCTGGTCCCATCACTTCATGGGAAATAGATGGGGAAACAGTGGAAACAGTGTCAGACTTTATTTTTCTGGGCTCCAAAATCACTGCAGATGGTGACTGCAGCCATGAAATCAAAAGACGCTTACTCTTTGGAAGGAAAGTTATGTCCAACCTGGATAGCATATTCAAAAGCAGAGACATTACTTTGCCAACAAAGGTCCGTCTAGTCAAGGCTATGGTTTTTCCTGTGGTCATGTATGGATGTGACAGTTGGACTGTGAAGAAGGCTGAGCACTGAAGAATTGATGCTTTTGAACTGTGGTGTTGGAGAAGACTCTTGAGAGTCCCTTGGACTGCAAGGTGATCCAACCAGTCCACCCTAAAGGAGATCAGCCCTGGGATTTCTTTGGAAGGACTGATGCTAAAGCTGAAACTCCAGTACTTTGGCCACCTCATGCGAAGAGCTGACTCATTGGAAAAGACTCTGATGCTGGGAGGGATTGGGGGCAGGAGGAGAGGGGACGACAGAGGATGAGATGGCTGGATGGCATCACCGACTCGATGGATGTGAGTCTGAGTGAACTCTGGGAGTTGGTGATGGACAGGGAGGCCTGGCGTGCTGCGATTCATTGGGTCACAAAGAGTCGGACACGACTGAGCGACTGAACTGAACTGAACTGTGTTCAATCCCTGGGTGGGGAAGATCCTCTGAAGAAGAAAAGGGCAACCCACTCCAATATTCTTGCCTGGAGAATTCCATGGTCAGAGGAACCTGGTAGTAGGCTACAGTTAATGAGGTCGCATATGAGTTGGACACAACTTAGTGACTAAACAATAAGAATGCATCTGAGGATTAGATAAGGTTTTGCATGGAGATACCCAACATAGTCATTGGAATGGAAACTCAATCAATAGTAATCATTATTACTCTGAAGGGCCAAATATATTCCAGGATTTCATGATCTTTGGCATCAAAGCTCAAGACACCATGGATATGAAGAATTATGGACTTAAATAAGCAATTTTTCTCCTAAATCCAAACACTGAACAAACATGTTACCCTCCAGACTAAAGTGATTATTATGATACCTAGGGCTAAGTCAAGACTGCTATGATAGTTGTGAAGGGGAAACCTGGTCAAAATACAAAAAGACATGCTGAGACATTTTCTGAACCAAGAATTAGACCCAAGTTTATTAACTAAGGGCTTCCTGGTGGCTTAGATGGTAAAGAATCCGCCTGCATCTTCCTGCAGTGCAGGAAACCCAGGTTTGATTCTGGGTTGGAAAAATTCCCTGGAGAAGGGAATGGCTAACCATTCCAGCAGTCTTACCTGGAGATTACCATAGAGAGAGGAGCCTGGTGGACTACGGTCCATGGGTTTTCAAAGAGTTGGACACAACTGAGTGATTAACACTTACACTTACTTTATTAATTTAAGTTCTGTACAGAAAGGAACAGGTCAGAAAAGCCATTGCCAAGACCATATTTCTGTTGTTGCATACATTTAATTAATTTGCTCTGTCGTTAATGACTGGAGAAGTCCTGCAACCTCTAATGCAAATATATTGCTCTCATTTGACAAGTGCTTGTGATCCTTCTGCCTGTTGGTCCATTCAAGTCATTTGGTTAGCATTCCTAGTTTTCTGGTTTAATTAGGGTAGTGAGTGTGTGAGTGCTAAGTTGCTTCAGTTCAGTTCAGTTCAGTCGCTCAGTCCTGTCCGACTCTTTGCGACCCCATGAATCGCAGCACACCAGGCCTCCCTGTCCATCACCAACTCCCGGAGTTCACTCAGACTCACGTCCATCGAGTCAGTGATGCCATCCAGCCATCTCATCCTCTGTCGTCCCCTTCTCCTCCTGCCCCCAATCCCTCCCAGCATCAGAGTCTTTCCCACTGAGTCAACTCTTCCCATGAGGTGGCCATAGTACTGGAGTTTCAGCTTCAGCATTATTCCCTCCAAAGAAATCCCAGGTCTGATTTCTTTCAGAATGGACTGGTTGGATCTCCTTGTAGTCCAAGGGACTCTCACGAGTCTTCTCCAACACCACAATTCAAAAGCATCAATTCTTCGGCGTTCACCCTTCTTCACAGTCCAACTCTCACATCCATACATGACCACAGGAAAAACCATAGCCTTGACTAGACGGACCTTTGTTGGCAAAGTAATGTCTCTGCTTTTGAATATGCTATCTAGGTTGGTCATAACTTTCCTTCCAAGGAGTAAGCGTCTTTTGATTTCATGGTGGCAGTCACCATCTGCAGCTATTTGGGAGCCCAAAAAAATAAAGTCTGACACTGTTTCCACTGTTTCCCCATCTATATCCCATGAAGTGATGGGACCAGATGCCATGATCTTCGTTTTCTGAATGTTGAGCTTTAAGCCAACTTTTTCACTCTCCTCTTTCACTTTCATCAAGAGGCTTTTGAGTTCCTCTTCACTTTCTGCCATAAGGGGGGGTGTCATCTGCATATCTGAGGTGATTGATATTTTTCCTGGCAATCTTGATTCCAGCTTGTGTTTCTTCCAATCCAGCGTTTCTCATGATGTACTCTGCATAGAAGTTAAATAAGCAGGGTGACAATATACAGCCTTGACGTATTCCTTTTCCTATTTGGAACCAGTCTGTTGTTCCATGTCCAGTTCTAACTGTTGCTTCCTGACCTGCATACAGATTTCTCAAGAGGCAGATCAGGTGGTCTGGTATTCCCATCTCTTGAAGAATTTTCCACAGTTTATTGTGATCCACACAGTCAAAGGCTTTGGCATAGTCAATAAAGCAGAAAGGTGTTTTTCTGGAACTCTCTCACTTTTTCCATGATCCAGCGGATGTTGGCAATTTGATCTCTGGTTCCTCTGCCTTTTCTAAAACCAGCTTGAACATCTGGAAGTTCACGGTTCACGTATTGCTGAAGCCTGGCTTGGAGAATTTTGAGCATTACTTTACTAGCATGTGAGATGAGTGCAATTGTGCGGTAGTTTGAGCATTCTTTGGCATTGCCTTTCTTTGGGATTGGAATGAAAACTGACCTTTTCCAGTCCTATGGCCACTGCTGAGTTTTCCACATTTGCTGGCATATTGAGTGCAGCACTTTCACAGCATCATCTTTCAGGATTTGAAATAGCCCAACTGGAATTCCATCACCTCCACTAGCTTTGTTCGTAGTGATGGTTTCTAAGGCCCACTTGACTTCACATTCCAGGATGTCTGGCTCTAGATGAGTGATTACACCATCGTGATTATCTGGGTCATGAAGATCTTTTTTGTATAGTTCCTCTGTGTATTCTTGCTACCTCTTCTTAATATCGTCTCCTTCTCTTAGGTCCATACCATTTCTGTCCTTTATCGAGCCCATCTTTGCATGAAATGTTCCCTTGGTATATCTAATTTTCTTGAAGAGATCTCTAGTCCTTCCCATTCTGTTGTTTTCCTCTATTTCTTTGCATTGATTGCTGAGGAAGGCTTTCTTATCTCTTCTTGCTATTCTTTGGAACTCTGCATTCAGAGGCTTATATCTTTCCTTTTCTTCAGTCATGTACAAATTAGGGCAGGTGGAACATCAATTTTTTTTTTTTTTTAAGTTTTCCCTGTGATTCTAAAGTTCAATCTGGGCTGAACATTGCTGCCATTAGTAAAAACTTAAGTATCTCTTTTCTCACAATATGTCCTACATGTCTGTAGCCATAACTAATTTTGAAGGAGGAATACTATAGCAAAAAGGTGGTTACTGAGTAGCTGGAGACAAAATAAAGTATATGAAGGTCAGGAAGCAATAGTTAGAACTGGACATGGAACAACAGACTGGTTCCAAATAGGAAAAGGAGTATGTCAAGGCTGTATATTGTCACCCTGCTTATTTAATTTATATGCAGATTACATCATGAGAAATGCTGTGCTGGAAGAAGCACAAGCTGGAATCAAGATTGCTGGGAGAAATATCAATCACCTCAGATATGCAGATGACACCACCCTTATGGCAGAAAGTGAAGAGGAACTCAAAAGCCTCTTGATGAAAGTGAAAGTGGAGAGTGAAAAAGTTGGCTTAAAGCTCAACATTCAGAAAATGAAGATCATGGCATCTGGTCCCATTACTTCATGGGAAATAGATGGGGAAACAGTGGAAACAGTGTCAGACTTTATTTTTTGGGCTCCAAAATCACTGCAGATGGTGACTGCAGCCATGAAATTAAAAGACGCTTACTCCTTGGAGGAAAGTTATCACCAACCTAGATAGCATATTGAAAAGCAGATATATTACTTTATCAACAAAGGTCCATCTAGTCAAGGCTATGGTTTTTCCAATAGTCATGTATGGATATGAGAGTTGGACTGTGAAGAAAGCTGAGTGCCAAAGAACTGATGCTTTTGAACTGTGGTGTTGGAGAAGACTCTTGAGAGTCCCTTGGACTGCAAGGAGATCCAACCAGGCCATCCTAAAGGAGATCAATCCTGGGTGTTCATTGGAAGGACTGATGCTGAAGCTGAAACTCCAATACTTTGGCCATCGCATGCGAAGTGTTGACTCATTGGAAAAGACTCTGATGCTGGGAGGGATTGGGCGCAGGAGGAGAAGGGGACGACAGAAGATGAGATGGTTGAATGGCATCACCAACTAGATGGACATGAGTTTGAGTGAACTCCGGAAGTTGGTGATGGACAGGGAGGCCTGGCGTGCTGTGATTCATAGGGTCTCAAGGAGTCGGACACGACTGTGCGACTGAACTGAACTTAACTGAACTGAACCTTTAAGAGAAGAGTAAAGGGAGTCTGTGTGTAAAAACAGAAGTTACAGTGTTACCTCACTGCATCCTTTTGAGAATCAGGAACTTACACAACAAATTGTATCATCTTAGAACTAGCCACCAGAAGTTTTATTGTATTTCTCTTCCATGCAGACACACTGAAGGAAGAGAAATGGGACTTTGGACCTTCTTTTTCCAGAGTCCACCTAGGTTTATGTTATGCAGTTATCTTATCTAGGAATTTTCCCTGATCCCAGCAGTAAATTAGATTCGCCCCTTCTGTGTTTGCCTAGTGTCCTCCAATTCCCCTATTATATCGAGGCAGAGATTGAATGAAGGCACTGAACACAGTGAGATGTGTTTTCCATTGGATTCTCAAATACTCATGTGTGGTGAGATCATTCTTTCTTCCCCAGGGCTCATTTCAGTGATTTTTGATGGCAGGCACTTAATATATATTTGCTGAGTGTGTAAATAAATAAATTTGCTATTCTCACTAAGACTTTTCTAAAATCAACAGCACTCCACCACCACCACCATCAAAAGGCCAAAAGGTTTAATAAGCCTTGAGTCTTTGCCTAAGGATCTGACAATTGTTCTACTACAAAAATTTTCCATATTCTCCTCTGAGAAGATGACAAAAATACTGTCGCCAACATAGCTATAATTCACCAGAAAAAAAAAATAAAAACGATGAATTCTCTCTCCTGAAATGAGAATACTTTGAAATTCATTTGGGAGGGTAGAAACTCGGTGGAATAGTCATGTCTTTCTTCGATGTTGGGAATAAATTCATCAGCATGGTGGGAAAAAAATAAGCATTTTTATTCCTGATAAAAATTGCAGAAGTGTCAGTGGTTTATTTTGATGCAGCTATGTATTCACAGGGTCATCGTATTACAGTTATTATGGTAGGAGGCACAGTTCCCTCCCTGGTTTATTATAACTGGCCGTAATGTACCATAGAGGCTCAAGATGTTCTCTTCTTGACTGAGCCTGGAGAGTATCTATTTCACAGTGTATTCCCCTTAAAGGGAGAGTCTACACTGGCAATAGGCAAGGCACTTATCTGTAGATAAGCATCAAAGACAGAATGGGAGTAAATGATGCACTTTGTGGAGTTGCACTACTTCTTTAGTAAAATTTATGGCACTAAAAAAGAAAGCAAGCAGAAAGAAAAATAATTTGGTAAATGGACTCAAGTGGCCTGAAAGAGTTAATGTGTTTCTTCCCACTAGAAACAGTGAGCCATTTATATGTAGGCAATCCCTTCTCCTGAGTTACATCAATGCTGAAGACATTTTGAAATGGATCTTCATAGGCTCCAGGGATAGAGAAAGAGGATTTTTTTCTTCATTGTCAGTAGTAACTACAAAATTAGTTTGCCATTTTTTTTTTCTTGTTTATCTTTTGTTCCCCCTTGTAGCATTGCCCTTAGGAAATTGTTTGAAAGACTTGTTTTCTTACATTTGGAATTATTATTATTGGGAAATTACCTTCTTGGTTGTCTTAGTTCATCTACACAACATCTTGAAAAATTAGCAAATTTTTTCTCTTAATAAATAAAGAACAGAAAAAAAAAAGAGCTAATCTGTCCTTCAAACATTTTAATAGTTTTCAGTGAGTTAGCGTCTCTCTTTTTATGACCTACTGTCAATTCAGTTCTCATTATTTAGTATCTGTCTCTGGATTATGGGCTGCCCTGGTGGCTCAGAGGTTAAAGCGTCTGCCTGCAATGCGGGAGACCTGGGTTAGATCCCTGGGTCAGGAAGATCCCCTGGAGAAGGAAATGGCGACCCACTCCAGTATCATTTTGCTTAGGTTGTTCTCTTTACAATTATTTCAGTTATCTCTTTTGGTTCAATTTAAATGAATATTAAATGCATCAGAATTTTTTTTAAATTATAATTTTCTCCCACAAATTCATCATGCATTAAAAGATTCCGATAAATATGCTTTTGCATTTTTTGCATTCTTGCCAGAATATCTTTTCCCAGGATAACCTCTCTTGCATTCCTCTATTTCCACAATATGTACATATCTAAATGTTTCAATAGTAAATATTTCTCAAACATTAAGCATTCATTCACTTGCTTTTCAAATTCTAGAGTATGATTTCACAAATCATTTTCTTTAGCTGAGTGCAAACATGAGATGTACCTGTTTTTCCTGAACAACTTTCAACCCTGCAAACAAAATGTTATATAGGAAAAAAAAAAAACAAAAACCAGTTCCTACTGTATTTTCTCTTCATGCCCTGGAGGTGTATTTCAGCATTTACAATATACCTGACTATCCTTATCTTCCTGAATGTCTATCCAAAGAGTATCTGCTGTGTCAGCAAAACACTCAGAGCTTTTCGTTTCACTGGCTATGGTATCTGTGCAATATTGAAGCCTCCTCCCACCTTATTTGGTTTCTAGTTTCAGTAAACCTTATCCTAGCATTTTAAATCTTCAGTCATTTCCCTGACTCAACCATATCATTACTATTTCAATAATATCACGCTTGTCCCTGATACTCATATGCACACTTATCATCGATAAGGCTTTGATGTAATAAATCCTCGATATAGTACTGTGCTTATCCATGCTATGAGATATAATCAAAAATGAAAGCAGAAACTTAAGATACAGAGTAAAATATATTACTTGCCAATTTTCCACAGTAACTTTTCATCATTACTTCAAAATTACTTTTTAATGCAAAGAGTAGTTTCAATCACATTGAGGCCCACATGATTCAGATACTATCATAATCACAATTAGATTACATTACTGCAATCAGGAATAGAGATCATTAAGAGAAAGAATATAAATTGCTTTAGTTTTACAAGTACTGAGCTAGCAAAATTATAATTAATCTCCATTTATAATCTTTTCTTTCATAGAACTGCAAAGCATGCTACTTTTTTTAGGCCATCAATACAAATTAGAACTAAGTAATAAAGCCCTAACTACTACTACTGTGCTGCTCACGATTGAAGAAACTTTCACATTATGTATAGAAGGCTTTTGATACAAACAGTGCCCTTAGAATAGATTGTCTCAATGCAATAAGCCCAACTATTACAAGGTGCTATTTAAAAACCAGAATGCTGCAGAAGCTTTCTCTCTTTTCAGAGTAATCAGTTTTTTGCATTTCATTTCTTAAATGAGATGGCGCTACTCATGTGAGATGAAGAAATAATGACTTAGTAGTCACAGTGAATGCATCATTCTGTACATCCGAAGTTTTTAAAATATAGTTAAGAAGTATGAGAAATAATAAATGAGAAAACGAAAAAATTCAAGATAGAAATACCTTCAAAATATCAATACAACCAATTCTAATTACATATTAAGTATTTCATATTTTTTCAGTGAATTATGCTGTGTGTGTGTGTGCACACGCACGATCCATCATTCAGTTGTGTCCAACTATTTGTGACCACATGGACTGTGGCCTGTACTCTGTCCATTAGATTTTTCAGGCAAAAATACTGGAGTGGGTTGCCATGACCTTCTTCAATAAATGTAGACGATCTAATTTTATACAGGTTTACAGACTTTTCCAATTCTGAAATCAAAACAGTTATAAAACAGCAGACAATTTGGAGGAACTTACCTGGTGGCAAGTGGAGCCCGCCTGAAGCTGACTGAGCATGAACTTATTTGGTTTCAAAATCTGACCTGAACTGAAAGGAAATTACTCATTGTCTTTATGTTAGTTTGTTATTCTTACAAGATACTGCTCCAGATCCCACTGGAGTATTAAATAACATATGGTATATATAGGTATCAAATTACCTTTTTTAAATGGGAAGAATTGTTTTCCAAAAGACATCTTGTACCAAGGGTTTCAGATAAGGAATGATGGACTCAGCAGCAGCTTAGAGGTGACTGATCACAAGAGTCAGAACTGTTAGTTGTCTCCTGTGCCTTTTGTGTCCCTATGCCCGGTACCCTTCTTCTCGTACATTCTAGCTTTCGGCTTCCCTAAGTCAGACAGAGCTTTCACTATCATGCTGTAAATGGGTAGGAGCTTTGCCCTGGTTCTGATCCATTCAGCCCCTGAGGGAGATGGATAGGGATGTGGGGACCCGTAGCCCTGACGGGGCACTACGAGCTTCAAATCTACACAACCGGTTGGTCAAGTAGCCAGTGTTTCAGTAAATTGCGCGTTATTATCGATTTCCGTGTGTGCCATGCACATAGAGCATTACTTCCAGGATATCGAAGTTTCAGAGATCAGACTGTGGATGGTTTATTGGAAATGCTGAGTCATTCTAATGTAGATTGAAATGTACTTCTAAGACTGATCCTCTAAAGACATGGCATATTTAAGCACAGAGAAGGAAAATAGGTCAAATATTCTGTTTATTTGTAGCAAACCCTCTATTAATGGTGCAAAAAATATGACAGCATAGGTTTTAAGAGTCATAAATTACAAAACACCTTGATAGTTGATAAACCTCTGAAATTCTAGAAATTTGTAAGATCCTTTGCAAAAACAAAAATGAGGAAAAATAATTATAAGAGAAATATTTAACTGCTGCATTTTAACTATAAAAACAGAATGAAAAGTTTTATTCATAGATACTTTTTATTTAAGTTGTTAAAAGGATATATTAGATGGTTCTACATGAATCAAATTTAATTAAACAATGTGCACACTGCTGCCCAAATTGTATTTTACTCTATATGTGGAATAGCAATAATTTAAAAGAACAAAATGATAACTATAAGCAATATAATTAGTTTTTAGGGCTAATAAACTCATGCTTTTCAGTTATAATAGTCTACAGCTCTTTGGTAGGAACTTTTAGGAAAATTGAAAAGCTTTGAAGAAATGTTCTTTGTCATGAGACACAGTATTCAGAGTTTGATTCAGAAAAAATGTCAAGAATGAAAAAGAAGGGTAAGGAGCAAATTCGAGTTCACCTTATCAATAATGACTAGAGAAAGTGTAAGTATTTTTAAGATACCCTGTGAATGAGATAAGTATCAAATGAATCATTTCATTTATAAGGAATAAATTATCTGTTTTATCTACTACAATTTTAAACAATTATATCCACAGTGTATTTACCCTTCCATTATAATTAATTAATGTATCTGAATAAGATTCCAATAGGATACTGATGTGAAAAAAACATTGTGTTTGACATTGAAGAGACACAAAATAAATATTAAAATCCTTCCAAAAATACTATAAAGAGGAGCAAAATGCTATCATAGTTAAAAGGAAGGGATTTGTTCCTAATTAAATTCATTAAAGAATATTCTATGCATGTGTATGTATAATGGCCTCTAAAATCTAAAATTTTAGACAAATATTTAAGTTTTTCTAATGCTTAGTTTCCATCTGTGTTTATATTCATATAGGATACATTCTAACTAAGCCAGTTTTATTGCCAAGTATGCTTGAAGAAAAAGCATTAAGACTAACTTTGTTAGACAATGAGAAGTATTTGTCTTAGGGAACATTGTTTGGAGAAAACTCATTTTTTAATATTACTTGAATGAATTAAATGGTAAGTGATTGAAGAAAGAGTAGCAAAGTTTCAGAGTAGAGGCAAGAAAAATAAAGACCTGAAGTGAGAAACAAAAGGAAGGAACAGGACATCAATATTTTGAAGAAAGTACCCACACAGCCCGGGGGATAGGAAGAGGGGCAAGTTGAAAAAGAGTAGCTAAATCTTCTATTGTCTTGCATCTATGAAGAGTTAGAAATATAGTCCCATTAAAGGATCAGTGAAATGGTCATTTTCCTTGAAATATAGGGGAGTAGAAGTGTTTTACTCTTTCTCCCCTTTTTTAAGCTTTTCCTTTTCTTGCTATAACACAAAATAAAACAAGGGAAAAAATGAAAAAAGATGCCAATAACCAAAGCAACATTTTGTGATATTTCTGCCCGGTACAATTAAATACGGGAAATGATGAAAGTGAGAGTTGGGGATTATGCAGGTCTCCCGAGACTTCATGAGAAAAGCTTGGTGTCAGAATGGAAAGGCTGCAGTACAGATCTATCCCAACAACTTTCTAAAGAGAGACTCTAAAGAGAGTCATGAGAAGGCACTTGCTGGTGACTCTCTGTAGAGAGATTCTCTGACAATGCAAGATTTCAGCAGAGAAGTTGCTAAGGAGAAATCATGCTTCTGTACCATTTCTATGGTTTATGAACATGTATAGGAGGACTGTAAGCACTGAGAGCCGTGGGACACGGTACCAAGGAGTGTGTGGGTGTGATTATTGGTCCAAACTGCAAACCATCGTTGACTTAAATCACATTTCTGTGCATGTTACCCAAACTTGGAGACCAAAAATGGAGACAAAACACTCCAAATATAAAGGAAGGAATAGACTTCATGAATGAGCTATTAGAAAAACAAACTTCATTGAAATTGGAGACAAGGTAACCAAGCTGACTCCCACCCAGACCTCACCTGTACTCAGTTCAGTCGCTCAGTCATGTCCAACTCTTTGTGACCCCCATGGCCCTCAGCACACCAGGCCTCCCTGTCCATTACCAACTCCCTGAGTTTACTCAAATTCATGTCCACTGAGTCAGTGATGCCATCCAACCAGCTCATCCTCTGTTGTCCCCTTCTCCTCCCACCTTCAATCTTTCCCAGCATCAGGGTATTTTCAAATGAGTCAGTTCTTTGCATCAGGTGGCCGAAGTATTGGAGTTTCAGTTTCAACAACAGTCCTTCCAATGAATATTCAGGACTGATCTCCTTTAGGACGGACTGGTTGGATCTCCTTGCAGTCCAAGAGACTCTCAAGAATCTTCTCCAACACAACAGTTCAAAATGATCAATTCTTTGGCACTCAGCTTTCTTTATAGTCCAACTCTCACATCCATACATGACTACTGGAAAAACCATAGCTTTGACTAAACAGCCTAATGTTGGCAAAGTAATGTCTCTGCTTTTCAATATACTGTCTAGGTTGGTCATAACTTGATTCCAAGGAGCAAGTGTCTTTTAATTTCATGGCTGCACTCACCATCTGCAGTGATTTTGGAGCCCCCCAAAATAAAGTCAGCCACTGTTTCCACTGTTTCCCCATCTATTTCCCATGAAGTGATGGGACCAGATGCCATGATCTTCGTTTTCTGAACACTGAGCTTTAAGCCAACTTTTTCACTTTCCTCTTTCACTTTCATCAAGAGGCTCTTTAGTTCTTCTTCACTTTGTGCCATAAGGGTGGTATATCTGCATATCTAAGGTTATTGATATTTCTCCCAGCAATCTTGATTCCAGCCTGTGCTTCATCCAGCCCAGCATTTCTCATGATGTACTCTGCATATAAGTTAAATAAGCATGGTGACAATATACAGCCTTGACGTACTCCTTTCCCAATTTGGAACTAGTCTGTTTTTCCATGTCCAGTTTTAACTGTTGCTTCCTGACCTGCATATGGATTTCTAAAGAGGGAGGTCAGGTGGTCTGGTATTCCCATCTCTTTCAGAATTTTCCACAGTTTATTGTGATCCACACAGTCAAAGGCTTTGGCATTGTCAATAAAGCAGAAATAGATATTTCTCTGGAACTCTCTTGCTTTTTCGATGATCCAGCGGATGTTGGCAATTTGATCTCTGGTTCCTCTGCCTTTTCTAAAACCAGCTTGAACATCTGGCATTTCATAGTTCACAAACTGTTGAAGCCTGGATTAGAAAATTTTGAACATTACTAGCATGTGAGATGGGTGCAATTGTGCGGTAGTTTGAGCATTCTTTGGCATTGCCTTTCTTTGGGACTGGAATGAAAACTGACTTTTTCCAGTCCTGTGGCCACTGCTGAGTTTTCCAAATTTGCTGGCATATTGAGTGCAGCACTTCACAACATCATCTTTTAGGATTTGAAATAGCTCAACTGGAATTCCATCACCTCCACTAGCTTTCTTCATAGTGATGCTTCCAAAGGCTCACTTGACTTCACACTCCAGGATGTCTGGCTCTAGGTGAGTCATCATACCACTGTGGTTATCTGGCTCATGAAGATCTTTTTGTACAGTTCTTCTGTGTATTCTTCCACCTCTTATTATCTTCTGCTTCTGTTAGGTGCATACCATTTCTGTCCTTTATTGAGCCCATCTTTGCATGAAATATTCCCTTGGTATCTCTGATTTTCTTGAAGAGATCTCTAGTCATTCCCATTCTATTGTTTCCCTCTATTTCTTTGCATTGATCAGTGAGGAAGGCTTTCTTATCTCTCCTTCCTATTCCTTGGAACTCTTCATTCAAGTGGTATATCTTTCTTTTTCTCCTTTTCTTTTCACAGCTATTTGTAAGTCCTCCTCAGTCAGCCATTTTGCTTTTTTGCATTTCTTTTTCTTGGGGATCATCTTAATCCCTGTCTCCTTTACAGTGTCATGAACCTCTGTCCATAGTTTATCAGGCACCCTGTCTACCAGATATAGACCCTTAAATCTATTTCTCACATCCACTGTATAATCATTAAGGATTTGATTTAGGTCATACCTGAATGGTCTAGTGGCTTCCCCTACTTTCTTCGATATAAGTCTGAATTTGACAGTAAGGAGTTCATGATCTGAGCCACAGTCAGCCCCCAGTATTGTTTTTGCTGACTGTATAGAGTTTCTCCATCTTTGGCTGCAAAAAATATAATCAATCTGATTTCGGTATTGACCATCTGGTGATGTCCATGACAAAACGTGGTGCACTAGAGAAGGGAATGGCAAACCACCTCAGTATTCTTGCCCTGAGAATACCATAAACAGTATGAAAAGGCAAAAGGATAGGACACTGAAAGATGAACTCTCCCGGTTGGTAGGTGAGCAATAAGCTACTGGTGATCAGTGGAGAAGTAAATCCAGAAAGACTGAAGAGACGGAGTCAAAGCAAAAACAACACCCAGTTGTGGGTAGGACTGGTGATAGAAGCAAAGTCTGATGCCGTAAAGAGCAATATTGCATAGGAACCTGGAATGTTAGGTCCATGAATCAAGGCAAATTGGAAGTGGTCAAACAGGAGATGCCAAGTGTGAAAATCAACATTTTAGAAATCAGCAAACTAAAATCAACTGGAATGGGTGAATTAAACTCAGATGACCATTATATCTACTACTATGGGCAAGAATCCCTTAGAAGAAATGAAGTATCCATCGAGTCAACATCAGAGTCCAAAATGCAGTACTTGGATGCAATCTCAAAAATGACAGGATGATATCTGTTCAATTTCAAGGCAAGCCATTCAGTATCACAGTAATCCAAGTCTATGCCCCAACCAGTAATGCTGAAGAAGCTAAAGTTGAATGGTTCTATGACCTACAAGACCTTCTAGAACTAACACCCAAAAAATATGTCTTTTCATAATAGGGGACTGGAATACAAAAGTAGGAAGTCAAGAAACACTGGGAGTAACAGGCATTTTGGCCTTGGAGTACAGAAAGAAGCAGGGCAGAGGCTAACAGAATTTTGCCAAGAGAATGAATGCACTGGTCATAGCAAACACCCTCTTCCAACAACACAAGAGAAGACTCACTTGTACTAGTTATTAGTATTGCCTTCGCAATATTGCTGGCACAGGATAGAATCATATTTCTCAACTCCTTACAGTAATTTGGAGCCATGTGACCTGTTCAGATTGATGAGTAACACCAGGCATGAAAAATTATTTGATATCCTCAGGGATTACATGTAGAGATCAAATTTTTTCTGCCATTGTGTCAGGTAATATTGTGCATACATGCATGCTAAGTCGCTTCAATCATGTTGGACCACCCTATGGACTGTAGCCTGCCAGGCCTCTCTGTCCATGGGATTCCTCAGGCAAGAATACTGGAGTAGTTTGCCATACCCTCCTCCAGGGGATTTTCCAGATCCAGGGGTCAAAAACACGTCTCTTATATCTCCTGCATTGGCAGGCAGCTTCTTTACCACCAGTGCCACCTGGGAAGCCCAGGTAATATTGTGGATCATAGCAAATACTGATCTTTTTCCTTCATCCATAGTGAGGCTTTATACAGAACATCATTTATTTGGAACTATACAATATGCAACCTTTGCTGATTGGCTTCTTTTACTCATGACACTCATTTAAGTTTGCCTCTTATCTTTTCATGGTTTGATAACTCATTTCTTTTTAGTGTTAAATTAAATTCCATTGGCTGGATATATCATAGTTTATTTATCCATTCAGTTACTGAAGGATATCTTAGTTGCTTCCAATCTTAGTTGCTTAGTTGCTTTTGGCAATTAGGAATAAATCTAATGTAAACAATCATGTGCAGATTTTTGTCTGAACATACATTTTCAACTCATTTAGGTAAATACCAAGGAGCACAATTGCTGAGTCTTATGGTCATTTTGATTTTTACACAATTTTATGGTGGTATGATTTAAATACCATGTAAACTGAGCACTCTAGATATATATTTCAAAGAATTTTAGTAGATTCCTGAGGTTATGAAATTGTGATCAGAATTAGCTCTTTAAACATTTCCACCAGAGCAAAATTTTCTCCATCCAAGCCACAACTCCAAGTTTTGTCAGTAATAAGTTCTTTTTTTCTAGAAATGTTATACAAATTATGTCATTTAATATGTGGTCTTTCATGTCTGGCCTCTTTGACAATATTTCTGAGGTTCATCCATGTTTCAGTAACTCTGCTTTTCATTGATATTTCTCTGTTGTATGGATATGTCACATTTTGTTTATCCATTTTTTACTTTATAGGCATTTGTATAGTTTTATGTTGAGGCTATTATAAGTAATGATGCTATAAATATTCAAACTCTAGTCTTGTAAACAAATGTTCTAAGTTCTCCTGCCTCTATAATCCATTTTTATTTATTTTCATGTATGGTGTGAGGTAAACGTCGTAGTTTATTTCTCTCCCTATGAATATCAGTAGCTCCAGCACTGTTTCTGTAAAAATTACCTTTTCAAACTGAATTAACTTGGCCTCCTTGTCACAATATGATCACAATTGATGATACATATTTAGATCTGTTTATCTATTTCTAGACTCTCTGTTCTGTCTCACTGATATACAGGTCCAAATCATGTCAATGGCACAGTTTATAAATTACTGTAGTTTGACTGCACATCTTGATAATAGGTAAATTAGTGTTCTCATTGTACTCTTCTTTTGTAAAATAGCTTTGACTATTTTAGATTAGTTTCATTAATTTAAAATTGTAAATTTCTATTGAAAAAAATTTGCTGAGATTTTCAATGGAATTAAGTGAAATCTACAAATCAATTTGGGGAAATTAATGTTAACTTTTTTTTAAATCAAGTTGAACAAGTTCTCTATTTCTAGTTTTTTGAGAGTTTTTACAATGAATGGGTATTGGATTTCATGAAATACTTGTTCTGAATCAATTTATATGGTAATAAGCTTTTTTTCTCTTTAACCAATTGGTATATTGATTATAATGATTAATTTCCAATTATGGAAATCTCATTGACTATGTTGAAAAAATTTCACTTGATTGCTGTGTAAATGCTTTTGTACATGGCTGTATTTAATTTGTTAATACTTGATTGAGGATTATTGCATCAGTGCAGGTAAGAGATATTGGTCTGTAGTTTTCTATAATGTCTTTTTCTGATTTTTACATTAGGCTTATACTATCCTCATAAAATGAAGATCATGGCATCCGGTCCCATCACTTCATGGGAAATAGATGGGGAAACAGTGGAAACAGTGTCAGACTTTATTTTTCTGGGCTCCAAAATCACTACAGATGGTGACTGCAGCCATGAAATTAAATGACGCTTACTCCTTGGAGGGAAAGTTATGGCCAACCTAGATAGCATATTCAAAAGCAGAGACATTACTTTGACAACAAAGGTTCATCTAGTCAAGGCTATGGTTTTTCCTGTGGTCATGTATGGATGTGAGAGTTGGACTGTGAAGAAGGCTGAGCGCTGAAGAATTGATGCTTTTGTACTGTGGTGTTGGAGAAGACTCTTGAGAGTCCCTTGGACTGCAAGGAGATCCAACCAGTCCATTCTGAGGGAGATCAGCCCTGGGATTTCTTCGGAAGGAATGATGTTAAAGCTGAAGCTCCAGTACTTTGGCCACCTCATGTGAAGAGTTAACTCATTGGAAAAGACCCTGATGCTGGGAGGGATTGGGGGCAGGAGGAGAAGGGGATGACAGAGGATGAGATGGCTGGATGGCATCACTGACTCGATGGATGTGAGTCTGAGTGAACTCCGGGAGTTGGTGATGGACAGGAAGGCATGGCGTGCTGCAATTCATGGGGTCGCAAAGAGTCGGACACGACTGAGCGACTGATCTGATCTGATCTGATCCTCATAAAGGGGCTTCCATTGTGGTTCAGCTGGTAAAGAATCTTCCTGTAATGCGAGAGACCCGGGTTCAATCCCTGAGTTGGGAAGATCCCCTGGAGAAGGGAAAGGCTACCCACTCCAGTATTCTGGAGAATTCCATGACCTTTATAGTCCATGGGGTTGCAAAGAGTTGGACACAACTGAGCGACTTTCACTTTCATCCTCATAAAGTGAGTCAGGAAGAGTTCCCTCTATTTTCTGGAAGAGATTGGGGGGATGATTTAATAGAAATACATATATGTCTTCCCAGGTGGCTCAGTAGTAAATAATCTACCTGCCAATGCAGGAAGATGCAGAAGATATGGATTTTAATGCTGGGTCAGTAAGACCCCCTGGAGGAGGAAATGTCAACCCACTCCAGTATTCTTGCCTGGGAAATCCCATGGACACACAAGCCTGGTGGGCTATAGTCCAAGGGGTTGCCAAAGAGTTGGACATGACTGAGCTTCCTAGGTGGTGCTAGTGATAAAGAACCTGCTTGCCAATGCAGGAGACATAAAAAGACACGGGTTTGATCCGTGGGTTGAGAAGATCCCCTGGAGGAGGCAATGGCAAGCCACTGTACTATCCTTGCCTTAAGAATCCCAGGGACAGAGGAGCCTGGCTACAGTCTATGGGGTCACAAAGAGGAGGTTGGGAAGATCCCCAGGAGGAGGACATGACAAGAGACTTAGCATACACACACACACACACACACACACATATGTGCCTGCGCTGGCCCTCGCCTCGGAGCAGCCATGATGGAAGGCCTGGACAACGGCCCCGACTTCCTCTTGGAGGAGGACCATGGACTTAAAGCAATAAATGTAGATTTTCAGAGTGATGCTGCTCTGCACGTGGACATTTCTGATACTCTGAGTGAGAGAGACAAAGTAAAATTCACTGTTCACACAAAGAGTTCATTTCTAAATTTTAAACAGAATGAGTTTTCTGCTGTTCGACAACATGAGGAATTTATCTGGCTTCACGATTCCTTCATTGAAAATGAAGACTATGCAGGTTACATTATTCCTCCAGCACCACCAAGACCTGATTTTGATGCCTCAAGGGAGAAACTACAGAAACTTGGAGAAGGAGAAGGGTCTATGACGAAGGAGGAATTCACGAAGATGAAACAGGAATTGGAAGCTGAGTATTTGGCAATATTCAAGAAGACGGTTGCAATGCATGAAGTGTTTCTGTGTCGTGTGGCTGCACATCCCATTTTGAGGAAAGATTTAAATTTCCATGTCTTCCTGGAATATAATCAAGATTTGAGTGTGCGAGGAAAAAATAAAAAAGAGAAACTAGAAGATTTCTTTAAAAACATGGTTAAATCAGCAGATGGAGTAATTGTTTCTGGAGTAAAGGATGTAGATGATTTCTTTGAGCATGAATGAACATTCCTTTTAGAATATTATAACCGAGTTAAGGATGCATCTGCTAAATCTGATAAGATGACAAGATCCCACAAAAGTGATGCAGATGATTACAATAGAATTGGTTCTTCATTGTATGCTTTAGGAATGCTTTTATATGCTTTTAGAATCTCAGGATTCTACAGATATATGCAGGATATATACACACACACGTGTGTGTGTGTGTGTGTGTGTGTGTAACATATTATATGGACTTTCCTGGTAACTCAGCTTGTAAGAATCCACCTGCAATGCAGGAGACCCCAGTTGGATCCCTGTGTCGGGAAGATCCCCTGGAGAAGGGACAGCTTACTCATTCTAGCAGTGTGTGTGTGTGTGTGTGTGTGTGTGTATAACATATTATATGGACTTTCCTGGTAACTCAGCTGGTAAGAATCCACCTGCAATGCAGGAGACCCCAGTTGGATCCCTGTGTCAGGAAGATCCCCTGGAGAAGGGACAGGTTACCCATTCTAGCATTCTTGGACTTCCCTGGTGGCTCAGATGGTAAAGAATCTTCCTGCAATGTGGGAGGCCTAGGTTCAGTCCCTGGGTTGGGAAGATCCCCTGGAGGAGGGCATGGAAATCCACTCCAGTATTCTTGCCTGGAAAATCCCCATGAACAAAAGAGCCTGGCAGGCTGCAGTCCATGGGGTCACAAAGAGTCAGACATGACTGAGAGACTGAGCACACATAAATAAATTAAAAAATTAATTGATACATATATTTTTACTGAGTGCTTTCAATATGCCAGACATCTAATCAAATTTAATTCCACAAATATATGTTGAGCATGTTTCATGCTACAGACACTGCAAGGTACCATGGTAGGCAACATTCCTGTAATCAGGAGAAGTTAAATAATTTCAAGATCTATATTCAAATAAAGAAAGATCATTTCATCCAACAAACCAAAATGTGTTTCTGCTAGATTAAAGAAATAGAAAATAATTCAAATAGAAAAAAATAATGAATTCTTATGAAATTTTTCAAGTCAAAAATATCTTGAGCCAAACAAAATAGAAGTATTTAAGGAAAAATCAAGTTGATTTGAAAATTAAACATGATTGAAAAAATTGTACATGAAAAATACAGTAAACAAAAGACTAGGGCACATTCACAGCCCATGAAGATCTCGTGTCATTCATCATTTAGGTCATATAAACTGATGTGAAATAAATACACTAAAACATGAACAGACACATTTTTGATTAGCATGAATTTAAAATTTGTGCAAAAATAAAACCTGTAAATAAACTGTAGGAAATTTTTAAGCTAGAATCAAATACATAAATTATAACAATAACATTGTTTTGAACACTAACAGAATTTTGGAGGGAAAAATTTTTTAGATTCCTAATGATGCCAAAGGTGTGAAAAAATCTGCAACATTTAAAATGCAGTTGGTATTGTAAATTATAATGCTCTATAAAGAAATTTTTCTTTTAAAACCAGTGTAATATCATATGATTCTTGAACACCACTTGTGGGTTTTTTATTAGCAGATTTCTACTTTATACCTTATAATTATTTATAATTATAATAAATTAGGAAAGCCAACTTGGTTGAGGAGAATAGAATGATCAAAGAAATTGTGTTAGATCCACATGAGGAACTATTTAGTGGCTCATATATCATAGTGTTAAGAACATAAGCTTCAGCATCAGATTCTCTTCATTTGAAACACAAATGAAATAATACCACCAGTCTGACTATATATATATTTTTGAAAATTTCTTTCCCTCAGTTTATTCGTGAAATTTGTATACATACAATCATATATATATATTTGTATATGTGCTATGTAGGCAAACACGTACAACATGTAATTGTATGTGTTTGCCTACACAGTTTTTTTAATCCATGTTATCACAAGGTGGAATATCTCTGAAATAACTCCCATAATATTTTGATCAATAAACACCTTTTATGCTTTTACTCTATGCCAGATGCTCAGAATTTATAGATGAATAAGAGACTGTCCTTTTCCTCAAGGGAAAGACTATTAGCACACATTCAATGAAGAGGCATAATTCTATCAACAGGATTTGGTGGAGGAGGAAGGAGGAAGGGAATCAATTTTATCTGAGGTGTTATTACTTTTTTTAATCATTGTACAAGCTTTTTTCCTCCTTTAACCTATATAAAACTTAATTTTCAAATCCTGTTAAAAAGAATATCTATTTCTTAATTAGTTTAGGAGTTATGGTAGATTATCCACTGAAAGATTAATTACATGCTTTCCAGTGAAGTATTATAAACCATAAGTTTAAAGTTGGACCAGATGCATTTCAGCCCTGAAAACTCATTAACCATCTGACCATGTTGCACATATGGTAACAAAGTGAAGAATGTATCCAGTCAAACACACATAAACACTTCTTCATCATCATGGGACAACTGCCTCTTAAAGTATGCCAGGAATCGTTCATACCTACAAATATCTAGTGTAGAAACAGACAAGCAGGCAACTGAGAGATTTAGAATGGTGGGTTTGAAAACTCACACTGAGTAGATAGATATTAACACTGTTCATCTGGTTTGCTTTTGTCACAAAATTCAGCATCCATCTCTTTTAATCTCAAGTTGAAAATGAGCTTGAAATGGGAACTGTTAAACTCTGTGTTGAGAGTGGACATCTTCACTAATATTGGGTAAAACACAAGCACTGATTTTATTGACCAAAACATTTAATACTTAAATGATCTAGCTATCAGTTTATTGCAGAGGGTTATCCTCCACTTCCTTGGCAGGTATCAAGCTTCAGGCATATTCTAATTCTCTTTTGCAATTCCCCTTTTCAGTATGACCCTGACAATTCCTCTTGTGAGTGTGACCACTGACAATGTACACTTTGTGCAACTCTTCCCATCACAAGATGGCAGCCAGTCTCAGCAGCCAAGACCTTGTGATAAATGAGGTGGGAAAGGAAGTATTTGACGGTTCCATGTAAAATGCCAGAATATGTCTATTCATAAATAGGCCTGTCAAAATAGTTTACATTTGGTTTTTTCAATAATTTTTTGGCAAATGTCTTAAATTTGATAGGTATTTACACACGGATAACAAACGCTAGCTTTATGCTTATTCTGTATTTTGATGAAATTTATTAATCAAAAAAAGTTTATGAAAGAAAACCATCTGTTCACCCCTTTCTTTGAACATGGATAATCCTTTTGAATTCTGTAATAGCCAACTTACACTTTTATGATGTTGCAATATAACCATATAGCAAAAGAGGTTTCTACCTTTTTATATGATTCTTGAAAAGTATCCATTTCTTCACTGAATTTTCTGTTTTAATGAAAAGAAGTGTGAGATAACTGTTTTTTAGTCTCAGTAGACAGTTCTACATATGTCCATAGGTACAGATGGGTCTACAACAATGGTCAACATCTATCAAGTAAATAACATTATTTTCCTCTCTATGAATATGAAAAACTAAATGGCAACTTGACTTATTGTTTCTCCTCCTTTTGAAATGTAATGAACAGAACTGATGTTAATTTCTAAATTTCTAAATATACACACTAAGTTGCTTGCATGGTTTTAAAAAACAACCTAAGTTATTATCTTTTTGTGAGCATTTTTAGAGTGACTTGTATTTATTTGCTGATTGTGGGTGTTTATTTTCATGCAAGAGTGTGTGAGCACTGTTATTAAAATAAAATGTTTGAGGGAAAGGGAACAATATAGTCTGCTATAAAATGCAGAGAAAATTCATTAACATTTATTCTTTAAATGTGTTACTACTAGTTTTTCTTTGTATTCATTTCCATCATCATCTGTCTTTATTAAGTTAATAATAAGAGGATAAAATTTACCAAAGAGTCATAGCCTGAAGGAAAACAGTGATAAGGATTAAATGAGACATGTAGCATCATTTAACTGAATTGTTTGATTATTTTAAGGGCATTCTGAGTAGATGTTATCTTCATGTCACAGGCAACATATTAAAGGTTCATGCTACATAGATTTGATCACACATATGAATGAAGCCCTTGTCTGAATAAGTAGTATATCTTTAAACAGAAAAAGAAAAGTCGGTGATTATAGTAGTAAATGAATAACTCATAAGAAAGAAGTCATTCTGGCTCAAAGTGTACTGAGGTTTTAAAGAAGAAATAATCAACCACAATTTGATGTTTCTATCTTAAATTTTAATATAAAATTTCAAACATTTCTACTGATTTAATAGTGTTTATTTGTACTGCTACCCTATTCTTTAATAATGTTGTATACTAATCATCAATTGTAAAATAAATAAAAATGGGAAAAAAAGTAAGAAGACCATAGCCTGAAGGCTACGGTTCTGACTATAAGCATCCTTGTGTTCAACATGAAGAAAAACAGAATATTTTACCAATATTTTTCTCAAGAAAACAGTTGCTCAACACAACTTTAAAGAAATATAAGCTGTGGAAAATTGGGATGAAAAGTAATGAATCCATTAGGAAAATCTCAGAAAGCACTACAAATTATGTTTGCAAGAATTTATATTCTTAAAACTTTAGTACAATAATTTATTCCAGGGGAAAGAAAACTGTTCAAAATTTAGTAAAGGATAATAAAAATATCTTCCCAAAAATATGACCTTGAAACTTGACTACTATTGTTATCTGATTTTTAACCTTTTAAGGTTTTATAGATTTGGTAGTTTAGATATATGTTTTATAGAAAAATATTTTCAGAGCTTTTTTTTAAATGCAGCTAAGTTATTTACAAAAATATTCATCTTGTATTTTGAGATATTGCTCAGTCACACAGTCGTAGACAACTCTTTGAGACGCCATGGACTGCAACCCACCAGGCTCCTCTGTCCATGGAATTTTCCAGGCAAGAATACTGGAGTGGGTTGCCATTTCCTACTCCAGGGGATCTCCCCAACTCAGGGATTGAAGCTGTGGCTCCTACATCTCTTCATTGGCAGGTAGATTTTTTACCACTGAGCCACCTGGGAAGCCCATAGTCTGAGATGTTAGCACATTATCTGGGGTCTTATCTGTCAATATAAATTTCTATGCTACAATACTATATGTTAAAAAATCATAGAAAAATCACAACTTGTGTCTAGTATATTATATTATGTTATATTGAAGGAATATTTTTAATTGAGGTCTTAATGCCAGAAACTGCAGATTAGGATGTTTTGATTTTTTTTTTTTTTTGATGTTGATATGGAGAAGTAGGCAAAAACAAGAGTATAAATAGGGAAACCAAGTAAAAGTCATGGAGCGCCTACTAAGTGTCTGAGATAGTGCTGTATGCATGCCAAGCCACTTTGGTCGTGTCTGAGTCTTTGCAGACCTATGGACTGCCATGGTCCTCTGTCCATGGATTCTCTAGGCAAGGATACTGGAATGGGTTGCCATGCCTTCCTCCAGGGCATCTTCCCGACCCAGAGACTGAACCCAAGTCTCCTGCATCTCCTACTTTGCAGGAAGATTCTTTATCCACTGAACCACCTGGGGAGCCATTGACATAGTGTTACACAAGTTCAAATTCATTTTCTTATTTAATTTTAAGACAAATATGCAAACTTTTAATTTTTATTCCTACATCTATATGAGAACATGGTGATTCGGGTAGATTGATTTTCTTGCCAAATGTTATACAACATGGATCAGGTGGCAAAGCCCAAGTCTTTTGGCTCTAAAGCCTTTGTACCACACATCACAGTTCCAAGTACGCATATTTCTTAGTCTTTTCCAACTCGCATTTCAAGCCTAGACAGTTAAATTTGTTGACTACAATGCTCCTAGCACTTTCATGCAGAATCCTGTTCCCAACCATTCTGGTATCCCTCTTCTGACCATCTTTCTCACTCCTGAACATCTCTCCATTCATATCCACAACTTTCAAAACATCCTCATCTATATTTCAGTAGGATCACATTCTCACCTGCAATTCCACAAACGTTTGCCTAAGAAACAGAACCTTCTGAAAAGCGAACTCAACACATCTTAATACCTGCTTAACCCTAGTGTAGGGAAACAGTATGGATGCTGAGATCTCTCACTATGACTTGAGTGTTTATTATGTAATATTTAATATCAAAACATATGTGTCTTATAAAGAAGTGGAAAAATTGGAATGTGAGCACACCTTTGATGAAATTGTGGAATGGTACAATTGCTATGGAAAGCTGTATGGCAGTTCCCCCCAAAATTAAAACTCCTGTATAGCCCAGAAGTACTACTCCTCAATATATATCAGGATGTAAATAGGGAGGACAAGTTCTCAAAGAATTAAAAGCAGGGTCTTAGAGAAATATTTATACACTGTTCATAGCACCATCATTCACAATAGCCAAGAGATTAAAGCAACCCAATGTCCATTGACAGACAGATGGATAAGGAAATGTGGTATATACATACAATGGAATATTATTCAAATGAAGGACATTTTGTTACATACTATAATGTGTAAGACCCTTGAGACATTATGTTGACTGAAATGAACCAGTCACAAAAAGACAAATCCTTTATAATTTTACATACATGAGGTATTTAGAGGGGTCAAATTCATAGAAAATGCAAGAAGATGGGGATAGAGGAGAGGGGAAATGGGAAACTGTTTAACGGATATAGAATTTCAGTTTCACAAAAGGAGAAAAGTTCTGGAGATCTGTTAAACAACAGTGTGCATCTATTTAATGGTACTGAACTGTACATTTAAAAATTATTAAGATGGTAAATTTTAGTCAGTATGGTTTTTACAATTGAAAAAAAAATATGTGCCTTATAAAAACTGAAAGAGAAACTTTCATTATTAGAATTAGAGCTTTCTATAGAACACTAAGTGGGCTTTTTTTTTTTATCACTGGCTTCTCAGAAATGGTGAGAAAAATATCAATAACCTCAGATATGCAGATGACACCACCCTTATGGCAGAAAACAAAGAAGAACTAAAGAGCCTCTTGATGAAAGTAGAAGAGGAGAGTGAAAAAGTTGGCTTAAATCTCAACGTTCAGAAAACTAAGATCATGGCATCTGGTCCTATCACTTCACGGCAAAGAGATGGGGAAATAGAAATGGTGGATACATTTCCTTGATAGCTTTTATGAAACACTTCTTTTGCTAACATTTTCTTAACTTCCCTTATGTTGACTTCCAGTGCTTGTGGATATGTTTTTCTATAGACTGGTAAGTGCGATAGTTCAGCATTGTTACCATCTCTTCATTTAAATTTCTGGCTATACTTAGCAATGTCATGCCCATCCTTCTATTATGATCCCATTTATGATGGTAAACATGTATACTTTGTAAGGGTCATTAATGAATAAAGAAGTACAGAGTAGCTTACAGTTAGATTCTACAAGAAATCCCAAAACACTTAATGTAAAGAACTATAATTTAGCTTTCTTTTTCTCTATTTCACACTGAACTATGTTACTAAAAATCTTTATTAGTTATTACAAAAACAAATTTATTAAAAATGATAGTTAATAGAGATATTAATATATTTAAAATGATATTATTTATTCAAAATTCATTCCTTAATTTCTCTATTAAGAAACTTAAAATTGTATAATTTTATTGATGTATACTAATGGCTTAATATTACTATAGATATGTATGTATATAACTGGGTCTTTTCTCCATGTTTCTGAATTCCTTCATTCCTTTAAAAGTCAACTTTATGTACACAAAACATGCTTTCCTTTTTCTGTTTAATCACTATTTAGTTTTCATCAGTTTTGGAGAATTCCTTAGTGACTATACTTTGGTTTTTATGTAGTTTATTGTTATGAATGCTTCATAATGTCCTTTCTAAAATATCTCACATTAATCATAGGTAATGTTTCTCTAGTTTTAACCTTCTTATCTAATCATTTTAACCTCTTTTCAGGAATGAAACTCAGTTTTGGATCTTCCTCTGCTGCTGCTGCTGCTGCTAAGTCGCTTCAGTTGTGTCTGACTCTGTGCGACCCCATAGACAGCAGCCCACCAGGCTCCCCCGACCCTGGGATTCTCCAGGCAAGAACACTGGAGCGGGTTGCCATTGCTGTCTCCAATGCATGAAAGTGAAAAGTGAAAGTGAAATTGTTCAGTCGTGTCCGACTCTTCTCGACCCCATGGACTGCAGCCCACCAGGCTCCTCCATCCATGGGAATTTCCAGGCAAGAGTACTGGAGTGGGGTGCCATCGCCTTCTCCGTGGATCTTCCACTATGGACTGTTAATTGCTCTAAAAAATTTATGGTCATATAAACTCACTAAGCTTATTCATTTCCCCTTGGTTTCCAAAATGATATCATCTGGATCATTACCCTTAGCTAAGAAGGTATTCTGTACATTGTTAATGTTATAAAATTGGCAAAGGATATTGAATTGATTCTCTGGTTCTTAATAACAAGTTAATTTTAGATATCTTTGACAATTACAACATATTATTTTTAAACATATGACTCAAATTCCTTGGTGAATTATGGCATTTTTTTCCTATTATGGGTATAACTATTTGTGTAAAGGGTGAAAAGGTATTCCTTTTCAGTATATGTCTTCTGTTTCAAGATAGATGCGTGATTTAAACATTTCCCAGTATTGTCATTATGTAGCTGTTTCACAAGGTGCATTAAATACTCTAGGCATAAATTTCCATCAGTATCACTTTATAGATTTATTATATTACTAATTATTCTATGTAAAAAGTCAACTCATTATTATTTGATTTGAGTTTTAGTACTTCTTCATTATAACTTTGATTTGAAGAGAGAACTCTAAAATGTAATTTTCTACAAGAAAAGCAAAAATTAAAACAAGAAAAATAGCAACAGATGCTTCGAGAACTTCTTCACTTGGGGATACATATGTTTGCTTTATTAATCCTGTGGTGCTTGAAAATACAAGTTTTAAAAATCCTACAACCTAGAAATAGCACAACACAAAGAGAACACCAAGAATAATAATAATAAAACAAAAAACACCCTAGTCAGATAGTGGTCATTAAAGTTATTTTCCCAGTGATACCCTTAGTTAATGGTGTAGCATCCACACAACTGAGTCCAATTTCTTTCTCTGTCTCCTGTTTCTCAATATTTTGCATCATTCTTGCATAGTTTTTTTCTATGTAAATTATTTTTGTAAACATTTCCTTGCCAATCTTCCTATTTCAATTAGTCTATAATATTATTCAATTTGCAGACCACTACTTCTTCATAATGAAAAACAGTACAGAAATTCAAAATAGTTTCCAAGATTCTCAGATGAAAGTTACTGTCTCTTCACTGAAATGGAAGTCCTCAATGTTTTAAGGATATTTGAGGAAAATTACTAGGTTCAATTGCTTTTATAGAAACTAGCTCCTACACAGTGTTAGCTTAAGAATTAACTATATAGCAGTTACATTTCAGTCAAACTCTCCTATTAAAAATATAATTTTACTTTTGATTTTTTTTTTCTAATTCTTTTCTCTAGGAATTCTAAAAGTACAGATCACACAAAGTCTGATACTGGACTCCCTGTGATGACTTAGAGGGATTGGATGAGGGGAAGGGAGGGAGGCTAGGGAGGGAAGGAATATATAACAATGGCTGATTTGCATTGTTGTATGACAGAAACCCACATAGCATTTTTGTAAATATTTTTTAAGGATTTACATAAAAAATAGGGGACAACTGTGAAAAATACAAATGTTCTGTCTTAAAACTGATTGTTTTCTTCTGAATTTTAAATAGCTTTATTGAGGAATAACTAGCATATAATTAACTGTGGTATTGGAGAAGACTCTTGAGAATCCCTTGGACAGCAAGAAGGTCAAACCAGTCAATCCTAAAGGAAATCAGTCCTGAATATTCATTGCAAGGGCTGATGCTGAAGGTGAAGCTCCAATCTTTTGGCCACCTTATGCAAAGAACTGACTCATTTGAAAAGACCCTGTTGCTGGGAAAGATTGAAGGCAGGAGAAGAAGGGGATGACAAAGGATGAGATGATTGGATGGCATCACTGACTTGATGGACATGAGTTTGAGCAAGCTCTGGGAGCTGATGATGGACAGGGAAGCCTGGCATGCTGCAGTCCATGCGGTCACAAAGAGTTAGACATGACTGACCAACTGAACTGAACTGAAACTGCGCATAAAGTTGGATGAATTTTAACATATGTATACATTTGAGAAAATATCACCTCAATCAAGATAATGAACCTATCACCATCCCCAAATGTTTCCTCATGCCTCATGTTAATCCATCCCTCCCTCCACTTTCTCTTCCCTCAGCAAACACTGATCAACACTTTATCACTATAAGTTAGTTTCCACTTTTTATATTTCCGTATGAATGTAATAGGAGAAGGCAATGGCACCCCACTCCAGTACTCTTGCCTGGAAAATCCCATGGATGGAGTCTGGTAGACTGCAGTCCATGGGGTCGCTAAGAGTCGGACATGACTGAGTGACTTCACTTTCACTTTTCACTTTCATACATTGGAGAAGGAAATGGCAACCCACTCCAGTGTTCTTGCCTGGAGAATCCCAAGGACAGGGGAGCCTGGTGGGCTGCCGTCTCTGGGGTCGCACAGAGTCGGACACGACTAAAGCCACTTAGCAGCAGCAGCAGCATGAATGTAATCTTATGGAATACACTTATTTTTTCTCTTTGGTTCTGGCTTCCTTCATTTGCCATAATTATTTTGAGGTTCAGCCATGCTTTTGCATGTATCAATAGTTCACTGGGTCAGGCAGATCCCCTGGAGCAAGGAATGGCAACCTACTCCAGTATTCTTGCCTGCAGAAGTCCATGGACAAAGGAGCCTGATGGCTAAAGTCCCTGGGGTCACAAAGTGTCGGACAGGACTGTGTGACTAATATAGTTCACTACTTTTATTGCTAAGTATATTGCATTATGTGTATATATCATAATTTGTTCATATACTTAAATGATTATGGGTATTTGAGTTATTTCCACTTGGGAGCTATTAAAAATAAAGCAGCTACAAACAATTGTGTACAAGTTTTTTTTTTTTTTTTATGGGCATGTGAATGTCTACAAACATATGGTCTTTTGGATAAATACCTGGAGTGCAATTCTGGGCAATATGGTTAAGTGTCTGTTTACTTTGTAAGAGATTTCTAACCTGTTTTCAAGGTAGCTGCACTGTTTAACATTTCTGCTGGCAATGTATTCAATATGAGAGGTGTAGTTCCTCCATATTCATACCAGCATTTTCATAATCAATGTCTTCCATTTTAGCCATTCTCTTGACTTTTTAGTACAATTGGTAGTTTCCATTTTCATTTCTTAATAATTGATAATATTGAACATTTTTTACTGTTCTTATTTACCAGCCATATATCTTCTCTGGTGAAATGTAGCTAAATTGTTTTCCCACTTTTTATTTTTTGTTATTTGTTATTATTATTGTGTTTTGATAGTTCTTTATATATTCTGGGTACAAGTCCTTCATCAAATATATCATTTGCAAATGTCTCCTCTCAGTCTATATTTTTTTTCTCATTCTCTTGTCATATTTTTTAAAACTCACAAATTTTTAATCAAAATTTTAATCAAAATCAAAACCAGTTGTTTTTGTGAAAATTGATAAACTGATTCTAATATTCTTAAGAGAATGCAATAGTTTAGGTAGAACAAAAACAGTATTAACAGAGCAACAAATTTGTAGGACTAGTTTCAATGTTTGTTTTCAAGCCACTGTATTCAAGAAAGTGTCCATTTGCCATACTAGAAATATAGATTAATGAAATGGAATAGAGTATCCACAAATGTTATGGAAAAATTCAAATGAACTTTTTGGCCAACCCAATAGTTTGATGTAGTCCTGTTTATTTTTGATTTCATTGTTTGTGCTTTTGAGGCCATATTGAAAAATTCAAGTGAGTGCATGATAGTCGCTCAGTGCAAGCCCATGGACTGTAGCCTGCCACGCTCCTCTGTCCATGGAATTCTCCAGGCAAGAATACTGGAGTGGGTTGCCATTTCCTTCTCCAGAGAGTTTTCCTAACTCAGGGATTGAACACAGGTCTCATGCTGCAGGCAGAAAAAAATTTTGCTTGCTAGGATTCAGCATTATGCAAACCAAGAACTTCCAGCTGTCCAAGCTGGATTTAGAAAAGGAATAGGAACCAGAGATCAAATTGCCAACATTTGCTGGATTATAGAGAAAGCAAGGGAATTCCAGAAAAAACATCTACCTCTGTTTCATCGACTATGCTAAAGGCTAAAGTCTTTGACTGGGTGGATTATAGCAAACTGTGGAAAGCTCTTAAAGAGATGAGGATGCCAGACCATCTTACCTGCCTCCTGAGAAACCTGTATGCAGGTCAAGAAGCAACAGTTAGAACCCTGAATGGAACAATTGAGTGGTTCAAGATTGAGAAAGGAGTACAACAGGGCTGTCTGCTGTCACACTGTTTCTTTCACTATACACTGAGCACATTGTGAGAAATGCTGGGCTGGATGAGTTACAAGCTGGAATCAAGACAGGTGGGAAAAACATCAACAACCTCAGATATGTGGATGATATCACTCTAATGGCAGAAAGCTAAGAGGATCTAAAGATTCTCTTGATGAAGGCAAAGGAGGAGAGTGAAAGCTGGCTTAAAACAAAATATTAAAAAAACTAAGATCATGGCATCTGACCCTGTTACTTTATGGCAAATAGAAGGGGAAAATGTGGAAGTAGTGACAGATTTCCTCTTCTTGAGCTCTAAAATCACTGAGGATGGTGACTGCAGTCATGAAATCAGAAGATGTTTGCTTCTTGGCAGGAAAGCTATGACAAACCTAGACAGTGTGTTGACAGGCAGAGACATTACTTTGCCAACACAGGTTCGAATAGTCAAGGCTATGGTCTTCCCAGTGGTCATGTACAGTTGTGAGAGCTGGACTGTAAAAAAGGCAGAGACATTACTTTGCCAACAAAGGTCCGAATAGTCAAGGCTATTGTCTTCCCAGTGGTCATGTACAGTTATGAGAGCTGGACTGTAAAGAAGGCAGAGTGCCAAAGAGTTGATGTTTTCTAAGTGTGGTCCTGGAGAAGACTCCTGAGAGTCCCTTTGACAGCAAGGAGATCAAACCAGTCAATCTTAAAGGAAGTCAGCCCTGAATATTCACTGGAAGGACTGATGCTAAAGCTGAAGCTCCAGTAATTTTGTCATCTGATGTGAACAACTGACTTATTGGAAAAGTCCCTGATGCTGGGAAAGACTGAGGGCAGACGGAAAAGACGGTTTCAGAGGATGAGATGATTGGATGGTATCCCCAATGCAATGGACATGAGCTTGGGCAAACTTTGAGAGATGGTGTTGGACAGAGAGGCTTGATGTGCTGCAGTCCATGGGGCTGCAAAGAGTCAGCATGACTGGGCAACTAAAATACAACATGTCCTTGTTAGCCGTTCTTTTAATTTAATGTTTGAATAAAAAAAAGTGACTAGTTCAGCTCCAAACTCAAATAGGTGCATATGTGTTCATAGTTTCCTGAAAATAATCATCATACTGTGGTATGCAAGGGGATAGTTTTACGTGGGCTTCCCATTTCATCAATCATGGTATTTCAATGTCTTCTCAAGGGCATTCTTGGACAAAAATGTTTTCTGTTTGTTTTTGAGTGTATGAAGGGAATACAGTGATTCCTGATATCATTAGATGCCACTGACATGATTCAGACCCAAATATCAGCATTACTTTTGCACAGAGTGAATGTCAATACAATGAAAAGTTAAAGAAGGTCTTAAAATTAGAAAAATAGCTTTGATTTTTTTGGACCCCTCAGAAACCTCCAAACTCCATTTACCCCTCTAATACCTTTTATGTTATTATTGTCATATGTATAAATGTATATATTTCTTTGCAAAACCTATAGAAGGTTATTGGTGCTTTTTACTAAAATATTTATGGGGATTATCCCAGGGACGGGGGAGCCTGGTGGGCTTCCGTCTACGGGGTCGCTCAGAGTTGGACACGACTGAAACGACTTAGCAGGAGCATCTACATATTTAACATTTTGTTCTTTATTTTGCACAACGCATGTGTACTTCTATTTGGAATCTTGGATTATTTTCTTTTTGGGGGTCTTAAAAACTCCCTTAGAAGTTCTATCTGAGTAAGTGCCAAACAACGAATCCTCTATTTTCACATGTTTGGACACATCTTTATTTTGCCTTCATTTTTACAGAGTATTTTCATTGGAGATAATATTTTAGGCTGTCATTATTATTATTAATTTTATTATTATTTTCGTACTTTAAAAATACTATTCCATTTTCTTCTGGTTTCCACTGTTTCTCAGTCCCACCTGTATATTGGTCCCTGCTGCTGTCACTTCAGTCGTATCCGACTCTGTGCGATCCCATAGACAGCAGCCCACCAGGCTCCCCCGTCCCTGGGATTCTCCAGGCAAGAACACTGGAGTGGGTTGCCATTTCCTTCTCCATATTGGTCCCTACTGTCCAATCACTTCAGATAACTGTTTTCTCTGTTTGATTATTATTCATCTTTATCCTTTTTTGTTTGTTTTGTTTTTTGGGTTTTCTTTCAGGTTTTTTATTTTTCCCCTCAGACATGCTACTCCATCATAAATGGGAACATAATTCCTCTCTAGTTTATTATTATTAAAAAAAAATAATAATGATAATGGGAGAAATGTTATTTCTATTTGCTTTTAATTATTTTAAGTATTCAGGTTCCTCAATGTCTGACCTGGATTACTAGAAGATTTGAAGGGGAAAATGAGCTACATTTAATCTGTTCACACATTCCGTCCTGTGGTTCTAAAGAAGAAAGCCAAAATTTGTCTTTCTGTCAGACTTTTAAATGAATCATTTTGATAAACCCTCTTTGTCATGAATATGTAAGCCAAGTACCTTACTCAGTATTGTGTTGGCAGCAGGCCCAAATATTTGCTCAGTAAGAAAAATGTCAATTCTGCATAAGAGGTTGATGACTATTTTCATTATAGTGTGAAAGGTTATACCAGTTGAATAGTGTAAAATGGGCATCTCAGCAGAGTGATAATTGGTATATTAAGAAGGAATCTTGAGCTTCATGTAGTGGAAACCTGAGGAAAGAGACAGAAGGAAGTGAGGGGATGAATGTAGATGAGCTCAAGGAGGAAAGAGATTAGTGAGACAGGGAGAACAAGGAGAAATAGCCATCAAGGACCTTCTAATGTAAGGGGGAAAATCAATGAACTACAGGCAGTCAAAGTCTGCTAGACAATTTTCAATACTCTGATTATTTGTTTGAATTCCCTAATGATATTTTTTTGAGGAACTATAGTATCGATCTTCCAAAGTATCATTCAGTGCAGATGTTTCAAGTGGCACAGAGGAGCAGAGATGAGGCCACAGGATGTGCAGTTTATAGACAGAGATGAAAAGAAACATCAGGATATGTCTGTATTCTCTAGAGTTTTTAGGAATTACTTCAGGAAGTTATTGGACTCACTGTTCTATTTCAAGAGGGGACTTGAATTATTGTACTTCTGATACAAAAAGAAAAGATAACCTTAAAAAGATAGGAAATGTGAAAGCACTCAAGTTCTAATGTCTATAAAATTGAACCAAATTAGAGAATTACATAGAAAAAGATTTATAGGAGGACATTTTATACTTATAGAAATTATTCTAAAAATCCGTTTGTAAAGACTACTAAAGTACTCAGTAATATACTGAACAGTGAATTTGCTTAAATTAAACAGGATATTCATTTATTCTACTTTTGATATAATCACCAATAACAGAAAAACAAAAGATCTTTAATGACATGTTATGCCTTTGAGTAAAGTAACTCATATCAATAACCAGTTCCAGCCTTTAACCCAAAGAGCTGCCTAGAATGAAGAGGCCTCTGGTTACAACTTTTAATATATAAGTTAAGTAGATTTTTAGTTATGCTTTTTTTTCCATGGAACCACAAAGTGGCAAATCTCTAAAATTTGAAAACTTCAAAGCCTTGTTGGAAATTGATTTATACTGAAAAACTCTATATACTATAAGAGGGTAAGTTTTCTTCTCATTCATTCGTTTCTCCTAAAAATGTCTGCAAATGTTAAAGGAATTTTTGCGGTTTAGAGACATAGAGGGAAGCAAACTAATAGCTTTTTTTTCATTTGCTCAAAATCCTCTATCACTTTTATAATACTATATGCATATTATTCTAGACTACTGAGGCAAACATTTAAAATAAAGCTGCCAACCAAGTAGCAGTTTCAATCCTATATATACCATTTTGCAGTGATTTTTCCCTATATTTTTTCATAAATGAACTAAAAACCAGTTTATTGCTCTGTGTAAAAATATCATTATTATATTCACTTACTTAAATGCTTCTAATTTTAAAATAGAGAATTCTACCTTTCTATCACTCTCAACATATATGTGTCAGATATAAATTAATCTAAATTTACATTTTATATACCTATATTCCATATTAATACAAATAGATGTAGATATAATAAATACATAAAGCTTATATAGGTACAACATTTCTATAGTTTTATTTTTAGTTCACAGCACACATTCAGTTCAACATATTTATTAATCAATGATTAGAAATATGTTACTATGTTGAAGCGGCCATGGCCTTTGTTCCATGTCACTTGTGTGACTTAGGCTGACACATAGCTACAAAGCATGACGGATCCAAGTAATTAAAGTTCCAGTCATTTACCTTTCTATGCTCAGTTTCAACCCTGTTAGCCTTTGCTCTGAGTTCCTAGTATTTTAATATTGCCAGATGTTTGTACATGTGTATACATGCACATGTTTGTGACTATAAATAATACAGAAGAGTCATTAAGTTTTGCTGTATTTGAAGAATTTTTAAGCATGTTCATTTTAAAGTTTGTTAATGTATTATTAAACTCCTTCATCATTATATTTTTAAAAGAAAACTTGACTTTCAATAAATTTACATTTCACCCAAATTTGAGACTGTCTTTGCCTTGTATAAAAGATGAGAATCAACAGTAAATAGATGTTATGTCCATACACAGAATTAAAGATGCTGGAAAAGTCTACATGACTCACTTATTAGTCCTTCTGCATTAAACCAAATAAATATGAGTTCCTCAAAGAAAGTTGATTACATAAACAACTTCTTACAGATTTCTCAGATGAAGATGTAGTTTATAATTAAAGTTTATGTCTCTAAGAGTCATTTACCTAATTTGATAAGGTAAATATAAAATAATTGTTTAGATTAAAAATTAAGATTCCAACAGAAGTTCAATCTCATCACAAGATGTTCAATTTTTTGTATTAGCCAGCTTGATAGACTAGGCAATCTTTTTACTTTACTATATAGTAGTTTCTGTTTGGATAATAGCACCCAAGACTTTAGCCAGATTTACATTTTAATGGTACAATCAATACCAAATTAACACTTTCTTTGGAAGTCTATTCAATGACATTAATTAATGATCTCTATCCCCGCCTCTTGATTTTACCCCTTGACTATATCTTGTTCTAACATTTTTATTTGACTATATTAAAACATGGTAATAAGACTTTTTAAATATTTGTACTTTTTTTAGTTAGATGTCAATTGGCAAAGACCTATTTTTTTTCTTTTAATTATTTTATCACTTTTTGATTGTTTAGTGGCAACTTAATGGAAAGTGTATTCCTAAAATATCTATTAGAAAATAATTTAAGCAATTTTTCAGTAGAAGAAAAGTAGTCTACCTAATTATGTAACTATATTTGGAAAGAATATTAGATTATTGGATTGGATTACTACTTTTACAAAGTGTATCAGTTAAAGAATTATATCTTTAACAGATTTACAATAATAATAATGCAGCCATTGTTAGGATTTGATCAGTGTCATGCTTAATTGCTTTTGATTGATTGATGGCTTTAGGATAATGTATTTGTTCCAAGTTTCTTACATGAAACATTCCTTTGATCCTTACAGTTATCCTGTTAGGATCTCCTGGCCACTGGCATTCAGTTGCTAAAAGCAGCATGTTCGTTTAGCTGTGGATGCTGTGGCACTTTAAAGCAGCATTCTGCCAGTTCCCTGTCTCATGTGATAACAAGGCAAAATTCTTTTTGTACAGGTGCTTTGCTTTTATAAAGTCATTGAAACATTATCAAATGTGTTATTTTTCTTACTGTATTACACAAAATTCACTACAAATTCCCTGGCTTTTTAGTTAGACTGACCTTTCTGGCATGTGAAAGTCAGCTATAATACTGTATTTGCCAGAGTTTTCATAAATCGAGTGTAAAAGAAAAATGGATGATTAATAAATGTTATAATGTGTGTGTATCTGTCTGTTTATGCATATATATTAACTATCTCACTCTGCAAAGTGTGAATATAAAAACAAAATTAAAACTATCATCTGCTATCACCATTTTTCAGAAAATTAAGGACATTTTAACAAAATGTGTGGAATAGATTTTATTTCAGAAAAAAGAAAGACTTTCTGAAATATTGACAATTGCAAACTTACTCAACAATATATTTTAGAGTTTCTGTATTTTAAACTAAAATGTCCAATGATTCAGTATTAGTCTGGGTATAAATTTGACAGTATATGAATCTATATTTGCTAAGATATCACATAAAAGTCTTACTTTTTATAGATATATCTTTTATCATTTTATATTAAATGTGGTCATGATTAAAAAAGGGGAATGTAGTGACATTTAAATATTTGTAAAATGTGAAAATAATTGTAAATAAGCACTGTATTAAATAGCAAAGTGATAATGATTTCATTTTGAACATCTGGAAAAAATTCCTCTGCAATTTTACTAGTGAATATAGTAAAATAAGTTTAAAATAAGTTGTCTTTATCACCTAAAGATTTCCATTCTTATTTATACATTTTTATTAGGAATAGCTATTGGATTTTACCAAATATCAGTTATACATATATACATATATTCAAATGTTTTATGATTTAATCAACATATTATCAATCTATTAATAAACCTTCTTATATCAAATCATCTTTGTATCCCTAAACTTGAATTGAATATAGTGAAATATTTTTCTAACATGGTACTCAATTTTTACTATTTAAGTTTTAAGCATTTAATATAGGTTAATCTATAATTTTGCTGTGCTTAGTTGCTCAGTCATGTCCACCTGTTTGCAATCCATGGACTGTAGCCCGCCAGCCTCCTCTGCCCATGGGGATTCTCCAGGCAAGAATACTGGAGTGAGTTGCCACGTTCTTCTCCAGGGGATCTTCCCAAACCAGGGATTGAACTCAGGTCTCCCACATTGCAGGTGAATTCTTTACTGTCTAAGCCACCAGGGAAGCAAATCTATAATTACCACTTGGATTTTTTTCCTCAAATTTAAGGATTAAGATTGTACTAATTTCATATAATCCATAGGAGAACTCCATTTTTTTATTTACTCGTAAAGATGAAAACAAACTCTAATTTCTCTTTTTCAATTATTTCAATTTTAATCCCTGTAAAACAGAGAATAAAAAAAAAGATAATTGTGTGGTAATACAAAGTAAAGTTAAATCTGACAATGATGAAAAATTCAAGGCAACTTAATAAATTAAAACTTTCCCTTGTTGCACTTATAACAACTAATATTCAGTTTAGATAGCTTTTATGATTGCTTTGATGCTTTTGAACTGTGGCTTTGTAGAAGACTCTTGAGAGTCCCTTGGACTGCAAGGAGATCCAGCCAGTCCATCCTAAAGGAGATTAGTCCTGGGTGTTCATTGGAAGGATTGATGTTGAAGCTAAAACTCCAATACTTTGGCCACCTGATGTGAAGAGCTGACTCTTTGAAAAGCCCTTGATGCTGGGAAAGATTGAAGGCAGGAGGAGAAGGGGATGTCAGAGGATGAGATGGTTGGATGGCATCACAGACTAAATAGACATGAGTCTGAATAAACTCTGGGAGTTGGTGATGGACAGGGAGGCCTGGGGTGCAGCAGTCCATGGTGTCTCAAAGAGTTGGACGTGACTGAGCAACTGAACTGAACTGAACTGATGATTGCTTTATAGTGTTGGTTTCTGTGAAATAACTGGCAACACCAATACGTCCTAGATGACTTTCTTATTGGCACTCACTATATCCTGGGAGTATGCCAATTCTTCCAAATATCCCAGAATATTTATTAGAAGCAAAATGACATTTCTTTTTAATTTTGTATAGGCAGTTACATGTCTCATTTTAAAGATTTAATATCCTAAATAGACTTAATACTCATTATCCCTTCTAATTGCACTAGCATATTATATTTGCTTTAATATGATTCAGGGGGCTAAACCTGCTCAAACTTAAGGCAGTAGTTCTTAACCATTTTTTAAAATCACAGACATCACTGAGTATCTAATTCAAGTTCTTAACATTTCAGTAAGAAAAGTAAATACAAACTTACAATTATACACTAATGTCAAATCTTTATCAAAGAAGCATTAACTATTAATACTTAAATAGCATTCATGTATTTTAGTTTTCTGTAAGATTAAATGAGAGGAGAAATTAAAATTACATCCCAAATAAACTTATGTCACAGATAATTAATAATGTAGCTTTTATATCAAATTTATGAAAAATTTTGTCAAAGAAAGTGGCATATTTCCACAATTAACACCTTCCTGAACTAGAAGTATAGCAGAATTATCTTGGAATTGTAAAGATGAAAATAACTTTTTTTAATGTGATTTTATGCTCTACCCAATTTCCAAAGTATGCATGTATTTATATATGGATGTATTCATGAATGTATGCATGTGTTTATCATACTCCATTAACTCTAACAACTAATTTGAAGTCACATGGCTATGTGAAAGAGTGTCATCTATATTCAGTTGGCCTTTTATTTAATCTAGGAAAATGTCGAGGTCTCCAAATTCAATCAATTTTACCTCAACCAATTTCTAAATATAAAAATGACAGTGTTTGTTACGTATATAATTTATGTCCATATTTTCCATATAATAACAAATCATGTCCCACTTTTAAATGTAGTTATCTCTGTATACATATGTCATTTTCAACACTACACTTTTTAAAGTTCTGGAAAATAACGCATTTATATTTTTGTTTTCTGTGTAATGAGAAAGGTATTCCTGCTAAATTATCACCTCACATGTCTCTTATACCCATAATTAGGTGTGTACACACACAGTTTCTGTAAATTCTGACTTATTTTATGGGACTTTCTGTTGACGGTTTTTGCTAGGTACATGTTAATGAAGATGTGGAATTCTGCAGAGTATTCTAAAGTTTTGAGAAGGTAAGATTTTAGATCCCTAAAAATTAAGGGTTCAGAAAAATATGTATATACTTGTCAAGTCTACAGAATTAGGACTTCACTGCTCATCAAACCATCGGGTTGGGAAATAGGGGGTTTGAAACAATCTTATTTTTAGATGCAGGAATTCTGTGGTCAGGCATGGACATTTGTGGTTTCTGTGTTACCTCCTGGTATCTCTTATAGTATAAACCTTTTACACATGTAGAATTTCAGTAAGTAATGCCACTTAAAGCACAGGTTTAATGTAGAAATAAAAAACAATAAAAGGTAGTCATCAAGTAGTATCTAGAGAAGTCAATGTTTTTCAAGATGTTTATCAAAATCATTTGTACATTTAAACACTGGTTGTTCTATGATTAACTGGTATATAAAATCAACTTTTCATTATATTTCAGTACATTGGCAAAGCATTTAAATTAATCCATATTATTTGTTTCATTTTTTCTCTTTTTAAAATTGAGGGTAAATTCTATCAAAACTTATATAGTATTTCAGATATACAATATTAATATTCAACATCTGTATATGCTATAAAGTAATTCCTCACAAAGGTCTAGTTATCCTGCATCACCATGCAACTGACCCATTCATCTATCAGTTTCTTATAGTTTTATGTTTCTATTCTCTGTATATTTTTAGGATACAAGATCTTTTAATGTACATAGAAAATTGCTTCTTTAATATGATGGACAACTGACTAAGTGCAAACTGCTTTATCTGTGTTATAATGCTGCCAAAATTATTGCATGCTTCAAAAGAAAGACATTTTGGAAAATGTCCCTATGTAAATTAACATATGAAAATATAACATCTTTCTGTGTATGTACAAATAACATATTAATTGCCATATTTTTTCTAATTTCATGTAGAGAAAATTCAATATTATCCTTAAATACAACATATATTTAAAACAGATTCCAATATGTTATGTACTTTTATATACTTCTAACATATGTCATTCAATATTCACAAAGTGAGAAAAGAATCTTTCTTAAACTAATTTTCCATCTCAAAATCATAAAAGGAATAACGTTAACAAAATGATACTTAACATGACTGAAGATAAAGGTGCTGGTAGCACTGGGAACCACCTGTAACTTCCAGTGGATGGCTATAGACCCTCCCACACACAAACACACAGACAACCCTTCTCTCTATGGATAACAGAAAACATCTGTTTGGTTTTTTGAAATGCTGCCAAGTATGTATTAGAGCAGGTAGCATCAGTTAAACTGTGTAACCAAAAATAAGCACTAATTGCATTTAGCCTATACACATTTTTTAAAAAACCCTGATGTTTCATGTCAAAAGAGATTTTAAATATTATTTTTTATTATTTTTTTGGGGGGGGATGTTTAGAGGCCTTCTTATCTTTGTTTCATTGTTCTCCTTAGACAGAAATCAGAAATCAGATTTCAATAACCCACCACTCACCTCATCTTTCCTTTTATATTTTATCTCTGCTCAGTATCTACTTAACTATACAAAAAAGTCTAAAGACAATGCCATGGTTGCAAATGACCCAACCTCTGGACTTTTCACACTTTTTTCCGAATACCAACCCCAAAACTCTGTTGCTGCATTCTTCCTGCATATCAATTTCCTAACAGACTATGCCTTATAGTACTCTAAAGTTGCACACATGTTCTATGTGTCCTCAGGATTGAGTTTGAAATTTTTTTTCAATATTTTTTAAACATTAGAATTACAAACATTTTGAACATCTTTGGAGGGAAAGCATACTAATAAGAGAAAATACACAGAAATATTCAGAAAATTTTCACCAGTGATTACAACTTTCTTTTTTTTTTTTTTTATTTTACAACTTTCTTTAAGTGGTTTCTCCAGCTTTTATATTGTCACTCACTTTACTTTTTCTTTGCTTTTAAAAATTTAGTCTCAAACTTTTGGAAGATCATATTAGAATAAACTTTATGCTTATAGATTGTTTCCCAACTTTTCTCCATTTACTTATGGAGTATACTTATTCAGTATAAGAAGATAAATCTGGAAATCTATGGCAGTACTTCTTCAAGTATAATGACTATAAATGGTATCATGTAACTCATAAATAATTACTCTCAAGGAATACCATACAATTTTAAAGGTTGCAAATACAATTAATGAATAGCAAAATATTTATCAGACTGCCAAAATGTGTTGGCAAAAACTCACTTTTTAAAGAATCTTCATTTACAAGACTATACCAATTTAACAAATAAAACAGACTGATTGTTTCATGTAAAGATTAAAGTTTTCTTAGTAACTTTTGAGAGATCTGTATGAGTTTCTATGTCTGTGGTTGCATCAGAATAATAAGTTTAGAATATGTATAATTATCTTTCTTTTTATTTCAGTAAACATGCAACTGTGCTATTGTGTTCAACTATTATCATCTTGAAGATCCATAAAAATTATATCAATAGATATTATATAATTTATCATGTATTGTGTTTTTATTTTGATATATTTTAATATCTTAGAAACTCAAAATTTTATCAGAAATAGTCTGATATATCTTCTTTTATATATCTATGCTTAAATATACCTTCAATCAATGATTTTTATAATATTATTTTTATCATTTTCCAGATATAATTTTTCAATTATTTTTAATGATTTATTAATTAATTTATAATAATTTATAATTTTCAGATATATTTCTTAAACAAAGAAATTGGCAAATGGCATTGAAACATGTGAAATATCATGTATGAAACGAGATGCCAGTCCAGGTTCAATGCACGATGCTGGATGCTTGGGGCTGGTGCACTGGGACGACCCAGAGGGATGGTATGGGGAGGGAGGAGGGAGGAGGGTTCAGGATGGGGAACACATGTATACCTGTGGTGGATTCATTAAAAATAAAAAAAAATAATAATAAAAAAAATAAAAATAAAATAAAAGCCAAAAAAGAAACCACCCACGCAAAAAAAAAAAAAAAAAAAAAAAAATCTCCACAGTAAATAAATAAACAAAAGTGGCAGGAAAAAAAAAAAAAAAAGAAAGAAATTATCTTTCACAGTCCTCCATATGCTTAGAGGCACTTCTGAAATTATAGCATGATCAACTGCACTGACTTCTCCCCAGTGGAATAACTATAACTTATGAAAACTATATAAAAATACAAAAAAAGGATCCAAGTCTCCAGAAATCATCCTAATGTCCCCCAGGAGATGGAGAAATATTTATTCAAGATAACATTCTAAATACCTGTAAGAATGAAAATCTGTGGGATTTGAGCCACCAAGCCTCTTTCTCCTTTTCTTTCCTCATTTTTTCCTATCTGATGATGAAAATTCTACTCTTATTGGATGAAGCCAAAGAATAATGGGCTCCCTCACTTTCCAGTCCCAGTCTAGGGCTATGGTATCTCCCTGGGAGGGGTAGAATGTGAGTATTTCTCATCCCCCAACCCTGTTCCATGTTGCAGAAGCTCTGTTTTAATGCAAGCAGCTGAGAGGTCTGGAGTTCCCTCTCTCCACCCAACTCCCACTTGTACCGTGTGATTCTACCCTGGTGCAAAAAGGTAAAATCTCCAATTACCTTTATCCTAACTGACATTCCAATTACATTTATCCTATTCTGCCATTTCAGAAGAGGAAGCTAAGATGACCACAGGCTAGTGCCTCTGCTCCATGACTGGATTGTACTTTAGGGGAGTTACTCTGAGAAAACTGAGCAAACTTTTAGTAACATTAAAAAAGAAAAAAGAGAGAAGACTAAGTTGCTAAAATCAGGAATCTAAGAAGAGACATTACCGCCAATGTTACAGAAAACAAGTGTTGTAAGAGTATTCACAAGAAACTGTGGAAAATTCTGAAAGAGATGGGAATACCAGACCACCTGACCTGTCTCTTGAGAAACCTGTATGCAGGTCAAGAAGCAACAGTTAGAACTGGACATGGAACAACAGACTGGTTCCAAATAGGAAAAGAAGTACGTTAAGGCTGTATATTGTCACCCTGTTTATTTAACTTATATGCAGAGTACATCATGAGAAACGCTGGGCTGGAAGAAGCACAAGCTGGAGTCAAGATTGCTGGGAGAAATATCAATAACCTCAGGTATGCAGATGACACCACCCTTATGGCAGACAGTGAAGAAGAACTAAAAAGCCTCTTGATGAAAGTGAAAGTGGAGAGTGAAAAAGTTGGCTTAAAGCTCAACATTCAGAAAACAAAGATCATGGCATCTGGTCCTGTCACTTCATAGGAAATAGATGGGGAAACAGTGGAAACAGTGGCAGACTTTATTTTTCTGGGCTCCAAAATCACTGCAGATGGTGACTGCAGCCATGAAATTTAAAGATGCTTACTCCTTGGAAGGAAAGTTATGACCAACCTAGATAGCATATTCAAAAGCAGAGACATTACTTTGCCCACAAAGGTTCGTCTAGTCAAAGCTATGGTTTTTCCTGTGGTCATGTATGGATGTGAGAGTTAGACTGTGAAGAAGGCTGAGCACTGAAGAATTGATGCTTTTAAACTGTGGTGTTGGAGAAGACTCTTGAGAGTCCCTTGGACTGCAAGGAGATCCAACCAGTCCATTCTAAGGAGATCAGCCCTGGGTGTTCTTTGGAAGGACTGATGCTAAAACTGAAACTCCAGTACTCTGGCCACCTCATGCAAAGAGTTGACTCACTGGAAAGGATTCTGATGCTGGGAGGGATTGGGGGCAGAAGGAGAAGGGGACGACAGAGGATGAGATGGGTGGATGGCATCACTGACTTGATGGACGTGAGTCTGAGTGAACTCTTGGAGTTGGTGATGGACAGGGAGGCCTGGCATGCTGAGATTCATGGGGTCGCAAAGAGTCGGACACGACTGAGCGACTGAACTGAATTGAACTGAAGTTTAAATCAAGTCAACTTACTCACAATGCATCAGGTCTGCCTAAAAGAAAATCTTCATGTGTTTCTTCTAGCTGGTGAAGTGAAAGTTGCTCAGTTGTGTGTGACTCTTTGTGACCCCATGGACTACACAGGGGTCACAAATAACAAGTAATTTCTTTACTTGTTATTCGTTATTATCCAAGAGGAGGCCCAATTTGGTCATTGTTTTCATTGGTTTCATTGCTTCATAGCAGCGATGAGTGTCCACTATGGTCTTGGTATGTAAACAATGCTCAGTATTTAACACTATGCATAAATATTTTAGGTCTTTCCTTAGTGATATCATAGCATTGTATTCATGCACTAAGGCTGCCATAACAAATCACCACAAACTAGGTGGTTTAAAATGTATTCTCACATAGTTTGGGAAACCAGATCAAGGTATTGGCAAGATCATAATCTATTTAAAGCTAGTAGAGAATTGCCTACTCCCAGCTTCTAGTGGCCATTACCAATCCATTGCTTGTGGCAGCATAACTCCATCTCTGCCTTCATTTTCAATGGCCTTCTACCCTGCTTTCCATGTCCTCTCCTCTTCTTTTAAAGACACCAGTCATTGGATTTAGGACCCATGCTAAATCCGGAATCATTTCATCCCTAGGCCCTAAACTGTCTACAACTGTGAAGACTCTATGTTCACATTCTGATATTCCTGGTGAATAGATATTTGGGGGGAAATTATTTAATGTACTTCATGCATGAAAATTAAAGTAGTGGAAATTACCAAAGTCAGAAATGCTGGCTTGAATCTTTTCTACTATTAACTGGCTGTGAGATTTTGGACAAAATACTGTGAACCCCAGGATTCTTATTGGAGGTTAAAACAATGATAATGATTTCTATCTCATAAAGTAATATGGGGATTATAAATTATGCATATAAAGTGCCTACATACCCTGACTTGGAAATAGTGAATATTTGATAAATGGAAATTGAAAAAAAAAAAAAAAACTTGTCCAAAGTAAAATTTGAATAATAAGAGATAGATCAAAGCTTTAAATTCAAGTGTCTCTGATTTTAGAAACACTTTTCCACAGACTTTATTCTCCTGATACATGTGGAACTTCATTAAAATATTAAATCTACCAGGGGGATGTTCAGATAAGATCCTTTTAGGTAAAGTATGTTTATATGTTTATATTAATATTAGTTATGGTTTGTGGTTATTCCATTTAAGATAAGTTCTAATGGCCTCTGTCTCAACTTTTGCATAAACAATGCAAAGGGCCTATCAGATGTAAACCAACTGGAGGGGTTCCAGAACCACAAACCATGAATGATTCCAAGGAATCTCCTATAAGGAAAGTATACAGTAAAGTGGTGATTAAAAATAAAAATCAAAGCAAAACAGTTTCTAAAAATGAGAGTTTATATTATGCTCTAATATCTTAAGTTAGGAAGTTTTAAAAATGTCTGTCCAGTTACAACTAAGGCACTTATTAGTTATTCCTTAGTAGTATTTGAGAACCGAATTCAACTACCAATTGTTTTGGAACATTTATAGTGATTTTACTGACATACTTCTCACTATGTATAGTTCATAATTTTGTTAATCAAACCACTTTACAATTTCTTTTGCTTATTAATTCTTACTTCATATTCTCATTTAAAAATACAATATTTTAAATTTCAGATTCAGTAAAAACAGATTTTATCCAATAATGCGGCTTTTCACATATTAAAATATTTCATGGCTGTTAAACTAAATCAACATATGTCAACAAGGTTATGATTCAGAAACTTAAGTGACATAAATTGCAAAAGGAATTACATACATTTCATGAAAAAAATGGCAATATTACCTATTTCTTGTGTTTATAAAATTTGGGTATTAAATATATGAAACGTGAATGAAATTAGGCCTTTCAATACCATAGTAATAATGATCTCTGATGAAGTCAGGTGGAGAAAGGACTGAAGGTGTACAGAACTTCAGCCATTAACATGTTATTTCACAGAAAGTGAGAGAGTGAAACAAAATGAGAGATCTGAAACAAATATAGCAAAATATTAACTTCTTTCTGTTGTAGTGTTTTCTGTATATTTTATACACATGATCATTTTAAAAGTGTAACACTGATTTAGCCATCAAACTGAGGCTAATCTGCTGTTGGAGCTCTTGTCTATTGAAAACACAACAAGTGAAAAATAAACAGACAAAATGTGTGATAGTACCAACTCAACAAACAAGTCTGATAATCTGATAATCAACATGGCAGAGTAGAAGGACATCCCCTCATCTTCTCCTGTGAGAACTCCAAAATTACAACTCATTGTTGAACAATTGTCGACAGGAGAATGTTGGGTCCCACCAAAAAAAGACCCCACATCCAAGGTAAAGGGGAAGCCCCTGCAAGATGGTAGGAGGGGTGAAATTGAGTTTACAATCAAACCCCATAGCCATCAGAGACACTCAGAGGGCTCAAGCAAAACCTTGTGCGCACCAGGAGACCCCACAGAGACTGAGCCAAACCTGACTTTGAGTGTTTGAGTGTCTCCTGAGGAGGCATGGGTCAGCAGTGGCCTGCTGCAGGGGCAGGAGCTCTGGATACAGCAGACCTGGGTATGGCATAAGCTCTCTTGAAAGAGATTGCCATTAACTCCACTGAAGAGCCACCAGAACTTACATAGCACTGGGTAAACAGATTCTTGGAGGTTACAAACAAAACCTTGTGCATACAGGACACAGGACAAAGGAGCAGTGACCCCAAAAGAAACTAACCTAGATTTGGCTGGGGTGTCCAGGAGTCTCCAGTGGAGACATGGGTGGGAAGTGGCCTGCTTCAGAGTCGGGGGCACTGGGTGTGGCGGTGTGTCCATTTGAAGCAGGTCCATAATCTTCATTACCTCCCCCATAGTTTGGCCTCAGGTCAAACAGCAGGGAGGGAACCCAGCCCCACTTATCAACAAAAACAATTGGATTTAAGATTTACCATCACTTTATGTCAAATAGATGGGGAAACAATGGAAACAGTGACAGACTTTATTTTGGAGGGGCTCCAATATCACTGTAGATGGTTACTGCAGCCATGAAATTAAAAGACACTTGCTCCTTGGAAGAAAAGCTATCACCAAACTAGTTCAGTCCAGTTCAGTTGCTCAGTCATGTCTGACTCTTTGCGACTCCATGGAAGCAGCACAAGGAGGTCAGACCTCCCTGTCCATTACGAACTCCCAGAGTTTACCCAAAGTCTATTCAGTTGGTGATACAATCCAACCATCTCATCCTCCATTGTCCACTGCTTCTCCCACCTTCAATCTTTCCCAGCATCAAGGTCTTTTCAAATGAGTCAGCTCTTTGCATCAGGTGGCCAGGTACTGGAGTTTAGGCCTCAACATTAGTCATTCCAACAAACACTCAGGACTGATTTCCTTTAGGATAGGCTGGTTGGACCTCCTTGCATTCCAAGGAACTCTCCAGAGTCTTCTCCAACACCACAGTTCAAAAACATCAATTCTTCAATGCTCAGCTTTCTTTATAGTTCAACTCTCACATCCATACATAACTACCAGAAAAAACATACCCTTAACTAGATGGACCATTGTTGGTAAAGTAATGTCTCTGATTTTTAATATGCTGTCTAAGTTGGTCATAACTTTCCTTCCAAGCAGTAAGCGTCTTTTAATTTCATGGGTGCAATCACCATCTGCAGTGATTTTGGAGCCCCCCAAAATAAAGTAAGCCCTTGTTTCCACTGTTTTCCCATCTATTTGCCATGAAGTGATGGGACCGGATGCCATGATGGCATGGCATCTATCCCAGTCCCATACCAAAGAAAGGCAATGCCAAAGAATGTTCAAACTACCACACAATTGTGCTCATCTCACACGCTAGCGATGTAATGCTCAAAATTCTCCAATCCAGGCTTCAACAATACATAAACCAGGAACTTCCAGATGTTCAAGCTGGTTTTGAAAAGCAGAGGAACCAGAGATCAAATTGCCAACATCTATTGGATCATCGAAAAGCGAGAGAGTTTCAGAGAAACATCTATTTCTGTTTTATTGACTATGCCAAAGCCTTTGACTATGTGGATCACAATAAACTGTGGAAAATTTTTCAAGAGATATGAATACCAGCCCATCTGACCTGCCTCTTGAGAAAGTTGTATACAGACCAACCTAGACAGTATATTAAAAAGCAGAGACATTACTTTGACAACAAAGGTTTGTCTAGTCAAACTATGGTTTTTTCAGTTGTCATGAATGGATGTGACAGTTGGACTATAAAGAAAGCTGAGCACTGAAGAATTGGTGCTTTTCTCCAACTGTGATGCTGAAGAAGACTCTTAAGAGTCCCTTGGACTGCAAGGAGATTCAACCAGTCCATCTAAAGGAGATCAGTCCTGAATATTCATTGGAGGGACTGATGCTGAAGCTGAAACTCCAATACTTTGGCCACCTGGTGTGAAGAACTGACTCATTGGAAAAGACCCTGATGTTGTGAAAGATTGAAGGCTGGGAAAGACAGTGACAACAGAGGATGAGATGGTTGGATGGCAACACTCACTCAATGGGCATGAGTTTGAGCAAGCTCCGAGAGTTGGTGATGGACATGGAAGCCTAGTGTGCTTCAGTCCATGGAGGCATGACTGAGCAACTGAACTGCACTCAGCACAGACGTGCCCATCAGAACAGGACCCAGTTTCCCCCAAAATCAATCTCTCCCATCAGGAAGCTTCCATTAGCCTCTTATCCTTATCCATCAGAGGGCAGACAGAATGAAAACCATAATCACAGAAAATTAACCAAGTGAATCACATGGATCATAGCCTTGTCTAACTCAATGAAACTATGAGCCATGCCATATAGGGCCACCCAAGATGGATGGGTCATGGTGGAGAGTTCTGACAAAATATGGTCCACTGGAGAAGGGAATGGCAAACCACTTCAGTATTTTTCCATTGAGAACCCCATGAACAGTATGAAAAGGCAAAAAGATAGGACACTGAAAGATGAACTCCCCAGGTTGGTAGGTGTACAATATTCTACTGGAAAAGAGGGGAGAAATAACTCCAGAAGGAATGAAGAAATGGAGCCAAAGCAAAAACAACACCCAGTTGTGGATATGACTGGTGATGGGAGTAAAGTCTGATGCTGTAAAGAACAATATTGCATAGGATGCTGGAATGTTAAGCCCATAAATCAGGGTACACTGGAAGTGGTCGAACAGGAGATGACAAGAATGAACACTGACACTTTAGGGGTCAATGAATGAAAATGGACTGGAACGGGCAAATTTAACTCAGATGACCATTATATCTACTACTGTGGGCAAGAATCCCTTAGAAAAAATGGAGTAGCCCTTATAGTCTGAAATGTAGTACTTGGGTGAAATCTCAAAAATGACAGAATGATCTCTGTTCATTTACAAGGCAAACTATTCAATATTACAGTAATCCAAGTCTATGCCCCAACCAGTAATGTTGAAGAAGCTGAAGTTGAATGGTTCTATGAACACCTATAAGATCTTATAGAAGTAAAACTCAAAAAGGTGTCCTTTTCATTATAAGGGACTGGAACACAAAAGTAGGAAATCAAGAGATATCTGGAGTAACAGTCAAATTTGGCCTTGGAGTACAAAATAAAGTAAGGCAAAGGTTAACTGAGTTTTGTCATGAGAATTCACTGGTCATTGCCAGCACCCTCTTCCAACAACACAAGCAAAGACTCTACACATAGATATCACCAGATTGTCAATACAGAAATCAGATTGATTATATTCTTTGCAGCCAAAGATGGAGAAGCTCTATCAATTTAGATGCTCAGTCATGTCCAACTCTTGGCAGCCTCACAGACTTCAGCATGCCAGGCTTCCCTCTCCATCACCAACTCCCGGAGCCTACCTAAGGTCATATCCATTGCTTCGGTGATGTCATCCAACCATCTCATCCTCTGTCATCCCCTTCTCCTCCCACCTTCAAAGTTTTCCAACATCAGGGTCTTTTCCAATGAGTCAGTTCTCAGGGCATCAGCTGTCATGGCATCAGCTCTCCTGCCTCACTCAGTAAACTGAACTTCCAGGATCACGGAAGTGATTAAGATGCAAAGCCCACCTGAGACAGTGCACTCACCAAGAACTTGGTCACCTGAGCTTCTCAGACCTGAGAAGGGCAAAAGATGCCTGCCCAACCCACAGAGACTAAGACAGAACTGTGTCTGAGTGTCTCCTGTGGAGGTATGGGTCAGCATGGCCTACTGCAGGGCAGGGGAATGAGTGCCTGCATGAGACATTTTGAAGCAGGTCTTATCTTTCCCTGGTGGCTCAGAGGGTAAAGCATCTGCCTACAGTGCAGGAGACCCAGGTTCTATCCCTGGGTCAGGAAGATCCTCTGGAGAAGGAAATGGCAACCCACTCCAGTACTCTTGCCTGGAAAATCCCATGGATGGAGGAGCATGGTAGGCTACAGTCTATGGGGTCGCAAAGAGTTGGACATGACTGAGCAACTTCACTTTTATCTTCATTACCTCCACCATAGTTTGACCTCAGGCCAAGCAACAGGGAAGGAACACAGCCCCTCCCATCAACAGAAAATTGGATTAAAGTTCAGTTAACTGAGACTCACTAAATATTTAAGGAAAATCAAGAGGGTGAAAGGGGAACACCAAACTGAACAAACAGAGGAATTGATTTTGGGGGAAACAAATTGAACATAATAGATAATATTTGTTATTTTAAAATGTCTTCAAAGATTTTAGGGAATACAGTTTCCATAAAATAGCAATGGAGCTCTATAAAAGAGAAATAAGAACAAGAAAGTTTTTGGAAGTTGAAAACATATATTCTGTGATAAAAAAAATTTAATAGCACATTGAATAGCAGCATGGTTGTAATAGATTGAATGAATTAATGAACTGGAAGATGAGACCTAAGGAATTCTTCTGAAATATGGTACAGAAGAACAAAGAAGAAAATTTTAAGTTGTTAGACATGAAATACATATCTAGAAGCAGAACTAACACCTTAATCTAAAGTTCTGCACAATTTCAGTCTTTGTCAGAGGGAAGATGGTGGACATTTGGTGGGTAAGAATTAATGTCACAACTTCTGTATTGATAAAAGAGACTATAGATACTGTTCTTTAATATGAATAAAATATATTTAAATTCAGTACTAGTATATCTTAAGTTATCCATATGTGATTCTGCTGTTGGCTATATTCTCTAAGCTTTGCTTTTCTTTGTATGTTAATTTCATCCTCAGACTGGCTTCCCTCTTTTGGAAGATGTCTGCAAGTGCAGTATTTGGAATCACATCCTTTTTCTTTATAGTGGAAGGAGTGAGAGTATAACTACCTGCTTATTTTTTGTTTGTTTGTTTTTAATTTTATTTTATTTTTAAACTTTACATAATTGTATTAGTTTTGCCAAATATCAAAATGAATCTGCCACAGGTATACATGTGTTCCCCATCCTGAACCCTCCTCCCTCCTCCCTCCCCATACCATCCCTCTGGGTGGTCCCAGTGCACTAGCCCCAAGCATCCAGTATCGTGCTTCGAACCTGGACTGGCAACTCGTTTCTTACATGATATTTTACATGTTTCAATGTCATTCTCCCAAATCTTCCCACCCTCTCCCTCTCCCACAGAGTCCATAAGACTGTTCTATAGGAAAGTCCTGAGCTTTGCTTTGATTGGATCAGTTGGAGACCATTGGAGTCAGAAAAAAAAGATTTGCCAAGATCTGCCAAGGCCTACTACTGAAGTGCAATGACTGGGCTGGGGAGGGGTGCATACTTCAGTGAAAATCGAGGAAGTTCATGAAACGTACAGGAGAAAATGTATAACAAGTGTCCACACAGTATGTTTCTTAAAATTGTTAAGGGTATTTATGAATAGAATAGATAAAAAAGGAAAGACGATATTGAGGAAAATAAAGAAAAACAAAAAATCAGTCAAGGAAAAGTAAAAAGATAGTGGAGGAGGGAAGAGAAAAAAAGCAAAATATTGTAGCAGTGCAATATATTCTCTCTCTTTTTAAAGGCTCTTGAATTATATAGAAACAAGTCTTCAGATTTGTGTTATTTCAGACAAATAGGAACAAAATAATGCAGAAAAATTAAAATAATATAAACACATACATGCTCCAGGCAAATGTTGAATGGAAGAAAATGCATAATAATTTGTTATCAGACAAAGTTTAATTCCACACAACAAGCATTTAATTGAAAAATAATTGATAAAACTTTATATACCTAAGGAGCTAAAAATACATACTTTTCTCAAATACTCATCTAACACATAACAAAAATATGTCATGTAACAAGGCTACACAGGAAATCTCAAATTCTGAAAATCAAAAATTAGTTATTGACAGTCATAATGCGAGGAAACAGACAGACAGACATACACACACACACACACACACACACACACTCTTAACACAAGGGGAACCACAAAAGAAGAAATATAACTACTTGGAAAACTTTTTACTTTAACTCAGTTTGAAGAGGGTATAAAAGTTGAAATTATAAGGAAGGAAAATTCCAGATAATAAAAACAAGCAAATTCTGGAAAAATAAATATAAATGATTCATAACATGTGAAATGATATTCAGCCTCACTAGTCCTCAAGGCGGAGAAGGCAATGGCACCCCACTCCAGTACTCTTGCCTGGAAAATCCCATGGATGGAGGAGCCTGGTAGGCTGTAGTCCATGGGGTCGCTAAGAGTCGGACACGACTGAGCGACTTCCCTTTCACTTTTCACTTTCATGCATTGGAGAAGGAAATGGCAACCCACTCCAGTCTTCTTGCCTGGAGAATCCCAGGGACAGGGGAGCCTGGTGGGCTTCCGTCTATGGGGTCGCACAGAGTCGGACACGACTGAAGCGACTTAGCAGCAGCAGAACATGGCCCTGCCCATCAGAACAAGACTCAGTTTTCCCCTCAATCAGTCTCTCCCATCAGGAAGCTTCCATAAGCCTCTTATCCTTAACCATCAGAGGGCAGTCCAACTGAAAACCACAATCACAGAAAACTAACCAAACTGATCCCATGGACCACAGCTGAGGCTAGCTCAATGAAACTATAAGCCATGCCCTGTAGGGCCACACAAGACAGATGAGTCATGGTGGAGAGTTCTGACAAAATGTGGTCCACTGGAGAAGGGAATGGCAAACCACTTCAGTATTCTTACCTTGAGAACCCTGTGAACAGTATGAAAAGGCAAAAAGGTATGAAACTGAAAGATGAACTTCCCAGGTCGGTAGGTTCCCAATATGCTACTGGAGATCAGTGGAGAAATAATTCCAGAAAGAAAAAAGAGAAAGCCAAAGCAAAAACAACACCCAGTTGAGGAGAAACTCTATACAGTCAGCAAAAACAAGACTGGGAGCTGACTGTGGCTCAGATCATGAACTCCTTTTTGTCAAATTCAGACTTAAATTGAAGAAAGTAGGGAAAACCACTACACCGTTCAGGTATGACCTAAATCAAATCTCTTACAATTATACAGAGGATGTGACAAATAGATACAAGGAATTGAATCTGATAGGGTACCTGAAGATCTATGGACAGAGGTTCCTGACATTGTAGAGGAGGCAGTGATCAAGACCATCCCCAAGAAAAAGAAATGCAAAAAGGCAAAATGATTGTTTGAGGGGGCCTTACAAATAGCTGATGAAAGAAGAGAAGTGAAAGGAAAAGGAGAAAAGGAAAAATATACCCATTTGAATGCAGAGTTCCAAAGTATAGCAAAAAGAGATAAAAAAGCCTTCCTCACTGATCAATGCAAAGAAATAGAGGAAAACAACAGAATGGGAAAGACTAGAGACCTCTTTAAGAAAATTAGAGATATCAAGGGAAGATTTCATGCAAAGATGGACTCAATAAAGAACAGAAATGGTATGGACCAAACAGAAGCAGAATATATTAAGAAGAAGTGGCAAGAATACACAGAAGAACTATACAAAAAAGATCTTCATGACCCAGATAACCATGATGGTGCGATCACTCACCTAGAGCCAGACATCCTGGAATGCAAAGTTAAGTGGCCTTAGGAAGCATCACTATGAACAAAACTAGTGGAGGTGATGGAATTCCAGTTGAGCTATTTCATATCCTGAAAGATGATGCTGTGAAAGTGCTGCACTCAATATGCCAGCAAATTTGGAAATATCAGCAGTGACCATAGGACTGGAAAAGGTCAGTTTTCATTCCAATTCCAAAGAAAGGGAATGCCAAAGAATGCTCAAACTACCACACAATTGCACTCAACTCACACTCTAGCAAAGTAATGCTCAAAATTCTCCAAACCAGGCTTCAACAGTACATGATCTGAGAACTGCCGGATGTTTAAGCTGGATTTAGAAAAGGCAGAGGGACCAGAGAGCAAATTGCCAAAATCCTCTGGATTACTGAAAAAGCAAGAAAGTCCCAGAAAAACATCTACTTCTGCTTTATTGACTATGCTAAAGCCTTTGACTGTGAAGTCACAACAAACTGTGGAAAATTCTTAAAGAGATGGGAGAAATCTCTATGCAGGTGAAGAAGCAACAGTTAGAATTGGACATGAAACTACAGACTGGTTCCAAATTAAGAAAGGAGTATGTCAAGGCTGTATATGTCACCCTGCTTATTTAACTTATATGCAGAGTACATCATGCAAAATGCTGGCATGGTGAAGCACAAGCTGGAATCAAGATTACCAGGAGGAATATCAATAACCTCAGATATGCAGGTGATACCACACTTATGGCAGAAAGCAAAGAACAACTAAAAAGCCTCTTGATGAAAGTGAAAGAGGAGAGTGAAAAAGTTGGCTTAAAACTCAACATTCAAAAAACTACAATTGTGGCATCTTGTCCCATCACTTCATGACAAATAGATGGGGAAACCATGTCAACAGTGAGAGACTATTTTTTTGTGCTCCAGAATCACTGGAGATGGTGACTGGAGCCATGGAATTAAAAGACACTTGCTCCTTAAAGAAAAGTTATGACCAACCTAGACAGCATATTAAAAAGCAGAGACATTACTTTGCCAACAAGGTCCAGATATCTAATCAAAGCTAAAGTTTTTCCACTAGTAATGTATGGATGTGAGAACTGTACTATATAGAAAGCTGAGCACCAAAGAGTTGATGCTTTTGAACTGTGGTGTTGGAGAAGACTCGAGAGTACTTTGGTCTGCAACGAGGTCCAACCAATAAATCCTAAAGGAAATCAGTCCTAAGTGTTCATTGGAAGGACTAATGCTAAAGCTGAAACTGCAATATTTGGCCACCTGATACAAAGAATGGACTCATTTGAAAAGACCCTGATGCTGGAAAAGATTGAAGGCAGGAGGAGAAGAGGAACGACAGAGGATGAGATGGTTGGATGGCATCACCGACTCAATGGATATGAGTTGAGTAAACTGCAAGAGTTGATGATAGACAGGGATGACTGGCATGCTGCATTCCATGGAGTCGCAAAGTGTCAGATATGACTGAAGGATGGAACTGAACTGAATCAAAAAGTGTTTCTTGTGATCAAAACCCTTCTGTGCATTTTTAAAAGAGAGAGAAAGATGCCGCAATGTTCACAAACCAATTGCTTGGTTTTTCTCTCCTTTCCAATATATGCAGTCCTACTCTTACACTGAGCAGAAGCTAACTTAGGACAAGGCAAGTCACCAACAACACTGCTATCAGGCAAGGCCCTGACTCAGGCTACAGGGAGCTCAGCTTTCAGAACTTAGTATGGTTAGAGGACTGACCTTCTTTATCCATCCCTTTTGGAACATGCGTGGGTGTTCCCACAAACAGTGCTTCAGTTCTTCATCTGTGGACATAATGAGACTGTAGAATGAAAGATGTGAGATTCTTTTAAAAAACGTTTTTTTTTTTTTTTTTAAAGTGGAGGAGGACTGAGCTGAGCTTGAAGAGAAAGTGAAGAGGTTTTGCCAGTTTGGGACTTTGAAAATACTTGGTTCAGTGTCTTTGTCCCCCCTCCCACCAATTCATATGTTGAAACCCTACTAGCAGTGTGATGATATTACAAAGTGGTTTTTCTGGAGGTAATTTTGATTAGATGAGGTCCTGAGGTGGAGCCCTCATGAGGAGAATTAGTGTCTGTACAGGGGTCACAGGGAGTGTTAGCTTCCTCTCTCTGCTCTCTGCCATATGAGGACGAGCAATACAACCTGGCAGAGGGCTGTCGCCAGAACCCAACCATGATGCCACCCTGATCTTGGCCTTCAACTTTCCAGACTGTGAGAAATACATTTCTGTTGTTTATAAGCCACTTCATCTATGGTATGTTTGTTTCAGCAGTCCAAGCTAAGACAAGAAGTATAGGAAATACAATTCTAACTCTTAATAGTAATCTCAAATAATTTCAACCAAATGTCTTTCCTGCATTTGTTGTTCAGTTATTTAGTCATGTCCTCTTTGTGACCTGTGGATTGCAGCATGCCAGACTTCCCTGTCCTTCACTATCTTCTGGAGTTTGCTCAAACTCATATCCATTGAGTCCATGATGCTATCCAAAATCTCATCATCTGTTGATCCTTCTCCTCCACCAAATTAAAGAATGATGTTTAATATTGTTCTATCTCTATTTATATTGGAGAATCATGCTCAGGACAAAAACTATTAAAGAAAGGTAGATTATAGAATTCTTACTTATTTAAAAATAGAAATAATACAAAAATAATTGTAAAATTATTTTACAATTGGGAAAATAATTCTAACTGATGAGAATATATGTCTGAATTATGACTTAATGGATGATATAGCTAAGATCATTTGCAACTTATGAATTTCCACATTCAGTAATGTGTGTCAACAAAGAAGCATTTGTTAAATTAAGAATATCAAATGTATTTTATACCACTTATCTAAAAATAATTGACTGCATCTTTTTTGGTATATTGATGCTATGAAGAAACAGGTGCCCAACCTGTTATATTTTAGTGTTATATTGTTATAATATAGCATTATATTATAATACATAATCTTAGTTTATTTAGTACAGTTTTTAGATGACTAATTTGCATTTGTAATTTGCTATATGTTTCAGTAAAAAAACAATATTGATTTTTAAAAAATCTTGGTTTAATTAGTATTTGCCTTAAAGTTCTATTCTCATTTTACACTGTAAAAGATAATAATATTTAATAACTAAAACAAACCTAACAACATTTAGTGACCTGCCACAATATCTGATTTAGAATGATTTTGGATTAATTCATTTGCACATTTTCTATCTGTTAAAAGTTAACCTCATCTTAAGCAAGTGGGAAGAAAAGTGGGGGAAGTATTGAGGTATAGGTTGGCCACTTGGGTCCTTAGGGAAATATGCTGAGTTAATGAAAATGTTTACTAAGCCAACTCTAATTTCCTTTAGAATTGCTTTTAAAGATGCTTTCTTAAACTACTGCCTGTCAAACTTAACATTTTGGAAAACCATTTCAAGGTTATTTTCTGAACATTTTAACCTTCTCCTCCAACCATCCCTTCCTTTTAATCTAGTACATATCATAGCTTACATTATACAAAATATACCTAATAAATCTATGAGTTCTAGATGACTGTTACTCCAGTAATATTTTTCTTTGCACTTTTTTCTCTGAAAGATTAAGAGCACACATATATATAATTTGATAATTATTCCAACAGATTTTTAACTTTTTATTATAGTCTAAGATAGGTTTTCTGGTAATATGAATTTAAATATTATATTTTGTATCACTTTCCATTTAGAATTAATAAATTTTAGAGATATACTTCAGAAAAGGCAATGGCAACCCACTTCAGTACTCTTGCTTGGAAAATCCCATGTACAGAGGAGCCTGGTAGGCTTCAGTCCATGGGGTCACGAAGAGTCAGACATGACTGAGCGACTTCACTTTCATTTTCACTTTTCACTTTCCTGCATTGGAGAAGGAAATGGCAACCCACTCCAGTGTTCTTGCCTGGAGAATCCAGGGATTGGGGAGCCTGGTGGGCTGCCGTCTGTGGGGTCGCACAGAGTCGGACACGACTGAAGTGACTTAGCAGCAGCAGCAGCAGAGATATAATTGTATCACCAAGGGACATTGAGGCAAATAAACATGGCAGAAAGGAACTCAATCCACATCAGCACATTGACTGACCAACTCTGATGTGACTCCACCAATTAGTTCTCTCAGTTTCTCAAACATACCAATTTTTTCCAGTGTCACGCCTTTTATATTTGCTTTTCCCTCTGCCTGGAATGTTCTTCACAAGGCTTTATATCCGTATTACTCCAACAACACTTACATCTCACTCAAAATTCCACTTCTTTGGAGAAGCCATCTACAGTCACCTGTCACATGTAACTTTCTGAATTTTTTTTATTTCTTCATCTGTTTATTTACTGTATGCCTTTCCTCTCCTTAAAAGTCCCCTTTTCCATCCAACTAGAACAAATTTAAAGAAAACAAGGATTCTGACCTTCATTCACCATTCCATTTCTAGTAACAGTTTTTGCCACATATCAAGAGCACAAAAATATCGTTGATTCAGGAAATAATATTTAAAAGGGAATAGATTATAATATTAATGTACTTAAATAGGCTGCGATGGCACAGGAGCAGTAGCAAAGAGGAGCTACCCCACGTCCAAGTTCAGGGGCGGCAGCTGAGAGGAGATACCCCATGTCCAAGGTCAGGGGCAGCGGGAGAGAGGAGCTACCCCATGTCCAAAGTCAGGAGCAATGGCTGCACTTTGCTGGAACAGCAGTGAAGAGATACCCCACATCTAAGGTAACAGAAACCCAAGTTAGATGGTAGGCTCTGAGAGAGGGCATCAGACCACAGACAGACTGAAACCACAATCACAGACAACTAGCCAATCTGATCACATGAACCACAGCCTTGTCTAACTCAATGAAACTTAGCCATGCCCCTTGGGGCCACTCAAAATGGTTGGGTCATGGTGAAGAGGTCTGACAGAATGTGGTCCACTGGAGAAGGGAATGGCAAACCACTTCAGTTTTCTTGTCTTGAGAACCCCATGAACAGTATGAAAAGGCAAAAAGATAAGACACTGAAAGATGAACTCCCCAGGTTGGTACGTGGCCAATATGCTACTGGAGATAGTGGAGAAATAACTCCAGAAAGAATGAAGGGATGGAGCCAAAGCAAAAACAACATGCAGGTGTGGATGGGACTGGAGATAAAAGCAAGGTCCTTTGCTGTGAAGAGCAATATTGCATAGGACTCTGGAATGTTAGGTCCATGAATCAGGGCAATTGGAAGTGGTCAAACAGGAGACGGCAAGAGTGAACATCAACATTCTAGGAATCAGCGAACTCAAATGGACTGGAATGGGTGAATTTAACTCAGATGATCATTATATCTACTACTGTGGGCAGGAATCCCTTAGAAGAAATGGTGTAGCCATCATAGTCAACAAAAGAGTCCAAAATGCAGTACTTGGATGCAATCTCAAAAACGACAGAATGATCTCTGTTCGTTTCCAAGGCAACCATTCAAAATCACGGTAATCCAAGTCTATGCTCCGACCAGTAATGCTGAAGAAGCCGAAGTTGAATGGTTTTATGAAGACCTACAAGATCTTTTAGAGCCAGCACCCAAAAAAGATATCCTTTTCATTATAGGGGACTGGGATGCAAAAGTAGGAAGTCAAGAAATACCTGGAGTAACAGGCAAATTTGGCCTTGGGGTACAGAATGAGGCAGGGCAAAGGCTAATAGAGTTTTGCCAAGAGAACACACTGGTCATAGCAAACACCCTCTTCCAACAACACAAGAGAAGACTCTACACATGGATAACACCAGATGGTCAACACTGAAATCAGATTGATTATATTCTTTGCAGCCAAAGATGGAGAAGCTCTATACAGTCAACAAAAACAAGATTGGGAGCTGACTGTGGCTCAGATCATAAACTCTTTATTGCCAAATTCAGACTTAAAATGAAGAAAGTGGGGAAAACCACTAGACCATTCAGGTATGAACTAAATCAAATCCCTTATGATTATACAGTGGAAGTGAGAAATAGATGTAAGGGACTAGACCTGATAGGCAGAATGCCTGAAGAACTATGGATGGAGGGTCATGACATTGTACAGAAGACAGGAACCAAGACAATCCCCAAGAAAAAGAAATGCACAAAAGCAAAATGGCTGTCTGAGGAGGCCTTACAAATAGCTGTAAAGAAGAGGAAAGCAAAAAGCATAGGAGAAAAGGAAAGATATATCCATTTGAATGCAGATTTCCAAAGAATAGCAAGGAGAGATAAGAAAGCCTCCCTCACTGATAAATGCAAAGAAATAGAGGAAAACAATAGAATGGGAAAGACTAGAGATCTCTTCAAGAAAATTAGACATACCAAGGGAACATTTCATGCAAAGATGGGCTATTAAGGACAGAAATTGTATGGACCTAAGAGAAGCAGAGGATATTAAGAAGAGGTGGCAAGAATACACAGAAGCACTGTACAAAAAAGATCTTTACGACCCAGATAATCTTGATGGTGTGATCACTCACACTCACCTAGAGCCAGAGATCCTGGAATGTGAAGTCAAGTGGGCCTTAGGAAGTATCACTGCGAACAAAGCTAGTGGAGGTGATGGAATTTCAGTTGAGCTATTTCCTAAAAGATGATGCTGTGAAAGTGCTGCACTCAATATATCAGCAAATTTGAAAAACTCAGCAGTGGCCACAGGACTTGAAAAGGTCAATTTTCATTCCAATCCCAAAGAAAGGCAATGCCAAAGAATGCTCAAAGTACCACACAAATTGCAGTCATCTCACACACTAGTAAAGTAATGCTCAAAATTCTCCAAGCCAGGCTTCAGCAATACGTGAACCGTGAACTTCTAGATGTTTAAGCTGGTTTTAGAAAAGGCAGAGGAACCAGAGATCAAATTGCCAACATCTGCTGGATAATCAAAAAAGCAAGAGAGTTTCAGAAAAGCATTTATTTCTGCTTTATGCCAAAACCTTTGACTGTGTGGATCACAATAAACTGTGGAAAATTCTGAAGGAGATGAGAATAGCAGACCACCTGACGGGCCTCTTGAGAAATATGTATGCAGGTCAGGAAGCAACAGTTAGAACTGGACATGGAACAACAGATTGGTTCCAAATAGGAAAAGGAGTACGTCAAGGCTATATATTATCACCCTGCTTATTTAACTTATATGCAGAGTACATCATGAGAAATGCTGGGCTGGTGGAAGCACAAGCTCGAGTTAAGATTGCTGGGAGAAATATCAATCACCTCAGATATGCAGATGACACCACCCTTATGGCAGAAAGTGAAGAAGAACTAACGAGCCTCTTGATGAAAGTGAAAGAGGAGAGTGAAAAAGTTGGCTTAAAGCTCAACACTTAAAAAACTAACATCATGGCATCCGGTCCCATCACTTCATGGCAAATAAATGGGGAAACAGTGGAAACAATGGCTGACTTTATCTTTTGGGGCTCCAAAATCAATGCAGATGGTGATTGCAGCCAGAAAATTAAAAGACACTTCCTCCTTGGAAGGAAATTTAAGACCAACTTAGACAGCATATTAAAAAGCATAGACATTACTTTGTCAACAAAGGTCCATGTAGTCAAGGCTATGGTTTTCCAGTGGTCATGTATGGATGTGAGAGTTGGACTGAAAGCTGAATGCCTAAGAATTGATCCTTTTGAACTGTGGTATTGGAAAAAACTCTCAAGAGTCCCTTGGATTGCAAGGAGATCCAACCAGTCTATCCTAAAGCAGATCAGTCTTGGGTGTTCATTGGAAGGACTGATGTTGAAGCTGAAACTCCAATCTTTGGTCACCTGATGTGAAGACCTGACTCCTTTGAAAAGACCTGGATGCTGGGAAAGATTGAGGGCAGGACAAGAAGGGGATGACAGAGGATGAGATGGTTGGATGGCATCACTGACTCAATGGACCTGGGTTTGGGTGGACTCTGGGAGTTGGTGATGGACAGGGAGGCCTGGTGTGTTGTGGTTCATGCAGTCACAAAGAGTCGGACATGACAGAGCTACTGAACTGAACTGAAATATTATTTCTTTTGCTTTATTACTCATATATTTTCCCAGCTTGCACCTTATTTCTCTTACATAAATGTAAATTTAAGCAGATCTTTAGAGTCAACAAATGTTGTTATAGAGATTCTACTCTATTTAAATTATAGTCAGGGAAACAAAAGACCAGATAGTATATTGTCCTTAAAGTTACACCAGCTAAAATCCAATGTGAGACTAGAACTTTGCTATCAGTCTTTTGTTGTTTTCATAAAACATGCTGAAATCTAGTTAAAATGCTAAATAATCCTTCAATCTGTTTTGAAAAAACAAAAGTCAAATAGTAAAAATGGCATTGGAGTCCAAAGAGCTGAGTTTCCTCCTCTGCTGCATCTCCTGTTAGATGTGTAATCCCAACCTATATAACTATTCTGGGATTCAGATGATGTAAACTGAAATCAAAGCATTGCTTTGAGGCTTAAGTAAGAACACATATTCAAAAGCCTAGTAGAGTCCCTGATAGTTAATAATCTCCCAGTGTATGGTATTTTCCTTTCATCATGTTAAATAGTGAAATAATCAGTATGGTTCTCATGATTCTAGCTGATTGACATCAAGAATTGCAACATTCTCCCTCCAAATCTCTCCTCTATTACAAAACTGAGAACATTCCCCATCACTGCCTCCGGTTATGTCATTTACACACTCACAGTTACCTTGGTTGCTTCATTATAGCGCCATGAAGTCCTTAAGTTAAATAGAAATAGAAGGTATAAAGATTATTGCTTATTAATTACCTCAATTCTTGTTTATTAGCACTTTGTTTTTGCCTCATTAAATTTCAATCAAAACTACGACTGAAGAGAAGAAAAGGTAGTGGTTCCCATTCTAGGGAAAGTGAAGGAGGCTACCTGAGGAAAGCATGTCTGATGGCCTGAACAAAGTTTCCCTGAGTCAGGAGGAACAATTCTCCTCCTTCATCTGAGGGAACTTGGCAGTACTTAGGCTGTCAGCTCTTCTTCAATCTTCTCGACCTTTAAACCTCCATTAAATGCTGTTAAGTATCGAGTAAAGCCTAAATCTTTTACAGAGAGAGTTATGAGAACATCATCACTTGATAAATTACTTCCTAATTATGCAATACTACTATTGTCTCTTGTTGAACCAGGGAAATATATGGCTTACATAGAGATGAATTAAGGTGCAGAAGGAGTGACTCTAAAAGGTATGATATTTTAAATGTGTCAGAATTTATATATGAGGTAAGAGTTCTTAAACTGTATATAAATACTTAGGAGGTTTTTATTTTTTTCTGCTCAAGTCCCATGTGCTCATAACCTTCTTCCTTTTAAATGCCCATATCACATTTTGCTCATGAGATGCTATGTAAGGTTCACAAGTGGCAAGAAAGTGGTGGGGAGACTGCCATTAGCAGTACAGTGTCTCTGAAATCAAGTCTCATGAAGTAAGAATGGTTTTAAGTAGGGAAAGAAAATGATCAACCAAGCATTGTAGGTTATGATTTAGTGCAATTTACTCGGAGTGTATTTAATAAATAATGCTGGTGGTATAGTTTCACTTTCTGTTATTTAATATGTGGACTTTGAAGCCCTTCAGCTGTGCTTCCAAGTCCAGCATCCAGCTGCTGGGTTTCAGTCAGGCAGCATTCAAAGACCACTGCTTCAATTAGCTTCCCCCTACTTTGAACAGGTACTTATATCCAGTAGTGATAAGCCAGTCAACTAATGAGTCAATTAAAGAAGTAATTAAAGTGTAAAACAGCAGGAAGAGGACTTGCTTCTAAAAGATATTGTAATACTGAGATCCAACCAGTCCATTCTGAAGGAGATCAGCCCTGGGATTTCTTTGGAAGGAATGATGCTAAAGCTGAAACTCCAGTACTTTGGCCACCTCATGCGAAGAGTTGACTCATTAGAAAAGACTCTGATGCTGGGAGGGATTGGGGGCAGGAGGAGAAGGGGAGGACAGAGGATGAAATGTCTGGATGGCATCGCTGACTCGATGGATGTGAGTCTCAGTGAACTCCGGGAGTTGGTGATGGACAGGGAGGCCTGGCGTGCTGTGATTCATGGGGTCACAAAGAGTTGGACACGACTGAGTGACTGAACTGAATTGAACTGAAGTTTAAATCAAGTCAATTTACTCACGATGCATCAGGTCTGCCTAAAAGAAAATCTTCATGTGTTTCTTCTAGCTGGTGAAGTGAAAGTTGCTCAGTTGTGTGTGACTCTTTGTGACCCCATGGACTACACAGGGGTCTCCCGGCCAGAATTTTCCAGGCCAGAATACTAGAGTGGGTAGCCTTTCCCTTCTCCAGGGGATCTTCCTAGCCCAGGGATCGAACCTAGGTCTTCTCGCATTGCAGGCAGATTCTTTACCAGCTGAGCCACAAGGGAAGCCCAAGAACACTGGAGTGGGTAGCTTATCTCTTCTCCATGGGATCTTCCCGACCCAGGAATCAAACTGGGTCTCCTGCATTGCAGACGATTCTTTACCAGCTGAGCTACCAGGAAATCCCTCTAGGTGGTTAATTCTGCATAATTATTTGACATAATCAGTATGGTTGTTTATTATTGCCATAGAATCAGTGGAAAACATAATCATTTGTTTTATTTTAATTCACTATAAGAGCCATTATATGTTAAAAACTAGAGGGTATGCAAGGGAAAAAAACAGATATAGTGTTCAGCATTTAATAATTGTGCCAACATTATGTGGATCAGTTGTGCATTTAACCAACTTTCCTTGTAGCACTATATAGAAGAATAAATGCACATAATCTGTATTCTGACAATATCTGCACGCTTTTTGAATGGTTAAGTTTAATGTTTATAATCTCTGAGGAATTTTTTTAATTTGAGCAAAATTTTGAAATTATAATGGAGATCAATGAAACTTTATTATTAAAGGCACAAGTGCTCCATCAGATGCACATTTTTCTAAAATGTATGTTTGTGATCACATTTCTTAACACAGTATACAACAGCTTAGAGACTGGAGATGTTCTTATGCTAGTTTCAAAGATAATTTATATCAAGTGAAATTAGTCCACATATTAGGAAAATTACTTTTATTCTATGTCTTCACTGATTCATATTAAAAGGATGGTTATATATTATCCTATTTTATGGATTGAGAAATCAGGGTATAGGGCAATCATGAACCTTACTCAAGTTCACAGGATTTTTAACTAGTGTAGCAAGAGTTCATACCCTGATCTCAAACTATGACTGTTAATCACTGGATTTGGGTGATAGCAAACTCTGAAACTCTTATTGTAAAAAAAAAAAAAAAAAAAAACCTTAAAAAAATATTGTTGGTACCTTTAGTGAAGGGTAATTTTAATGAGGCAGATAATTTACTCACCTCTTTCTGTCTAAGTAGAATAAAGAAACAGATGTTGTCAAAATTCCTTTACCATCTGATGTTATTTTTAGTAGATCTGGTGGAATATGTCAAGATTTCAGTCTCTTTTCTGGAGGTCAATATTGAATCTATATTACATTTGGCTACTACAGTGACCTTCCTCTCAGCATTGTCTCTCCCCTTAACTCTGATAGTTGTTTCTATCTGTAAATCATTTTAATACTCAACTGATATTTTAGACATAATCACAAGGCACGTGGGAGTAGCTAGACAAGCCCCAGGATAGTCCAGAGCAGTGATTCTCACGTTTAGTGTGTCTCGGGATCATATGAAGTTCTGGTTAAAACAAATTGCTCAGCTCGCCTCCAGGGCTTCTGGGCTAGTAGGTCTGGAATGGGATTTAAATTTTTGTCTTTTTAACAAGTTCTTAGGGGATGCTGATGTTGCTGATCTGGATCCCACACTTTGAGAAACACTGGTGTGAAATTAAGAGCAAATTCTTTGGGAATTGAATGTCCCAGGGGTGAGTTACATATTTTCTACTTCAATATATGCTACTATGAGGCAAGATACTTTAGTTCTATAAGTCCTTGTTAATTTATTGTGAAAATCTAAACCTCAAAATCTTCTCAGGAAACTTAAATCTGTCAATATATGGTGTTTCATAGGTATTCATGTATTTTCTTTGAAGTTGTTTCTTCAGTGATTTATAAAAATATTTTTAATACATATTCTATTAAGTATATTCATTCATTGTCCATTAAGCTGCATTTTCCTTTTTGAAATTTGTCATGGTTATTTTTATTTTATTAAACTTTTATAATTGATGATCAAAATTAATGTATTCCCTTGTGTTTTCTTCTTTTTATGTGTTCACTAAAGAAGGTCTTTGCCTCGATATCAGATGCATGCATACTCACATTGTCTTCTAGTTAATTTTTGTTTTTATATTTAATATTTAATCAATCTGACAGTGTATAGGTAATGTGGTTTGAGTGTGTGTGTGTGTGTGTGAGTGCATGGGGAGAAAGAGAGAGAAAAACAATTTAACCCAAATAAATGCTTAACTTGACTGATTTAATGTCCCATATTAAAGCTGTGACAGAAAAAGCTGTATGCCTATTTCTGGCAAAAATAGTGGTTATTGCAGTCCTTATCATTTTTCTGCAAGTGACATTCAGCATTCAATCAAATGTAAGACACACCTTTGAAAGAAGGAAGGGAAGGAGGGAAAAAAGAAAATATAATTCACCATCAAGAGATAAAGGATAACTTAGGTCAAACTGGACATGGAAAAACAGACTGGTTCCAAATTGGGAAAGGAGTATGTCAAGGCTGTATTTTTCACCCTGCTTATTTAACTTACATGCAGAGCACATCATGAGAAATGCTGGGCTGGATGAAGCACAATCTGTACTTTCAAGATTGTTGGGAGAAATATCAATAAACTCAGATATGTAGATGACACCACCTTTATGGCAGAAAGTAAAGAAGACTAAAGAGCCTCTTGATGAAAGTGAGAGAGTGAAAAAGTTGGCCTAAAACTCAACATTCAAAAAACTAAGATCATGACATCCAGCCCCAACACTTCATGGCAAATAGTTGGCAAAGCAATGGAAACAGGGACAGACTTTATTTTCCTGGGCTCCAAAATCATTGCAGTTGGTGACTGCAGCCATGAAATTAAAAGATGCTTGCTCCTTGGGAGAAAAGCTGTGACCAATCTAGACAGCATATTAAAAAGCAGAGACATTACTTTGCCAACAAAGGTCTGTCTAGTCTAAGCTATTGTTTTTCCAGTAGTCATATATGGTTGCGAGAGTTGGACTATAAAGAAAGCTGAGTGCAAAAGAATTGATGCTTTTGAACTGTGGTGTTGGTGAAGACTCTTGAGGGTCCTTTGGACTGCATGAAGAACCAACCAATCAATCCTAAAAGAAATCAATCCTGAATATTCATCAGATTGACTGATGCTGAAGCTGAAACTCCAGTACTTTGACCACCTGATATGAAGAACTAACTCATTGGAAAAGCCCCTGATGCTGGGTAAGACTGAAGGCAGGAGTAGAAGGGGGTGACAGAGGATGAGATGGTTGGATGGCATCATCGATTTGATGAACATGAATTTGAGTGAGCTCCAGGAGTTGGTGATGGACAGGAAGCCTGGAATGCTGCAGTCCATGGGGTCGCAAAAGTCAGACACGACTGAGTGACTGAACTGAGGTCAAAGAGTTATCTAAAGTAAAACATGAAGATCACCAACAGTATATATATTAAAAAAAAAAAAAAAAAAAAAAACTGCATCCAAGAGCTGTGAGGCACTCTAAAACAGCCTAAAATGCATGTAATAGGAGTTAAAGAAGAGAGGGGAAAAGTGGAAGAAACACTTGAAAAAGCCATAGATGACAGTTTTCCAAAATTAATGAAAGAAAACAAACCATGTTTCCATGAATCTGAGACAACTTCATCAAAATTAAACAAACGTACTAACAATGGTAACATCAAAGTCAAACTGCTGAAAAGCTGCCAGAGAAGATTAAGGGGATGGGAACATTATATACAAAGAAGCAAAGATAAGAATAAGAGAAAAATTCTTATTGAAATGATGCAAGCCAGGAAACAATGGAATGAGATCTTTAAAGTGCTGAAAGAAGGAAAACCATCAACTTAGGATTCTATATCCAGCAAAAAATATCATTCTAAAATGAAGCCAAATGAAAGACTTGTTTTTTAAATAAACAAAAGCTGTGCAAAAAATGTTTCGTGCAAAAAATGTTTCAAACAAAATGCACTACAAGTTAGCTAAGGAATGTTTTATGGCAGAAACAGTATAATTTCAGATTAAAATCATGATCTGCACTAAGAAAATAAGAAAATGCATGTGAACAGAAAATACATTATTTCCTTAGTTTGAAATGCTTCAGAAGATAATTTACTGTTTAATTCAAAAAGTTATAATGTACTATAGATTTTATACAATGTTTAGAATTAAATACATGATAACAGTAGCATAAATATAGGAGAACAAAAACAGATACATTTTAAAATTTACCATATGTGAAGAGGTATAATAGATTAATATGTATGGCTCTATTTGTTAAGCATATATGTGTGTGTGTGTGTGTATATATATATATATATGTGTGTGTATATATATGTGTGTGTGTGTGTGTGTGTATATATATATATATATATATATATATATATATATATAGGGGCTTCCTTCATAGCTTAGTTGGTAAAGAATTTGCCTGCAATGCAGGAGACCCCAGTTTGATTCCTCGGTTGGAAAGATCCCCTGGAGAAGGGATAGGCTACCCACTCCAGTATTCTTGGGCATCCCTTGTGCTCAGGTGGTAAAGAAGCTGCCTACAATGTGGGAGACCTGGGTTCAGTCCCTGGGTTGGGAAGATCCCCTGGAGAAGGGAAAGGCTAGTCACTCCAGTATACTGGCCTGGAGAATTCCATGGACTGTATAGTCCATGGGGTCTCAAAGAGCAAGACATGATTGAGTCAACTTCCCTTCACCTCATGTCTGTATATATATATATATGTCATGTATATGTATAACATTACATACCTACAGATATTAAAATCTACTAGATTGTTCACTAAAATTATTTCAGTATCTCAATAAAACTGGAAGAAAAAAATAAAATCTACTGAATATTTACTTCCTTATTTTCTGTTGAGACATTAATTTTCTGGAAAATGAATGTTAAATTCTTATATATGATACCTAATTGCTTTTATTCAATTTTCAATTTAAATTTTATTTCAAATTTTATTCAGTTTGCTTTCTTTTTTGTTACTGAATAGATGAATATTTAAACATTATCTATGCTATATTTTATTCTTTAGCTGATTATATCCCACTTTAAAACTTCAAGCTCATTTTCCATATTATTTTCTTAAGCATGTTAATATTTATGTCTTTTCGCAAATAAGTGAGAACTGTGACTCATAATGTCCTCTTTTCTCCTTTTTTGCTACTGTTTTCTCCATGGTTCCTTCTAAAGTATAAATTCTGAACTATGCTGATTGTGTTCTTTTTATATTTTTAAAATTAATACTTATTTCAACCATAAGAAACTTCTAAATTTGTAGTCTACCATTTATTATTTTTATAATTCCTCTTCAGTTCAGTTCAGTCACTCAGTCGTGTCCGACTCTTTGTGACCCCATGAATCACAGCATGCCAGGTCTCCCTGTCCATCATCAACTCCCGGACTTCATCCAGACTCACATCCATTGAGTCAGTGATGCCATCCAGCCATCTCATCCTCTGTTGTCCCCTTCTCCTCCTGCTCCCAATCCCTCCCAGCATCAGAATCTTTTCCAATGAGTCAACTCTTCGCATGAGGTGGCCAAAGTATTGGAGTTTCAGCTTTAGCATCAGTCCTTAGGAGTACATTTTTTAAAAATTTTACTATTGGAGTATAATCGCTTTACAATATTGTGTTAGCTTCTGCTGTACAACAAAGTGAACCAGCTATGTGTATGTGTGCATGTGAGCTCAGTTGTGTCTGACTCTGTGACCCCATGGACTGTAGCCCACCAGGTTCCTCTGTCCATGGAATTTTCCAGGCCAGAATATTGAAATGGGTTGCATTTTCTCTTCCAGGGGATCTTCCCAGTCCAGGGATCAATCATGCATCTCCTGCATTGACAGGTGGATTTTTTACCACTGCACCACCTGGGAATATATACATCACCTCCCCCTTGAGCTTCCCTCCCCCATCTCACCTCTCTAGATCATCACAGAGCACTGTGCTGAGCTCTCTGTCTTATACAGCAGCTACACTAACAAAATAGGAGTACGTTTTTAAAAATGCTTTCAAAGAGGACATTTGTGTGGTAACTTTTATGTATGTATATCCTTCAGAATGCATTTAACACTTGCCTTTTAATGGCAATTTTTCTGGCTATAAAATTCTAAGTTCCAAGTTATTTTGCTTTGTTATTTTAAAAATATTCCAATACCTTGTCTTTTATCACTTCTTCTCAGGAATCTGACTTCTTTCTAAGAAGTTCCTTCTTTGGAAATAATTTTCAAATTTAACCATAAGGGCCTGGTTGTGTTTTCTTTCTTTCCTTTTTTAAGATATCCTTTATAGCTAATACCTTAATCTTTTTTTCATTTTTATGATATTTTATTATGATTTCTTCAATTATTTCCTATTCTATCCTTTACTATTTTTTGTTTCATTCAGCATTTCCAATTATAGTTTTTCTTTTAACTCTTTTAATTGTTTTCTGATGCATTTTTAGCAAATTCTTTGAGTTTATTTTTCAGCTCATACATTTTTCCATTTGACTATTCAAACTATCCACTGAGTTCATTATTTCAACAATTGTTTCAATTTTAGTACCCAGATCTCTGTTTGTGTCATCTTTAATGTTACCTAAAGTTGGCTTAAAACTCAACATTCAGAAAACGAAGATCATGGCATCTGGTCCCATCACTTCATGGGAAATAGATGGGGAAACAGTGGAAACAGTGTCAGACTTTATTTTGGAGGGCTCCAAAATCACTGCAGATGGTAACTGCAGCCATGACATTAAAAGATGCTTACTCCTTGGAAGAAAAGTTGTGACCAACCTAGATAGCATATTCAAAAGCAGAGACATTACTTTGCCAACAAAGGTCCGTCTAGTCAAGGCTATGGTTTTTCCTGTGGTCACGTATGGATGTGAGAGTTGGACGGTGAAGAAAGCTGAGCACCGAAAAATTGATGCTTTTGAACTGTAGTGTTGGAGAAGACTGTTGAGAGTCCCTTGGACTGCAAGGAGATCCAACCAGTCCATTCTGAGGGAGATCAGCCCTGGGATTTCTTTGGAAGGAACAAGCTAAAGCTGAAACTCCAGTACTTTGGCCACCTCATGCGAAGAGTTGACTCATTGGAAAAGCCTCTGATGCTGGGAGGAATTGGGGGCAGGAGGAGAAGGGGACGACAGAGGATGAGATGGCTGGATGGCATCACTGACTCGATGGACGTGAGTCTCAGTGAACTCTGGGAGTTGGTGATGGATAGGGAGACCTGGTGTGCTGTGATTCATGGGGTCACAAAGAGTCGGACACGACTGAGCAACTGAACTGAACTGACTGAATGCTGTTTTATGTTTTTCTTCAAGGAAATTGTCTGTTTTATATGTTTTTTTCTGACCCATTAACTCTGCTTTCTCTGTGGTATACTGTTTAGTGTGCCTGCCCACTTTTATAATCTTTTCGATCCTGAGATGTTTTATTAATGCACTTTATGATTTCATTCCACCCTAGAAGTATTAAGGTAAATATATGCTGTGTCATACCATATGTTTGGATATGGGTAAGAACTCAAGCTTTGGACTTGTTCTTACTAAGATAGTTAAGGAAATAAATGGGTATGGAGAACTTCAAGGCAAAGATCATTGTTATAATGTGTATTTTACCTCTTCTTTCTTACACCCCACCAGTTGGCTGAGTTTCATGGGGAACTCCCCAGTGCCTCTTCCGCAGCTGCAGATATTTCCTGGGTCTTTTGTGTGCGTTGTAATCATCTAGCAAATGGTACAGAATTTGAAGGAGGAAATACTCAGAGGCTGGCCTATATGTGTGCACCTAATAACTTTTCCCCTAGCTGGGTTTCAGGAATGGCCTGATGCACCTTTAGCAGCAATTCTGGCATGACTGGTCTATAGTAGAATGAAACTAGCAGCATCCTCTGGAGAAGAAAACAACAATCCACTCCAGTATTCTTGCCTGAAAAATCCCATAAACAGAGGCGTCTGGTGGGCTACAGCCCATGGGGTTGCAGTGTTGGACAGATTTAACGACTGAGCATGCAAGCACACAGTAGCATCCAGACACTTGTGGGCAGATTCTTTACCCGCTGAGCCATTGGGGAAGCTTTAGATAAGTAAGTAAGTAAGTGTTAGTAGCTCAGTCGTGTCTGACCCTTTGTGACCCCGTGCACTGTAGCCCGCCAGGCTCCTCTGTCCATGGAATTCTCCAGGCAAGAATACTCTGGAGTGGGTTGCCATTCCCTTCTGCAGAGGAATCTTCTTGACTCAGGGATCAAACCAGGGTCACCTACTTTGCAGGCACTTTCTGTACCTACTGAGACATGAGGGAAGTTCCTTACTTGTTCTCCATGTGATGCCATCATTGCCACTGGTACAGAGGAACCTTCCTTATCTCTCTCTTTCTTGAGGATTTTCACACTAGCATGTGATTTAAATTTTAAGGACTGCTTCATGTAAATGTTTTTGAAAAGCCTGTTTTTGAGAGTTTAATATGACTGTGCACTCCCTTAGTTTCATAATATACAAAGAAACTTTCTTAATTTTCTAGAGAGAGAGACAAGAGAAGAAAGACATCAGTGTAGCATTTTTTCCCAAACAAGTACATATGCACACACATAATTCTATTTTCCTCACTGTTACAGTGGGCAATTGTACCATTAAGCTTAAATTGTGTCTTCCCAGGTAACACTAGTAGTAAAGAACCCACCTGCCAATGCAGGAGGTGTAAGAGATATGGGTTTGACCTGTGGGTTGGGAAGATCCCCTGAAGAAGGAAATGGCAACCCATGCCAGTATTCTTGCCTGGAGAATCCCATGGACAGAGGAGCCTGGTGGATTACAGTCCATGGGGTTGCAAAAGAGTCAGACATGACTGAAGTTACTTAGCAAGCTTAAGTTGTAAATCTCAAGAGTTTTGTAAAGAAAATCATTAATAATTTCTATCGACACATGGAATCCCTAGACCATTTGCTTTTAAAAATTACAAATAATATTGTTCAGTTTAAATCATGGACTACATATTTAATATCTTTAATCACTTTTGAAGTACCTAACTTCAATTATTAATTTAACCCTCAATGGGCATTTTAGGTTTTTAATCAAGATTTCCATAATTTTTAACATACAATATAGTCCTTATCCTGAAATTATCTTTGAATAATCAAACAAGTTTTGTTATCAAAATATATCAGGTTTAACATAAAAACCGTATTTAATTGGAGAATGAGACACCTAAGAGTGCCCTTAGCTTGACTGGGATACCATTGATGTTTTGAACCCAAGCTGAGGCTTTGAATATATTCAACTTTCAAAAAACTTTACATATATGTTGAATTTATATATATATATATATATTTTTTTTAAATACATATATTATATGCTTGCATGTGTTTAAAGGGTGCCCCATACAAAATATATTTTTTACTGGCTTATGAAAATACTTTTATGCTCACATGTTCATTTGCACACTTTTTTTTTTTTTTTTTACAAAAAATCACCTGAATCCTTCTCTTTGATTTACAAAGAACCATTGTTTGTGACTTTCCCAATTAGTTTAAATAGTAATAAACAGGTAGAGTTGAAAAGAGAATTGAGCTCCCCGATACTGATACTTAGTTTTATTACATCTTGTAGATGTAGCCTAACTGTGACTGTTCTTTCAATGGGAGGGAAAATTAAAAAAAAAAAAAAAGTATCTATAAGGTGCTAAGAGATGTGGTAAAGAATGTGAAAGATGAAAAATAATGCTAGGATGTTAGAGTTTACTTCCTATTTTGTTTACTTTACTTGAATTATGGCTGATATTATTTGGATATCAAGTTTTCTTATGGTGTGCACTGAAATCAAAATGCATTTTACACAAATAAAAAACATGAGAAAAAAAAAAATCCAGTGAAAACAGGATTTGGGGATAATATCCTAGGCTTGTTTGTGAGATCCGGGGGCTTTGTCATTTAGAAATTTCCTTGTGATGTATTAATTAACTGAAAGCAGGAACGTATCATGTCCAAACAGTGCATACATTGCAAGGGTGCAATGCGCTGGGAACACCTAAGTAAGCAAGTGTGTTGTGAAACAACAATGAAAAGACTGAAGCAGAAAACAGCTTTCTGAAAATTGCACCTTTTGATGTGTTGGTGACATGAAATTGATGGAGTTAGGTGGAATAATGACTTTAAACATGAATCCCTCCTCCCTTCAGACAGGCAGTATCTTGAGGTATTCATTAGGTCTTACAGGGAAAGAGGATTTAGCAAATTCCCCTTTTTCTTTTTTTAAACCTTTCACAAAACTGTTAAGTATTTTTGATATATATGATTACTCTGCTTGGAAGGTATCCAGAGCAGGTAAATCTGGGAATAAACTGGTCAAAGTCACACTGCTTTTACCACAGGAGAATCTATGCTGTGAGGTGCTGCATGGTGCCTGGTACACACCAGTTCAGTTTTGCCTGAACCTAACTGCATGAATTTAATTTCAAAAGCAAAGCTTTGAGGGTTGATCCACCAGCCTGCTCTTCACTACCTTGCAGTCAAAAGCTTGCATTTGTAACAGCTGTGATTGTAGGCTCCTGGGGTGCTTCTGATGTCATGGCTTTTAGAAGAACACCGTCATAAATGTTGTAACTCAGAGAAGTATAAAGACAATGCTTTCAACATTTGTCATATATTAGTAGTCACCAAGAGTTTCCAGATCAGCCTTAAGGAAAATGGGTATTTGTTTATTTTTACCATTTTCCCATGGAATTAGATTTTCTTTTCCATGTGCAGCATTTATGAGAAAGGTATATATGTACCCATGACCTTTCCTAATATAATAAGGATTGCATAGCCAACAATACCATTAAATAAATCAACATACCATCAAAGCCTCAGTAATGAATTACTCAATGGTTGATCCTCATGGCTTTCCTTATGCTTTAGTTTTAACTAACTCTGCAATAGATGTTGGAAGAAGAAAACTGCTTTGTGTGTGTGTGTGCGTCTGCTTCAGTATGTGTCTGTACGCACACACACACAGCACTCCACTCATGCACCATTCTCTATTATAAGGGGTCATAATGCTGTGCCATCTAGTAGCTTACAATGAAAAACACCCATCCAAAAAGATAGGACTTGATTTAGTGTTAAAAGTTATGAAACTAGGTGAAAGGAAAAGCTTCAGAAAGCTAGCTATCAAAATTTTAAAATAACAAAGTTTCTCTTATGGGCTAGTTTTTATATTGTTGTCTGTGCTTCCAAACCCGTAGTAGAGTTTTCCTTGTTTCAGACCTTTATAATGATCCTCCTCAGATAGAGTTTGGAAATGGAAGTTTCAGAAATAATCTTTTGGCAAAGAAATGGCCTATCTGACCTAATTGCAAGGTCTTTCTCTCCCTCTCTTCTATCATTTGGAGAAAAGCTGTGTGGGACGAAAACATTTCTCTTCTCACTATGTTTTGCACATTGTCAGAATTTATTAACACAGTATTTTTAGAAGACTGACAGGGTTATTAGACATTTCATGGCAGAAACTCAAAAACAATTCTGCATCCTGTTTGGTCAAAACTTGTAAAATTTTCAAGAACCACAGAAGCAAAAGTGATCTTCCAGGGTATGTATTAAATGCAGACTTGCCAAGACAGTAGAATGTGAAATTGGGGGAGAAAAACAGAGTCAAGTATATAAAGTCATATTATGCATTAGCATGTGTGGGATAGATGCTATTATAATTGATGATGAACAAAGGCTCACAAAAATATATAAATACCTTCATTTAAATGGCCTAATCTATGGACACTTCATATAGCACATATGTGTCTATACCATGGCAGAAAAACCAGTTAAATACTAAATAAAAAAAATAAATTTTGAAAATGCAGCCAGTAAACTGATTGACTTTCTCCTTTGATATTCAAAACACTGATTGCTGTTTTTTTCTAATTTCGACTAATAAATTCACTGAATTGATCTTATATATATTGTTCAGCAATAGAAATACAAAATATAATCATGTATTGGCCTACTGGTAATATAAGTTAAAAAGTTTTGTTTATCTAAAGAAAAGCTATTTGTGTTTCTTTAACTGAAAGAATATAGCTTAAGTTTTACCATTTGGTGTTTGATTTATTTTTGTTTTTTTTCTCACTAGGTTACTATGTGCTCCTGGTGAAACTTCTTTTATCTTCCAGTCTCTGGCTTCAAATATGTTGTTTTAAAAAGAAGTCTATGAAATTAATGTGAAGGATAATAAAACAATTTAAAAGTATTAATAGCAAAAACACAGATGACTATCTAGCTTGATTGAGAGAAGATGAAATAATTGTTATATAGAAATATACTTACATTCATATTCACATGTTTTCTCAGGTCTTAATTCATTAAATATTTACTAAGTACCTAATTGTCATGACCACAAGATCTAGACCTTGTGAGAGATGTCAGGAATGCAAAGATAAATATGACTTTGTATTCCAGTATAACATAGATAGAAGGAAGAAGATATAAAAAATTTACAAAAACGAGTCATAACTGTATAACATAAGCTTGCGTACATTACACTGAGGTACAAGAAGGAGAGTGGCTAAATTTACCAGGTCTGGAAAGTGGTGGAAATGGTCTGAGAAGCCTCACTGATGGGGAATTTTATTGATTTGTTTGTCTTTGAGTTGAAATCTATGAAACTATGTGACAGGCCAAGAGAAGAGCACACCAGAGCATACTATCATCTATAAAATGAGAGAATAAGGGTAATAAAAGAAGCAAAATACCAATTAACATAGAATGACTGTTAGCTTATGTCTTTAGCCAAAGTCAATATGACAAAATTATGAAATATTGATTTTCTCCTGGTATCTACAGCTCTAGTAGTTATACTCCCCATTTATACCAGGTATCCAGGATTTCATGCCACAAAGTTAGTTACACTCTGTCAGTTGCCTTCAGGATTGTTTCTGTTCCGGTTCCCACCCCATCCCATCTCTTCTACTCTGTGCTCCATTGCTTCTCACTTAGTGGTTGATGGAAAGCAATCTGATAAGCTAATTCTTACTAAGGTTTAATTACTTAACAGCATGATTATTAAATCTCTAAGGGTATTTGGATTTTGAATAGAGGGCTCTTCGATGTTAAAAGTCTTAATTCAACAGAATTAATTAGTGGATTTTTCAGTCGGGGAGGACATTTTGTTAGGGTACAAAAGGCAACAGAGAAGACAATTACAGAAATACTTCATTTTTTTTTTTTTAAAACAGCAAGCTCAACTGGAAAGAATATTATATTTAAAGTTAAAATCTCATGTGTATTGCATCTAAATTGTTACTTTGGGCAAGTCAGTTGGTCTTTGAGTCTCAGTTTTCTCATCTTCATGATAGAAATATTAATAGTTATGCTACCAAGAGTTGCTAGGATTAAGTGGGAAGTAGGTTGAAGTTCTTTATAAAGTGTAGAAGCACATTATTATTATCTTATTCAGAAAAATTTAGGTTTATCTGCATTTAAATCAGTTAATATTCCTAAGTTTTACTTAATTCAATTAAGTAGCTATAAGGACAGCCAATAGAAGGATGACTGACTTGTAATTAATGAAGTTTATCTTGTGGAGATATATATATATGTTTTCTAAACATATTGTTTGCATCTTAAAGTTTTTAAAATAATATCCACAAAGAAGATGGAAAGAGGAACCTGTCCAAAAGAATAAATGAAGAAATGAAAATTGCAGGGCCTTAAGATGGGTTCTAGGAAAATAAAGATGCAAGTTAATTGAGAATTTAAAAAGACTCAAAGGAAACTAAGTGGGGATTTAAATTGTTTACAGAATCAAAAAATATGGGTAGAAGTATATGCAGTACTTAACATATACAGTTCAGTTCAGTTCAGTCCCTCAGTCATTCCTGACTCTTTGCTACCCCATGGACTGCAGCACACCAGGCTTCCCTGTCCATCACCAACTCCCGGAGCTTACTCAAACTCATGTCCATCAAGTCGGTGATGCCATTCAACCATCTCATCTTCTCTTGTCCCCTTCTCCTCCTGCCTTTGATCTTTCCCAGCATCAGGGTCTTTTCCAAAGAGTCAGTTCTTTGCAACAGGTGGCCAAAGTATTGGGGTTTCATCTTTAGCATCAGTCCTTCCAATGAATATTCAAGACTAATTTCCTTTAGGATGGACTGGTTGGATTTCCTTGCTGTCCAAGGGAGTCTCAAGAGTCTTCTCCAGCACCACAGGTCAAAAGCATCAATTCTTCAATGCTCAGATTTCTTTATAGTCCAACTCTCACATTCATACACGACTACTGGAAAAACCATAGCTTTGAGTAGATGGACCTTTGTTGGCAATGTCTCTGCTTTCTAATATGCTCTCTAGGTTGGTCATAGGTTTTCTTCCAAGGAGCAAGTGTCTTTTAATTTCATGGTTGTGGTCACCATCTACAGTGATTATGGAACCCCCCCCAAAAAAAACATATATGGTATAATTAATATATAACAATAAGAAAAACAATTAATTAAATCCTGTGTTCAAGAGTGGGGCAAAAGTATACAGCATCAATGCATCATTAATAGGTAGAATAGAGTAACACAATTTATTGGATGATTTGGGAGTAACTATCAACAATTTAAATGTATGTATGACCCAATTCTTTTTTTAAATTTTTTTCCTAGAAACCTGAACATACAAGAACAGCTTTATTTTTAATAGTGATTGTTTAGAGACAAATGAATAGCTATCAGCAAAGAAATGTTTCAAGCAATTTTGCAACTGAAAAGAAGAGAAAGTGTGAAGTCCAATAAAGGAGAATAATGATAAAAGAGTGGTTACTTCACAAAAAGAGCTCCTGGTTTCCAGCAGAGCCCTGCTGATGAGAACATTAAAAATGTATGTAATTGGACACTTTCCGTAAATAACACTTAAGAGAACATGGAAAATGGAAGATAAAACAAGTGAAAATTAGGTAAATGTTTTCATTTACATAAAAGGAGATTTGTGAATTTGAAGTTTAATAAGCAGATCTATGCAACAAAATTACATTGTGGATTTGCAAGTGTGTATGTTGTTAACATTTTGCTATGTTACCAAGACATTTTTGTTCAAGCTAATGTGATTTATTTTTGATAGATCTATTAGAGTAGTGGATCAAAGAAATGCAAACATACCTTATATTTTCATACAAGTAAGGCATGTGGCAAAATTTTAAGTTCTTCAGGATCACCAGAGGAAGATGCACTTAACCATCACTTAATAAGCTTTGAAATGGGAACGTGGGACACAGGAAAAAGCATTGCTGCCCAGTAGAATGGGCAGAACTTAAGAAACAGAGAGAAGACAGGCATAGATACAGCACCTAGACCTTGGAGACAAACCTGAGTATGAATCCATGTTCAGAAATGTCCTATTTAATAATTTGTATATTTATGTTTATTTCTCCAAGAATCAAGGGGATTTTTTTAATGTCATTTGAGAATTAAAATGTTGCGTATACCAAATGTTGTATGAATGTATCTTGATTCAATGATGTAAAGTTACCAAAATCTGATAAGTGTTCCAAGCTTGTTAAGAAGAGTTAATCATCACTTATTTTTTGTTATATTAAATTAATGACAATGGGCTTCCCTAATAGCTTAGCTGGTAAAGAATCAGCCTGCAATGCAGGAGATCCTGGTTCAATTCCTGGGTCAGGAAGATCCACCGGAGAAGGGATAGGCTATACACTCTAGTATTCTTGGGCTTCTCTTGTGGCTCAGCTGGTAAAGAATCCACCTGCAATGAGGGAGACCTGGGTTTGATCCCTGGGCTGGGAGAATCCCCTGGAGAAGGGAAAGGCTACCCACTCCAGTATTCTGGCCTGAAAAATTCCATGGACTACAGTCCATGGGGTCGCAAAGAGCTGGACATGACTGAGCAACTTTCACTTTCACTGACAATAGCTAAATAAATACTCCATATCTAAAAAATAAAGTTGCCAATCTTAAGATTGTTGGGAGAACCAAAGAAAAACTAAATGAAAGGTGTTTGGTAAGATGACAAGCATCAAGTATTGTGATTAAAACAAATATGCAGAGGATGTAATTAATTAAAAGGATCTAAGCAGAGAGTAGGTCTTCCCTGGTGCCTCAGATGGTAAAGTGTCTGTCTGTAATCCGGGAGATCTGGGTTCAATCCCTGGGTCAGGAAGATTCCCTGGAGAAGGAAATGGCAACCCACTCCAATTGCCTACAAAATCCCATGGACAGAGGAGCCTGGTGCAGGCTACTGCCAATGGGGTCGCAAAGAGTCAGACACGACTGAGTGACTTCACTTTATCTAAGCAAAGAGTAGGTTTTTTTTCTCACTATAGGCAGTAGCAGAAGAGACAGAAAGCATTTGAAAAACCATGATATCACTTCCTACTGTAAAGAGGAAAGAAAAGCTCTTCTCAAGAAGGATGCTAAGCACAAAGCATTCTGTTGGGTAAAGAATATTGCAGTTGAGACACTAAAGCTATTAAATATCTGCAGAAAATTTCCTTTTATTTGAGACTTGCTGTGTAACTCAGTTTTCCACTAACATTTTCTTGAAGCCCACTTAAAACAAATCTTCAACATCAAAGATAAACTCAGAATGCATTCCTTGTCTCCTAAGAGAGCCTAACATCAATGTTAAATAAAAATTCAAAAGGATGAATTGTTCTAAACTAACATAATAAACGTAAAGTGGTTGAATGCGCACATCTTTGGGCAGAGTATTCAACTTCTTCTGGTACTTTTTTTTTATACCTATTTTGTAGATACAATGAAGGCTGTGATGATTTTAGGTAATATAATCAAGATAAAATGGTTAGTATGACTCGGCTAATAATGAGCAATCATAAAAGAATGCTTATCATTATTATAAGATAAGTGAATTAGTAAACACCTAGTATTTGGAACAAATAAGAATGTTTCATTTTTTAAAAATCTAAATACTGTACTCAATGGTAAGTGCAGTATGATCCAAGAGGATGAAAATACCATAAAATAGATAATGGGATTTTATGTTGAATTACACAGGAGTACTGTGTGTTCATGAAGAGAAATCATTGGTTTACTTTACAGAGTTAAGATATCATCTAAAGGACTTAGTTCTGGGAGTAATATTTTAAGAAGAACTTGAGCAAATGTGTGTGGATCACAACAAACTGGAAAATTCTTCAAGAGATGGATATACCAGACCACTTTATCTGCCTCCAGAGAAATCTGTATGCAGGTCAAGAAGCAACAGTTAAAACTGGACATGGAACAATAGATTGGTTCCAAATTGGGAAAGGAGTACATTAAGGCTGTATATTGTCACCCTGCTTATTTAACTTATATGCAGAGTACATCATGAGAAATGCTGGATGAAGAATAAGCTGGAATCAAGATTGCCGGGAGAAATATCTATTACTTCAGATATGCAGATGACACCACACTTACGGCAGAAAGTGAAGAAGAACCAAAGAGCTTCTTGATGAAATCGAAAGAGGAGAGTGAAAAAGTTGGCTTAAAACTCAACATTCAGAAAACTAAGATCATGGGATCTGGTCCCATCACTTCATGGCAAAATCATGGGGAAACAATGTAAACAGTAGAGACTTTATTTTTTGGCCTCCAAAATCACTGCAAATAGTGACTGCAGCCATGAAATTAAAAGATGCTTGCTCCTTGGAAGAAAAGCTATGACCAACCTAGACAGCATATTAAAAAGCAGAAATATTCCTTTGCCAACAAAGGTCCATCCAGTCAAAGCTATGTTTTTTCCAGTAGTCATGTATGGATATGAGAGTTGGACTATAAAGAAAGCTGAGCACTGAAGAATTGATGCTTTTGAACTGTGGTAATGGAGAAGACTCTTGAGAGTCCCTTGGATTGCAAGGAGATCCCACCAGTCCATCCTAAAGGAAACCAGTCTTGAATATTCATTGGAATGACTGATGCTGAAGTTGAAACTCCAATACTTTGGCCACCTGATGTGAAGAATTGACTCATTGGAAAAGACCCTGATGCTGGGGAAGATCAAAGGCAGGAGGAGAAGGGGACAAGAGAGGATGATATGGCTGGATGGCATCACCGACTTGATGGAGGTGAGTTTGAGTAAGCTCCGGGAGTTGGTTACGGACAGGGATGCCTGGCATGCTGCAGTCCATGGGGTTGCAAAGAGTGAGGCATGACTGAGAGACTGAGCTGAACTGAACTGAGCAAATGTAGAGATGGTTAAAAATTTGGAGCAATTAATGACTTTTGATTTGGAAAAGAGAAATAACCAAGGTGGGGAAAGAAGATTTAAAATGTTTGCAGACTGAAAGGAGAAATAAATTAAGACTAAGTGGAGAGAGTTACAAGAATCAGATTTTGAGCAAATATATGGACACAAATTCAGAAATAGATATGTCTGATAATTCAATGATATGTTTTAAGAATTGGAATCTTCATTTTGGCCAGCTTTTAGTGATCTTTGATATGTGCTAGACAAGGGGAGGCAAGTCCACAGCCTACTTGCCACCACGCTGCTCTCCAGGACTCAAGACATATGTTCTCAATCAGCCAAGGGCTCTTGCTCAATGGATTGATAAGTATCCTTCAACCTCTAATCATGATTGAATCCTTTAAATTGCATTTAGGCAGCCACTGCCAATCAATTAGTGTTCCATTTCTGCCTAGATGCTAAGGTTCTATAAATTCTAATATCTCATGATATTAATGTTCAAACTATATTTTCTCACCAAGAATATAGGACATTATGACCTCCACTTACTTATATAAAAGTAAAGGGAGTAAAATGTTCAGCCAAAACTGTAATGTCTATTTCTAACAATAAATAATGTTGAGATAATCTTCAAAACTTAACAGAATCACCAGATGATATGTTTTCTAGACAAGTCAATTTACAACAATGTATTTTTACTTTTTTGCAATGCAACATAAAGCCTAATAATAAGATCTGAATTCTGCAAATATAATACTAGACAAATCTGCAAGTATAACATTCTTCTCTCCTACTGAACATCCTGTGAATTCATATTTACATATTACAAGTTATAATTATGTAGCACTGGGGAAAAGGGAAAATGTAACTGTATATTTATATCTACAAGAATATAAAAGAACATTCATAAATTACAAATGTGCATTGTTCTAAGAAGGATACCTACTGAGCTTTTGTATCTTAAGGGCAATGCATAAGACAAGTTTCTCCATTTCCCCCATCAGTGGGCTAAAAAATTATAATTGTAAGTTTGAATGACTATTGATTGCTTATTATAGTTTCTATTATTAGTCATAAATGGTTATGTATGAGCACATCATTGTAGGTATTTGTTAATGTAGAGGGGGAAGTTTGTATTGCTATAGGGATAATTCTCCTTAAGAAACTGACAAGCATGATTATAAAGAATACTGCAAAGTACGTATTTGCTTAAAAAACAATTACCTAAAATAGTACAGTTAAATGCTATTTTGCTTTTGCTTTTCATACTAGTTGGCTTTCTATAGTAAATTCTACACCATAGATTAATATGAACACTAATCAAAAGGTCTGCTAAATAAAATAAGATTTAAGTTTAGAAATATGTTGTGTATGTTGGTTTTGAGTTACCCCAGAGCTTTAAAAAACATGAAAGCTGAGAAATGTTTTCTATACTTTTGCTTTGTTTTCCAAAGAAATTACCATCATTTACATTCATTTTTAATTTTCATACTCTCCTTTCCTTATTATTTTCACTACAAAATATTCTAACAGTTTAATTACTTCCTAGCCACATTTTTATGCCTATCTCTTCAGGTACATTTATATAGAGTAAATTCAGCTCTTAAATAGTCTAATCTATGAGGTCGACAGCCTTTATGTAGCAGTGACCTCCAGTCATCTGATCAAATTTTGGGTTACTTACTAGCTATAATCAAATATATTCTCATCTCTTATTTGAACAAATCATTCAGAAATTGAATACAATTTTTTATGAACACTAGCAATATGTTCACTTCTCTGATAATTTTGACATTAAAATTCCATCTTAATAATCCCATCCTTCAGGCTTTGCAGACTCTTAAGGTATTAAAGCAAAAATTATCCTAAGCAGTTAGATTATAATGTATTTAAAGATTAGACATTTCATGTTGAATATTAACTGCTCCACTTCTCAGGAAAAGAAAACTATGCTGATTTTTTCCTTCTATAATTTATACATTTCAAAGGCCAGCTATCCAAGTTTTAAACCATGCTATAGAAAAACATACTTTAAAATGAACTTGAATTCTACATGGAGTTTCAAAGGTATATGTAATGACATATTTACATAAAGTAGAATTATGTACAATTAATTTTATTTCAAATAAAATACTAGTGTTATTAAAACATTAACTATGGTAAATGCTTTACAGATAGTGAAATATCACTAAAGAAGTTAACTCATCTATTCAAAAAAGTGAATATGCACTCAACGGAGTTACTCATGCTCTACCTACTAGGTGAGATATTTGTTAAGTACACCCTTAATTATGTGGAATACAAGAAACTAAAGACAAATGTGAATTAGCAGATGAGAAAATGACTTACTGTATTGTTTTCCAGCTTAAAAGGACAACAAGACACCATGTATTTTTCTACTTCTGGAAAGTCTACATGCAAGCTATTCATAAGGATGAAAGCCTGTCCTATTTTAAATTTCTTCAAAGAATAAAATTTTGAGACCATTAACATATTTCAAAAGTAATCTTTAAATAATCAAAATCTTTTCCAAACCTTATTTTATTTTTATGGCTATGATAAACCTTTATTCATATACAATTTTAAAATAGGAAGTTGTTATAGACTGAATGTTTGTGCCTTGCCCTCAAAACTGGTATACTGAGACCTAAACTCCAGTGTAATAGTGTTAGGAGTTTGTGGCCTTTGGGAGATAATTTGGGTCATGAGGGTGCAGTACTTATGAATGGGATTAGTGCCTTTATAAAAGAGACTTCAGAGAGCTCCTTTACATCTTCCCCCATGTGAGGACAAAGCTAGCACAGATATGTAAATTGGAAAGTGAGCCCTGAATCAGATTCAGGCACTGATTCAGCCCAGATTCAGGCACTGAATCTGGAGGACCCTTGATCTTGGACAGCCTCCAGAATATAAGAAATATATTTGTTCATAAACAGTTTAAGGTATTTTGCTTTAGCAGTTCAAAGGAACTAAGCCAGCAGGCTAGCAAATAAGTTCAAAGAATGCTTCCAATAGTTCAATTTTTCCTCTGTCATTGTTGATCAAAGGAAAGGAATAAGAATGGTATAAAAATGGACAGAGACATCTACAACACATTTCCTTTTGCACAGTATATGACAATGCCATTATTTTATTTTGTAGTCATTAGCAAGTAAGTTCTACTCATTAAGCTCTATTTCCTATCTTAAAAAAAAAAAAGAGTCCTCATTTTTTGTGTGAATGCATGTGTGTGACAATTAATGTGAGACTATTTTATATTGATTTGGTTAATTATTAGTTGTGTTGTGTATTATAATTATTAGTTGTGTTGTCTTTTTTGGGCTCCTCTAAAAGTAAATTCTAAGACTAGATTTAGATCAAAGTTTATCTACTTGGGAAGTAATAATAGGAAGCACCCACAAAAGAATGGGAAAGTGAGAGCACAGGAAGAAGGGATCTAGTCTTCTGTTCCTGGGTAGCAAATCACTCTGTAATCAGTGACTTGCAAGGACAACCATTTATCATATTTCACAATTCTGTGTGTTGACTGAGATCAACTGTTTGGTGTTTCAGTAGGTCTCATTTGGGACTTCTCATGTGTGTGCATGCTAAGTCTCTTCAGTCCTGTCTGACTCTTTGAACCCTATGGACTGTAGCCCTCCAGGCTCCTCTGCCCATGGAATTCTCCAGGCAAGAATACTGGAATGGATTGCCATGCTCTCCTCCAGGGGATCTTTCTGACCCAGGGATTGAACTCACCTCTCCAATGTCTCCAGTACTGGCAAATGGGTTCTTTATCACCAGTGCCACCTGAACTTCTCACAAGCCTGCAGTCAATAGTGACTGGAGTGCGATCATAGTGATACAGCTCATTAAGGGGAGTCACACGTTAGTAAAGTAATGCTCAAAATTCTCCAAGCCAGGCTTCAGCAATACGTGAACCGTGAACTTCCCGATGTTCGAGCTGGTTTTAGAAAAGGCAGAGGAACCAGAGATCAAATTGCCAACATCTGCTGGATCATTGAAAAAGCAAGAGAGTTCCAGAAAAATATCTATTTCTACTTTATTGACTATGCCAAAGCCTTGACTGTGTGGATCACAATAAACTGTGGAAAATTCTGAAAGAGATGGGAATACCAGACCACCTGACCTGCCTCTTAAGAAACCTGTATGCAGGTCAGGAAGTAACAGTTAGAATTGGACATGGAACAACAGACTGGTTCCAAATAGGAAAAGGAGTATGTCAAGGCTGTATATTGTCACCCTGCTTATTTAACTTCTATGCAGAGTACATCATGAGAAACGCTGGTCTGGAAGAAGCACAAGCTAGAATCAAGATTGCTGGCAGAAATATCAATAACCTCAGGTATGCAGGTGACACCATCCTTATGGCAGAAAGTGAAGAGGAACTAAAAGGCCTCTTGATGAAAGTGAAAGTGAAGAGTGAAAAAATTGGCTTAAAGCTCAACATTCAGAAAATTAAGATCATGGCATCTGGTCCCATCATGTCATGGGAAGTAGAGGAGGAAACAGTGGAAACAGTGTTAGACTTTATTTTTGGGGGCTCCAAAGTCACTGCGGATGGTGACTGCAGCCATGAAATTAAAAGACGCTTACTCCTTGGAAGGAAGGTTATGACCAACCTAGACAGCATATTGAAAAGCAGAGACATTACTTGCCCAACAAAGGTCCGTCTAGTCAAGGCTATAGTTTTTCCAATGGTCACGTATGGATGTGAGAGTTGTACTGTGAAGAAGGCTGAGCACCGAAGAATTGATGTTTTTGAACTGTGGTGCTGGAGAAGACTCTTGGGAGTCCCTTGGACTGCAAGGAGATCCACCCAGTCCATTCTGAAGGAGATCAGCCCTGGATGTTCTTTGGAAGGAATGATGCTAAAGCTGAAACTCCAGTACTTTGGCCACCTCATGTGAAGAGTTGACTCATTGGAAAAGACTCTGATGCTGGGAGGGATTGGGGGCAGGAGGAGAAGGGGACGACAGAGGATGAGATGGCTGGATGGCATCACTGACTCGATGGACGTGAGTCTGAGTGAACTCCAGGAGCTGGTGATGGACAGGGAGGCCTGGTGTGCTGCGATTCATGGGGTTGCAGAGTTGGACATGACTGAGCGACTGAACTGAACTGAACTGAAGGGGAGTCTGGCTCTCTGTCTCTTTGTGTCATTCTAGGGTCACTTATTTTTTTTTTTTATGTGATCCCCCTATATAGTTTCTCAATGTGATGTTTCCAGCAGTAATATAGTCAGACTTCTTATATGGCATCTCTGAATTTCCAAAAGTGCTACAGAAAAAGCTGGCAAGTCACTGTAAGTTGTATGCTTCCAACAGAACCGTGTCACTTCTGTTATTCAGTGTGAGAAGACATTGCTCAGGGTATGAACATCAGGAACATCGTTCCTAGGAACTAAGTTCTTTGGGGGCTGTCTTTGGACTCAGGAAGAAAATCAATACATTTTAGGTAAATGAAGACATTTATGGTTGGTAACATGCTAAATCCTGGTGCAATAAATATAGAAATACTTTAGAATTTCTTCAGTTTAGAGGTGTGGAAGCTGTGAAATCTACCAATTGTTATTTGGCATTGCTGAGGGGATGCTTTTGCGGGAAGAAACTTCCCGGCACCTCACGTCTGTGAGGTATGTGAGGCCATCCTAAAGAAACTCCTCTCAAAAAGAGTTGCAGGAATCTTCAATTATAAATTGAGAGAAGGCATGGGACTCTAAAGTCCTTTGGGGATATGGGATAATTGTATAAAACATTTTTGTACAGCTTACAAACATAACAAAATGAGCACTCAGACCAAGAAATAAACATTATCAGAATCTTAAAAGTCCTTTTGTCTCTTTTCTTCAATAATATTTCCTCCCAACCTCTTACAGAATAGTCACTATGCTAAGTTTTGTTTTAATCATTTCCTTGTTTTAAAAGATTTGTTTCTCCATTGAAATATGTATCTGTAAAAAGTTGCTTAATTTTATGTACTTTGGAAATGATTATAAATGGAAGGATATTGTATTATCTCTCTGCAACTTGCCTATTCATTGTACATCATTTTTCACATTCACAAGTTTCTACTTGAAACTGAAGTTCATTTTGCTTCTCTCCCCTCTCCTTCCTTTTTTTCTAGTTTCTTTGAATACATTTCTTTTTCCCTCCAACTTTTCCCTTAGTAAGATAGGCTATCTTTTAATTACTAGTTATTTGACAAGCATACTTAACAGAGTTTAAAATTAATCAGTTTCTGTGCATGTATAAGTCAAGATTCTCCAGAGAAACAGAACCAGCAGGAAATATATACATATATGATATGTGTATATATATGATATTTGTATGTATGTAAACATTTATTATAAGCCATTGACTCATGTGATTACTGAGCCTGACAAGTCCCAAGATCTGTAGTTAACAAGCTGGAGAAGCAGGAGAGATGATGGTGTAGTTTTTGTTTGCATCCAAAAATCACAAGAACTAGGAGAACCTATACTGTAAGTGCCAGTCTGAGTCTGAAGAACTGACAATCAAGGGAGCTGGTGGTGTAGTTCCAGACTGAGTCGATATACAGGAGAAGACTGCTTTCCCATATCTAAGACAGGAAAGTAGAACGAGCGAATTCAACCTTTTATTCTATTCAGTGCTTTAAAGACTGGAGGTGGTCCACCCATATCAATAATAGCCATCAGCTTTACTGAGTCTATCAATTCATATGTTTATATCCTTCAGAAACACCCTCACAGACACAACCAAAACAAAGCTTAACCTAATATTTGCCTCTCTGTGGCCCAGCTAAGTTGAAACATAAAATAATTATCAAAATTGTTTAGTTGCCAACTTCAGTCTGACTCCTGCACTATAGTCCACCAGGCTCCTCTGTCCATGGGATTTCCCAGGCAAGAATACTGGGCCGGGTTGCCGTTTCCTCCTCCAGGGGATCTTCCTGACCCAGGGATTGAACCTGCATCTCCTGCTTGGCAGGCATATTCTTTACCACTGAGCCACCAGGGAAGCCCTTATGGTATACTTACTATTATGTTCCATGTTTCAAGAGAAGGAAACAGTGCTCAAAGAATTAAATTATTACTTCAGTGTCACTCAAGGATGAAATCAGAGCTGACCCATCACCTAGTCACCTGCAAGCATAAATCATTTAAGGTCAGGCTCACAGTTTCTTCTGTTTTTTTTTTTTTTTTAAAACCATGATAGTCATAAGGGCTTTCCTGCTGACTCAGCAGTAAAGAATTTGCCTGCAATACAAGAGATGTGGGAGACAGAAAATATACATATTAGAAACAAATGCTGTGTTTAGTACAGCTTATGCACAGCTCTTTAAAAGAGATTTTTGTTGTTGTTGTTAAATAAATGTTGTATTTAAAATTCACCATACAGAAGACAAACAATGCAGGTTCTAAAAATGGGAGGCATAAATGCACAAATCAGGGATTGCTGGCAAAACTGTGGAAGATTATTTTTCTTAGAGTTTAAAGTTTTCTAATATCGTATATTGTGGAATGTGATCAAGAGGTCAGACCTTCACGCAGGAGGTTTCAAAGCGCAAGTTTATATGGTCCTATGGGATTGCAAGCCTAGGTCCCACTGGCCACCAACTCCAGGTGTCCCCTGGGCAGCAATTCCCAACATGGAGGCTCCAGATGAGTGTGCAAGCTCCTGTCTGGGAGACAACCACAAGCTATAGGCAGAGGGAGAAAGCAAAGACGACGTGCATTAGCCTACCTGCCTGAAGTACATCCATGTTTATAAGGCTCCAGACTTGTGTTTGCCCCTCAAACCAAACCTCCAGGGCCAGCAAAGAGGACCAGCAAACCTCCAGGCCCTGGCAGAGAGCCAGAGGGCACCTCAGATCGCTATCTGTGCCCTGCCCCAGGTGGGAACCTGTCCAGGACCATCTCTCAGATCGCTGCATTCCTGTGGGATCCAGGAACACAAGCCCTGCTGGCCACAGAGTGAGTGGATCCAGTCGCAGCCGCAAAAGCCAGAAACACACAAAGGCGCCAAACATCCCTGCCCCTTGGAAGCAGTGGAGGGAGAAGTTAAATGGCGGCCGCTAGGCTCCAGGACGGAGAAAGCAATGGCACCCCACTCCAGTACTCTTGCCTGGAAAATCCCATGGACGGAGGAGCCTGGTAGGCTTTAGTTCATGGGGTCGCAAAGAGTCAGACACGACTGAAGCGACTTAGCAGCAGCAGCAGCAGGCTCCAGGAGAACGCGCCCACAGGCCCCCAAGTGTCTGGCAGATCAGACACCTGTCACTGCCAACACTTCAAACCAGCAAACGGGCCTCTCCCACACAAGTTTGGGGCCTCCTGGATTAGGTGTAGCCCTGGGCCTTGGAGCTGGTGAGTGTGCTTGAGCTCTTTAGGAGCTGACTTCCCTAAACCTCCTGCGGCTTGTAGACAGAGCCCTGCTGGTTTTCAAAGCTAGTTGTTTTAGGAGTTCATCTCTCCCAAGTGAAGGTCTTAAAAATTGGGGGGCAGGGGGGTTGCCCAATGGGCGGTTCAAACTTCACTCCTCAGTGGACTTCCACTGTGGTGTAGGGAAGATGGGCGTGGTCGGGCTTATGATGCTACTGTGTCCTAGTCTCTTACCTGCTTGGATATGGACCTTCTGTCTTTTGCTGCATGCAAAAGAGGAGTGCCTCAACCAGTTTTTTCAGAGGGAAAATCACAATACTATCATAATGCTGCTGCTGCTAAGTCGCTTCAGTCGTGTCGGACTCTGTGAGACCCCATAGACGGCAGCCCACCTTTATCTAAATAGTATACGGCTCTAAGAGTACTTTAACTGGGATTTAAAAACAAAAAACAAAAAAAAACACCTTTTTTTTCTTTTTCTTCTGGTTGCTTAGTCTTATCCAACTCTTTTGCGACCCTGTGGACTGTAGCCCACTAGGCTCCTCTGTCCATGGAATTTCCCAGGCAAGAATACTGGAGTGGGTTGCCATTTTCTACTTCGGGGATCTTCCTGTCCCAGGAATGGACCCCACAACTCTTCTGTCTTCAGCATTGGCAGGCAGCACTTGTGTAATAAATTTTATATTATTTTGTGAAGTATTTGTCACCTAAGTTTCCTCACACAGTATCATTATAGTATTTTTTCACACCTTTTCCTGGGGTCACTACTGCCTCAAGCCCATTTTGAATTAAATTACTTGTTTTTTTCAAACTGTAAATCATGAATTCAGAAAGCAAAATGCATAAGGGATAGTTTCAGGTTGCAAATTCTAAGTAAATCGTGTTTCACTTACAACCTAGTGCCAGGTCTATAACAGGCAACTTTTCTTGCTGACATTATCTTTAAACCTGGATTTTTTATCATATACCCTTTTTCAATGGTGTGACACTTTGTGTCCCAGGATATTTGGGGGTATTCTATTTGATTCCCTTCCTCAGTTGGTCCCTAGATTTTATATCCCATTTTTATTCTCCAAACAAGAATCAAAACAGAAGCACAAGATGACTAGGATTTGACAGAAGACCCAAGATGAACTCTAACTTCAGTACTTACATATTATCTAGGATTAATACTTTCACTTCATATTTTCACTTTATATGGTTCTTTTTCGTCAGCTTATAAACATATTTAAAATCAAATTTGTATTCACTATACCACTAAGGTTAACTAAGAAAAATTAGAACATCACTTATTTTACTGGAAAGAATATAACATAAGTAATTGGCTAGATGGACTTTGGCATACAAAAGAGTCAAGATAGGAACACTGAGGTAAAGTGAAGATGAAAACTACAGAAAAATAACTGGGGAGCAAATGGAAGAAGGCTGTTAAGTTCAGTTCAGTCACTCAGTCGTGTCCAACTCTTTGCAACCTCATGGAATGCAGCACACCAGGCCTCCCTGTCCATCACCAACTCCTGGAGTTTACTCAAACTCATGTCCATTGAATTGGTGATGCCATCAACCAGATCATTGTCTGTCATACTCTTCTTCTCCCACCTTCAATCTTTTCCAGCATTAGAGTTTTTTCAAATGAGTCAGTTCTTCACATTAGGTGGCCAAAGTATTGGAGTTTCAGCTTCAGTATCAGTCCTTCCAAAGAATATTCTGGACTGATTTCCTTTAGGATGGACTGATTAGATCTTCTTGCTGTCCACGGGACTCACAAGAGTCTTCTCCAAGACCACCATTCAAAAACATCAATTCTTTAGTGCTCAGCTTTCTTTATAGTCCAACTCTCACATCCATACTGGATGACTACTGGAAAAAAAAAAATAGCTTTGACTAGATGGACCTTTGTTGGCAAAGTAATGTCTTTGCTTTTTAATATGTTATCTAGGTCAGTCATAACTTTTCTTCCAAGGAGCAAGTGTCTTTTAATTTCATGGCTGCAGTCACCATCTGCAGTGATTTTGGAGCCCCCAAAATAAAGTCTCTCACTGTTTCCCCATCTATTTGTCATGCATTGATGGAACCAGATGCCATGATCTTAGTTTTCTGAATGTTGAGTTTTAAGTCAACTTTTTCACTCTCCACTTTCACTTTCATCAAGAGGCTTTTTAGTTTTTCTTCACTTTCTGCCATAAGTGTAGTGTTATTTGCATATCTGAGGTTATCGATATTTCTCCTGTCAATCTTAATTCCAGGTTGTGCTTCATCCAGTCAAGCATTTTGCATGATGTACTCTGCATATAAGTTAAATAAGCAGGGTGACAATATATAGCCATGACATACTCCTTTTCTGATTTGGAACCAGTCTGTTGTTTCATGTCCAGTTCTAACTGTTGCTTCTTGACCTGCATGCAGATATCTCAGGAGGCAGGTCAGGTGGTCTGGTATTCCTATCTCTTTAAGAATTTTCCACTGTTGTGATTCACACAGCAAAGGCTTTGGCATAGGCAATAAAGCATAAGTAGATATTTCCCTGGAACTTTCTTGCTTTTTTGATGATCCAATGGATACTGGCAATTTGATCTCTGGTTCCTCCGCCTTTTCTAAATCCACTTTGGACATCTGGAAGTTCATGGTTCTGGTACTGTTGAAGTCTGACTTGCAGAATTTTGAGCATTACTTTGCTAGCATGTGAGATGAGTGCAATTGTACAATAGTTTGAACATTCTTTGCCATTGCCTTTTCTGGGGGATTGGAATGTAAACTGACCTTTTCCAGTTCTGTGGCCATTGCTGAGTTAGGAGACCGATAGATGAACTCCCCACATCAGTAGGTGCCCAATATGCTACTGGAGATCAGTGGAGAAATAACTCCAGAAAGAATGAAGAGACGGAGCCAAAGTAAAAACAACACCCAGTTGTGGATGTGACTGGTGATGGAAGCAAGGTCCTGTGCTGTCAAGAGCATAGGAATCTGGAATGTTAGGTCCATGAATCAAGGCAAATTGGAAGTGGTCAAACAGCAGATGGCAAGAGTGAACATTGACATTTTAGGAATCAGCAAACTAAAATGGACTGGAATGGGTGAATGTAACTCAGATGACCATTATATCTACTACTGTGGGCAAGAATCCCTTAGAAGAAATGGAGTAGTCATCATGGTCAACAAAAGAGTCTGAAATGCAGTACTTGGGTGCAATCTCAAAAACAACAGAATGATCTCTGTTCATTTCCAAGGCAAACCATTCAATATCACAGCAATCCAAGTCTATTCCCTGACCGGTGATACTGAAAAAGCTGAAGTTGAATGCTTCTATGAAGACCTACAAGACCTTCTTGTACTAACACCCAAAAAAGATGTTCTTTTCAGGATAGGGGACTGGAATGCAAAAGTAGGAAGTCACGAAATACCTGGAGTAATGGGCAAATTTGGCCTTAGAGTACAGAATGAAGCAGGGCAAAGGCTAACTGAAATTTGCCAAGAGAACACACTGGTCATAGTAAGCACCCTCTTCCTACAAAGTCACATTGTAGCAGTGAAAAATGCTGGCATGAAGGACTACAAGCTGAAATTCCTGGTAAGTATGCAAATGATGTGTTTATTAAACCAAATTATTTCACTGATGTACAATATTTTAAACTTTTTCTCCCTTAGACTCATCTAATAAGTTTATTTCACGATATACTTGGAAAATAATGATCATGGAAACTCAACCAACAAATGCCCTTTTCCAACAAAACAGAAATAATAATTTGGTGCCATTTATCAGGTTATTATTTCTCAGTTTCAAATTGCACTCCTTATACTACGCCTAGGACTAACTACTATAAACCCATTTCTGCAAACCCAACTGGCTCTCTTGTTAAGATTTACTTAAGAGTGATGCTGAGGAGTGGCTGGGAGCCTGGGCAAAGGAGAGAGATGCTTTCCTCTATGTTGCTTGACAGCCATTCTTTTTTATATTGGCAATGATGGTTCTAGATTCCAGAATTTCCCCCACATTCTCAGACCCAACTTACTTTCCTTCTCCAGAAACACCAGCACCAACTGAAGGGCAGTTCCTCCTCTGAAATCTGATTCTCAGCTGTGTGAAGAGCATTTCTGGGGCTCAAGAACAAGCTTTAAACAGTACCCTCTCTTTTAAGTGTCCTCTTAGCCGTTCTGGTGATGTCCATGTGTAGAGTCTTCTCTTGTGTTGTTAGGAGAGCAATGTTAAAAAAAAGTGGAGGCACTTACTTTGCAGCACTGAGTTAGAAGCGTACATACTTGCTCTTCAGCCCCAAGCTATGATCCATAGAAAGTAACTTGCCTTAGCTGATGAAAGTCTGGATAACACCAAACAATGATGTCTCAGTGACATCATGAGCTCTATTAGCTTGTTTTTTTGTTTGTTTTTTTTTTTTTTTAGTCCATAACAGATTGTTGTTGAGTCTCTATGGATTGTAGCCTCCCAGGCTCCTCAGTTTGTAATTTCCCAGGTAAGAATACTAGAGTGGGTCACCATTTCCTACTCCAGGAGGTCTTCCCAACACAGATATCAAACCGTCTTCTCTAGTGTCTCCTGTATTGCCAAGCAGATTCTTTAGCACTGAGTCACTACATTAGCTTGGTTAGTATTCTTTGTTTATGGTTCAGCCGTACAAACTTTGAATAACGTTTAGCACGTTTACTTTTCTTCTATTCTCTGTACACATGAGTGCCATAACACAAAAGAACTTTATTTTTTGTATCACTGCAAGTCTTCTTTTCCTTGATGAACAATAAGCCTCTGTTGATTATATGAAGAAAGAAAATAATAGTTTTTTTTTTTTTAATTTTTATTTTCAACTATGTCTTTACTATTAACAGAGATGATGTATTAGTACTTCCCTGAGATGGTGTACTTACACCATTCCTTTTGGTTTCCTTTGAGTAAAGCTCAAAGCCAGTCTATTTCTGCAGTGGACAGAATGTCACTTGATATTCATAAGAATCCCTCTCTTGCAGGATAGAAACCATATTCTGTGTCATTCTGTGTGTTGATTATCATATGGATACTCTAAATCCAGGTGTAGCTTTATATACCTACCAGGAATAGCCATAAAGATTTATGAACAAATTGAAATTTATGGAAACTGGTACATATTTTAGATGCTTACCAATTAAAAGAGCTTTACGGAATTGTAAATATACATACTTTTATGCTTTGAATGATTAGCACTTGTGTAAAATTTTGGAGTTTTACTTATTTCAAGTATAATGCAATTCAAAACCTGTTTTTTAAAATATAAATGTGAAATCAGTTCATTTGACATATATTCCCATTGCAATATATTTCAAACAGGTTTCCCTAAATAGGATGTGGCATAAATTTATTTAAGTAAAAAAAATTCAGCTTTACTGCATAATTAAACTTCCAGAAATTATATGTCTTACTATATAGGCCTTTTTAATATCATACCATTTGTCAGGAAGTAAGCAATTACCCTTAAAATATGGGATGAATTTTTAATTTTAGTATTTCTATACACTGTCACCTAGGAAGAACTGTTGAAACCCTGGCATTGCATGTGAACTCTAACTGCATAAAATGATGATCACATTTTTCTATATGATCACTATTTAGATTTTCCTAATAAATTTCAATATTTGTGACATTTCATTTATTAAATAAATTTAACCCAAGATGATTAAATGCATTGTTTTTATGTCTATTTCCTTTACATCTAGTGTTCAGGGCTATTCTATAATTCCTGTTTGATTTTAATCAGTAAGTTTTCAACAGGATTTTAAGTTGATATCTAAGAAAATGAAATTACTGTTGTATACAATTTACATTTTGTCCCTCTGAGCTGTGAGTTAATCTGAATCACATAAATCAAAATTTTGGGAAATGACTTTCAAATATAGTATATTAACTCAGAGATTCTGAATTACGAGTAAACCTACAACAAACAGCTTTGCAACCAATTATATCACTATTTTCTCTAATTTTCAAAAGTTAAAATTCCATTTTTAAGGCTAAGAACATGAGTTTTGTTATTTGTATTAATTTCTTTTTTGCCCTCAGTAAAAACCAGTCATAATCATTTAACTCAGTTTATAATGAAACTTCATTTGCTCAAAGACTTTTCTTTATTTAGAGCCCATTTTAAAAATAGTTGCTTTATATATTATCTTAAATTCCTGAATACAAAGTAGCAATATGATCTACCAGGATTTCTTCATCCATTCAGTTTTATTCCTTCCTTCTGATGGATTTATTTTTCTACTGTGAGAGATTTTTTTTCCTATTTCATTGTTTAAGTTTTCCTTCTTTAGATAATTGTTTGGAAACTAGTGGATCATTTCAGAAGAGTCTGATATTGACTCATCACTTGGTACAGATAGCTCCATCATTTCATTCTTTATCTTGGGGGAAAAAGTCTTTTTTATTCTAGCCTGGTGAAAGGCTTGGGTTGTGGGTCAGATGAATGTTTACAGTACTCCTCAGTTATTCCTCTTACCAGAATGATAGGTGCATTTTTGTACTGGACAGTCTGTGATGACCAGGTGTATGAAGCTTGTTTAACTCCATAAGAGTTTGCAAGAAAAGTAGACTATGTCTTTACTCTTGTTGAAAGAGTAGGCATTTTCTACTTGTTCTCTGCCTTCCTGTTCAGATAATGCAGGGGCTATGCCTGCAGGCATTGCAACTGAAAGAAAGAGCAGAAATGCTTTTCTCTAAAGATTTCCTGAGTCACTTTCCCAGGGCAGAAGTTAGGAGCCCTTTAGCATTATGACTTAGGCACACTAACTTTCCAAGAAGATGTCAGTGATGTGTAACACTCACCGTCCCTCTATGCTTGACAAACACATGCACTCTAAAACAAAAGAGCTTTTTTATGTTCTCTGTTTCCCTAAAAATGTGTTCCTTGTTAAATAATGATCCTCTGTATATTATATAGATAAAAGAAAAAAGAGAAGATGACAGTGTTCCCAGGAACTCTGCTTTATGCTCTCATGTACCCTATTTCACTTAATTTAAACCTCATAGCCATCTTGAATGAAGTGATTTCCAAACCCATTGCCATAATTAGAATTTGTGGTGTGTGTACAATTTTTATATTTTTATTTTTACATGGTGTGGATAGGAACTAATATTTTAGGGTTGTCTGCTTTTCTAGCAAAAGAAACAACTATGGCCCTGTGCCCATATAGCACATTCTTTCTTGGTTATAACTCACCATATATTCTCCAATTCGGCATTGTTAAAGTGTATCTGATTTTAAATACACACACACACTAGTTTATTTGTGTTTGAATTTACCTTTCATCCCTCCCCTATTTGCTCATGCAGTGACACATTATAGAGATAAGAATAACTGCACATTTCAGTGTCAAGATATATGCCTTTCTAAGATCCTTAATAGATTCTAACTGCCCAATAACACTGAAATAACTATGGTCATAACACATTTTTTCTCATGGATTGCAGGCACATAGGGACATTCCTCATAAACTGGTAAAGCAGTTATTACTACCTTGTGTTACAATGGACCGTATATATACATACATTCTTTTGTGAATGTATTCTGATTGCTTAGTGAATGCTTAGTTAAAAAACAATTCTTTACCAGTTCACAAAGGGACTAAAGGGAGGATTTACATATCAGAAAATACATTCAATGGCTTTAAGATCTAAATATAAAACATGACACCATAAAACTCCTAGGAAAGAACATAGGCAAAACATTCCCTAACATAAATTCTACCGCTGTTGTCTTAGGTCATTCTATCTAAGGCAGTAGAAATAAAAGCAAAAATAAACAAACAGGACCTAATAAAACTTACAAGCTTTTGCACAACAAAAGAAACCACACACAAACACACACACACACAAATGAAAAGACAACCTATGGAATGCGAGAAAATATTTGAAATGATGTGACTGACAAGGGCAAAATTTCTAAAATATACAAACAGCTCATACAACTCAATAACAAACAAACAACCCAATCAAAAAATGGGCTGAAGACTCAGACATTTCCCTGAAGAAGACATTCTGCTGGCCAATAGGCACATGAAAAAAATGTTCAACACTGCTAATTAATAGAGCAATGCAAATCAAAACTACATTGAGGTAGCCTCTCACATCTCTCAGAATGGTCAGTAGTAAAAAATATCTACAAATAACAAATGTGGGTCAGGGTGTGGTGAAAAGAGAACTCTCCTATAGCATTGAGGGAATGTAAATTGGTGCAGTCACTACAGAGAACAGTATGGAGATTCCTCAAAAAGCTAAAATAGAGTTGGCATGTGATGCAGCAATCCCACTTGTGACCATATAGCCTGACAAAATTATAATTCAAAAAGATATATGTACCCCTGAGTTCATAGTACCATTATTTATAATAGCCAAGACATAGAAACAACTTAAATGTCCATTGATACAAACACACACTCACACACACACACACACACACACACACACACACACACACACACACTGGAATATTACTCAGCCTTGAAAAGGAATGAAATCATGCCATTTGCAGCAATATGGATGCAACGAGAAATTATCATACTAAGTGAAGTAAGTCAGAGAGAGAGAGACAAATACCATATATCACTTATATGAGGAATCTGAAATATGATACGAATCAACTTTTCTATGAAACAGAAACAGACTCACAGACATAGAGAACAGACTAGTGGTTGCGAAAGGGGAGGAGAGGTGGGGGAACGATGGATTGGGATTTTGAGACTAGTAGATGCAATTTATTATATACAGAATGGGTAAAGAACAAGGCCCCATTGTATACCACAGGAGACCATATTCAGGATCCTATCATAAACCATAATGGAAAATAATATATTATATATATATATATATGAATAATTTTGCTGTATTTCAGAAACTAGCACAACATTGTAAATCAACTAAACTTCAGTTAGAAAAAAAGAAAATCCATTTTGAAAGTTGCAGAGTATATTCAAACATAAGGTAATAAGGAACATTTGTACGATCTTGATTAAAACAGAAAAGAGGTATTTCTTCAGAACTTCCTTCAGAGTATATGTGGGGCTCTCTCTTTTGTAACCATGTGCTCCCATAACTGTGAACTCACAGTCCCAACAGTTATCCTGGAGGAACTCTGTGTGCAAACGTTGTCAGACATTTTTTAAAGGTTTCCCTTTATCCTTACCTGGGGGGAAATCAGAAAACAAAGTGGGCTCTGTGTTGCCAGTCAATATCCATTTATATAGTTACATCATTTAGACTTCTAAGTTCCTTGCAGCAAGAACAATGACATTTCCATCTTTTTCTTTCTAGCTTAGCCTAGGGATGCACAAACAGCATTGTTGAATGAATGACTAAATGAATGTCATATAATGAGAATTTAACACTCAGTGAATCCTAATAGGTAAGTAATGCAGTCATGTTTAATCATGCACTTACTGTGTTAAGAAAGTCATAGTTCTTGCCAGAAACAAATATCTGCTTAGAAACATAATCTTAGTTCTTCCTGTTTTCATATCCATTGTGAGTAGC